>NC_060077.1:88522578-89147578 GCF_922984935.1 Meles meles | reverse complement strand
TCTCTGAAACAATGTGTCATCCTAAAGCTGAGAATTCGAGAAGTCGGCAATCTTTTATTTTGATCAAAGGTGGCTATGCACTGGGTGTTATAAGCAAACAACAAATCATGGAACACATTAAAAACTAATGATGTACTGTATGGTGACTAACATAACATAATAAAAAAAATAAAGGGTGGCGATGATTTCTTCGGATTTCCATGATATTTGAGTTGGTTATTTGGTATTCACTGAGTTTTTAAGTTAAAAAGAGGTATTTAGATTCTACTACTCAGTGCTAGATGATAGGCAAATATAGAAAAATTTTAAATATTTTGATTATATAAATACCAACCTCAATGTAAATAAAGTCCTCTAAATCTAGTTGTGAGATCTTTTGTGATCTAGAGATCTTTTAGAGATCTAGTTGTGAGTTGTAACAGCTTTTTAAGAGAAGTGTAATTACTTATGACCACTGATCTGAGTTCTTTAAGGAGTTCTCTATGTCATCACCAGGTCGTATTTTATCTGTTCATTCATTCCAACCAATCAACAGATACAAGTAAACAACACATATGTTAAGAGACAACAAAATATCATTTAATGACAATATATGCCAGGAAGTGATCTTTAAACACACAAAATATGTTGACAAAAAAATTTAAATACTTAATCTATTAAAAAATATTAACCCATCACTTCTTGCTTACTGTCTTGTTAATTTTGGCCATTCTAGTATAAGGTGGTATCTCAGTGTGGTTTTGATTTGAATCTCCCTGATCGTTAATGATGATGAGCATTTTCTCATGTGTCTATTAGCCGTCTGTATGTCTTCTTTGGAGAAGCGTCTGTTCATGTGTTCTGCTCATTTTTTGACATGATTATCTGTTTTGTGTGTGTTGAGGTTGAGGAGTTCTTTATAAATCTTGGATATCAGCCCTTTGTCTGTAGTGTCATTTGCAAGTATCTTCTCCCACTCCATGGTTGTCTCTTTGTTTTGTTGACTGCTACCTTGATGAAGTCCCAAAAGTTCATTTTCACTTTTTGGAAAGGATATGGAGAAAGGGGAACCCTCTTACACTGCTGGTGGGAATGCAAGTTGGTGCAGCCAATTTGGAAAACAGTGTGGAGATTCCTCAAGAAATTAAAAACAGAGCTACCCTATGACCCTGCAATTGTACTACTGGGTATTTACCCCAAAGATACAGCTGTAGTGAAAAGAAGGACCATCTGTACCCCAATGTTTATTGCAGCAATGGCCACAGTCACCTAACTGTGGAAAAAGCCAAGATGCCCTTCGACAGACGAATAGATAAGGAAGATGTGGTCCATGTATACAATGGAGTATTATGCCTCCATCAGAAAGAATGAATACCCAACTTTTGTAGCAACATGGATGGGACTGGAAGAGATTATGCTGAGCGAAGTAAGTCAAGCAGAGAGAGTCAATTATCGTATAGTTTCACCTACTTGTGGAGCACAAGGAATAACATGAAGGACGTTGGGTGAAGCAGAGGAGAAGGGAGTTGGGGAAATCGGAAGGGGAGATAAACCATGAGAGACCGTAGACTCAGAAACAAACTGAGGGTTTTGGAGGGGAGGGGGTGAGCGGTTGGGAGGGCCTGGTGGTTGGTATTAAGGAAGGCATGTATTGCGTGGAGCACTGGGTATGGGGCATAAAAAATGAATCTTGGAACACTGAAAAAATAAAATTAAATTTAAAATAAATAAATAAATAAAATATTAACCCACAAAACTGGAAATTTCAACAAAAATATACTCACTTGCATGAACACATGCACACACATATATAACTAAGAGTGCATTTAAAGTACACATTTTTACAACTAAGAATATATTTCTATATCCAAGTATAGATAACTAAATACATACAAGATGTTCAAGTTTTAATCATAGTTATTAGGCATTTTATAAACAAAACAAAGAGAAGCAAGTAGGTTTGAGACCTGTTTAAGGTCAGATTATAATTCCCATGAAAACTGTCTGTGACCCCTTTATATTCTCCCTTCTTGTATCAGTCTGTTCAAGCTGCTATAACAAAACACCATAGAATAAATGGCTGAACAACGGGCATCTATTTCTCACAGTTCCAAGACTGAGAAGTCTACAAATAAGGCGGACTTGTTTCCATTCTGTTCCTGTTGAGAGCTCTTTTACTGGCTTGCAAATGGTCACTTCTTCTCTGAGTGCTCACAAAGCAGAGAAAGAGAGGCAGGTCTCCTTTTTTGTCTTCTCATGAAACCACTAATTCCGGCATGGAGGTCCCACCCTCATGACTTCATGTAACCTTAATTACTTTCCAAATTACTTTAATGGCTTCATCTCCAAATCACATTGGAGATTAGGTCTTCAATATAAGAATTATTGGGTATACAATTCAGTCCTGGTTCTTCTTATCTCTTCTTTACTCATTACTTCTTCAAAAGAAAATTCAAAATCTTCAAAAGAAAATTACGCAGGCGATATGAACAGGGCAGCTAGAGGCCCAACCATGTCCCCATTAAGTATATGTAAGCAAAAATATATACGATTCTGTGGGTAAAAGATGTCATGAATTAATAGCAAATACATGTGAAAAGTGTCCACAGTTTTCAGTAAAAGTTGTTTTGGCAAAACAAATACTGCTATATGTTCCATGATATGTTATATATTAAATTAGTAGAACTATACGCACAAAGTGTATCAAAATACATGTATGAAATGAAGACTACTGGTAGCAGTGATGAGCACAGTCCCCAGAGCTCGATGGTTTGAGTTTGCACTCCTGGTCTGGCACTTACTAGCTAGCTAACTTTCAGCAAGTTAATTGACCTGTCAGTGCCTCAACTTCCTCATCTGTAACACAGAAATAACAATAATATCTGCCTCATATGTAAAGAACAATGTCTGCTAAATAGTAAGTACTAGAAGTTTGTTATTATAGCAATGAATGAAAAGATTGCTGAATATGAAGATGAAACCCAGAAGATGCTCTCAAAAGCGTTGCAGTTACAAAAAAGACTGGAAAGGGATATGGAGTCCACTGCCAAGGCATGGAATAAAAACCCTAAAAATGCACGAAGTTTCTGAATTGGTCAGATCTCCTGTCATTGCATAACAAGGCTCAACTTTATCATGGGAAACAGAGTGTTCATCAAACCAAACGTAAGCTATATGAGGACATGTTTGATTCATTGATGAATCCCCAGAACTCAACTCAACTTTGTTGACTGTATGAATAAAGCAATATAAGTTCCATTGGGAAGGATGTATGGAGGAGGAACACTCAGCATAAACAATAAAGTAGGTCATCTGGAATTTCAGGAAAGCACACCAGATACCTGGTAAAAGTTAAGAAGGGAAATGTTACAGTCTTTTCATTTGGGAAGTCTGAATTTCTAGTGTTAAAGAGAGTAACATACTCAAAAGAGTCTAACAACTAAATGCTTTGCATTCACCTACATAGAGCTACCTATGAGCTGGTTGTAGAAGACATTGTGAGAAATCTAGTAGCAGGCAATAATTAATCACTCACTCCAACAGCGTGGGCAAGAGAGCTGTTACACATATGCCTTCCGCCTGTTCGGCATTGAAGCCACTTCTTTTAGTAACACCACATGACTCATCTCTGAATAAAACAGTCCTCCAAAATAGCAGAATCACAGCTTGCAAAGATATCAGCCAAAAAGTTGGACCTGTGTTGGAAGCTCTGTAGAAAGCTTTGCTCTATTAAGAACCAGTGATGTCTTTCATTGCTGCGTATCACAATCTACGACTTGCTGCTTCACATCTGGTATGCATAGGGTTTTGTCACAGTGTGACTCCAATGTATAAATAGCTAAAATTTCAAAATCTACAGAAGCTTGAGGATGTACTGAAGTCTCCCATAACCTTTTATTTATTGTTCTTAGAGAGAGAGAAATGGGGGGAGTGGTAGAGGGAGAGAAGAGAGAATCTCAAGCAGGCTGCATGCCCAGCACAAAGCCCAATGCCAGGTTCGATCTCAGAACACCGAGATCATGACTTGAGCCAAAATCAATAGTCGGTGTTTAACTGATGGAGCCACCCAGACACCCCTCTTCCATAGCCTTTTAAAGTTCTATTTCTAGAAGAGTCAAGTGACAGGAAGTTTAGTAAACACACATGTACTGTTATTTGTGTACATGTATGTATCTGGCTATTTCAAAGTGTTCCAAATATCTTCCAAGATTTCAAACATTAATGTATTTTTAAATTTGTCAAGTAACATGATAAATGGTTTAAAATAAATTCCTTTTTATATAGCCTCAGGAAAACTGCTTAATTCCTAAACAGAGATATGAGTTTGATAGATCAGGTGAGCCAAGAAATGAATGAATGAATGAATGAATGAATGGGAGCTGAGGAGCAGAAGTAGTAAAGGCTGATCTCTCTTATATATATATATATATATATACATGTATACATGTATATATACATGTATACATGTATATATATATATATATGAGTTGCATTTAGAATCGCTATGAATATTAATAAAAGAAAGTTTACTAATTCTTATGGAAATCTGAATGAATCTAAATCTGAATTATCTGAATTTCTAATGATAATGTTGGAGAAAATGTACTTTGAAGAGTCTTCTCAAATGGTCCTGATGTGCATCTCAGTTTCCAAAACACTAGTGTAGACAACTCTGAGGGTGTTAAGGAAGGAAACATTTCTGTTTGGAAAGAGCGTGTTGATGGAGAAATCATGGGGAAGAGAGAAAAAGGGATAATCAATGCAAACAAGTTCTCTGTAGAGACATGGTGAGACAGGGTGATGGGCATCAGCTACCAGATTTTGCTAGAAGGAACCCAGCATGCACTGAAGCCAAAGGCATGGAGGAAAGGGAAAGTGGAGGTGCAATTCAGTCCACAGACTGAGCGGGAGAAAGCTGGTTTTGCCAGACTTTTCTCAAAGCTGAAACAACTCCTGAGAGTAAGGAAAGATGGGAGGAGATCAGATACTCGATACAACTACAAAAAGCTTGAAACGGTTGTCTGCTTGGGAAACTAAGATACTGCATGTTATTTGTGCAGGAGAGGTAAATGAAGAGAAATTCACTAGAAATTTCACTAGAAGTTTCACTTCAGTATTTCTTACATGTCTTAAACTATTATAACTAGTATAACTACCACCAATTCAAATATGAACTCTAGGATAGACAGGCTGGACAGTAAGGACAGCTAAAAAGCCATATTGGAAAAACTTTATCAAGTTCCACTAAGGCAGGGTTGTTCATGACAGCATTTGTCAGTTGTGGGTACGATACCATCTATGATTACCATCATCTATAATGAATCATCTATGATTCCACATCACACCTTATTTTTAAAATCACTCTTTCCTGAGGAAGGAAGCTGAAAAATTATTGTCTCCATAAAGAATGTATTTCTTTTCTTAATTATTTTTATTAACATATAATATGTTTTTATCCCCAGGGGTACAGGTCTGTGAATCACCAGGCTTACACATTTCACAGCACTCACCATATCCTATACCCTCCCCAATGTCCATCACCCAGTCACCCTATCCCTCCCACCCCCCAACCCCCCAGCAGCCCTCAGTTTGTTTTGTGAGATTAAGTGTCTCTTATGGTTTGTCTCCCTCCTGATCCCATCTCGTTTCATTTTTTTCTTCCCTAAAAGAACGTATTTCTGTTGAATTAACCCAGCTCTTCTTTTCTAGGAGAATTCTGGTAGGAAGATGAACATCCCAAATGAAGAATGCCACAAAGAGAGGGGAGTGGGGGAAGGAAGGAGTGAGAGAGGGAGGGAAGCGGAGAGAGGAATTAGGGGAAAGAGGAAGAGAGACTCATCATTCCCCACAATTTTAATAAGATGTGCTTACTGTCCGTTTATGTCAGCCGAAAGACACAGATGAATCAGGCTGATTCGTGGGTCAGACGTACCTACAAACCACAGGAACCTGTACGCTCAAGTCTAAACCACCACTAAAATCGAAATACAGAGCTTCCTCAGACTCCAAGAAAACACTCATCTGTTTCTGTCACTGCAGATTTGAGTGGTCCCTCCCGAGTTTTGTGCCATGCCACCACACAGAATGTCCTCTTCTGTATCTAGCTTCTTCAGCTCAGCCTTCAAAATTCATCCACACTGTGTGTAGTTTATTCCTTTTTATTGCTAAGTAGCATTCCAGTGAATAGATGTACCACCGTTTGTCCACTCGGCAGCTGATAGACATTAGATTGTTTAACATTCCAAAGAGCAATCAATGAGACTCTCATGCGCTTCACATCCTCACCGACAAGGTGGACTGTCCGTTTGAAAATCTGAGGTATTCCAGCGAGTGAACAGACTTTGATCTCAAGTTGCTTTTTTTTTTTTAAGATTTTTATTTTATTTATTTGACAGATAGAGATCACAAGTAGGCAGAGAGGCAGGCAGAGAGAGAGGAGGAAGCAGGCTCCCTGCCAAGCAGAGAGCCCGATGCGGAGCTTGATCCCAGGACCCTGGGATCATGACCTGAGCGAAAGGCAGAGATTTTAACCCACTGAGCCACCCAGGCGCCCTCAAGTTGCTTTTTACTTTCACTTTACTGACGGGCAAAGGGCAGTATTTTTTCACATACTTCCTGGCAACTTAAATATCTTATTTTGTGAATTGTGTGTTCAGATTTTTCACTCATTATCATTCGGCATGTTTCTTATCTTACTGAATTGAAAAAGTTGACACAGACATAGAGACAGACACAAACACACAGATAGCCTAGATATATTCTAGAACCGAGTTCTTTACCAGATAAATGTATTCTGAATATTTTCTCCCAGTCTGCAACTTGATTTCCATCACCTTAATGTTCTTTTAAAGAGCAATTTTCAGGGGCACTGGGGTGGTTCGGTTGTTAAGTGTCTGCCTTCAACTCGGGTCATGATCCCAGTGTCCTGGGATGGAACCCCACATTGGGCTCCCTGCTCAGCAGGAAGCCTGCTCTCCCTCTCTCTCTCCCCCTGCTTGTGTTCCCTCTCTGTCTCTCTATCAAATAAATAAATAAAATCTTTAAAGAATTTTTTTTTTAAAAAGAATTTTTAAAGGGGAGCCTTCATATACCATTGGTGGGAATGTAAACTGGTGTAGTGACCATGGAAAACAGTATGGCGGTTCCTCAAAAACGTAGATATAGAACTACCCATGATCCAGAAATTGCACCCTGGGTATTTGCCCAAAGAATACAAAAACACTAATTCAAAAGGGTATATGCACCCAGCATTATCTACAATAGCTGAATTACGAAAACAGCCCAAATGTCCATCAGCAGTTGAATGGATAAAGAAGATTGGGACACCTGGGTGGCTCAGTTGTTAAGCATCTGCCTTCAGCTCACATCATCGTCCCAGGGTCCTGGGATCGAGCCCCTCATCGGGCTCTCTGCTTCAGCAGGACGCCTGCTTCTCCCTCTCCCACTCGCCCTGTTTGTGTTCCCTCTCTTGCTGCCTCTTTCTGTGTCAAATAAATAAATAAAATCTTCAAAAGTCCCAACCCATTAAAAAAAAAAATACACACACACACACATCTTCTTTATCCATTCATATATATATAAATACATATGAGATGAAATACTATTTAAATATAAAAAAGAGGGAAATTTTGCCATTTGAAAGACGTGGAGTGAGAGCATATTATGCTATGTAGACAGAGTAAGTCAGAGAAAGACCAATACCATATGATTTCACTCATGTGGAATTAAGAAACAAACAAATGATCAAAGACCAAAAAAAGAGGGAGAGGCACACGGAGAAACAGACTTTTAAGTGGAGAGAACTGATGGTTCCCAGAAGGGAGGAGCGGGGAGGCGGGGAATACACGATGGGGAGGAAGGGGAGCCCTTGCTCTGAAGAGACTGGCTGTTGCAGTAAGTGTTGTTGTTAAAGTGTTTGTTTTTTTTAAGATTTTATTTATTTATTTGAGAGAGGGAGAGTTCACATAAGCAGGCTGGGGAGGGACAGAAGGAGAGGGAGAAGTGAAATGGGTTTGATCCCAGAACCCTGGGATCACGACCTGAGGTGAAGGCAGATGCTTAACTGACTGAGCCACCCAGGCGCCCCTGTATGTAAGTACTGGATCATAAATGTATACACCCAAAATTAACATATTGTATGTTAACTGGAATTTAAATAAAAAAAAATTTTAAAAGAGAGAAGTGGTGCCTGGGTGGCTCAGTGGGTTAAAACCTCTGCCTTTGGCTCAGGTCATGATCTCAGGGTCCTGGGATCAAGCCCGCATCAGGCTCTCTGCTCAGCGAGGAATCTTCTTCCCCTCCTCTCTCTCTGCCTGTCTCTCTGCCAACTTGTGATCTCTGTCAAATAAATAAAGAAAATCTTTAAAAAAAATAAAAATAAAAAAGAGAGCAGTTTTAATTTTAATGAAAACTAATTGTATAAGTTTACTTTGGCCACTATAACTAATTAGCACAAATTTGGACACTTCAAACAACACAAATTTATTATTTTAAATAATAATAAATCTGCAGGAAATCTGAAATGGTCTCACTACTCTAAAACCAAGGTGGTGGCAGAGTTCTGTTTCTTTCTGGAAACTTTAGGGAAAGATGACTTTTCTGGCCTTTTCCAGCTTGCAGAAGCTGCCGCGTTCCCCAGCCGGTGGTGGTCTCCTTCCTCCACCTTCAAAGCCAAGATTCTCTCCGGCTCTTCTTCCTTACTCAGTCTCTCTCTGCTTTTAGAGATCCCTGTGAGCAGGCGGAGCCCATGCTAATAACCCAAGATAATCTCCCCCATCTCCAGCTCTTAACAGAAGCACATCTCAGAGTCCTTACTGCCATGTAAGCTCACATACTTAGAGGGCCTGAGGAGGAAGGGACGGACAGCTTTGGGAGGAGGCCATTATTTCGTCCACCGCACTTACTTATCATTTCTTCTCTTTGATGGTAAGTGCTTTTAGAACACTAAGAAATTTTTTACCTCATCCAAGTGTGCAAAGATTTTATCCTGTTTTCTAGCAGATGTTTTTTATAGCTTCAGCTTTCATAGTTAGATCTATAATTTATTTCAAGTTAAATCTTGTCTGTGGTGTGAGAAAAGGGTTGATGTTTATTTGGCTGATATATAATTAGTTGTTACAACACCATTTGTAAAAATGGTTGTTATTCCTACTTCAGTTACTTTGGCAATTTTGCCAAAAACTAATCGATCATATTATCTGGGTATATTTCTGGATTCCCTATTCTGTTCTATTGATTTGTATGTCTACTCCAGTGACGATTACACAACCTTAATTATGTAACTTTTTAGTAAATCTTGAAATCTCTGGAGCTTTCTGTGAAACCATTGCATGAAGATAATCTTTTGTAATTTAAAAATTAATGACAGAATTGATTAGGTAATGAGAATAGTGAATTTCTGTAAATTTGACATTTTATCTCCACTTATATAAAAACTGTGATTCTTTTTTTCCGGATCCAGTTGAGGGCATATTCCCCAGCTATAATGATATGCAACAATTGCTACTTATTAGAATATCATAGCACTTACCAACCATGTACCAACCATGACAAGTATTTTATATACTACCTTGTGTTGTTTTTAAGTAATATATGTGATATTGCCCATTCTAAATGGTAATGTCCTCAAGTGGATTAAATACATACTTATATCTCTAGTGTTCTGCATTTAGCAGACGTTCAATAAATAAATCTCAATAACACGGAAGGCTATGGTTAACAGCAAAAAAAAAAAAAGTAAAAAAAAGCACTCTTTTTGGAAAGTAGCACAGTAACATTTGTTGTTAATAAAAGATGCTTCCTATAAACACCATTTTATCACATTCACCAAAGTGGAATCGACCAAGAATGGAAGAAGGACATTAGCAGACGCTGCCTAAATACAGGAGCGCCACTTTAGGATCTAAAAGGCGACACGGCTGCCGTCACCAGTGGGCCTGAGGAAGAGCGAAACAACGCAAACATGGCGCATCGAAGGCGTCGACCTCTGCTCTTCTACTCATCCCACTGTAATAACTATCCTCAGTCCTTTTTCATTAAGTGCCCCTTTATTCTTCAGATAGGTTTCTTCAAATTCCTTGAAGTGTCTCTAACAAAACTGTCTATGCTGACAAAACCTCTGCATCTTAACGAAAAGGATTTGGGTTCAACATTTCAAAAATGTACAGGAGGGGGCCACTCTGAGCCCAAACGCAGCACATGAAAAGAAAGGGTTGTGTGTGCATTCTGCCGAAAAGAAGGACACACAGAGTAACACAGCAGGACTACTGCTGCCATAGACTTCTGCATCGAGCCCAATCTGCCCGCAGGAGTGAGTCCTCCTACCCGCCAGAGACAAAGCGGAAAGCTCAGTGACTTCAAGGACAGTTGGGATTTCCTAGTATAAATCCAAGAACATGAAATAACATCTGAGCTGTGAGCTCCAGAATTTTCCCTTGGAATACAGACACACTTTTTCATTTTAATCCCTACTAAATTTACCGCCATTTGTTTTGTGTGATTTTCTAGCACATTAAGGGCTTTTTGAAGACTCTTAATGTATTAGCTAAGCAAATGAGGATGAGCTCATTTGCGAAGGTTATATGCACACTCGTCGTGTCAGACTGGACAAGCCCGAGGCAGTCAGGACACACGTACTGGTGAAAATGCCGCTCCAGGAGCCAAGTGGTGTTGCCTGGGCACCGGTTAGGTGCTGGTCACTCCTGAGAGTGTCGCAGGAGTACTAGTTGTCATCCGTACATAGTGGAAGGGACGACTGCCATCTCAGGAGGGGATCAGAGACTCTGACGTCACGACCTTGCCCTAAGCTGTGTCTGTTCCCTTGGGCTGCTGTAACAAAGTAAGAAAAACTGGGTGGCTAGAAACAACATAAATGTATTGCCTCACTATTCTGGAGGTCCAAAGTCCAAAACGAAGGTGTCAGGAAGGCCATGCACCTGACAGCTCCAGAGGAGAACCATTCCTTGCCTCTGCTAGCATCCGGTGTTGACAGGCAATGCGTGGCCTTCCTCAGCTTGCAGATGCCATGTTGTGGTCACATGACCGTCTTCTCCCCAATTCTCTGTGAGCATGTCAGTCTCTGTGTCCACATTTCCCCCTTTCTATAAGGACACCAAAAATATTGGATTAGGGAGATCCTAATGATCTCATTTAACTGGATTATCTCTGGAAAGGCTCTGTTTCCAACGAAGGTCACCCACTAAGGTACACACAGGTTAGAACGTCAACTTATTTTTGCAGGGTGCCTGGGTGGCTCAGTCGATTAAGCGGCTGCCTTCAGCTCAGGTCATTATCCCAGGGTCCTGGGATTGAGCCCCCGCGTTGGGTTCCCTGCTCAGCAAGGAGCCTGCATCTCCCTCTCCCTCTGTCTGCCACTCCCCCTTTTTGTGCTCTCTCTCTCTGTGTCAAATAAATAAAATCTTTTAAAAAAAAAAACGCATCTCTTTGCAGGGGAGAGCACAATTCAATCACCTTATTGAGAGCACAATAACATACACCTTATTAAAATCCAGACACATATAATGTGCATGAGCGTCTACTGGTCTATAGAGGAAATAAGATTAATTTGAAGTGACTAATGTTTAATTGCTCCAGCATGATTCAGGGTGGTCATCTTTCCTTCAATAAGCATACATAAATCCCATGTTTAATAGATGCTTATGATCAGATTTACATCTCTATGGCTGATTATTACTCATATCCTATTCATTAGTGTATAAACCTCTGGCCGTTTCCAGATATAGTGGGCCCTTGAATTCCTCATTGCCCCTTCGTGATAATTTTCTAAATGACACCCTCTGTACTTCATGGTTTCATAAGAAGTTTTAACTTTTTCTCATTCCTGCTCAAATTCTATTTCAAGTTGTCTTGATAGGGATTGTACCTCTTCATTCCTAAATGAGTATTTGGAATGTTTATAGTTTATGTGCTTTTAAAAATCCCAAGTCAAATAGAATAAATGGTGTTTTTAAACAAAGTAAAATGGGCTTATTTACTCTAAAGCGCTTCAGTCTTTGGTATAGTAATGTGTACTGAAAAGCTTGAATAGAAGAATGTAATATGCAATGCCTGCGAAATATGTCAGCCAATGGAATCCTTTCATCATATAACATCACATGGGAAACACACTTTAGGAATTACTGCCCTAAACCACACAAATACTATACATAATTTTTTTAAATCCTATTCCTTAAAATCATCTATGTAATCAGATATTCAGTTTTCATATTGTCCTCTCTCTTCAGTGTTATGATCTCTGATACGTAGGAAGAGATTAAGATATTATCTTTGTTTTCTGCTCATCCCACCTTCTACTTGCTAAGAAATTCACTAGCCTTCCATTTCTTGTTCCCAAGTAGTCAACCACTCTGTGGGAGAACTTAAGAAGGCAGGTATGTGTCCACCTAGAGCTATTTCATTTGGGAAATCACAGTTCTCTCAGAAAAAACTACTGCCCAGCATGCTGAGTTCAGCTGGGACCAGCCCTGCCCAGGAGTGAGAGACACAAGAGCATCCCGCCTGCCCTCGGCTGGAGTTGCCCTCGGCTTCACGACGCGAAGCAAAACAGACTTATCCCTGGAAGTTCTGTAGTCAGGAAAAAAGGAATGAAGGAAGGAAAAGAAAAGAATCTTGTTTACTTACAAGCTGTGAAACAATGCAGGTATTTAATTTTCAGCAACCATTAGGCTCGTATTCTTTTTTGCTTAGGAAAGTTTGGGTTAATTTTTGTCTCAGGCCACTGAAAAAGTCCTAACACCTGCATTATCTTTATTAGCAAAGCATCAATGATTCCTAGAGTTCACACTTACTCAACCCAACATAATTGAGGATTTCTCCTCTAAAATGGAGAAAATTCCGAAATTCCTACAGAAATTCCTACAGAAACAGCGATAACTAGCTTTCCTGTCTAGTTCCACTTCTCATTCCTCCGGAAACTGCTTTTGCAAGTACGACAAGGCATTTTCTTCAGAGAGTAAAGTCGTCTAAGAGCAGAGACAATATGTTGCCTTATTTGCATCTTTCATAAATCGTTGTGGAGTGTTCAATAAATATTTGTTAAAGTGAATTATTTCTTTGATATCTTAGTAGATAATGCATCACTGAGCTTATTGATTATAATTAATTATGCCATCTCCAATTAAAATTCATTCACTGTAACTCAAAAGCATGCCCATCTGAAGATAATTTTACATAAATTGTGTTCCAAATTGAATATCATGTTGAGGGATTTCCTTTGCCCTTGTTTCTGGCAGCCTGTTTTCCCTTAGTTTGAAATATTAGTCTCTGAAGACTAGTTTCCTTTGAGCAGATTATCAAGATTAACAATCATTCCACACTTCCTATTCCACAAGGAAAGCTTTTATTCAATTCCTCCAGGGAAACCAATGCACTCTCCACTCCTCCTGATTTGTTGGGTTAACTCACGTTATTTCTTGTTGTTGGGGCCGCAGCAGCGGTTATTATGATGTTTAATTTGGGGAGTTAGGTTGTCTGAATAGTATTGAGTAACACCCCCCACAAAGCTTTGTTTCTTTCCTGAGATACCAGGAGCAGTATTCCTACAGGAACTATGGGAGCAAGATGGTCTTCCGATCCCTACATATTTCCACTATGTGGGACTGATAAGGTCTCTTTAATTCACCCACAGGCTTATCTTAACATAAGCTGAAACAAACGTTATTCAAGCACCTACTTTCTACCAGTTTCTGCCTCTGGCAGTGTGGAAACACAGTTGTAAAGCACACCTTGCTTAGGGAATATAGTCAATGGTATTATAATAGGGTCATATGGGAACACGTGGTAAGTTGTACCTGTCGCGAGCACATATAGAGTTGTTGAATCACGACGTTGTACGGCTGACACTAATGAAACATTGTGTATCAACTATACTTCAATTAAAAAAAGGAAAAACATACCTCACTTTTCTCTCACCAAATGTATTTTTTTTCCCGGAACATCAACCCTTACAGTCTGATTCTCTATTTCATTATGTTCCTGCTAGTTATTTTTGCTAGTTATTTTCCCTTGAATTTTGTAACTTTCTCTGTTGCTTAAGATTAGATATGGCTGCGATAATAGAGAACTGAAACAACAGTGGTTTAAATGTGACAGAATCTCGCTTTCCTCCCTCACGTAATAGTCTGGGTGAAAGCAGTCCCGAGCTAGTACCGTGGCTTCGCAGTGCCAGGAACGGGAGCACCTTCTTCAGTACACGTATGAGAAACATCATTCCTAACCTTGGCTGCTGTGAACCAGAAGTCATATAATGATAGGAAAAATGAGAAAAGTTCTCAGGGATAATTAGTGGCTCAGCATTAACAGAGTTTACTTTCTTTCTCTCTCTTGGCTTTTCTTCCCAACACAATTCACCAGGTTCACAGTTAACAAGACTCTGAATTATGAGGTATTACCCCTATAAGAGAGGGTTATCCTTGGTCACAGAATAGATCATTAGTTGTTAAGGACCATAAATTAAGATAAGGTTTTACAGTTGAATGTTCTTTAATCACCAGCAAATAGCTTCTCCTGAAGCCGAAACTCTTTACTACGCTCCTCTTAACCTACGGCCCAGGCACTCCCAGGAGGTGTGGATTTTAGGTATTTTTCTCACCAGTTGAGCAGATCATCATGTGCTAAGTAATCCTAGTTTGGAATCCAGAGACTAAAACAAATACCTGTAAATTCCATGTAAGTTTTTGTTTTTTTTGCTCCCACGAATAAAGATACATGCCTTAATGGGAACATAGGAAAAAAGGGCAATTGTGTGATAACAATGTAATTGTAGCACATTTGGTCCTGCTCATTTCAATACTGTCTTTATTATTAATTTTTCCTCATAATTTCTCATTTAACACATGATAATAAAGGAAAAGAAGTTAGTGTGGGATGCAGTGGAGACAATTTTCACGTACTCATAAAAAGGGGATATCATGGAGGGACCACTTGCTCAAAAGACGTTAGCGTCGACTTCAAGGAGAGAGAACGAAATAATTACCAGCAGCCGAGAAAAAAGAAAGCTAGAACTGTTTAATGTTCATAGGCTATCCCAAAGAGCAATGAAAAATCAGGAGGTAAAAACCGGTTTTGCATAGTAAATGTGTTTTATGGTACAAAAGCATAGCTTTGAGATGAAGGCACAAGGTACATCAACTCTAAGTGGCCTATTCATCACACGCGAGGCCTCCGCGGTGGGGCAGCATGAACTCCACGGCTGTGTACTGCAAGGCAGGCGACAGGATACAGATTATTTTACAAGAAAATATTGGAAATGGTTGGAGGGGCTTGCAAACACGTACTTGAGATGGAATAATGATACATCGCACACTTACTCTACACGCAGAATTTAGGTAAGTGGAAGGAGAATCCTGGGTCGTCTCAAGGAATCAGCCCACCGGTCCTTGCATCAGGTTTATGCACTGGTTCAACACGCTCACATTACGGAGGAGGAAGGAGATGTGCCCCAAACAATTAATTTAAAACCTTAAGGAGCATAAACATCCCATTAATGGCCTATACACAAGAAGGCCTTCCCTCACCATGGTAACCAGGAAGAGCTGTCAGAGGCTTCACAGTTCGGGCTTCTGTTATGCTCTGGGGAATTGCGCAGATGCCTTCATTTCCTCTGCTTCTAGACATGTTTTCCAAAGGTTAAGGCACTTTCTTGAGGGTCATGTTTAAGGTTCTTTTTTAGTATCGGGAATAAGACCAAATAAAGCAAACCTCACTGAAAACTCTGTGCAGCACATTAGAACTTACGACACAAGGTTGGCTTCTGCATTCTGTAACTCCCACAAAAGGCGCAGAAAAAAAAATGGCGCGGTGCCCTGGAAGACAAGAATGGGTCAGAAGAGGTGGGGGACGGGGACTTCAGGAGGCCCAGAGTTGAACTTGCTCTACAGGCATAATTTCCACGGTCTGGGTGAAAACACACCTAAGAACTGAAAGGGCTTTACGATTCTGACGGAGAAGCCATTTTGAAAAGGCTGTGTGCATGTTCAGTCCCAGCCAAAATGGTGGTGGGTAATCACTGTCCATTAAAGAAAGGTGGAGAAGCCGGCCATATGTCTGGGTCAGAGCGAAATGCCACAGAGACGACTGTTCACATGATCTAGTTATAAATCAGTGTTCTCCCTGACCACAAGCTGCATTCCTTTGTGCTCCTGCTTTTCCTGTGTGTGCGCAGTCATCCCTGGCTCACTAACTCCTTGTGTTTCTCTTCTCAGTTGCTAACTTACCTGTTGTTATGTGTTTTTTGCTTGGGCGAGTAACATTCTCAAATGTCCACCACAGGGACAAATGAACCCAGTGGTCTTCTGTCTAAAGGACCCACAGCTAGTACACTCCAGAGTCAAATAATGAGAGGTCCTTCCCCCCATGGAAGAAAGGTCTTGCAGAGCCTCATTATCTCTGAGTCCTGTTTCTACAATTTCTATGATAACTAAGCTTGTAGGTTCAAGATTTGAACAGATGGTATTAGAGGCATGCCATGTCTCGATTTCACTAAGACACCTGAAAAAAAAAAAAAAGAGTGTCTTTGGGGATGTATTGATAAATACAAACTTTTGTAAAATAATATATAGACACATAGTTGGGTATACAGCTTACCACAAAAATCTCAGGGAAGAGGTTGATGTAAACATTTTTTAAAGAGAAAATGTTTCTAAAGTATTTTAGAGTTCTATCTTTGGCTTTTGCTACTTAACATGGAGATGTAAGAAAGTGGTTTTTTTTCCTTCCTAGAATTTGATTGTAACATAGACTTTATAGCTAATTTGATCAGATGTTGTAATTATCAATCAATATTATCCTTTCAATCTAGAATAACAGCTTGAAATTTGTAACCCTAAGCTATTGAGAGAGAGGGAGAGACAAATTTGACATACAGAAAGGACCAACATAAGTCACCAGAGGAATATGACATCTAAACAACAACTATGAAATAAGTCTAGATTAATGGAACCAAAGCACTGGAATGAAAAAAAGATGATTTATTCACTCAATTCAAACAACACTTTAGTCCCCCATGCATTTTGAACATGACTGGGATCTAAAGTGTGAGCAAGGCCTAGACATCAGAGAACTTTCAGAATGACAAGTAGAGTAGGGGAGACAGATTTGCCAACATAAATGTCAGAAGAGTGTGATGCTCAGAGCTGACATCCACCGGTGCTGCCCAGCTGCACACGGGCTCAAGTCAGCTCTGCCTAGTGACAGGTACCCATGCCAAACTGACTAACAAATCCTTTTAATATCACCTGAACCTGGTGATAGGCTCTAGAGCACAGACGCTCCTGAAGACAGCAGAATTTCTAACAACACAGGAACCAGGAAAAAGCATTGCAGACTGAAGGAACATTGGGAACAACACCCAGAGCCCTAAAAATGATGGACAAACCAGCAGATGGATATGACGAGTCCACAGAAGGGCTTTGATGGGAAGGCGGGCCTGGAGGGGTAGGGAGTCAGCCCAGGCATGCATCTGGGACTCACGTGGGCAATGACAACCGTGAGTGCAACCTCCAAGGAAAAGAATGCAAATGGCAAGGAGCTGATGACCCTATCGGATCAGATTTCCATTCTAAGAAAAGAAGTAAAAAAGTAAAAATCAGTCAAGATCAGTAAGGTAGAACAAACTGCTTTTATAAAAAAGCAGAGGACAGCACAGTCCTATCTGTGTCCTACACTTCTGGGTGCTGGAACGTTATCTCTCAAGGACGCCATAACATCAAATAGAACAAAATGTAAAGTTGTAAGAGGCCTTAACTTTATTTGTGCTCCTGGAGTTGCCAGCTTCTGCTCACATGATCCCAAATATTCCATTAAAAAATTAAAACTTCAGTCTGCTAGTGACATGTCTCCAGATGGTAAGTTAGCCCAATTTATTCTTTCCAGGGCTCTTTGGGCTTAGGTAAAGACAACCCGAACATGCAGATTTTCTCTTTTTGGTTTTGCCTACCTTCTTATCCCCAAATCTCCCCTGGTAACTACAACAGTGTTTGAGGAGAGAAGAAACGAAGAGAAAGCTTTTCTAGGATTTAGCTCAGAGGTGCGCAGAATTATAAATTGTGATTTTCCTGGGCATCCGCAGCAGTCGTCTGATTGGACCTGCATGCTTGGAAAACGAAAGGGTCCATTCCTGATCCCCCTCCTGCCGTCCCGCAGCCCCGGCTGACGCCCCACCTCGGCTCCTACAGCAGCGCGTCCCCTCATGTAAGGGCCCGCCTGGGACCACCGCGTCCGCCTGCCGCAGACAGACCATCAGCGACAACAGGAGGCCGAGCTCGGGGAGGGGTCCCGGCGGGCAACTCCGCTGCCATCCCCGGAGCGCGGCGGTGGAGGCCGCCCTGGACAGAGGCCGCGGAGCAGCCAGACTCGCACTGCGCGGCTCCCGACTGACCACACGCCTGTGCTCACAAGCCGAGCGCCATCTCCACGACGCGCCCCTGTCCTGTGCGGCCTGGCTCGGCGGCAGAAGTTGAGAACGTCCTCAAGTCAAAAGTCGTGACGCCCGCAGCAATTTTTAAGCTGAAAGAGAAGAAACGCTTCCCAAGGCCTCCCTGGTGCCAAAGCAACTGCCAGGGCAGAGATGACGACCCTGGCGGCAGTCACCTTCTGCTCAGTCTGCAGCAAGGCGCCGTGACAGCTGTCCCGGCTCACGCTGGCCGTGAGGGCGGGGGGGCCGGGGCAGGGCCGGGGCAGGGCCGGGGCAGGGCCGGGGCAGGGCCGGGGCAGGGCCGGGGCAGGGCCGGGGCAGGGCCGGGGACAGGGCGCGTCGCCGCTCCCACTGCCCGGCTGGCCGTGCCCACCCCGCGCTCGGCCGAGAAGGCTCAGGTCAGGCTGAAAACGCAGGCGGGGCCCGCGCGGCTTTGCTCTCGGGACTGCGCCGCCCCCAAGCCCGGCTCTGCCCTCGGGTGAAGTCGGAACGTCTTCGGTTCGCGGGCGCAGGCCAACACTCATCAGTTCTCGCTTTCTTAAAAGGATCGCCTGTGTACAGCTTTCGACAACTATTTATGGACTTTGTGGTGGTTACACCTCAGGTTCTAGACCTTCTCCCCAGGGGTCCTTCCACGTTCCTGTCACCGCAGCCCCTGCCCTGCGGGCGGGCGGAGCAGGGACAGCGGCAGGAAACGCGGGCAGAGCGGAGCTGACGCACTCCAGGGTGAAAACGGAGTGAATATTTCACTATTTTTGTTTACATCTTGATTCGACTCATTGATTTTTTTTTTTTTCCAAAACCTCATCTTTTTCTGGCTCCCTGTTTTTCCCTGGAACATTCAAGGTTTATGTAAGATTTCAAAAAATAAGTCAGCCTTGTTCTCATGGACATTCCTACCCTGATGTTCTTTCTGTATCTACTCTGCAATCTGAGAAAAGGCATAAATGAAATGTTAACTCTTCTTTCTCTCATACATGGAGCCATTTTAAATTACAGAAACAACATGACAGGCACTATCACAGTGTGAAATATATATATATTTCCTGCTTTACATTACCTGCCAGGAGGAACTATAAAGTGCAGGATTTATGGATGAATTTTAGAAGCATTGGGGCCTCCAGATCACTGTTTTAAATTAGGGACTTTTGAAATCTCTAATTTACATTAACTTTAAGCAATGAATACTAAAGGCGTGACCTAACCAGAAATGAGCTTCTTCGCTGAAAATGCTGTGATATAAGGACTTGCTCTGTGAGCTTCATACAAGGTCTGAATGAAAATCCTCAGGAGGCAGAAGACAGGCCAGATGGAGTACATCCAGAAGATTCTGCCGTAACGTGCGTTTGATCTCAGAATCAACCTGATAGAGATGCATCGTCCAGCTCTGGGGACCACGCTGTTGACTGTAACCCAACCAAGGATACCTGGCAACTTTAAATGGCGTCTGGGAGACCCACACTCATCAGTGTAGTGAGGCCTCAGCTGGTACCAGCCAAGGCGGAGTTCCCAGAGGATTCTAAAGCCTCTTCTTGACTGAGCTGAACAGTGACAGACCTGGGCATTCTTTACTTGAAAACTGGGTGGACAGCACTGCAACTTTAAATTCATGATGCTCTTGGAGGATTCTGCTGTCATTCAGACTCCGTACTTCTAGAACACTGGTTCAGAGAGAGCTCGGCCTAGTGCATCCTGAGTGGATGGGCACCTTGCTGAAGGCGCTGTTTCCATCACATAACATTTCCCTCCACGGAGTGAGCTCTGTGAGCGTGATCTCTGACCACAGCAGTCACCTTCTTCTTGTTTGTTCTCTGTCTTCTTAGACACCGCAGATTCAGCAGAGACACTTACTTAGCCTCATTCCAATGAGGCCATTATTTCCATCCTATTTTCTTTTTAGAGCAAGAGAGACAACAAATCTTAGGTACAGCAAAGCCTTGGTCTCTAGGCAATTTTTAAGACTAATTAATGGAATAGCAATGTGTGAGTGCATTCCAATTTGGGGATTAAAAAAAACCTGAGTATTTGTCAAAGTTGTAGCAAAGAATTTGATCATTTTCTCAGATAGACATCTAGTCTTAAAATTAAAAATTCTAACTCAAATTTCTCTCACTTAAAATCTTATACTCTTTTGATTATACCATTACTTCAAAATAAAATGTTCCATGCTCCTGGATTGGAAGAATAAATATTGTGAAAATGTCTATGCTACCTAAAGCAATCTACACATTTAATGCAATCCCTATCAAAATCCCACCCATTTTTTTCAAAGAAATGGAACAAATAATCCTAAAATTTATATGGAGCCAGAAAAGACCTCGAATAGCCAAAGGAATATTGAAAAAGAAAGCCAAAGTCGGTGGCATCACAATTCCGGACTTCAAGCTCTATTACAAAGCTGTCATCATCAAGACAGCATGGTACTGGCACAAAAACAGACACATAGATCAGTGGAACAGAACAGAGAGCCCAGAAATAGACCCTCAACTCTATGGTCAACTAATCTTCGACAAAGCAGGAAAGAATGTCCAATGGAAAAAAGACAGCCTCTTCAACAAATGGTGCTGGGAAAATTGGACGGCCACATGCAGAAAAATGAAATTGGACCACTTCCTTACACCACACACGAAAATAGACTCAAAATGGATGAAGGACCTCAATGTCAGTAAGGAATCCATCAAAATCCATGAGGAGAACACAGGCAGCAACCTCTTCGACCTCAGCCACAGCAATATCTTCCTAGGAACATCGGCAAAGGCAAGGGAAGCAAGGGCAAAAATGAACTATTGGGATTTCATCAAGATCAAAAGTTTTGCACAGCAAAGGAAACAGTTAACAAAACCAAAAGACAACTGACAGAATGGTAGAAGATATTTGCAAACGACATATCAGATAAAGGGCTAGTATCCAAAATCTATAAGGAACTTAGCAAACTCAACACCCAAAGAACAAACAATCCAATCAAGAAATGGGCAGAGGACATGAACAGACATTTCTGCAAAGAAGACATCCAGATGGCCAACAGACACATGAAAAAGTGCTCCACGTCACTCGGCATCAGGGAAATACAAATCAAAACCACAATGAGATATCACCTCACACCAGTCAGAATGGCTAAAATTAACAAGTCAGGAAATGACAGATGCTGGCGAGGATGCGGAGAAAGGGGAACCCTCCTCCACTGTTGGTGGGAATGCAAGCTGGTGCAACCACTCTGGAAAACAGCATGCAGGTTCCTCAAAATGTTGAAAATAGAACTACCCTATGACCCAGCAATTGCACTACTGGGTATTTACCCTAAAGATAAAAACGCAGTGATCGGAAGGGGCACGTGCACCCGAATGTTTATAGCAGCAATGTCTACAATAGCCAAACTATGGAAAGAACCTAGATGTCCATCAATAGATGAATGGATAAAGAAGATGTGGTGTATATACACAATGGAATACTATGCAGCCATCAAAAGAAATGAAATCTTGCCATTTGTGACAATGTGGATGAACTAGAGGGTATCATGCTTAGTGAAATAAGTCAATCGGAGAAAGACAACTATCATATGATCTCCTTGATATGAGGACATAGAGATGCAACATGGGGGGTTAGGGGGATAGGAGAAGAATAAATGAAACAAGATGGGATTGGGAGGGAGACAAACCATAAATGACTCTTAATCTCACAAAACAAACTGGGGGTTGCTGGGGGGAGGTGGGGTTGGGAAAAGGGGAAGGAGGTTATGGACATTGGGGAGGGTATGCGCTATGGTGAGTGCTGTGAAGTGTGTAAACCCGGCAATTCACAGACCTGTACCCCTGGGGATAAAAATACATTATATGTTTATAGAAAAAATAAGAAATAAATAAAAAATTTAAATGGAAAAAAATTTTAAAAAATAAAAAATATGTATTTTTTAATTCTGATAACCAGTTACAGAACTCATAAGAGATTTTGTATTTTCCTAGAGACTGTATTATATATTTGTAAAAGCATACAGAAAGATTTAATAGAAGTAATAGCAGATAATTATGAGAAAATATTTTAGGGCAAATAGACTAGAGTATCTAATGCTGTTGAAGTCATTGCCAACGACTCTCTATCTATTGTGGATGGTATTGAAGCAGCACTAATTTCATGAAGTAGGTAAGAGAGAAGTTATATTTACCCAAGAGATATTTGTTGGAAGAGCACCCTGTGGCAAGTGCACTCCTAAGTACTGGGCACATAACCATGAATAAAGCCTTTAAGCACGGAGTTCCTGCCGTGTGGATAAAGTGGTCAAAATGCTGGTCCTCTCTCAACGCATTCCTCACTTTTAGAGAAGTGGGACTTGAAGAAATAATCAATGAAAATTTTTTTCATCGCAGCTTCCAGAACTTTACTCTTGTGCGGTATTCCCAACCTGGGATCTTATCTGTGAAACTGTATCTTCCAAGCTTCCTAGCGATATGGACAGGTCAACGTATGGAATCCGTGAACAGGGTAAGCCTTTCAGGTGTCCAAAAATAAATCAGTAAGTAAGGACAAACCTCCCATGCACCAGTCACTAAAAGTAAGTCCTGGGAAAACAGTAATAAAATGTAAACTCTGATGTCCTTCAGTTATATGAACAAGGGGATGGGCTTAAAAGTCTCAAAAAAAAAAAAAGAGAGAGAGAGAGAGAGAGATTTATAAGATAATAAGAAAATGAGTAAAAATTAATGATTTTTTACTCTGATGCATATATTGAAACATTTTACTTCTTCTCTGCTGGAATGGAGTGTCTGTAAGCACTTGCATGTCTCTTTCTAAGAAGTGATGATAGGGGCTCATTGATGGGCTCACAAAATGAATGAATGAATACTAAAAAGAGTGCCAAGGGGCTCCTGAGTGGCTCAGTGGATTAAGCATCCAGCTCCAGATTTTGACTCAGGTCATAATCCCAGGGTCATGAGGTGGAGCCCCTGCTGGGCTCCAGGCCAGCACGCAGTCTACTCAGATTCTCTCTCCCTCTCCCTCTGCCCCTCCCCGCCACTCATGCACCCTCAATATCCATCTCTCTCTCTCTCTCTCTCGATCATTGGGAGCCCCATGTTCTGTTCCTGTCTACCACTGGCTCACTGCTGAATTGTGCAAGTCACTACATCTCAGATCTCAATTTTCTGATGAGGAAGATGGTTTCCTTCAAATTCTAAAATTCTAAGTTGATGATTAATTATAAATTTTAAATACATACTGGATCTTTATAATTCTTAAGATACCACCCAAAGAGAAAGTTTTAGATACAGTTCAGAGTCCTCCTAAAATACAGAGGCTACAAATTTAGATATTTGCTCACTATTTGGGGATTATACAACATCAAGAAAGAAAGATAACACAAATCTGTCATTTGTGCCAAAAAAGGATAAAAATCATCCTTCTTAGGCTGAAAATGCTGATGCTTTTGCTGTAATTAAATCCATAGGAGAACCATCCAAAGAGCAACACATTCGTCTGTGAATTGTCATATATTCCTAAGCACCAACTAAGGCCTATTCCCCATATTAAAGGAAATGCTGAACAAGCTAGACAAGCAGAAATTTTTATTTTTTCACATATTTATTTTCTAGTCATTTTCCCCATTACATTAAAAAAAAATACTCTGCTGCAATTCAGAAGAAAACTTTCAAAATAAAAATCACATACATCCTCAAGGTTGACATTCTATGCTTTTCAAATCACCAGCCTAGTTAAAGCTTAAAATAACCCTGTGGAGATGGTATAACTAGTTATCCTATCACTATTTTGCAGATGGGGAAAGGAAGACCTAAAACTTTGAGTCACTCTCCCAAGGTCAAAAGGCTAGAAAGATGCACAACCAATGTTGGTTCAAGGGTAGATGTCTTTTCCCAGCCATGACAAGTTGAGTGGAGATCTACTTTTACTCTGTCAATTAAATCAGTTCACCAAAGATTTTGTGCCTGATGGCTTACTAGTGATAAATTCTTAGTATCACAATAGCTGATTAATTCCCTAATCCTTAGCTGGTGTATTGCCAGGAACTATATATTAACTTTAATCTTCATATAAAGTATTCTGAAAATACCTAACAAGTGTCCTGAAGCCAAAGAAATTATCTGCGATTATCACTGCTCTCTGTTACTGAATACTTACGTTTTAAATCAGC
Organism: Meles meles; assembly: GCF_922984935.1. Classification (NCBI taxonomy): domain Eukaryota; kingdom Metazoa; phylum Chordata; class Mammalia; order Carnivora; family Mustelidae; genus Meles; species Meles meles. The sequence continues at coordinate 89,123,030 of NC_060077.1, read as the reverse complement.
TGTAAGACGAGATGAGTTTGGAAAGAAGATTTAAAAAAAAATCTTTGTTTCTTAGATTACAGTAATTTGGGTATATTTTTTAATGATCAAATTTAATGTATATGACTAAAATCACCAGAATACAGAATAATAAATGGAATATATTGAGGAATACTTGTTGATAAATATAGGCTATTACATGATCCATTTGAGTATAAAAATCAGTCTGTTCCAAGAAGACAACTGAAGTCATTGAATCCGATCTGTCACATCATCTTGGCAACAACATACAAAATTATCGGAGCACTTCCACTTTTCTACCAGTTCTGGTTTTGTGTTGTTTTCACTTTTAATAACCGACTCCTTGCTATGAAATGTCACAGAAGGAGAGTTCTCATTAAATTTCCAAACTTTCCAGAAATAAATAAATCTACCCAACTTCACTGGGATCTCAGAAAACAGACTCCTCCGCAGTTCAACTCTGTACCGGACTTGAGAACCGCTGGCTCATTCTGGAGCCACACTCAGGGTACATTTTCTGCCCTAGTTATGATGCATGCAGAGTGCAAGGAGAGGGCGGCAGGGCTGTCCCACCCTTTCTCTCGATGGCTCAGGGTCCATTAGAAACACTGGGCACGCTCACAGGCAACACAGGAGAGTTCCACAAAAGGAATATTTATAAAGGGGGGGGGGACCCAACAAGCAAGAATAGGGCATCTGCCAATAGAAGGAGACCCCATGAGAGGCAGCCCTTATGTTCCTTACTTAAGGAAGACACTCACGTGAAATGGACTTGTTTATTACTTTGTGATCAAGTCGCATAATTTTAATTAGGAAACTATTTTGAAAGAAAATGGATATAATTGGCATTTTGTGGTAATGTTGGTAGAAGCATCACTGTGGAAACTTCTTTCTACTCTAATCCCTAAGGAAGGTCACCTCAGAAAATTCCAGTACATGTATGTCATTTGCCTAGGGATTGCTCATAATAAATATCTTGTTGGCCATTATCCAATCTTAAATTTTGGTTTGATTCTTCATCTTCCTTTAGTCGTAAAGGACAATACAGATACATAATACTTCCTGGTCAACAGGTGTTAAAATACCATGTCGCCAGACCCCCGAGGGAAAGCTTGGCCAGGAGCCCATGTGCTGGCCCTGTCATTCCGGGCATAAGGGAACACTCTGACCCCAGTCTCCAGCTCAGCTCTACCGGCACCTCCTGTCAGCCATGCCTGACAAGAAGCCAGAGGCAGCAGCATCCCCCGTGCAGCCAGGGAAGGATGGTCTGACAGGACAGTGCAGGGTGGAGAAGGGGGGAGACTGGTTTTGAGGAACAACTGGAAAAAAATCCAGAAGAGCAAAAATACAAGACAGTCAGAGACTCTTCCCTCAAACAGGCTTGGGAAAGGTGTAAAAAGAACAAAAACAGGGCCAAGAACGACCACACACAAACATGGGAACAAGGCTGGGTCATGCTTTACCTAACTGCACATTACATCATGCTTTATAGTCTATGTAAAAATGATTAATCCAATTTCATAGATGAGAAAACTGAGGTGTGGAAAAATTAAAGAAATTGCCCCAAATCATACGATTGGCAAGTGGCAGAATTGGGACTTGAAACAAAAGCTTCCGGATTTCAAATCCCAAACTTTCCCAGTAGGGAACCCACATCCAGAAGCATACGTGAGGAGCTGTCCGATTTCCCACTGGCCTGAGCTGGAGCCCAAGTAGGGAAGACCAGATCTTCACTGACCCCGTTTGTATCAGGATTAGCCACAGCTGAAGGTCCCTGAGACATGGGTCTCTAAGAAATCCATTAAATAACATGAACAGACCTAGTCGTTGAGAGTTTGTTTTTTGCCTTTGTTTCTACTGGAGATACATACTGGAAGAAGAAAATGTGCCATCCAGGCATTTTTTTCCTCCTTGCCAGAGGCACGCATCCCACTTGAGAGAAGACAGTGTCGTTTATGTAATACTGGAATGGTTAATATTTATGCTCTGTTGTCTGCTACCCTCTGCCCCAGGACAACTTGAACGAATTTTTAGAGAATAACTAGCAACGTCTTTTGTAAAACCAAGGTAAGAAATGGGTGTAACCAAGCTGTATTCAATTTGGCCTCAATAAACTTCTCTTCCATTAACCCCCTTCCATTATACAATTCTCAGTAGGAAAGATAATTTCTCTTATGTTCCTTAAGTAAAACACTCATAAGTAAAACAATCTTTTTTTACTGAAATATATTTGACATATAATATTGTATAAACTTAAAATGTCTAACATGTTAGGGCGTCCGGGTGGCACAGTTGGTTAAGCATTTGAGTCTTGGTTTCAGCTCAAGTAACGATCGAGTCCTGAGCTGGGCTCTGCACTGGGTGTGCACGGAGCCTACTCGGGATTCTCTCTCTCCCTCTGCCCCTACAACCCCCACCCCACTCACGCTTTCACTCTCTCTCTCTAAAAAAAAAAAGTATAACATGTTCATTTGATACACATATATTGTAATGTGATTGCCATTGTAAAGATATTTAGCACCTCTATTACACTGCATGGTTATCATTTCTTTTAAATGGCTGCAATAATTAAGTTCTAGATTCTGAGCAAATCTGATGATACTGTTGTCTATATTCCCTATACTGTGCACTAGATCTCTAGGATTTATTCACTACACTGCAAGTTTGTCCCCTTAACAACATCTATCCTATACCCCATCTTCCAGCCCCTAGTAAACACAATTTTACCCTCTGCTTTAAGCACATCTAAGTGATATCATACAGTATTCCTTTTTTCTACATTGATACTGTCACAAACGACAGGACGTCCTACTTTCTCATGGCTGAACGATATTCCACTATAAATATAACAATATTCCATTACATGTATATACATATATACATATATAATCTTCTTTATCCAGTCATCGGCTGATGGGCACTTACATTGTTTCCATATCTTGGCTATTGTGAATAATGTTGCGATAAACATATACCCAGAAGTAAAACTGCGGGACCACATTGGCAGATCTAGTTTTAATTTTTTAGATTTAATTTTTAAAGATTAAATTTTTTATTTTTTGTTGTCTTCCTATAGTTATGAAAGGGCAATATGGATACTTAACAGACAACAGACATATATTAAAATACTATATAATGATCGTCTAGGCACTGTTGAGAGCACAAAGAAGGTGCAAGGAATAAAATGAAACACACATACACAGTCCTCCTCATCATCATCACCTTTAGATGAAAGGACTTTGCCATCTGATGGGATGGGTGAGAGTCTCCTACAAGCTGAGACAGATACACAGAGAAATTACCAATTTGCAGAATATCACTATAATTGTTATGCCATTTTCTGCAACTCACACAAAAGACAATACTGTCTATTTTATATAGGGACATGTATGCATATGTAAATAGAAATGGCATGGCATAATATTTCCCACACTGAGAACAGTGATTCCATCTAAGCAGTGTGAGAAGGAGGAACTTAGACAATGGCCAAAGAAGAATTTACCCTCACCTGTAATGTTTCAACGTTTATGAGATGAATATATTTTTGCACATGTTGTGTATTTTTCTAAGTCTTTACAAGAACACAAAATAGTGGTGTATACAAAGTCGTACTAGCATAGATGAAGGAGATGTTCAATGTGTCCATGTGCCCATGTAACCATGGAAGCCATCTTAAAGGTGGTACCATCTAAATTTAGTCTCAAGGATAAATAGGAAAACTGATTAGAATTATGAGAGTAGGGCACATCAAAAGAAAACCGTCAAAGTATGCAAAAATAAAGAAATGAGACAAAATATGGTGTGCCCTGTTTAGGCATGGCTACAGATAGAATGTGTGTGCAGGAAAGAGGGAATGGTCATAGCAAAGGTACCTGTGCTTCTCAGAGACTTGCTTGTGAGACTAGCGAGCTTAGAATCAGGACTATCAACATCTTTTTTTTTTTTTTTAAGATTTTATTTATTTATTTGACAGAGAGAGATCACAAGTAGGCAGAGAGGCAGGCAGAGTAAGAGGGGGGAAAGCAGGCTCGCCGCTGAGCAGAGAGCCCGATGCGGGGCTCGATCCCAGGACCCTGGGATCATGACCTGAGCTGAAGGCAGAGGCTTTAATCCACTGAGCCACCCAGGCGCCCCAGGACTATCAACTTTTAACCCATAACCTCTTAGATAAACAGAAACATCTCCCACCTTCCTTAAATGTTAATAGAAATTTCTTTTTAATATTTACTTATTTAGGAGGGGGAAGGGGCATACAGAGGGAGAGAGAATCTCAAGCAGACTCCCCACTGAGTGCAGAGCTCAACGCAGGGCTCATACTCAGGACCCTGAGATCATGACCTGAGCCAAAACCAAGAGTCGGATGTTTAACTGACTGAGCCACCCAGTGCCCCAGAAATTTCAAAAACAAACTAAATATTGAAACCAAAGATAAAACAAAGGAATGACAGCTTTAGAATTGCATACCCCCCCCAACACACACCCAATTTCGTCACATCTGGCTGCAAGTTTTGTCATCATGAAAGAAAGAGAGAAAACAGTTCATGTTCAACATTGATCCAGTTACAGACAAAACACATAAAACTACTTCCCCATTACATACAGATTTAAAAAATGAGATCATGCCCAAAGATAAACTCATAATCAAATACTAAACTTTCCAGAGGTAAATTATGCCTAATTCATCAAATGGATCATTTGACAGCATTGACCATCTCTAAGGAGGGTTTGGTACAAGTTCCGTCCACGCCAGGGTATAAGAGGCCAGGGCCTCATTCTCCAGGTTAGGCCTCCCCCAGATAAGATGCTTTTTCCTTCCTTTCAGTCACTGCCAAGACCAGTGCCCTTTGAGATGTTCATTAAAGGAGAAGGCACCCCGTGCTGCAGTTTCTTATATCAGTGGCTGGAGCTTATCTACAGGTACTGTAGGGTTGTTTTTTTTTTCCCCTCAGTTGTCGGTTCAATATTTTCGAAGCTCAAATATTTGCCAAATATGCTAAGCTCTTTTGAAAATTACCATTTTTGGAAGTTTGAAGCATTTGGTATTTTCCCTGGTGCTCCAAAGCCAGAGCAGCTCCAGGCTGCAGATCTGGACAAGCATATTTCCCTCTGACAAGATCGCAATGTGTTTTCCATGGCCTAATTTCAATAATTTTATAAGCAGCCTATTCCAGGCCTCTGGAGCCAATCTTTGTGGTACAACCAATTAAGTCTTCCTTTTTTTTTTCTTTTTAACATTGGATGTTTACCGAAGAAAAGAAGTCAGTTCACTGGATGAATGTACAAAAAAGAAAGATTTTGGAATAGTGCCTATCAGCTGGTGCCATCTGATCCTTGCTAGGGGTGCTCATGAGCCTGGGGTGGGCATTACTTTTGGAGGAATCCATGTTAATGGCTCCTCCTGGATCCAGGGTTCAACTATGTGAACATCTTCTTTTTTTTTTAATATTTTATTTATTTATTTGACAGAGAGAGAAGTCACAAGTAGGCAGAGAGGCAGGCAGAGAGAGAGGGGGAAAGCAGGCTCCCCACTGAGCAGAGAGCCCGATGTGGGGCTCGATCCCAGGACCCTGAGATCATGACCCGAGCCGAAGGCAGAGGCTTAAACTATTGAGCCACCCAGGCGCCCCTGTGAACATCTTCTTAACAAGCACAAGCAAACCTTTCTTTTTTGGGGTGGGGGGCTTATATCCCAATACAGCCTGCTAAGGGGAGAGCTATCATAGCAATGGAATGTGGCAAGGCTATAATTTTTATTATAGTACCTACCCTTCTTTCCTGTCCAAAAAAAAGAAAAACCAGATTCTCCCGGAACCATTGAAGCTAGCCAGGAAGGGGCACCTGGAGGGCTTAGTTGGTTAGGCAGCTGACTCTTAATTTTGGGTTAGGGCATGATCTCAGGGTCCTGGAATCAAGGTGCACACTGGGCTCTGTGGTCAGTGAGGAGTCTGCTTGAAGACTCTCTCTCTCTCCCTTTGCCCCTCCCCCTGCTCTTTCTCTCTCTCAAAATAAATAAATCTTTAAAAAAATAAGTTTCCAGGAAGAGGGTATGGATTGCATTGATGATTTACATCTAAGACCCTGATAGAAAGGTTCTAAGAATCATTGGATAAACCATGATCTTTCTTAGGAAGAAGATTAAACAACTCAGAATATTCCTCTTACGAAATTATCTTTTGATTGGTAATACCTTAGGACAAAATATATTCATTACATCAACTCTGAAAATGAGTAAGCCCTTGGATTTATTTTTTTCCCCTCCCTCAATTTGTGAAAGCATCTTCAGAAGAAATTCCAAAACACAAGGGGGAAATGGCTCCCTTTTTTAAAATTTCAAGTCCAACTGAAGATACTCTAATATGAACCTCGAAAATTCTGATAGACTTTCAAATGATGTCATTGTAGAAGATAAGCAAATTCTGTCATTTACAAGCTTCACACCACAACTTGAACAATCACTTTGTAATTAACCACACTAATAGCAAGAACGAAGTCTTCCCTCAGATCACTAGGCAGGGCTTCCAAAGTTAATATTTGCTTGTGAACAATCTGATACATTCCAGAGAGAAGAGCTTGTGTGCCCTCTTTTTCTTCCCACCGAAAATCCCTATTACAGTGCCAGCCTTGTTGCCATTCCATAGGTTAATGCGGCCATCATTTTTTCCTGAATTCATTCATGATATCAAAAAACTGTATTCACTGGCAAAGGCTATCATCAGCTTTATTGTAATCCTCAGGGTTTGAGACAAATTTGGGTTTTTTCCATAGTCTTTTTTTAGCCACATATGCATAAACTAGAAGTTGGAAAAAAATTGTTTTGCTGTAAAATTCATCCCAATGAATAGCATAAGAGTAATGACATAATTCTTGGTACATTTTACAGTTTGACACACTAAATTATCAATTTAGTACTTGACTACTGTGACAGTTCATTATATGTGCCAACCTAACTGGGCCATGGTACCCAGATATCTGTCAAACATTATCTTAGATGTTTCTGTGAAGTCAATTTTTTAGATGACATTAAGACTTAAATCAGTAGACTTGGAGTAAAACAGATTGCCTCCCTAATGTGGGTGGGCCTTGCCCAATCAGTCGAAGACCACAGTAGCACAAAGACAAATTCCTATCAATTTTTTTTTTCAGTGTAAGTGGGAAACAGCAAAAGGTGAATGACAGATGTGTATGGAGAAACAGAGACTGAAAGTTAGAAAAGGAATAAAATCTTCCACCAAGGGACAGATGTGAGAAAGGACACAGCACCGTCACTGTCCACATGAGCTGTCAGTCCTGGAAACATTCAAAGCAGGACACCAAATGCTCCCTGGTAAGGAGGCTAAAAATGATCTCCAAGTTAAGAATAATCGCCCAAATTTCAAGGCTGTAAATACTTAGAGAATATACTAGTGATGTGCAGTCGTGATGCCTACCTACCCTAGCTCACTCACTTTCCGGAATATTAAATGATATTCAGTCAGCAGCACAAAGAACAGGTAAAGCCCAAGTTACAGAGAGTGCAGCTTCACGATGATCTCATAAGAATACACCCAGTTACGATAGCCATACCCCACTTTCTAGCCAACACGCTATCAAGAGAAAATCTGAAATGCTTTGAGTAAACAAGACATTTATAAGCAATTTGCAAGAGTCTGACAGAATTTCTTCTACATACAGAGAAAACAATGCTTCAACTTTAAATGCAATCAGTGACCTATGCCCAATTTGTTCTCAGTATTGTCATCTCTTTGGAAATTGGTAAAAATAACCTAGGTCAGAAATGGTGTCTGTAACCTACAGCAAAGTGGTTGATTACCTCACCCGACCCTCTTAATCACAGTATTGTGGGACTATTATTTCAGTCAGTCTAAAACTATGTGCCTCTTATTTTTCTAAATCCGATCTGTGACTGCAACCTTTCAAAGACAGCAATACAAAACGTATAGGATATTGACCCCCCCACCTATGGGTTCTTCCATAAATCAGGGTGATCAAAGCAGATACATCCAGCCTTGGTGACTGGAGTTTCGGTAGAGGAATTCCAGCATTTCTCCAATTATTTGAAAAATAAAGTGCTTCTTGACAAATGAGAGAAGAGCGAATCCGAGTCCAAAATGTCCACATTAGACAAACACGTGTGAGACATAATTTGGGCCAGACATGTGCTCATTAGCATATAATTCAACTTCAGATTTGAGAGGGGGATTCTCTGTGACCTGGATGTATTGAGCAAAAGACTAACCCCAACCCTCACTCTCGGTCATCTGAAAGTACAAAATCCGAAGGGAGCAAAGCCAGCTTTCTGCCCTCTCCTCCCTCTCTCGCCCAGCCTCATCACTGGTTCAACAGGGGGCCTCACGAATATCTGTTCCCAGCCCAGATCTCTCCCCTGAGGTCAGACGAACACTCTTCATAGTACAGTATGGCTCCACAACCAACAACCTCATCCCAGTTTTCCCCACTCCATGAGAGCCGCCAGCAGCCAACAAGTAGCCCATCTAGACACCTGGGGATCATCTGGTGCCTCAAGTTACACATCCCAGCTGTCATCAACCTTAACTCCCAAGTAACTCTCAAATCTGCCCACTTCACCACAGTCGTCTGAGCGAAGGTCGTCTTTCTCCTGCGATCCGCAGGCGCCTCCTTACGGACCAGCCAACACCGCAACCCTCTGCTTCCAACGTCTGATCTCTTCTACCCAACGCAGCCAGAGTGTCTTTCCAAACTCCAACCTGACTTCACTACCCACCCCCGCCCCACTCCCTTCCTGCCTAAAACCCTACAGTGGATCGCTCTCATTGCTTTCACTGCTAGAATCAAGACCAAACCGCCTCCTGTGGCCTACGCCGCCTTCCATGGCTTCCCCTCTCCAACCCCGTCTACATCAGCCACCTCTCCTCTGTCTTCCTCAGCCACACTTGCCATTCAGTTTTAACCTACCGTGCTCCCGCACATTCTGTGCCTCCTCGCTCTTCACCTGGCTACCTCTCTGCCTGAACTCGTGTTCTCCAGAAAGCCAGGTCTGAGGCAATGACTACGTAAATGCCGATGCTTTATTTAAGGAGATGTAAGGCTGTGGCGGGAGGGAAGGCGAGGAAGCAATGCAAAGTGACCAATTACCATCCCGGCCACCACTTCATGAAGAGTGTCCTTTGGTGGGTGCACCCGCCTGGCCGCAGGGGGCCCCTCAGACAGGCTCTTCAGGCCCTCCTGTCTGAGAAGAGTCCGTTAGAGGAAGGGAGCGGGGAGAACCACGCTGCGCAGGTCTTTGGCTGAGGCCTTTTTCTCTCTTTAGCCAAAACTCTTTCCATGGGGAGCAAGCTCACTCAGGGTTCCAGGTTGTCACTCCCAATTTCATTAACTGGGAAGCCAGCCCACAACCCATCGTGTATTGTTTTATCAAGTCCCGAAGTGACTAGGACCAAACAGACTCAGGGTGCCTGACTGTAGGAGGCTGCAGGCGGGGGTGGGGAGTCTGGCCAGAAGGCAAAAGCTGCTCACCCTCAGGCAGCAGGCGGGTCACCCTGATTCGGCAATACGCTAGGACATCAAGCCAACGGTGGGACACTCCTCGGATGCGGCTATAGTCTTGCAAACCTAATAATGGTATTTACGACAGTTCTGGTGACCCAGAAAATTTGCTTATAGCACAGAACTAAGGAAAAGTAATCTTAAAAACTGTATAAACTATGTTCCTATTACACTCTTCGCTTCTGTTGTAATTTTTTTTTCCCAAGAGCATATATTGCTTCCATAACTTTATAAAATGGAAGCAAAAAGTATCTCAAGAGGAGGGTGCGACAGGTTCCACTGTCACCCCTTGGGGAAACCCAAGATATGAAATGACCAGGAACACCCAGGGCCAACCCAACCGCAAGGTGAAGTCAGGCCGTGAAGGCCATTTTCTGAGGAATCGTGTATGTCCAGGTTTATCTATAAACCTCAGATGAGGTCTTCATTCAGTTGTGAGGAAGAGCAGGCGAAGACGTGCTTTGACACCCTGATGCTACATCTCCGCTCCAACCGTTGCAACCTGGCAAGATCTCCCCATGTCACTTTCCACCTCAGTGACTACGGTCTTTTTCCAATTTATCTTTTTCTCTGAAACTTCTCCTAACTAACTTTATTTGACATTGCAAGAGTAAATAATAGATGTGAAACTTTCCGCATCTGTACTGAAAAAAAAAAAGTTACAAAATAAAGTTGTATAATGCCTCCAGCTGTCATTATAACTGAACAGCAGAGAATATTTCAAAATATTTTGAAAAAAGATTGTTAGGTAACATCATCCCATTTCAACAGTGATTCTCTTGCAGAGTGGTGACTGTCCTGTAGTTTCTATATTTTCTGCCACCAGCATAAATGTCTTATATCTCAGGAAATCCATATTCTTCCGATATTTTTAATAAAATATCAATTGAGGATATATTTTTAAAGGATGATGTGCAATTTGATAGTATAAGAATGGCAAATATATTCAGTCTACCTGGAAAACAAATGGCATATCACGTTTAAATGATTACATCCACCTGTGCAGAAATATTACACATCCAAATCTCTCCCAAGGAATAAATTTAAATGTGGATGGAATTTCATGCACGAGGAAGTGCTGGGGGAAAATGTTGACTGCTGCATCATATATGATCATGAAAAACCAGAAAAAATCATCAAATGTGACCAAGCAATAAATTATTAAATAAATTAAATTAAATATAATACAATATTTATTAATTTATTTAAAATAATAAATATATATTAAAATATATCCATATGTGAACATCATAAAGATTTTAGAAATTAGATTTATAAAAAACTTTAACTTTTTATCATGGAAATGTTCAAACAGGCAAAAAATACAGAGAATTTTATACATAATGAATTCCCAAGTTCCCATCACTGAGCTGCAACATTATCAACACATTATCAAACTAACTTTATCTGTACTCCCATTAATTTCACCCCCATCCAACATATATTTTGAAGCAAAATCCTCACATTCATATCATTTCATCCATAAACTACTGAGTCATTCCAAGGTAAGGACTTTTAAAACATTGCAATATCACTATTATACTTAAAAATAAATAGTACTTTCTTAACATAATCGAATCCGTATTCAATGTTAAAAAGAATTTTCATTATTCTTTATGACAGAAGAACTTTCATTCTTCTAGTGACATGGGCAACACTTTGATAATTTAAGTGGAAAATCAGGATACAAATTTGTATATAGTACATTATTCAAACGCATAAAAACAAGTGTAGAAAGAGATTATAAGGAATATGTGGGTATTCTTAAATTTAACACACATAATGTCAGCTCTCCACGAATGAAGGACCTTGACTTGTCACATTTCCGGTGCCCTACCTGGAATCACACCCCTGGGCATGAGCTGTGTGGTGGGGATGGGAACATGGGTGGGGCAACTGAGAGGTGAGCCTACCCCACCTCGCAGCCCCCAGGCCCCCCAAAGGAGCTTTGCTGTCCTCTGAAGACCACTGTGCTTGTATTATATGGGAAGATGAAACACAAGTTTGGGATTTCCAAAATCCTTCTGAAATTCTCCTCCCAAACATCATGGATCTGTTACAGCAAAACATTTCATAAAGTTTGTTTCTACTGGAGATATCATGCTTTGGGATTTACTTATTGAATACTTTTTTCCTCCCATTTAAAAAAAACCACAGTAAACATATACACCAGGCTGCTGTGAAAATAAAATTAGCCAGTGCTCGCCAGGCGACTATCACAGTACCTGCAGCTCGGTGAGTGCCTTAGAAGTGCAGGTCGTTGTGGCAGGAAGCACTGCCTTTCTCTCCGGGAATAAAAAGGAATACAGAACACCAGTCTTCCATCAGGAAGAGTATACTAAGTAAATTTCATTTATTCTTTCTACTTTACCACAAAATAAACATGACTTTTGATAGTTAATTGAACTATATGATCTAATTACAAGAAGCAAATGAATAACCTGTATTTTTTATCCAAGCTGTGGACTCCTGTACCACTTTGAGTTTAACTCTCTTAAATCCTCCATATTCTTCAATGACTTAAAGGCTGTTGTTTTATCGTTCCAAATAATATCCCCGTAGAAAATCTCTGTCACACAGCATATTTTCAAAAGTAAATGAAAAGGCAGTGTAACTAAAACAAATTTGTAGTGAATGATAAGAACCCTCGTCAAGCCGCTGTGCAGGTTTCTCCAACACCAACCTAAAGAAAAATGTATGGCTCGCTCATAATTATTTAAGATGAATATATTCTATGGATCTCTAGTTATGTGTATCAGGCTACAATATACTGTATTAATAAATATAAAATGGAGAAAGATTTTAGATTTTGAGTTTGAATCTTTTAGAAATCCACGATTATAACAGAAGTAGGAAATCAATGGTTGTGTCCCAGCTTTTTCGTTACTGGAATGAGACACCACTTCCCATGAGTCACTCTTCCCTTTGGAGCCCACTCAACCATGATTGTATAAGACATTGCTACCTATTGAGCAGACTATATTTAGATCATGAAGCAAGTGGTGTAATCTGTCAAATATAATTCTGAAAATGCTGGCATGTAAATACAACTTTTTAATATAGTGCAAAATAAGTATATTCTTAACAATGCTTATAAATAGAATGAAAACATTCTAGTTTGCTATCCTTAGAAAACGTATACATCATAGATAATTTAATAAGAGTTAGTCTCCAAAGAAGTAAGATTTACAAAGACTCCAAGTGATGTCAATATGTGCATGAGAGTGAGTGAGTGTGTGTGTGTGTGTGTTGTAGGGGGTGGGGGAGTATTTAGCAGAACCATCTGACAAGATTTCAAAATACACATTCCCTCTTTCAATAAAGTCCTCATTCAACAAATATTTGTCAAGTGTCTGTTAGGTGTCAGGCATTGTTTCTGGTACATACAATATCCCAACTTTAATTTCAGTCTTCAACAAAACATATATTCCAGAATTTGTTGGCTTTCTCTGGAGGTGAGGGATAGCGTGTGCAGTATTTAATTTATCTCCCCAAAACTCTCCATTATCTTCAACTATTTAAAGGTTCTTCCTTACAACATCCAAGGAAGCAATATATTCTACCATGTGTTTTCAAACTGGAAAAAAAAAAAGAAAGAAAGAAAGTGAGACACCTAAATTTGTGAAATGTTCCCAAGACCACACAGGTCATCATTAGCAGAAGTGAGTTTTGAACTTCAACCATTTGGCTCCAGAGGAGAACACATCCTCTGGATGGACAGCTATTTCTGGAACAGAGTGGGGAGGGAAGAAAAAGGAAGACAGCAGGACTGAGCCAAACTTGCCCCGTTCCTTCGTTTACCGACGAGAGAAGAGTAGGGTTCACCTCTACTGGGCAGAAGTGATTGAAGGGGTAGTGGGAAGCAGAAGAGTTACCAAACACACATCCCTCCACATGGAAACACAGCCCTGAGTTCTGAGAGGGCCCGAGAGCAAACAGCCATTCTCACGTGAAACCAGTGCCTAGAGGTGCATTCAAGCATGTTGAGGAGAAGGTTCTGTTTTGTGGATTCTTCTTGAAAGGAGGGGTGCCTATCTTTTCTAGCTTCCCTATTTAATCACGCCTGATTATGCCAAGTTTCACTTGATATGTTAAGATGGAGAAAGCTTCAGGTAACTTCAAATAAACATATTGTGTATGGCATATGCCTGCGTGACTGGTTTCCCAAGTCCTGCCCCACGGTGCTTGGTGACCGAGTCATTTCTCCCTCCCTAATCTCACGCCGAGGTCAGCAAAGCACTGTGACTCCAATATTCTGGTCTGGATAAGCATTCCCTCTTTTAAGGCTGCTTGTAAAATGCATGTGTATTTGTGGATGCGTGTGTGTGCCTGTGTGTGTGTTCTACTCTAAGATCTGCATTATCTGGTTTTCTTTTCCTAATTTCCTCCTGAAATTATTATCAACACCTCATACACTCAATTACATACTACAAATCTAAAAGTTTTAAGTTTCTCTTTAAAAAACACAAATAAGTCTGTTCAGGGATTCAAAGAAAACAGAAATCTTTCACCAAGGAGAAAAACAAGAAAGCATTTGGGATGTAAAAAGTATGGGGATAGTTCACTGATCTTGCATGTCTTCTCCATGGCAGTTAGTTCAAGAAGTCTCGAACTGGCTTCACCTGGATTGCTTCTAGGAAATCAGGAAGCCAACAGAAAGAGAGGGGGCGAAAAAAAGAAAGATGAGGGCAGGGGGAGAGAAGAAAGAAAAAGAAAAAAACCCTGTCCACTCAAAAAAGAAGAGTTCCAAAGATTCCAAAGCCCTGAACCCTCCGTACCATGAATCTCCATGAAATGCACTTAATGAATGACGTAAATGAAAGTGCAGTTAGAAAACAATCAACGGAGATTGCATGCAAATCCTTCTCCAGTGCTTTGATCCGCATTCCAGGCTCGAATCCCACCGATCAGACCTCCCTTCAGACCAAGGGCAACGTCAGAGCATGAACACAGGTTGCAGAACATCGCACCTAGAAATCATGGCTTCTGGAGGGTTTTCGGGCCACAGCTGGCACAGCATAATCCAGAAAAACACTGCAGCACCATGGGCCCCCTGACTCAAGCATCCTCTCTGACTAGAGAAAATGGGGTCCCTGCACAGCTTTGCTTGATTAGGTTTCTATGCTGATTCTCATTTCGTCAGCTGCCAGTGGGCCTATGCGAATACTTTCCAGCTCAGTCGGTACACACCACATCAGGCACATAAAACAAGCCAACCATCCATCCCTCAATAATAACATTGTAAACAGTACAAAGAAGCCACAACCAAAGACGGCCAAGGAAAATAAAGGAGTTGTTATAACTAGGAAACACCTATGTTAACATAATTCCATTTAGGAATTATGCAGACACAAAAGTAGGTCAGATCCCGAGGTGAGATCCCATTTCTCCCAAACGGACTGTGCACAGGTGTAGCCGCAGCCCGAGGGGAGGGGCCCCGTGCTGATGCAGCCAATCCCCCCCAGCCCCCTCCGAGTCCACACTGCACTTCCACACTAGTGGAAGGACTAGGAAGGACTAGGAAGGACTAGGGACTCTTCCACACTAGTCCCAGAAATCCCCAGCTTCCCTTGGAAAAGGATCTTTTCAAAGAAAACTCGAGCCAAACAATTAAAATCAGAAGACAGCAAATTTGTCTTCATTTTACTGCAATTTGAGAATAAATTATCAAACTGTCCTCTCAAATTAAAGTTTTCATGTTTGCATTCCTATTTCATCGTGATTTCACTACTGTCCTTAGTACGGTACGTGCAGGACTAGACCAGAGCACAGCGAGAAAGCGTAAGATCTAGTGTTCCTCTCCTAAATGTTTTTACAATCTTGCACCATTCTTTCACACAAATTTTACTCTTACAAGATTATGCGATAAATTAAATGCTAAACTGGCACAATTTTCAACTAAGAACTATATTAATACAACTCAGCTCACGTTCTCATTTCACTGGGTCTGGTCAGGACAACCTAGCACCATGGAGAGAGAGAGAAGAAAGAAAGAAGGAAAGAGAAAGGGAAGGAGGGAGCGAAGGAAAAGAATAAAGTTACAGAATGATGGAGAATCGTTACCTGCCATTTGCTTGCAAGTGTTTCTCGTCTTCTCATTTATTGTTTCTATATCTGTGTGGGTATACATGGATATACTGAGTAGGCCAGAATTTAATTTTCTATATAGAATCAACTACTTCTCACAAAGGACTTGAAGTAGTGTCCTTCATCTGTAATGAAAGTATACAGGTCTCTCCTTCAACCTGAGGACTTCCCAAACACACACACAAGTTGACACCATTACAAAGGTGTGCCAGGCAAGGGCTGCAAAATGAGAGTCACAGGACTCAGAGAAGAGAGCTTATTTCTAGTGTATTCCTAGGTTGAGAAGCTTGAAGAGGGACAAGGGATCTGAGAAGGACCTGAAACAATGTTAGGACAGATGAGAAGAAGTGTGGAAAAGAGACAAAAGACAAAGGCCTGGGAGACAAAAAAAAAAAAAAAAAAAAAAAAAAGGCACAAGATTCCAACACCTGAGTGTGGTCACCGCCCACCTCACAACTTGTAACGCGGCCAGCGCCGCCGCTGTGAGCATCATGACGACGCACACCAGAAAATGCACTGATACACCCCGTAATTCAAATCCGAAAACAGAAACTTAAAAAGTTAGTGTCGTTGGAGCAAATGGCTTGTGGAAATGAGCACCAACAGAAAATAAAGCTAAAACTAGAAACTGGATCTAACTGCAGAAGTTTGGAAATCCATTTAAAAAAACAAAACTCGTGTCTTCAGATTTTATCCTGCAGGTTTCAGGAGTCACGGGAGGGTCCCCTGCCATGACACGCACTGAGAGATGTTTCGGAAATATCCATCGGAGTGACCTTTGGAGGAATCCGGGAGGCAAGAGGAGGAGACCTCGCCTCAGTAAGTGAGGTGAGTCATTACAACGCAAGACAAATGAAAGTTTTATGAAATTCTCTACTTCAGCTTTGACAGAGACAAATCAAAGTTGACAAATCGCCACCTGAAAGAAAGGACGCGTCATCGGGGTCAGAAGCGCGTCCGCAGCGTTTGTTTTAACCGAACTGTCCAGAAGCCCAACCCATTCAACGATGAAACATTTGTTCTTGAGGTCACATCCCGCCGTGTCATCCAGCGATCCTGGGAAGCGGCACAGAGGAGGGCAGGTCGTCTGACTCTGGCTGGAGGAATTCTGATCAGTGGAGTGAGGACGGGACATGCCTCCCCAGATTCCGCGGACAGGCTGGCCCGGGGATCCGGAGCGCAGCTGAGACCGGACGCGCTCAGCGGGGGCAGGTGCTGGAAGAAACACCCGCAGGCCACAAGCCTCTGCAGACCGCGAGTCCAGATCCACGCTTTGGGAAGCTGCAGACAATGTACAGGGTCCCTCACCCCTGACTCTGACCCGGAGCCCAGATTTCCACCAAGGTCCGTCAGGCCAGGAAGCACTTCTTTATTCTTAAAGAGGCTGGTGCTCACCGAGCTTTGCCTAACATCTCCCAGTCTCCAAAACGACTTGCCACACTCTTCGAGGCCCATCCGTGTTGTCACTCCGCTTCCATCTGGCTGTCATCCTTGGGTGTCTGAGCGACAGCTGCCTATTTATTGTCAAGTTTATACCGTGATCTCATCGCATACAGGACTGGAGGCGGCTTGTGGAGCTATGTGGAAGGAAACGGGGTAATGAATAAAGAAGCCGGCAACCTCAGGAAAAGAGAAACGAAGGCAGGACAACAGGTGGGCGGAATAAAGGCCACCAACAGGAGCACCATCCGAGGGTGTGTGGGCGACCGCAGGCGTGGGGCTGGCGACCCGAGACCAAACACCCCGCACAGAAACGGGAGAAAACCCGCGGGTGATGGACAAGGCGACGGAGCTGCCTTCCCTCTGGGTCTTTGGAAGAACTGAACCCAAACAAAGTCAGTAAAAGGCCTGAGACAGAAGAAGAGGTAAGTAGTTGAAATAAATGAGAAAACCAAGGCAGAGTTTGATGCCACAGCTGCAGAGAAAGGGGGCTGCAAAGCTTAGAGCGGCCATGGGCCAGGCCGGCCAGCCAGAGCGCCTGCACACAGCTGGGGGGGGGGGGCTTCACCACGACGTCTATGGCCGCCATCTGTGGCCACTGTGGCCAGCCCAGAGATGGGACATTTAAGGTGAAACATTTGCAGATTTTACTTTGAGCCTCTTGGCACCCAAAACAAGGAGGAAAATCATGAAAGTATACCAGTATTCCTCAAATTGGTATCTACTGAACGCTGTTCTGCTGGGTCACAACTGAAGTGTCTCACACACACGCACACACACAGTGTAAGAACTACTGGAGAATTCAGGATTAAAGCAAAGCTAATTAGTTTCTTCGTAACTGTCTGACTACACAGGGCAGCAGTGTTCTATCGTGCCAAGACGTCAGCATGGTGTGAGCGCAGGAGCATTTTCTTCAGGCACCACTCAGTGGCTTTCCCATGAAAAGGGCTCTGCAGAATACAGTTCGGGAAAAATGACTTTACTAACAATGGTCAAGAGGAAAAAAGTGTTCAGGAGCTCAGTTTTTCTCTGATATCAGTACCTGTGGGATATCTGAGCTGGGGGTTCCCACGGAGGACACACGTAAGTGAGGTCAGCATCCCCCATGTCAGCCCTCCCATAAACGCCCAAATAACGGTTCTCTGACAACACACATGGGCGTGTGCATAAAACAAAGGAAAAGCTGTACATGTAAATATTTTTTAAAGGCCAATGCTATCATCTGATTGCCTAAATACACAGTTCTCTCGTGATCTGACTTGATCCAAGAGGAAAACTTAGAATGGCAACAACAGATTATCGCATATACTTCAAGTAATCGCAAAGAAATGTTCCAGATTGATGTCTAAGCTGAGAGTCTACAGCTTAAGTGTTAAAGCTCTTTGGAAGAACTTGCAGATAATCTATGCTTCCAATTAAGGGCTGATTGATTTATTTTGTGCAGAAACAACGAAAAGGACTGGGGTTTTAATCTTCTAATAGAAGCTAAGGGTTTATGCTTGAATAGAAAGCTCTGTGACTGATTGTTGGAGACGTGCAAAGGAAAGGTCGACAGAAATGGTCATGTGTTCTCACACAGGAGTCCACGCAGGTCTGCTCAAACAAAAGGTATCAAAGTTCCACACTATGCAGCTTATAAATAAGTATTTTATCCTGGAGGATGTTTAAAGCAGATGTGGCAAATTACCCGTTTAAACCATTTAAAAGTTTTCAGTATTGTACCCAAAGGACAACTAATTTTAATGAAGGTAACTTCTTGGTGTACTTCCAAGATAAATTGAATAAAAAATTTAATACCAAGTGCCTAAATGACTTAAATAGGATTTCTGCTATTGCCAATTATATTTAAAGAATGTCTGCCAGGAATAATGACTAGGTTTTCAGAGTAACTGATCTTAAGCCACTCTGCAGAGAGCAGGACCACTCACCCACTGAGACCACATCCATTTCGGATGGTGACGCCTTGTCTCTTCATCCTCAGCAGCAGACTATCTGGAGCACTTGCGTGTCATTGAGAAATAAAGGAAGGCCAAATATGGTTTCACCTGTCCCCCTTTGAAATTGTTTTTATCAGAGAGATGGGTCCCCATATGAACCTACACATCCTATAAGGGCCCAGACCAGCGCCGGTAACAAGTCCTTAGAGCCCAGCCCTTTGCTGTCCTTGTCACAGAATTAAAGACGGGAGCAGACGGCAGGGCAGGTGGCAGTTACCCACCAGCTACAAAGAGCAGTCCTACGTGTCCGAGAACAGATGTTCTCACACTCCGTGCAGTGTGCAGAGGAGACCCCGGGGTCCCCGCAAAGCAGGGAGCCCGTGTTAAGGTAGAGTCAACATCCACTCCCCTGGGCAACCCAGCCAGAAGCAGGGTCAGGGCGGCTCCCGATCTACCCAACCCAAGCTTCATAAAACGACGTCCACAGTGCTCAGTGTCCTGTGAGCTGGGAAAGCATCATTCGCTCCCTCCGAGGAAGCAGCACCAATTCTCCCACTCTGCTGCAACTGTCCGTCTTCTGGCCTCCGTCTCTGAATGGGGGCCCCTGTTATTTATTGCATCAGGATCCAAAGACAAGAAAAAAAATAACTAAAAAGCTATGTTTTTCTTTTGTAAAATAATCTGTAGCCAAGCATGGCAGACAATGAAACTGACAATCAGAAATGCCTTTGCAAGTTGATACCCTGAAATAGACCCGAGGCTTTTTCTTGGGTCAGGTTCATGTGGCGCTTTCTGACCAAGGTGCTGCGAGTCACTGGGGGGACACAGAGGCCCAGATGCCAGGCTCTCAAGACATTTGCCCAAAAACTACCCATCACACAGCACTCCGTGATTCTCTCAGCTTTAGAAGCAAGTGAAAAAGAGGCCAGTTTGCTAAGACTTTCCGGAGTGTGACTCTGCACCCCCAAACCGGCTATCTTTCGTTTCCTCGCCAAGACCAAACCACGAACAAGCACCTATTCAATTCACAGTTTTCTGCTGAGGGAGACCGAACAGAAGGAGGAACCATTCTTTCCAGACTTAAGGAGCTAGAAGGCAAAACCGGCTCAAGGAAATAAATATACAGAGTAGCTACCTATACATGTATGGTTGGCATTCGGCCTCGGGCTCGAATCCAGGCCACATCACACACTGCCTTGGTCACTTTGCTTCCCCTTAGCATATATAAGGTGCTCTGCACAGCATCTGTCCCAAAGTAATTCCTTAACAAACTATAATCATTATTATCTATGAAAGACCCAGAAAGCAAGAGGATTTAATGATCTTTGTTGGCCTAATATACATCAGTCATTTATCTATCTAATGTATATGAATGATATCAGTATATTCATTAATTCTTATACTCCCTTCAAACACAATTATTAACTATGCTGATTTGGCAAAGTTCCAGGGACCTATTAACAGCAGGACTGGATTCAAACCCCATCTGATCTCCAGCCTGTGCTCCTTCCACTAGAGAATACTTGGAGCCACAGTGTAAAACTACACGGTCCAGTACGGCAGCCACTAGCCAATGTGGCTATTTAAATTTGAATTCTAACTAGTTCAAGTGAATGAATTAGAAATCCAGTTCCTTGGCTGCACATGTGTCTTGTGGCCACCACACTGGACAGCAGAGATCGAGAACACTCCACCAGCATGGAAAGGTCCCCTGGGCAGCGTAGATCTACGTAAAAGACGAACGGAGAAAACGGTTTTTCACAGGCCAGGAAAACGGTATCTCTTAAGTTAAAGCATGATGAACTGACGGTAAGTGATCCATCCATAGTCCATGTGAAGCTGCCACCATCCTTATGAAGATAATTGAGTAAAACACCTGTGTCTTCACCGTTAGGTCTCTACTATGCAGGCGTTAAGAAACATCTGAATTCCTAGAAGCTGCCATTACCGGGCTAGTTACCATGCTTCTACCACACACACTCAGTGAAGGTTCCTTTTGATGGTGAGTTTGTCTCTGTTTCTTCAGCAAACTGAGGCCACTAAAAGGAAATTGCACGGAACACGGTAAAGAAGGCATCAGGAATGAATAGCTCTTGGAAGCGTGCCAATGTCAACTGCTTTGTATGTCTACTTGGGCTTTTTCTTAGGTCCTTACTTATTTAGATGCCTCCTTGTGCTTTCCGCTTTCAAAAACAATCTTCAAAATGGCCAATCATTTGAATGGGCCTCCTTTTCAAGAACTCCATTTAACCAACTTTATTTTCAAAAAAATTACTTGTAGAATAACATCTTCTTTCCATTTTTATTCACCTCTTTAATCAAGAAATATTTATTGATCACCTACTATGTGCCCGGCACTGGGCTGCATGCTAAGGACACAAAGGTGAACCAAAACAGTCATTACCATCAGACCATTTACACTCTGCAGTCTTCTCTCTTCACAGAATAGTTAGGTTTTACTACAAAAGATGAAATTAATGTTCAGGAAACAATTTAACTGCCATAATTCAGCAAATAATGACACATCCCAAGTACATCCAACAACTTAATTACCTCTAGCATAATAAATTTCTCGCTTGCCATTTTTCTCTCTTCTCTGTCTTGTTACTCCTTTGTTTTATACGGAAAGCCCCGTGTTTAAACCATAGGCCTCCCAAATGGCATCTCTTAGGCTGAATCCCCAAATCTAATTGCACTTCCAACCTCCCCCAGAAATGCAGTCTTAACCACTCAGTCAGGAATTTTCCTGCCTGTGCAAGTGAATTGGCCACATTAGGCACTCTCTATCCCCCAGAGGAAGACGAGGAAGACGAGGCCATCTGCATGATCTTTCCCTAAGGGAAAGCCAACTTGCCTGGAACAATCCTTTTCTTTTGATAATAACTTTCACCCCACCTTTCTTCTTTCAAAGCCACCCATCCTGTACAACTTCTTGGATGCCCCCCTCTGTTTGCTCCTTGGGACAGTGCCCCATTAATGAATGATTTAATAAAACCAATTAAATCTCCAAATTTATTACGTTGAATTTTGTTCATGAATACCTGTAAATATTACACTTATTCTCAGAGAAACTTTAGATAAGTACTTAATTTCCCCTCAAAGATGGGAAGAAAATTGTACAAAAGAGCCACTGTGTGCCCAAGCTTATACACAAAGTAGAGACCCTAGGAAAAGTCTCTATTTTTAGCACCTCTAAGAATCACTGTTCAGATCTTTGAAACTCTGCTTTTCACATCCGTGCATTTAAATTAGGAATGCCAATGAGCTGTGGGCAACGCAGGATGCCAAAGCAGATCAAATGGATAGGAAAACTAAAGAATTCTTTCCTTTTATTCAGTTCTGTTAATAATTCTTAAAATGGCGAGCCTACGGAAGTCAGTGTGATGGAATACTGTTTTGTGGTCTGAGAAACGAATCTGCGCAGCTTCTAGCTCTTCCCCGTGGCCTGAGGCTGAGGGGTCATGAGGAATGACCATTTTTGACTGAGTTCGAAGAAACTGAACTATTTCTAAACTCAGTATAATGGAAAATTCCACAGGAAAAGAAAACAGTAAGACAACCTAAAACAGGAAAACAAAAGGAGAGAGAAGGGACAATGTCAGTAATTTCATTGTTATGTAACACTTCTCTATAGTCTGAAAAAGCAAATTTTCTTGGTATTGTGTGAAAAACTTGGGGAATAAGAGGGACACCCAAAGAGTAGCTCCATTAAGGGCATACGCGGTAAGAGCTGTTAATCCTAAAGCATCTGTCCTTCTAAGGTCTGCATTATTTTTACTTTGGGTAGAGAGGTAAGAAAACAAGTAGAAGGAGACTTTCCATTTAAATGTGAAATAAAACAGAGCCCCAGTCCTGCATTCCTCTCATTCCCAGGACGGTACAGTCATTTCAAATGCAGCCTCTGAAAAGGAGAACATTTTGGTCTGGGGAGAAGATGACTCTGTAAAGAGAAATCAGTATGTGGTTTGCAGGGGACAGACTCCACTGGGTTTTCCTGCACGAGAAATGACGACCATTACACTCCATTGAACACAGGAGGGAAGGTGACTTAAGACCCCACCACACACCCCTTAGTCGAATTTCACCCTCGATTTGTCTTTTTCTAAACATAAAAGTCTAATTTCTTCTTTTTCTTCTAAAATCTCTTGGTCCTACATCAATGGTTTCCAGTCAATACTTTGCCTGCTTAATATCAAATTCACCAAACTTTAAATTGATTTTCAAAACATCTTTCTGTAAGTAAATGTGTTTGTGAACTCTTTCTGACCAATTAACTTTTTTTTTTTCCTCTTAAGTAGTTCCTACTAGAGCAACTCTTCGGGATCCTCTGACCATTCGTGTCATCATAAATTCCCAGTATCATTTTCTTACAGGTGAAGTACAATGAATATTCCTTCCTACGATGAATTTATAATTCATTTCAGGAGATAAGTCATAGATGATGTGGGAAACAAAGGCAAAAGAGAAGACCTAGATTTCCCTGCTGCTTTACAGCCCACTGAAAAGTTCTGGAAACAGGCAGAGTGACCTTCCTCTAGGAACTCGGCTACCTGGATGTTAATACTTTGCTGGGACCAAAAGGCAATCTTAGCTTAGCATTATCCCAACTCCTAGGATCCTGTAGGTCTTCGACATACAAAAATTCCTTTGGAAACTTCCTTTATCTCCCCCCCCCCCCCCCAGGATGTACGTTGGCAATCATCCCCCAATCATATGACCCACAGATATACATCTGAAGGGTCTCATGACAAAGGTTTTATTAAATAGTAATAAATGACCTTTTTCTAACAACAGCTGGCCCGTTCAAGGTCCTGGAACCTTGCTTCCAAAATCCCTTAGAGCCTTCTGCTATCCCGACTTCCTCCCAACTTGAAGGTATATATTCAGCCCTTCCCCATGACCCTACTGCAGCTCTTTCTGCCCACAGGTCCTGTCCCCATGCTTTCATAAAACCACATTTTTTGCACCGAGGACGTCTCAAGAATTCTCGCTTGGCCATCAGCTCCAAATCCCACGACTTCAAACTACCTCAGTGCATACACGGTATGGAGGCTAAGAGTACAAAGCAGGAAATTGCACATTCTCTAGAGACCTTCTAAGGATAGTGTTTACTATTTAACTGTGGAAAGATTGTTTTTATTGCTAAAAAGTGGTAATTAATTAGGGTTGTTAAGTTAATTACATGAGGAGGCCAGGAGACTGATGTGGCTCTTAATGCCAAGGCCCAAGGAAGTGAACCAAATCTCAGCCTGGATGTGCCTCCTGGTCCTGAAACTGAAAACCGCCAACAGCTAGGTACACAGAGCCAATGAGGCTTTCGGTGAAAGCCAGTCAATACTCTCCCTTCCTGGCCTCTGCAGCTTCCACGCAGGAGTCTTTCCCCAGGCTCCTGTCGAGGGAGCTCCTAACAGCCACCAAGGTGACAGTCCCCAAATCAAAGTGATTTTTGCTCCATCATCTCTCAAAATTTCTCATATGCCTCAATTTCCATTTTCATGAGGTCTAAGATAAAGAGAAGACGGTTAGAAAGAGAGAGGCAAGGGAACACAATGGTCTGAACAAGGACCGTTCGTGAGCAGGTTCCAAGAAATCAGACTGTCTCAGAATTCCAGAAACAGAAATGGCATGTGCGCATTATGTTCTAAAAGACAACGGATGGCCCAGTTTGACCAGAGGAAAAGATTTGCTAGCCTTTGTTAGTCACTGAGTTTCACTGCCCCTCTTTCTAGCATATTCGGGACCAGGAATGGTGACCTTACCCTCTGTGAGCTTTGCCCCATCTATGGTTGCCAATGAGGAGAAATGAAGCAGGACAGAGAAACGTCCCCACCACCTCTATCGTGGGGGGTGTTACTGACTAATTAAAATCACTGCCTGTCCTCAGCGTCCTCAGTTCCACAGCTGTCTCACGTCCTCATTTCATCCCCACAAGTACCAAATTTTAGTGTCACTATAGACCTAAGTAAGGCACAAATGAGTCTACTAATAAAAAAAATTAAAAAGAAAACCTGGGCTGAATTGACATCTTCGGTCAGCCTGTTATAAATGGCCAAGGCAGGATTTTTACACGCGGTCTCTGGAGCCCGCGGCACTCTTCCTGCCGTCCCGCCGTCACCCGGGAAGAGCACAGACTGCTTAGCGCCGGCTGGGGAGGTCACGTCGCTCCTCCCCGCAGGTTCTGCCCTAACTGCTGTCCCCATGACTGCGGCACAGAGTGGAGTTAGTCACCCTCATCGACCGCACAGACCGCAGAGTAGAAAAATGAGGATACCGAGCGCGACTGGTCCGTATTCCGCACACCGTCACTGTGCCTTCTCCCTGATGGGTGTGATAGCACTTTCACGACACTCTTCCCAAGACGCAGAACCACTGTCAATCCTCACCACTGCAGGGAAAATACAGGTTTCCCCCGACTTACAGTAAGCTGAATTTTTTCAAATATCTGAACAGGTAAATGCAAATACGCGCACGTCCCCTCGCCATCTGTCCCATGGTGGTCTTGCGAGCATCCAAAAGACTTTGCCGTGTTGCCTAAATCACCGTGTTGCAGCTCACAGAAGCAGTGGTTCAAGGCTCACTCAGATTGCCACCGTTTTGTCAAAGATCAAGCCACCTCTGATTCCTGAGAGACCCAGCCCTCTAGACAGATCTCTTCTTGCCTGCGTTCTGACCTTGTAGGGTCCCCACGGCAAGGCTAACTCTCCTCATGAAAATCAGAGGAACCTAACCACCCCTCAGCTCTGCACGCAGCCTGCCCTGAAGCAGGAGTGCTTCGTGTCTGAAACGTGGAACTCCGGCGTGCTTACCTGACTCAGGGACGCACTGTGTCTCGGTCATCAGTAACAGCCACAGAGCAAGACCGGCAAACGAGCTCACGGAGCAATCTCCACCCCCGTGTGTGCGCTCATCCTGCCATTCATCTTCCTCAGACTGCACAGGCCTCTTTCTCCTTCCAAGCAAGCTCTGGGGCTATGGCAGAAAAACCAGGTGCAATGACCAGGAACCACTCTGCTTGTTAGCCAACAGGACGTTTAAGGTGCTGAAAAATGAAAAGTTCGGGCAACGTGCAATCCAGCCTCAGTCAACCGCCTTTGAGTTTAATGTCTTAAAGGTCCCATCAGACAGTGACGCCCGTGTTCAATGCCGTGTTTACCCACATATCACTTACTAGTTCCATGATAACTCCCTGAGAAAAACAATACATTACAATGCAAGATGGAATGGAAGCTATCTATTTTCGCTTTGCAAGAAAGACAGCTGAGAGATAACTTGTTCAAAGGAAGGCAAAAGACAATCAGATGTCGTGGGCTCACGATAAGCCAGCTGGCACTATCAGCCATGCCAAGCAGGCTACCAATTTATCATTCAAATATTCAGCTTCCTGCAGCAAACATTTACTGCTTTGTCAGTAACAGGGGCCAAAAATGCTATCACATTCTGCTTAGGGGATGCAGTAAGATATAAGCCTAAATAATCTGTCTTATACAAACTCCCCATTTATGCACAAAGGGTTTCCCACTGTGGTAGCCACTGGCAAATGAACGTGATATGCTGTGATTTGAAGACAAGTGTAAGAATCCAGGGGTGTCTGGGTGGCTCAGTCGGTTGGGTGTCCAACTCTTGCTTTCAGCTCAGCTCATGAAAGAGAGCCCCACATCAGGCTCTGCGTTGAGCTGAGCATGGAACCTGCTTGGGATTTTCTCTCTCCTCTTCCTCTGCCCCACCCATTTCCCTGCTCACTGTCTGTCTGTCTGTCTCTCTGTCTCTCTCTCTCCCTCTCAAAAAAAATTTTTTTAATTTAATTTAAAAAAAAAAGATTTCATTTACTCCCACCAGCAAGAGGCCTGGGATTCTTCTGACTACAGTCATTCTTTGAACTTAAGGTAGAATTCTCTGAAATGGGTATATGTGCGTGACCCTGTGTTAAAAGGTGTGGACTTGCTGATGCTCACAGCAGGATGGAACTGGATAGACCCGTATTTACAGAAGACAGTTTATTTGAGACCTTCCAGAACTCAGAATGCCACAGTAGAGAACCCGGGGTGAACAGTTACTTTTGGGTCCTGGTGCGGCCAGAATTGATCAGAACCTACCCCTCTTGGGGCAAGGAGAGACTGTACTGGACAATGAAAAACACTTTTAAAGGCTCTCACTCTTGGCCTACTTTTGGATTTTGTCCCACTCTGTAATAATCACAAAATTCAAACTGCCCCCAAACTGATTAACTGCAAGATTATAAAGAGAACTACTATCCACAGTGAAAAGACCAGCCCCAGGTGGGAAATAAGGAGAGCAAAAGAAAACAGCATGTCAGGCAATCTGGACATAAAATCCAGGAAATTCAATATTCACTGTTAATTTTCACACGAGCCCCTTATACTATTTTCTTTTTTGTCTCTAGCCAGCTGTGCTTTTTAATAGAACAATTATTTGCTATTCAGACGTATTCCAATTATTTCTTTAAAAAAAAAAAACGACTCCTATAAGATAATCAAGTTTGTTCAGTTGAGAAAATTTCTCTCCACTTTTTATTGCCTCCTGTGGCATCTACAAAGGTAATTTCAATTATGCAGAATTAAATTATTCATCATTATTAATAACAATCATTTTAACAAGGAAAGATGTAAAGTGTTTATTAGCTTTAATTCGAGTACAAACCATGAGACCCCAATAAACTGCCCAAGAATTGGAAATTGGGTGATATGGGGAAGACCACAGGACCAGCAATTCGCAAGCATGACGGACGCAGGATGAGCCATTCACACCTGAACGCCCGGGTCGGTCACAAAGAACAGGAGCGCAAGCTGCCTTCCCGACAATGACTTTATTAAATTCTAGCAAGGCCTCCTGTGGCTCATTAGCCATGACTACTCTAGAGACAACACAAGGAGCTGCTCCTTTTATTACTACTTTAGAGAAGCAAAGATACGGTTTTTAATGTGATGCATACTGGAGACATTGGTTTATTAAAAGTTTGTTGTTTTTTTTTAATGTAAGTTACTTGTGCTTTTGAGACAAAGCACTCTGAGGGATGCACACGTGTGTGTGTGTGTGTGTGTGTGTGTTAACGACAACATTCTCCCATTGCTGTGCCCGGGCCGCTTCTATCTGCAAGTATAAGCAATAGGTAACGGTGTCCGGTGGCCTTTCCCGAGCTCCAAAACTTAACTGGTGCCACCATGTTTGGTTTTTGTTCTTCTCTTTTCATGGACTATTTACACAAGAGTCAACGTGCATCAAAACTGACACGACAGAGGATCAGCTCCTCGGGTGATCACACCCCCAGCCTCGTCCACTCGCACTTTCTCTTTACCTGAGAAGAGCATCGGGTCCCTGGTACAGAAGCCCAGGAGTAGCACCTGATCACAACATGCCCACCTACATGACTAGTTACTGCAGGACCCTGATCAATCATATGTTCTTCTGCTTTTAAAAGTTCCGGGGGGTGCCTGGATGGCTCAGTGGGTTAAGCATCTGCCTTCAGTTCAGGTCATGATCTCAGGGTTCTGGGATCGAGCCCCACATTGGGCTCTCTGCTCCCCCCTCTCTCTCTGCCTGCCTCTCCGCCTACTTGAGATCTCTGTCTGTCAAATAAACAAATTAAATCTTTAAAAAAATAAAAATAAAAAATAAAAGTGTTCCAGAAGGCCGCATTCACTCATAAGGCTGACCTGGCGAGAAACCGAAAGCAACTTTACCACCGTGCCCTGGGAATGAAGGGAATGCCCTACTTCTCCCCAAATTGAATGATGATTCTTTTTTCAATCTTCATTTTCCTTGACATTTTTTGGCACATCAAACTCTTCACCACTGCCCCCTTGCTGAAACACTACCTTTGGTTTCTACGGTAAATACGCTAATTTGGTCTTCTGTCCGCCCCCACCTCCCGCCCCCGCCACACTGGCCTCACTGCCTCTCCGGGCTGTGTCTGTTCTCACCCTCCCCCATGCAATCATCGATCCACCACTCTTCTGTCATGCCTCTAAGAAAATCCATCCTTGATTCTGTTGGCTACCACCTCTGTGTATTTGAAAATCAAATCTTTCTTGACAACTCATTCTTCATCCAATTCTAGGACCGTATCTTCATCATTCTATTGCATAGATTCTCTAGAAAAAAGAATGGGGTTGTCATTTTTAACAGAACTACATACCCAAATGATCAGCTTCCCAAACATGTTACTGGGCTCTGGCCCTCCAGGAAAATAGTAATAACTGGAAAATTAGCTAAAACCGAAGCAATGAAATACCGGTTTCTCAAGTGGTTGAACTGTATTTTTTCTTAGCACTCACTCAATCTATTTTTTTAATTCCAGTTTCTGTGAAATTTTATAGATGGGTCATAGGCCCTAAAACTCCATCTATCCTCTCTCTGACCTTGAAATCAAGAACTGTCTCAAAATATGGTCTTTTATGGAGGATGCTGAGCACAGAGGTTTTCTTGATGGGAACGCATTCTGTCATAAATTAGAGAGAGCCCTGCAGAGAACAGAGCATAAACGGCCACTGCCATCCTGAAAAGGATCAGATGTGATCTTTTCTATACAGGGTGTCCTTCTGCCGCTAGGAACTGGAGAGCTGAGTGTGCTCCGTGCTAGAAGAGATGCCTGGCGGATCAGAACCCATGTTTTTCTTCATTGAGATTTCCTACCTCTCCAATACTAAATCAAGAAAGTGTCTCAATACCCACAGTTGCCATAAATGGTCCCCTCTAGTTTACACTGAGTTGCTCAGCAAACATGTACTGAGGAGGAGCCAGCAACCCCAACATAAATACACCAGAAGCCCTGCGAGGCCGACTCTGCAGGAGGTGCTCCAATCCTGGCTTCACAGCTCGGTAGCTGTGTCACCTTGGGCAAGTTAATTCACCTCTCTGTGCCCAGGATTTCGCTTTGGCAAAACATGGAGACTAGGCGTGGTTATAATGGGCAGGGCGATCCTGAGGATGAGAACGGGGGCCTGACTGGGAGTACACAGGTGGCAAATACTCTTTCTCATCACTGTCGTTGTTCCTGGCCTCGGAGAGCTAGTCAAAGTCGAACAAGATGCGACCCCAAAAGCAAAGAGGAAGGCATCGTGAGGCACACTGTGACCATGCCGTGCAGGGTCCAGTCCCTGCCCAGAGGGAGGGGTCAAAGGGAAGTGACGGAGAGGAAAGAACCCTAGGACGGTCCGCATTCCAGCCAGTGGAAGCAGGAGAGCAGGGGGTGGGTCCCAGGCCATGAGCTGGGAGAGAGCCCAGGGCACCTGCACCTGCCAGGAGGAAGGGCCATTCGAGGTGCCCAAGGCGGGGGGCTGCAGGTGGGTGGGAGCCTGTCCTGGGGTATGCCGAGGAGCGGGGATCGTTTCCCTGGAGGTAACGGCGCACAAACCAATCACAGAAATAACACGATCGGCGCACTCTTCCGCAACCCGAAGTCTGGAGGAGGCGCCGCTGAAGGCAGGGAGACCCATGAGCACCTCGGGCCGTAACCCCGGCAGCGCGCGGAGCGGCCTGCCCCGCGGGGTCGCTGCTGAGAGGAGGGTCCACATGATGACCTGTGGGTGGCCAGCGGGGGGACGGACAGTGGCATCAGGCGCGGAGTCAGAAGACACGTAAATGCTGGACCCTGACATTCTGTGATATGGGGCCAGAACATCACTCCCATAAGAGTCCTGCCCTGTAAAAGGAAGTTGGTAAGGAGGACACCGTAATTCTACTTTAAGGCTTAAAACACATGATGTGGCTGTGATTTGCAAACTGGAGAGGTCTATGCACATGTAAAGGGTTTATAATTTCTCCAAAACAGATCCTTTCCTGGGATGATTTGGGATGACTGCATTAAGAACTGCCTCAATGCTAGGTGATTTCCCTGTTTAGAAAACTATGTATTTTTCTGAGGGAGACCTCCTTGGACGGATCTCCTAATTACTGTTAATTTTTTTTTACCAAAAACAATACAAGCATGTGTGTTTGTGTGTGTGATGCATGTACGTACGTAATCATTAGCACTGTCCACCCGACTTGCTATGTCCCATCTGTTTCCAAGGACATTATACTTATGTGGGCACGCATGCATGCTACTGGCTTCCACAGACTCCCCTCCTTGATGATTTGCCAGCTTCTAATCAAACCAGTCAGCAGAGTATGACCAGAGATTACTAGGAAGGTCCTTAATGCCACAGTCGGTCTGAATCCAGGCGAGCTGAAGCACAATGGTCCAGAGATAAAAGGAACCACAGAGGAAGAGCGCCCCCCCCCCCCCCACGTGGTGGCCGTCACAAGGAGTGTTCCAAGGGCAGGAAACCTCGTCACTTGGGAACCGGTCCTTGGCAGCTTGTTAGAGTTTTAAGTCTTTCAATTATTGTTCCTCTGTGTTTTTTAGGTTATTTTAGGTTTTTTAGGTTATTATAATTCCACCAAAAATACATCTAAGAAATCATTTTGCAGATAAGATACCAATAATGGATGTTCCTAGGTATGATGGCAACAAAAATATATGTTCATAACTTTTTTAAAAATCTGTCTGTCAATCGAAATCTCGCCGGACCAGTTCTTTGTCACTTAGCCCACACCTACCATCATTTCTCGGCCCAGTAAGGCTGGCGCTAGGTGACCACAATCTCTGTTCCCAGGCTACCTCCTCCCCAGGCTCCGTTAGTTAGTAGTAATGGGCTGCGGGGGTGAGGGAACGGAAGGCTAGAGAATGAGAGAAGTCGGTCCTCTCCCCCTCCATCCTTCCCTCTCGCCTCCCCTCTCTCTTTTCCTCTCTCACTCTCCCTTCCTCCCCCTCTGGTTCTCTCTCTTTCTCTCTCTTCCTCTCTCCTGGCAGGGTCTCTGGAAGTTGGATTCCCCTCCCTAGTCCCAGCACAGCCTACAAAGCTTCTCATCCCTAGTCCGGGCACTGGCTAGGGAGCATCCCTTTTCCGTGCTTTCCTCGGCCCCACTGAATTCTCTGACCAGTCCCAGACACAGCAGGGCGCCCCCCCCCCAGACCACAGCACCCCATGCGCCACGCTTCCCAGAATCCAGGACCTGTGCTTCGGACTCTGGACATGCCATCTCCTCCCTTTCTTCTCAGAGATCTGTGCTCACGGCAAACTCCTAATGTTACCAAGTTCTGGGTTGTCTTGCCCCCCCTGCTCTGCCCTTCCTGCTCTTCCAGTATTTTTTAGAACTATTCCCCTGTTTCAGTCCTCTCTCTGTGGGATGTCTAGGTATCCATTGGCTGAAAGGACTCCAGCTGATACAATGCTCAGTACCTGTGATCCCAGGAAACACGCGTTCTAATCTGGGAGTCTGGTGTTGATCAGCTCCCCTGTCTGAGTTTAAATGGTGTGATGCCCTTATCAGCAGTAGAAATGGCTACCCAGCAAACGGTGGCTTAAATGGCATTATAATTAGTTAATCACCTGCGGTATCTTGAGATAAAAATTCTATCAAAGACAAGACTTTGGGAAACCCAAATGGCTACTTCATTTAACTGTAACTTCCAGCAAAGATGATTTAAAGGACTGTAGAGTAGACAACTGCTTCAGAATACACGGGAGATACAGAATAAAAGGATATCTCATGGGTTGAAACTCTCAGTTCAAGGCCGTCAGAGAACCAAAGAGCTTCTCTGGAAGAGTAGCTGAAAAAAAAACCCCATCCCTCTCACAACAACAAAAATTCACTCCTGGCAGCCACGGTGAATGTAGGGCTAAAGATTATGCCAACAAGGAAAGAGCAAATTGCAGCCCAGATTTGCAAGGTAGACCCAGTCACCATAGTGGGCAGCAGGGTCAGAAGGGTGACCAGAACCCTTCCACCTATAGTGGGCCTTGGTGGTGGGCGATCCATTGGAAAGACAGAGATGGGCAGCCCATTAAATCACCAGGTCTGTATAATTGGATCATCTCAAGGGCTGTTGAGCCCAGGCTGACTTGACTTATCCCAACTGGAGAAGCACACCCTCTTACCCAGGTCAGAAGGAAGTCTTTCCCAGTTCAGAGTCCCTTCACTGGAGAGAAGGCTGGTTCTCTTTAAGGGTGGATCCCACCACATTCACTGCTGTGTATTATCGGTCCTTCTCCCAAGTCCTCCTCAAAGGGGCCAATCGGCCATTGCCTTGGATGGCTCTACACTTGGGAGACAGAAAACCCAGATCATTGGGATTTACCAAACTGCTGATCTGCGTTGATACTAATCCCTAGGGAAAGTCACTGTGGTCTCCTGTCACAAGGGAGACTGTGCAGTTTACAAAGTAACGGAATTTTGGCCCCCATCCCTCTCACAGTGGGTCCTAGACCCTGCTTGTGGGAATGTCTCCAGATCCTAAGACATAACTGGATGAGAAATTCTCAGTAACTAGCAGAGCCCTCACGGTGACGGCCTGACCTGAAGTAAGAAGGGCCATATGGACGTCACTGACGTACCACCATGCCTCTGCTACTAAGTAGTAAAACAAAACAACATAACACCTTATGTGTCAATAAGGAGACTTACTTAATCATACCACAGAAATACCACAGAAGACGCAGCATCAGTAGTACTGGTAATTAATACCATATCTCTATTTAATTCACAGATTTGGTCCAGGCAGAAGGAGGATCATTTTTACAAAGAATAGTTGTAGTTTCCTAGGAGAACTGATTTTTTTTTTCCTTTTTGTATGGTATAGAGTTTACTTATGCATAGAAGGCCTGGACTTCCTGTGAATTAAATACACAGTATTTCTGCCATAACTGTACCTTTTGCAGGTAATTTTGATATATACATTTAATACATCAATCAGTGCTCTTATGTTTAAAGTAGAGACAGGTTTACATGGTCAGAAAGCACAAAAAGACAGGATCACTTTAGTGGTGTTCAGAGATTTTATGAAAGTTCCTTCTGAAGCAAAACTGGTATTTCACTGGGGTGCCTGGCTGGCTCAGTGGGTTAAAGCCTCTGCCTTCAGCTCGGGTCATGGTCTCGGGGTCCTGGGATCGAGCCCCGCATGGGGCTCTCTGCTCAGCAGGGAGCCTATTTCCTCCTCTCTCTCTACCTGCCTCTCTGCCTACTTGTGATCTCTCTCTCTGTGTCAAATAAATAAATAAAATCTTTAAAAAAAAACTGGTATTTCACTTTAAGAATCTAATAAATATTTTTTTTAATATTTTATTTATTTGACAGACAGAGAGGTCACAAGTAGGCAGAGAGGCAGGCAGAGAGAGAGGGAGAAACAGGCTCCTCACTGAGCAGAGAGCCTGATGCAGGGCTCGATCCCAGGACTCTTGAGATCATGACCTGAGCCGAAGGCAGAGGCTTAAACCACTGAGCCACCCAGGCGCCCCAAGAATCTAATAAATATTTTAGAATGGCATTTCATTTGTTTTACAGTGACATTTGGTATTAGAATGAAAGAACTGGAAAAAGAAATATAAAAATCTTCCCTCCACTACCCGCTGGAATCCTTGTATTTAGAGACCGAACTGTTGATAATGTTCGTAAGAGTCACTTTAAATCATTACCGACTGCAGAAGGATCTGAACCAGCGGTGCAGAGGAGAAGTCCACGGTTTGTCGACTAAATACGCAAATCTACACTCGACTCTAAATGGTTTTCAAATTTATTTAACATGTTCTGTTGAATCCTATCTCAACCTATGCTATGTATTATCATTCGATGGGATATCCCTGGGAGAGGCACCATTTCACATATGAATAAGAAATCAATGAGATAGAAAAATTATATTATTTTTAATTAAGTCGTATTTTTTGAGAGTCATCTGCCTTAAGTCCTTGAATGCCCACGATATTCAACCTAAGGTCATTCTCAACTCAATACAGTCCTCACAGAGGAGTGGATGGAAATTAGAGCCCTGCAGGATCCCAAGGCAGCCATGTGCAGAGTCTCCGGACAGCGGATCTTCATGCCATGGGTCAGATCTGGGCAGATTCCCCTGCATAACGGAAGGCATGAGTATTTATCAGGAGCACAATCAAAGCAGCACAATGGCGTCTGTGGTGCAGGTAAATTCGCATTCTGCATTCAGACCGTCAAGGCTAGTGCAATACCATCTCAGGAAGGACAGCCTCTGCTTTCTCAGCATGGAGGTCCTCCTCCTCCTACTTCCAAAGCTCTTCCTTACTCCCAAAGCTCTTTGGAGTGAACATAAATGGGGGTTCAGGCACAGAACAAAATAACATAACATTCGAAGAACACAACTTTTTCTGAAGAAAAACAACTACCGAAAGTATAAATCCTTGTGGGAATTTGTACAACATTATAACAGATGATCCAAGAGCATATATTTATATATTATTACAAATATATAAGGTATATAAATATATATATTAGATGGCTGTGAAAGGATAGTATCAATATAAAAGAAGAACGATAAAAAAACAGAAGTATTATATATAAAAATAGAACAGTTGAAATAGGGACACAAGAGATGGGCGTGGCAGATTATTGTTTAACACACACTCCCTTCCCCCACACCTTCACAGGAAGAGTATCTTTCCCCACTCCATGTCTTTTGGTTCCACATGGGACTTGTTTTGGTCAGTGTGATGTTTTAGACATGACACAAGGCTTAAAATATGTTTGTGGGGTCAAGTTTATACTCTTGCCCTTCTGTTATTGACGTGAAAAGAATATGCCTCTGGTATGTCACTAGCCCCAAGAGGAAGATGAGAGGCACATTTTTTTAAAGTGTACAATACAGTCAACTAGAGACAGTATATTGTACAGCGGATCTCTAGAGCTTACTCACCTAACTAAAATTGTATACCCATTGAACAGCAACATCTCCCTACCCCCAACTCCTGGCAACCACCATTGTATTTTTTACATCTGTGTGTTTGACTATTCCAGGTATCTCACACAAATGGAACCGAGCAGCATTTGTCTTTTTATGACTGGCTTATTTCACTTAGCATAAATGTCCTCCAGGTTTGTCCATGTTGTTTCAAATGTCAGGATTTCCCTTTTTTATGAGGCTTAATAATATTTCAGTGCATGTATACACCACATTTTACTGATTCATCCAGTAACAAGTACTGTGGGGGCGCCTGGGTGGCTCAGTGGGTTAAAGCCTCTACCTTCAGCTCAGGTCATGATCCCAGGGTCCTGGGATCGAGCCCCTCATTGGGCTCCCTGCTCAGCGGGGAGCCTGCTTCCCACCGCCCCCCGCATGCCTCTCTGCCTACTTGTGATCTCTCTCTGTCAAATAAATAAATAAAATCTTTAAAAACAAAACAAAACAAACACTTTGGTTGCTTCATATCATGGCTATTATGAATAATGTTGCCATGAGCCTGGGAGTACAGTGGTCTTCCTCAAGATCTTGATGTCAGTTCTTTTGGAAAAGTACCCAGAAGTGGATCCCATGGTAGAACTACCTTCTCAAGGAACCTCCATACTGTTTTCCATAGCAGCTGTGCTATTCTACATTCCCACCAACAGTGAACAAGTCTTCCAATTTCTCCACATCTTCGCCGACACTTAGTATCTTTTGTTTTGTTTTTTATAATAACCATCCCAACAGGTGCGAGATCACATCTCATTGTGAGTTTCATTTGCACGTCCCTGATAATTAGCGAAGTTGAGAAAGAACATTTTAATCATGATCACTTTTGTGAAGAGCATTACAGAAAGATAGCAGAGATAAAGCCCATATCTTCGTGAGGGAGGTCCTGGTGTTGTTCCCACACTAGTTGAGGTCCTTCTGTCTGACCTGCACTTGAAGAGAGTGCCATGGTGCAGTTAAGAGCTGGCCACTGGGCTGCTCCTCCACCATGTGTGATCTCTCTGGGCTTCAGTCCCTTATCTGAAAGTCATGACAATTGTTACTCCTTCACTGTCACTGTCACTGTAGAGTAAGTTTATCAACAGTTTGTCAACTGATGAGACAGTTTTCCTGATAGGTAAACATCACCTTCAAACTACCAGACTGGATAAGCTTCACACTTCACAGCTGCCCACTGTTTCTGACTCAGATTGAAGACAACAAAATAAATCTGTAGAGATAGAGATGGAATGGCCCAGGTCCATTCAGCCCCCGGGTGACGGACTGGATGACCCTGTCAATCCAAGCCCTCGTCTTAGGTGGGACTTTCAGATCAACTGAAAACACCAAGTCGAATTGCTAAGTAGATGAATACACACAAACCAACTTGTACTCCACACAAGACGAAAACAATGTCTTCTATTTAATTTTCACTCATGCAGGGCAACTATTTGAGTGTTTTAGTCAAACCAGACATCCAAGGTCACCGCTAACTCTGCTTCACAGCAAAGGTCCTTCTCTTGGGACATTTCCTACCCACAGTAATTCTTGTAGGGAACAAAAACACTCCTTCAAAAGTTCCCAACAAACTTTTCTCCAGATGCCCCAGCTTTTTTATAGGTCTCACACTCCTGCTGTTGGGAATTCTTTGGTGACATTTGAAGATGGCTTCTTGCCCTTCCATTTGGTCAAGTTGTTTTGATAAACCTTTTACCGAAGCAGACTGGAAGTTTCTCAGGACACAGGATATTAACTAGAACATCAGTATTAAAAAATAGTCATATGGTCATGTTTTATAACGTCCTAAAATAATGTTTCTGAACATTAAATAAATGTGGTTATACAAAATGGAAAGATCTGAAACCCCTCCTCATCTCCACGTCAGGAAGAGATCTATATTATAACCTTCAAATATTCAAACAGCTCATTTGAAAAACATGGCTGCTCTTTATTCATGTTGGAGGAAACTTCCAGTAAGATTTCTGCATTGTCCTTAAATAACACTCAGGTGACTTCAGATAAATGTCAATCAAAGTTCTTTCCTTTTCCATCAAATATTGTCATGTAGGCCTAAGCAAGGAGAGGGAGGTCGAGATTTTCAGTGACCTTCTCAGCAGCTGGGCTAGCTTTCATCAGATAGCTCATTAGTGCAAACAGGCTGATTGACAAGGTTACCCCAAACTGAGAGAAGGAGCCAAACAGATCATTTGCATATTATATTAATGACATTCAGAGTAGCATTTGGTGTTCCTAGGTGGATAGAAGAAGAATAAACTGTAATTTTCACAATCATTAATTGTCTAAAGGAAAGTGCAGATTCTCATAACACTTAGGATGGTTAAGGAATTTCAATTTCATGCAGAAGAGGAGGAAAGCCATTAATTGGGGAACAGGGGCCTGTAGTCACTGATTTTCTTGAGATTAACTCTTCCTGGTGCCCCCTCTACTGGAGGGGGACACTGTCGACTGAGACACATTGCAAAGCCTCCTGGCCTGATGAGGGACAGGAGGGATTGAGAGCAGTGGTGTGGGTGGTTAAGTAGTG
Organism: Meles meles; assembly: GCF_922984935.1. Classification (NCBI taxonomy): domain Eukaryota; kingdom Metazoa; phylum Chordata; class Mammalia; order Carnivora; family Mustelidae; genus Meles; species Meles meles. Next base: position 89,084,761 of record NC_060077.1, on the reverse strand, counting down.
ATGACCATTTGTGCATTTTGCTCCTGGGGGGATCAACATGTGTGCAAACAAGAGTGTCAGAGCAGAACTCGCCTGATTCCTTCACCCCAAACTCCTGCAGCTTCCATGGCTGGGTCTACTTAGCCTTCGGTTTCATTCCTACTGTAGATTCTGGGGCTGACTTCTCCCCCTCCAGGGAAATCCATGGGTTGTCATGGTGTCCTGTGAATCCAGGAACCAGCCCAGTTTCCTAAGACTATCATAACAAAGTACCACAAACTGGGTGCCTAAATATCACAGACATTTATTTTCTCTCAGTTCTGAAGGCTAGAAGCCCCAAATCTAGGTGTGGGCAGGCCCAGGATCCCTGAAGCCTCTTCCAGCATCTCCCAGCTTCTCATGGCTGCCTATGACTGTGGGTGTTCCTTGGCTTCACTACATCGCTCCAACCTCTGCCTCTGTCTTCACAAAAATGACTTCCCCTTGTTCTTCCCTGTGTCATCACGGGGTCTTCAGTCATTGGATTTAGGGCTGGCCCTAATCTGAAACGAAATCATCCTAATTAATTATATCTGCAAAGACCCTATTTTCAAATAAGACCACATTCTGAGGTCTCTACATTTGTGTCAGTGATCTATCCAGATCTGCTTGGTCACCCGCTCTACTAAATACATTCCCTGTCTCATTTTTTTTGTATCCTAATTTCAAGTCTTGTTTCTTTGGACAAATCTGGCTTTGCTTCACTAATTCTCTGAGAAACTGAAGAATAGTTCCTGAACCTCGGTATCTGGGACCAAGAGCAGATGCTGATCGCTATCTCTGATATTGACCACCCCCTGCTTCCGCTGTCTCATATGAGATTCTCTATGCGAGCTCCCTCTGGTGGGGTTGCTGACATCTGACATCAACTGTCCGCCCGTCAAGACTTTTGTATGTGGTCGTCCGCTGAGCTCAGCTCCACCACGAGACGTGCCAACCTGGCCTGCTGCCTCCTGGCACTGCCCACATAGAAGGCGGCCCAGAAAGACAAAATCCCACAAGACCCCAACCAACACTCTTTCCCATATATTCTTCTACATGAATTTTCTTTAGGTTTTAAAATTTATTTGCAAAACATCTCAAACACCAAGAAAAGTACACAGTGGTAATAAACCCCAGATCTTGAACAGAACTCAGCTACTTACAATTGTAGGACTGGGGTCCCTGTTCTCTCCCTCGTTGTCAGAGAGGGAACAGTACATGCTCCGAGAGATTGCCCATATTTCTGCCAATGTTTCCATGTGGTCCTCCCACAACAAGAGTGGACCAGGCCCTCTCACGCTTCAAATCTCTCTGATTTCTTCTACTCCATCTCTCTAACTCTGGCCAAAGAAAACCTTCTGCCAGTTTTATTAAGGACTCACTTGATTAGATTGGACCCATCCAGGTAACAGTGGATAATCTCCCTATATTAAGTCTTGTAACCGTATTACATCAGCCAAGTGCCCGTTGCTGTGGATGGTAACATGTTCCAGGGATCAGGGCATATGGACATCCTGGAGGGCCATGCTGCCTACCTCACTCACCAATATTTTACCTTCTCTTTCTGTTCATTTCTGCTCTTACATTTCTTATTTTCTTCTTCTTTTATTCCATTACATAGACATATTTTAAACATTCAAGATGAACTTGAGAACTATCTTTATATTCATATGCCCTAGTGTATGCTTCCTCACATTTTTACACTGTGAAACACAGAGAAAGAAGAAACATTTATTTCATACACTAAGGTAAACCAGACCCACTCGGGGGCATACATATGGAGCTTGTTGGGAAAATTTTGTTCTATTTCCTTAACATGATATAGTTACAACAGGAAAAATAAGTACGGGTAGAGTATTGAGGAACATGTTAAATACGGAGTTTGCATAAAATTTCCAAGTATTTTTCAAATGTACAGATGAGAGTCTTGAGGCTACTCTGGATGTGTACACCACTGCAGTATCAGGCTTGGTGCTTCAAATGCCTCTAAGCAATCCCTGAACAAGCTATTTTAATGATGAGCTCTTCAAATTTTTGACAGTCACCTTTGACAAGAAAGTTTGTTCACAAAAAGCGGGTGGCAAAAATCTAAAATCTTCAAAAATGTACAATAGTTGAAATTACATTTAAGGAACTTAACTGACTTCCATTTCTTTCATTGACAAACGTCATGTTGGAATTTCTTAAAATATCAAAGGATTTTAAACTTCATTGAAGTCTTCCACATCGGGTATTTCAAAATAACGACAAAGCTCTAATTTTCTGGACCAGCACACATCATCAGAGCAATCATCCATGATTAGCGTAGATACCACTAATAAAGGTACTTCTGCCACAAACGGGGAACATTTTAATACGTGTGAAAAAAGAGGTTCGGATTTGCCTCTAGAAGTTGGACCCAAGATCCCTTCCCCCATCCCCCTACTGCACGCAGCCGCATAAGCAGGTGCATGACCAGGTCAGGACCAGGTGCCTGACCAGCTGCGCCCGCACTAGGGCAACTGAACGCCAAGTGCTGTGGCAGCTCCGGGGAACAGCGCCGCCCCTGGGCGGGCAGTGAACTCCACAGCTAATGCAAAAGTCCTGTCCAGGGGCTGGCGTTCTTCCGGAGCCGATTTGACTGGGGGGACCAGAGCGCTCAGTAGGAACCTGTTCCATCCACAACTTGAAGGAACCCACGAGAGGTTTCTTAGGGTATATGCCATTCGTTCCTGACGGGTTTCATTCCTTTTAGAGTCCTCTCCACTGACGGCTGTTTATTAGAAAGCATTCTGAAATTGTTCTGAAAAACCTCTCTGCCCTTTTTGAATCATAGTTTCTCCAAGAATAAAATTCTAGTTGACTTCTATTCTCCACTGTCAGTCTAATCATTTTCCTTCACGGGTAATCTGCCTTTTCTCTGGTTTCTGTGAGATTTCTCTCTTTGTCTTTAATATCCTGCAATTTTCCTTTTCTTCACTGACTGTGAATTAATTTTTAGTACATGCTTCTCTGGATTCAGAATCCAATTTGTTAACTTTCTAAATAATGACATGTACAAGGCTTATGAACTTTGCTGAGTTCTGGCAGGTGGAAAATCCACAGTCTCATCATGATATAAGGCGATCTATCAGCACGGAAATGCTTTTGTCCTCCCAAGACAGACTGTCCTTTCCTTGTCAACCACCATTACAGTGACAGTCACCACAGATGAGTGCTGCCTGTCACATAAGTGTCTATAAATTGAATCATAAAGCTTGTACGCCCTCGCACCTGACTGTACTTGCTCAAAATATTCGTCGGAAGATTGAGCCATGCTTTATGTTTATCAGGAGTTCACTGCTTTTTATTGCTCAATACTCATCAGTAATAAAAATATGCTCTAATTTGTTACCCAGGTTGATGGATACCTGAGCTGCTTTCATTTTTCTTGCTATTATAAATCCAGCTGCTATAAATATAGTTTTTTCATGGACATATACCTTGTGCAATACCTAGAAGTGGAATTGCAAGGTGGTAGGAATGTGTAAATTTCTGAGACTCTCTCAAGCAGTCTTTTTAAAAAGCTGTACCATTTTACACTACGACCTGCAGATTACGAGAACTATAGCTGTTTCACATTCTTGTCAGTATGTGATCTTGTCAGTCTTTTTAATTTTAGCCATTTCTCATGGGAATGTAAAGATACCTTGTGGTTTAAATTTGCATTTCAGTCATGATTAATGACACCGAGCATCTTTTTATGTATTTATTGGCCATTGGTAAAACTTTCTATGGGACATGATTTTTAATTAAGTTCCTATTTTCTTTTCTTTCGCTCTTTGTACATTTTTGACAAGATTAACTGGTCAGATACATACAGTGCAAATATCTTCCCCTAGCCTATAATTTGTATATCCATTTTGAATCATAATTTTTAGTTCACAGAAATGCTCAATTTTGATGAAGTCTAATTTACCTTTTTTTTCTTTTATGGTTCTTGCATTTTTTGGTATCTGAAAGGCATAAATATCTTATATTTATATTTGATTTAAGTTTTATATTTACGTTTGAGTTTACATTTTAAGTTTGGTCTAAAACCAACCTCAAATAACTTTAGTATACAGTGCAAGGGTCTTTTTCTTTCATACAATTTTCTAGTTGTCTCAGCACTGTTTGTTGGAAATAATTCTTACCCCACTGAATTTCTTTGGTGACGCTGCAAACATTAATTGGTCATATCAGCAGGAGTCTATTTCTGGATGCTATTCAGTTTCATGAATCTATTTTTCTGCCCTTACACTGCTATTACATTGTCTTGATTATTGCAGTTTAATAGAAAATCATGAAATTAGGTATCATAATTTTTCCAACTTTATAGTTTTTCAAAATCATTTTGTCTCTTCTAGCTCTTTTGCATTTCTATAAATATTTTAGAATCAGCTTCTCAATTTCTGCCCCCAAAACAAAAGCCTGCTGTGATTCTGACTGAGATTACATCGTATCTGTAGACTAATATAGAGAGAACATACATCCTAACAATATAGGTGTTGACCCACGAACACATGTGTACCTCTCTATTTACTTGGATTTTCTTTAATTTTTCCTTGCAGTATGTTATGGTCCTTATTGCAAAGTTCAACCACATATTTTAGATTTATTCTTCAGTGCATTTGGGGTTTTTTTCATTCTAAGGTAAATAGCATTTTAATATTTTGTTTCCTTTACATAGAGAAACAAATTGATATTGTATATTGACCTTCTATTCTGAACCTTGTTAAATGCACTTTTTAGTTCTAGTAAGATTTTTTTTTTAATTTCTTTGGATTGCTATGAATACAATAATGTCATCTGCAAATATTTTCACTTCTTTCTTTCTAATCTGAATGCCTTTTATTTCTTTTTCTCTCTTATTTGCACTGGGTAGAACCTCTAGTGCAATGCTGAATAAAAGTGGTAAGAGCACCCAGTCTAGTTGAAAGTGAGCAGCATTTTAACATTAATTATGATGCGCACTGTCATTGTATAGCAGTCCTTCATCTGGTTGAAGAAATTCCATTTTAGTCCCACTTTGCCGATTGTTTTTATCATTAAAAAGTGTTTGGTTTCTGTCAAATGCTTCTTTGAATTTGTTCAAAAATTATTATTTTTCTCCCTTATCCTGTTAATGAAGTATAAGCTGTTGCCTATTTCTGCGTGGCTCTTCTGAAATTCAGATTTTGATGGCGAGGGGGGATAATTCTTTGTTTTTTAGCATGGCTATTTAGTTTTTGAGTCGACTTTACTTATTTACATATATTATCGAATATTTACATGCTGTGTGGTAGGGACGAGTGTGTATCATCTTAGTTCACTCTACTATAGGAGCTGAATCTGTCTTTAGACGTTTACCTTTTGTGATGTTAATAATTGCTGGGAATACTAAGACTTTAGTCAGTGGATTGTTTTCATTGTTTTAGTCAGGTTGTTCAGTAATAAAGCACATCCATAAAGAGATGATTCCATGTGTTCCACAGTTGCGGTTCAGAAGCTCAGAGAAGAGTGGAATTTTCCAGGGTCTTATCAAGTCTAGTGGGTGTAACTTTAGTGGGATTAGGATAGTTCAGGAGAAGACAAGCAACCTCTAATGTGTCCTTTCTCCAGAGGTCAAAACCATTTAAAAGCCACATTCCACTAACATAGAATTAGTGGAATTTTTCCATTAATTAAATTTTCCATTAATTAAATTTCATTCTTCTAGGAGTCAGTGGGACAGTTAACATTTACAGAGCACTAAGTGGGTGCAGCAGGAACCTGGAGTCCTTAGGGCTATAATTCACATCCCTCGGAACCTTTGTCTTACGCACAAAGATGGGACAGACACACGAACCACAGCAAATACATGAGCTAGTGCGGAAGGTGCACAGTAAATCTGATTCAAAATAACGAGGGACTGGGAAATTTGTCTTCTGTCAGAGCAGAAGACATAATAGTGGGGGGAAAATGTTCCTGTTTTATATTTTAAATAGATAAGGTAATTCAATTAAACATTTACATAGGTGACTGATAGTTCTAATAGTCTGTTATTCTGGAAGATTATCCAAACAAATTCAAAATTAAATATTTGTTAAGGGAAAAACAAAGGAAAACGTAAAGAAAAGATCTGTACTAGCAGAGTCAAATGATAGGCTCAGTGACTCTGATTCTCCATTTCTTCAAAACTCTCCACTATCTTTGCAATGGATATTTGAGAAAAATTTTAGGAGTCTCTGTATCTGAATTCTTTTTTTTTTTAAGATTTTATTTATTTATTTCACTGACAGAGATCACAAGTAGGCAGAGAGGCAGGCAGAGAGAGTAGGGAAGCAGGCTCCCTCCTGAGCAGAGAGCCCGATGTGGGGCTCAATCGCAGGACCCTGGGATCATGACCTGAGCTGAAGGCAGAGGCTTTAACCCACTGAGCCACCCAGGCGCCCCTGTATTTCTTACAAATTCACTGCATAATATGTTGAAACAAAAGCCATTTTACCCCTACTGCTAAAGAAGACACACTGTAACAATATTAATAAAAAAATTTTAAAAACTAAGTAAACTTAGTATCTGGCAGATCAGGCTGTATTTTCCCCAGTACTGTTTGGCTATAAGCTATTCACACATTCATTTATTCCTCGTAGTCAGTCAGAATTGGGGCATGTGTGGGGAACAAGAAATGCAAAGACCAACCTGAAGAAGTCTAAGTCTAAGTTGCCCACTCACTATTCCACCCCCCGTGACCCAGAGTAAAACTATTTTAGATGCACAGTTGGAGACGAAAGCCACAAGCTAAAATCTGTATTAATAGTCATCGGATGGGAAGAACTGTAGATATTAACATTCTCTTTTCACATAGATAAAATCTCATTATCTATCGCTGAAGAAAATAAAGTCAAAAATGCTTAACTTCTTTTCACTAGATCATACTTTATGTAAATAATCATTTTTTTGAATTTTACTGAAAATCCCAATGATATTTTTTGCATAAATAGAAACATCCACCCTAAAATGTATATAGACTCTCAAAAGACACTCAATAGCCCAAATAATCTTGAAAAAGAACAAAGTTGGGGGGGGGGTGTCTCATGTTTGCTGATTACAAAACTTACTACAAATTCCAGTAATCAAAGCAATGTGGTACTGCCATAAAGACAGACCTAAAGACAAGTGGAATAAATAGAGAAATAAACCCTCGCATACATGGACAAATGATTTTAGTCAAGGGCGTCAAAACCATTCAATAGCAAGAGGACAGTCTTTTCAACAAATAATGTTGGGAAAACTCAATATTCACAAGCAAAATAATGAACTCTTACCACATACTCTATATAAATATTAACTCAAATGGACCAAAGACCTAAAGATAAAAGTTTGAAATATAAAACCCTTGGAAGAAAACATGGAGAAAAGTTTCATAACACTGGATTTGGCAATGATTTATTGGTTATGATACTAAAAGCAGAGAAAATGAATGGAAAAAATAGATAACTAGATTTCATCAAAATTTAAAATGTTAGTGTATCAAAGGACACTATCAACAGAGTGAAAACACAATCCAAGAAATAGAAGCAAATATTTGCAAATTATAATCTGAAAACAGATTAATATCCAGATCATATAAAGAACCCCTGCAACCCCACAACAAAAAACAAACATCCTGATTAAAAAGTGGGCAAAGGACTTGAGCAGACATTTCTCCAAATAAGATATATGTATGACCAATAAACACATGAAAACATGTTTAACAGCATTCATCATAAGAGAAATGCAAACCAAAACTACAATATCACCTCACACCTGGTACAATGACTATTACTAAAAAAAAAAAAAAATTAAATTCTAAAAATTTAAAGAAAAAAATAAGTGCTAGCGAGGATGTGGAGAAATTAGAACGCTTGTGTACTGATGGTGGGAACGTAAAATGTGTAGCTTCTGTGGAAAAGAAGATGCAGTTCCCTCAAAATATTAAACATACAGGGGCACCTGGGTGGCTCAGTCCATTAAGCATCCAGCTCTTGGTTTTTGGCTCAGGTCATGATCTCTGGATCCTAAGACTGGGCCCTGCAGCCCGCTCGGTGCTCAGCATGGAGTCTGCTTGAGATTCCCTCTGCCCCTCTCCCTGATTGTGCATGCTCGCTCTGTCTCTCTCTCTCTTTCTCTAAAATAAATAAATAAATAAATAAAATCTTTTAAAAACTTAAACATAGAAGTACCATAAGATCCTCAATTTCATTTCTGCATATACACCCAAAATAACTGACACAGGGACTCAAGCAGATATTTGCACACCCATGTTCCCAGCATCGTTATTTATCAGAGCCAAGAGATGGAAGCAATCAAGAGGTCATGGAGAGGTCAACAGAGAGTAAACACTTAGTGGGTACAGAGTTTGAGTCTGGCAAGATAAAAATGTTCTGGACATAGATCTGACAGCGGCACAATAATGTGAACGCACTTAATGCAACAGAACTATATACTTAAAAATGGTTAGATTGTATATTTTGTGTTATGTATATGTTACCACAATAAAATTGTTTTAAATATAAGTAAAAGGTTTTTCCTAGGATATGTTAACTTCCTAAAAGTATAGTTAAAAATATTAAGATTTAGAGGCATGCAAAATTGGGTATTCGGTCTGGTATCATCAGTGCAGATCTTAAACCTCAAGTTCGACAGAAGAGCTACCTGACATTACAAAGTGATTCTTCCTATTTGTACTTCCTAGAGGGAACTTACCTAACTCTCAACTGCATTCCATTATTTTTTTTCTTTTTATGACGGTCCATTCCTTTTCAAATAAAAGGAATTTGTTTTGTACAAACAAAATGGCCAAAACATTTTTGAGAAGTTATAATTAATTACTTGTGTCTCCTCTATCACCACAGCTAGAATGTTATTGTATCCCATTGTAAATATGTATTTTCAAAGAGAAGTTTCAATACAACCTGTCACTTTTTCAGTGTGCTTATATCCAAGGTTGATTTTAGCCTATGTCAACCAAAAACAGTTTCTAAGCAGAAAATCTGATAATACGTTGTGACGAAAAAACACTGGGTGCAAGAAAAGCTTATGACATTTTTCACAACTGCAGGATCTTCAGTGCAGATGTTTTCTCAAAACGTCAGTAATAATAAAAATCTACATTTATCAAGCAGTCACTTGACTGCTTTCAGAGAACAATGCATACTTATAGAGTTTCAAATTTTCTGTTAAATTACCTTTTCTGAAAAATCCTGAAATTCCAATTTTTATGCCTGTACCTGTGAAATTAATACACCTAAATTCTCTTTGCTACATTGTTGATAACTTCACTGGATGGATGTTTAAGCTTCATTAACACTTCAGACAGTGATGTCAGCACCAAAATCCCAAAATCTGGCGTTCGTCCTTGGATAAAAAGATGTATTTGAGGGATCTGTGGAATCCAGAACCATACACATAGGACCCCGGCATGAATCTGACCAACCCATGTGCCTGGAAACAGGTAGACAGAGCTCAGTTTGGCCGTGGACCCTGCAGTGGCCGATGAACTATCTCCAGGCCCTCTTGGCTATGGTCCAGGGACCCCTGGAGAATACAGACTTAGAATCATCCCTGTGTGAAAAACTCTTTTTGGAGGTTCAGGTTTCTAAAAGAGAAGTTCCAGCACCCCCACTGGAGCAAAACAAAATAGGAGTTTGGACACACTGAGGGGGGTCTAAGAAGAGCAGTTTGACCTTTACCATGTCACCCCCATCCCTGAAGGCAGCACAGATTAGAGGCAAGAACCTTTCTCCACCTGTGATTTCTCCTGTGGGGAAAAGGAGAGGGTGTGAGTGAGCACCCAGCTTCCCCAGCTATGTGAAATGCTGTCAAAATCCTCATCTCTCTCTCACCACGTCAAAAGAATTGAACCATGAGGAGCTGGGAAGAAACAGGGAGAAGAGCAGATAGGACTCTCAGAGGACATTAAAAGGTCAGATACTACTATCTGCATCACAGATTGCACTAAGAAACCCACCCATGAGTCCCTGGGAACATGTCACTGATGACTCCCCCCAGTCTGGCACAAGGACACCTCCCCTGCTCCACATGCCTCACCCACACAGGCTTTGACAGAGGGCTAGTGAGCAAGTGCAGAAAGCCATCCAATCTGCAGGCCAGGGAGAGACCACAAATTTGAGATTAGTGCCCCTTCGGGAAAACAGAGTGGTTGTCAGCAGTCAGCCCACTGTGTTACAAGACTGAGAAGACATACACACTTAAGCATTCTGCCACAAGAGGGAGCACGAAGACGGAGTAGGTTTACCCACAGAAAGTCTGAGACAGCTTCAGAATTTCCAGCAGGGCTGGTGGATGGAACTGTCTCCTGAACACAGTATAGACTGGAGAAGGCGATTGCTACTTCAATGCAAAGAGAATAATGCAAAACTTCAGAGAACATTAAAAAACAAACAAACAAACAGCAACAACAAAAACAACAAAAAAACAAGGAAATTTGCTATCACTATCTCATAAAAGGATCAAAACAATCTCCCAGTAACTTAACCCCAAAATACAGAGATTTGTAATTTACCCAAAAAAACCCTCAAAATAGCTTTTTTAAGGAAACTCAAGGAGCTAAGACACAGAAAGACCATTCGATGAAATCAGAAAAACCAGTACACAAACAAAATGAGAAGTTTAACAGAGACAGAAAACAGACACACAAAAAGAACCAAACACAAATTCTGGAGAAGAATACAATGAACAAAATGAAAATTGTAATAAAGAGTATAACAGCAGGCTCACTTCAGCAGAAGAAAGAATCTGTGAGATTGAAGACAGGAACTTAGAAATTATCCAGTCAGACGACAAAAAGGAAAAGGAATGAAAAGAGATGAAGGAAACCTACATGATCTATGGCACACAATCAGAAGAAACACTGTGAGTTACCTGAATCCCTAAGAGAGAAGAGAAAGAGAATGGTCAAAGAGATTATTTAAAGAAATAATGACAGGGCACCTGGGTGGCTCAGTTGGTTAGGGTAAGCAACCGACCCTTGATTTTGGCTCAGGTCATGATCTCAGGATCCTGGGATTGAGACTTGCACTGGGCTCCATGCTTGGTGGGGAGTCTGCTTGAGATTCTCTCCCTCCCCCCTCTGTCCCTGCCCCCCCAACTCACTCTCTCAAATAAATAAAAATAAATCTTAAAAAAAAAGAAAGAACAACTATGAACTTCCCCAAGCTGGGGAGAAATGCGTATCTAAATTCATGAAGCTCAAAGGTCACCAAAGAAAATCAACTTGAGATCCTCTTTAAGACATATTACCATAAAACTGTCAAAAGTCAGAAAAGGGGAGAGAAAAGCAGCATGAGAAAAAAAGCTTGTAACTTACACAAAAACCCCATGAGGCTATCAGCAATTTCCACCAGAAACCTTACAGGTCAGGAGAAAGTGGGATAATACATTCAAAGTGCTGAAAAACAAAACAAAACAAAACTGCAAACCAAGAATGAAGGAGAGATTAAAAGGTTCCCAGAGAAACAAAAGCTGAGGGGGTTCACCACAAGACCTGCCTTAAGAGAAATGCTGAAAGGTGTTTTTCAAGCTGAAATGAAAGAATGCTAACTAGTAAAATGAAAAATGACAACATACAACACACTGATAAAGTAAGTAGAGAGTCAAATTCATAATACTCTACTACGACAATCTGGCAGAATGCTTACCATTTAACTCCATTTAAACTTTTATAAAGGTTAAAGGACAAGAGTATTAAAAATAACTGTAGTTACAATAATTTGTTGATGAACACAATATAAAAAGAGCTGAAGGGGCACCTGGGTGGCTTAGAGGGTTAAGCCTCTGCTTTCAGCTTGGGTCATGATCTCAGGGTCCTGGGATCGAGCCCCGTATCAGGCTCTCTGCTCAGCAGGGAGCCTGATCCCCCCCACCCCCGCCTACTTGTGATCTCTTTGTGTCAATAAATAAATAAAATCTTTAAAACTAAACAAATAAACAAATAAAAAGAGCTGAATTATGACATCAAAAATACAAAATGAGCAGTGTAAAAGCGTAGAGTTGTATGCAACTGACGTAAAGTTATCATCATAAAATAGGCTATTATAACTATTAAATATTATGTAATCCTCATGGAAATCAGAAAACCAAAATCTATAGTACGTCCAAAAAAGATAAAGAGAAGGGAATCAAAGGAAACTACTATATATAATCATTAATTCACAAACCAAGCTTTAAGATAGAAAGAAAGGAACAAGGAACTATAAAATAGCCAGAAACAATAAGATGGCATTAGTCATTAGTAAGTCCTCACATATCAGTAGTCAGTCTAAATGTAAATGGATTGAATTCTCCAGTCAAAAGGCACAGAATGGCTGAATGATTTTTCAAAAAAAACAAAACCTAACTGTATGCTGCCTACAGGAATTCACTTCAGTTCAAGAACTCATATAGGTTCACAGTGAAGGCATGGGAAAAGATATTCCACGCTAGTAGAAGCCAAAATAAAGTAGGGATAGCTATACTTACATCAAACAAGGTAGACTTTAAGCCAAAAAATAGCAACAAGAGATATACAAGGTCACTATACAAGCATAAAGGGACCAATTCGTCAAGATCACCAATCATAAACATATATGCTCCCAACATCACAGCACCTAATTATGGTAAGCAAATGGTATCAGATCTAGAGGGAGAAACAGACAACACCGTGAAAATATTAGAGGACTGTAATAGCCCACTTCAGCAATGGGTAGATCATCCAGACAAAAAATAGACAAAGAAACATTGAACCCTTCTGCACTGTTGGTGAATGATCTAGCGATCCCACTTCTGGATATTTATCCAAAGGAAAAGAACACAGGATCACAAAGAGAGACTTGTACTCCCATGTTCATTGCAGCATTATTTACTATAGCAAAGATATGGAAGTAACCTAAGTGTCCACCAAAGGTTGAATGGACAAAGAAGACATATATAACATAAAAAAGAAGAAAATTCTGCCATTTGTGACAACACAGGTGTACCCTGAGGGCACTATGCTAAGTGAAAAAGTCAGAAATGAAAAGGCCAATGCTGTATGGTAGCACTTATATGTGGAATCTAAAAAATCCAAATGCATAGAAACAGAGTAGAAAGGTGGCTACCAGAGGCTGGGGGGTAGGGGAAACAGGGAGATGTTGGTCCAACTTCCACTTATAAGACCAATACATGCAGGAGATCTAATAGACAGCATGGTGATTATAACTAATAAAACTATAGTTTATACTTGAAAGTTGGTAAAAGAGTAGATCTTAATTGTTCCCACCACAAAAAAGAAATGGTAACTGTATGATATGATGAAATTGTTAGCTAACACTATGTTGGAAATCATTTTGCAATACATAAGTGTATCAAATTAACATGTTATATGCCTTAAATTTACACAATGTTTTAAGTCGATTGTATCTCAAAAAAGCTAAGAAGAGAAAAACACATTTCATATGTTACTTCTCCTTTGGTAATTCTAAAACATTTTAACAAAAGTTGGTGATTTTAATAATCTTATTCAGAATATGTAATTAGGTATCCATTGTGATTCAGATACTATGTTAGATGCAAATTATACAAAAAATTGAATGACATAATCCACTGTGTATTGATTACAAGCAGAATTTTTTTAACAAATCCATGAAATTAAAGAGAAATATAATTATGTGACTTGTGCTGTACCAGAGAAGTGAAAGATGAAAGTAATTGAGAGGCCTCATTTTCAATTTCAGCACTAGATGCCATTAAAACTGTTTTGGCTGAAAAGCGAAATTAATTGCTTTGTGCTTTGCCCTCTTGGTTTCTCCCTGACCACACACTGATATATATGCTGAAGGCCTAAAAAAAACAGCCAAAAGATTAGCAGCCTGAAGCATAAGAAGGAAAACGAAACAAAGAATCTCTACAATGACTTTTAAATCAGAATGAAGACTATCTCTAAACTTGTTCATGGAGACACTTTTATAAGCATCGAGTCGCACTGCAACACAGCTTTATTAATAATGGAGAAGCTTTAGAACAGCAAATGTTTCTGACAGAGCAATACTTTAACTTGAAAGCACAAGCCCTCCTTTATAAACAAAAATGTTTCTTCCACACAGCTCCGGAAGCACACAATTTGGTTAGCAATTTCTGAAAGACATCATTAGCTCTTCAGCACACCATTCCTTTCCTGCATACACACCGCCTCCCAGAGAGGGTTTAAATAACAGTGCTCATTTTGAAATCTCATCGACAGCAAAGGCCACAGGAGGCAACGAGGTTGCTATAGCATTCTTGTGAAATGGTGTTGGAATATGAACCTTGAGAAAAAAGTACAAATTTGAGCTCTAAAATTCAACTTTTCACTCATCTTAAAATTAGCATCCTAAATGTTTACAAATACTATACTTTACTCCTATGGGCTTAATGCATGCTCTTGATCTGCAATATCCTCTTTGTCTCCACACCAGAACAGTCTACCTTATATCTGAATCTGCTAACATGGGATACCCTTGTGGAATAGGTAGAAACAAAATAATTATTTTTAACAACGGTAATCAGAATTTACAGAATTTTATTTTATTTTTTTTAAGAAGGAGCTTATTTTATTTTATTGAATTGCAATTAACACACAATGTTATATTAGTTTCAGGCATACAAAATATTGATCTAACAATTCTATACATTAGTCAGTGCTCACCAAGGTTAGTGTAGTCACTTTTAATACTTTTAAAGTATTAATGACTATATTCCTTATGCTGTACTTTTTCATCGCCATGACTTATTTAGTTTAGAACTGGAAGCTTGTGCCTCTTAATTCTCTTTATCTATTTCAACTCCCCCCACCTCTCCTCTGGCATCCACCATTTTCTGTTCGTAGAAGTCTATTTTTTTGGTTTGTTTGTTTTTTAGATTCCAAATATAAGTGAGATCATTTGGCATTTGTTTTCCTCTGTCTGACTTATTTCACTTAGCATATTACCTTCTAAATCACCCATGCCACAAATGGGCAAGATCTTACTTTTTTTATGGCTGAGTAATATTCCATTCATGTACATACCATACTACTTTATCCATTTATCTATTGGTGGATACTTGGGTTTCTTTCATATCTTGGCTATTAAATAATGCTGCTATAAACACAGGGTATATATATATATATATATATATATATCTTTTGAATTAGTGTTTTTGTTTTCTTTGGGTATATACTCAGTAGTGGTGTTACTGGATCACATGGTGTTTTTTTTTTTAATATTTATTTTTATTTGTTTATTTACAGCATAACAGTGTTCATTGTTTTGGCATCACACCCAGTGCTCCATGCAGTACGTGCCCTCCCTATTACCCACCACCTGGTTCCTCAACCTCCCACCCCACCCCCCCTGCTGCCCCTTCATAACACTCTGGTTGTTTTTCAGAGTCCATAGTCTCTCATGGTTCATCTCCCCTTCCAGTTTCCCTCAACTCCCTCTCTTCTCCATCTCCCCATGTCCTCCATGTTATTTGTTATGCTCCACAAATAAGTGAGACCATATGATACTTGACTCTCTCTGCTTGACTTATTTCGCTCAGCATAATTTCTTCCAGTCCCGTCCATGTTGCTACAAAAGTTGGGTATTCGTCCTTTCTGATGGAGGCATAATACTCCATTGTGTATATGGACCACATCTTCCTTATCCATTCATCCGTTGAAGGGCATCTTGGTTCTTTCCACAGTTTGGCGACCGTAGCCATTGCTGCAATAAATATTGGGGTACAAGTGGCCCTTCTTTTCACTACATCTGTATCTTTGGGGTAAATACCCAGCAGTGCAATTGCAGGGTCATAGGGAAGCTCTATTCTTAATTTCTTCAGGAATCTCCACACTGTTCTCCAAAGTGGCTGCACTAACTTGCATTCCCACCAACAGTGTAAGAGGGTTCCCCTTTCTCCACATCCTCTCCAGCACACGTTGTTTCCTGTCTTGCTAATTTTGGCCATTCTAACTGGTGTTAGGTGGTATCTCAATGTTGTTTTAATTTGAATCTCCCTGATGGCTAATGATGATGAACATTTTTTCATGTGTCTGATAGCCATTTGTATGTCTTCATTGGAGAAGTGTCTGTTCATATCTTCTGCCCATTTTTTGATATGATTATCTGTTTTGTGTGTGTTGAGTTTGAGAAGTTCTTTATAGATCCTGGATATCAACCTTTTGTCTGTACTGTCATTTGCAAATATCTTCTCCCATTCCGTGGGTTGCCTCTTTGTTTTGTTGACTGTTTCCTTTGCTGTGTAGAAGCTTTTGATCTTGATGAAGTCCCAAAAGTTCATTTTTGCTTTTGTTTCCTTGGCCTTTGGAGACATATCTTGAAAGAAGTTGCTGTGGCTGATATCGAAGTGGTTACTGCCTATGTTCTCCTCTAGGATTCTGATAGATTACTGTCTCACGTTGAGGTCTTTTATCCATTTCGAGTTTATCTTTGTGTACAGTGTAAGAGAATGGTCGAGTTTCATTCTTCTACATATCGCTGTCCAGTTTTCCCAGCACCATTTATTGAAGAGACTGTCTTTTTTCCATTGAATATTTTTTCCTGTTTTGTCGAAGATTATTTGACCATAGAGTTGAGGGTCCATATCTGGGCTCTCCACTCTGTTCCACTGGTCTATGTGTCTGTTTTTATGCCAGTACCACGCTGTCTTGGTGATCACAGCTTTGTAGTAAAGCTTGAAATCGGGTAATGTGATGCTGCCAGTTTTGTTTTTGTTTTTCAACATTTCCTTAGCAATTCGGGGTCTCTTCTGGCTCCATACAAATTTTAGGATTATTTGCTCCAGCTCTTTGAAAAATATCGGTGGAATTTTGATCGGAATGGCATTAAAAGTATAGATTGCTCTAGGCAGTATAGACATTTTAACAATGTTTATTCTTCCAATCCAAGAGCATGGAACAGTCTTCCATATTTTTGTGTCTTCTTCAATTTCTTTCATGAGTGTTCTGTAGTTCCTCGAGTACAGGTCCTTTACTTCTTTGGTTAGGTTTATGCCCAGGTATCTTATGGTTCTTGGTGCTATAGTAAATGGAATCGATTCTCTAATTTCCCTTTCTGTATTTTCATTGTTAGTGTATAAGAAAGCCACTGATTTCTGGACATTGACTTTGTATCCTGCCACGTTACTGAATTGCTGTATGAGGTCTAGTAGTTTGGGGGTGGAGTCTTTGGGGTTTTCCATATAAAGAATCATGTCATCTGCGAAGAGAGAGAGTTTGACTTCTTCCTCGCCAATTTGGATACCTTTTTTTTTTTTTTTTTTTTTTTCTCATTTAAAATTATTTAATTTGGAGAAAACATTCCAATGCCATAAATAATTATTATTATTTTTTTCCCTTTTTATTTATTTATTTTTTTTTCAGCGTAACAGTATTCATTCTTTTTGCACAACACCCAGTGCTCCATGCAAAACGTGCCCTCCCCATCACCCACCACCTGTTCCCCCAACCTCCCACCCCTGACCCTTCAAAACCCTCAGGTTGTTTTTCAGAGTCCATAGTCTCTTATGGTTCGCCTCCCCTCCCCAATGTCCATAGCCCGCACCCCCTCTCCCAATCCCACCTCCCCCCAGCAACCCCCAGTTTGTTTTGTGAGATTAAGAGTCATTTATGGTTTGTCTCCCTCCCAATCCCATCTTGTTTCATTTATTCTTCTCCTATCCCCCTACCCCCCCATGTTGCTTCTCCATGTCCTCATATCAGGGAGATCATATGATAGTTGTCTTTCTCCGATTGACTTATTTCACTAAGCATGATACACTCTAGTTCCATCCACGTCGTCGCAAATGGCAAGATTTCATTTCTTTTGATGGCTGCATAGTATTCCATTGTGTATATATACCACATCTTCTTGATCCATTCATCTGTTGATGGACATCTAGGTTCTTTCCATAGTCTGGCTATTGTAGACATTGCTGCTATAAACATTCGGGTACACGTGCCCCTTCGGATCACTATGTTTGTATCTTTAGGGTAAATACCCAGTAGTGCAATTGCTGGGTCATAGGGTAGTTCTATTTTCAACATTTTGAGGAACCTCCATGCTGTTTTCCACAGTGGTTGCACCAGCTTGCATTCCCACCAACAGTGGAGGAGGGTTCCCCTTTCTCCACATCCTCGCCAGCATCTGTCATTTCCTGACTTGTTAATTTTAGCGAAAATGAACTATTGGGATTTCATCAAGATCAAAAGCTTTTGCACAGCAAAGGAAACAGTTAACAAAACCAAAAGACAGCTGACAGAATGGGAGAAGATATTTGCAAACGACATATCAGATAAAGGGCTAGTATCCAAAATCTATAAGGAACTTAGCAAACTCAACACCCAAAGAACAAACAATCCAATCAAGAAATGGGCAGAGGACATGAACAGACATTTCTGCAAAGAAGACATCCAGATGGCCAACAGACACATGAAAAAGTGCTCCACGTCACTCGGCATCAGGGAAATACAAATTTGGATACCTTTTATTCCTCTTTGTTGTCTGATTGCTGTTGCTAGGACTTCTAATACTACGTTGAACAAGAGAGGTGAGAGTGGGCATCCTTGTCATGTTCCTGATCTCAACGGGAAGGCTGCAAGCTTTTTCCCATTGAGGATGATATTTGCTGTGGGTCTTTCATAGATAGATTTCATGAAGTTCAGGAAAGTTCCCTCTATCCCTATACTTTGAAGCGTTTTCATCAGGAACGGATGCTGGATTTTGTCAAATACTTTTTCTGCATCAATTGAGAGGACCATGTGGTTCTTCTCTCTTCTCTTATTGATTTGTTCTATCACATTGATTGATTTGCGAATGTTGAAACAACCTTGCAACCCAGGGATGAATCCCACCTGTTCATGGTGGATAATCTTTTTAATGTGCTGCTGGATCCTGTTTGCTAGGATCTTGTTGAGAATCTTTGCATCCATATTCATCAGTGATATTGGTCTGAAATTCTCCTTTTTGGTAGGGTCTTTGCCTGGTTTGGGATCAGGGTAATGCTGGCTTCATAAAAAGAGTCTGGAAGTTTTCCTTCTGCTTCAATTTTTTGGAACAGCTTCAGGAGAATTGGTGTTATTTCTTCTTTGAAAGTTTGGTAGAATTCCCCAGGGAATCTGTCAGGTCCTGGGCTCTTGTTTTTTGGGAGGTTTTTGATCACTGCTTCAATCTCATTACTAGATATCGGTCTAATCAGGTTGTCAATTTCTTCCTGGTTCAATTTTGGGAGTTTGTAGCTTACTAGGAATGCATCCATTTCATCTAGGTTGCTTAGCTTATTGGCATATAACTGTTGGTAATAATTTCTGATGATTGTTTCTATTTCCTTGGTGTTAGTTGTGATCTCTCCCTTTTCATTCATAATTTTATTAATTTGGGCTTTCTCTCTTTTCTTTTGGATTAGTGTGGCCAATGGTTTATCGATCTTATTGATTCTTTCAAAAAACCAGCTTCTAGTTTCATTGATACGTTCTACTGTATCTCTCATTTCTACCTCATTGATCTCTGCTCTAATCTTGATTATTTCCCTTCTTGCATTTGGAGTTGGTTTGATTTGTTGTTGATTCTCCAGTTCTTTAAGGTGTAGAGACAGCTGGTGTAGAATTTTATTTTTTTTAGAATTTACATATATTTGGACAAGGAGCAATAAACGTGTGCCTGAAAAGAAAAATGAATAAATCCTTTTTTTGAATATTATCTCTTTGACCTAATGTTCAGACTCAGTAATGTTAACTAGAATGATCTAATAAGGGTAACAGAAATAGCACCTTGGTAAATATTCTTAGTATCATTTTCTGTTTGCTTTTTTTTTAAAATTTCAGGTGTACAGGTCTGTGATTCATCAGTCTTACACAATTCACAGATCTCACCATAGCACATACCCTCTCCAACATCCATCACCCATCCGTCCCATCCCTCTAATCCCCCTACACTCCAGCAACCCTCAGTTTGTTCCCTGAGATTAAGAGTCTCTTTTGTCTCCTTTTCTGGTTTCATCTTGTTTTATTTCTTCATCTCTTGCCCTATCATCCTCTATCTTGTTTCTCAAATTCCTCATATCAGTGAGATCATATGATAATTGTCTTTCTCTGATTGACTTATTTCCCTTAGCATAATATTCTCTAGTTCTATCCATATCATTGTAAATGGCAAGATTTCAGGGATTTTTGATGGCTGCATAATATTCCATTGTATGTATGGGTGTGTGTGTGTGTGTATATATGCCATTGTATGTATGTATGTATGTGTGTGTGTGTGTGTGTATATATATATATATATATATATATATATATATCCATATTTCTCATCTTCATTCATTTGTTGATGGGCATCTAGTCTCTTTCCATAGTTTGGCTATTGTGGACATTGCTGCTATAAATAAACACTGGGGTGCAGGTGTCCCTTCAGATCACTACGTTTGTATTTGGGGTAGATACCAAGCAGTGTGATTGCTAGGTCATAGGGTAGCTCTACTTTCAACTTTTTGAGGAATCTCCATGCTGTTTTCCAGAGTGGCTGCACCAGATTTCATTCCCACCAACAGTGTAGGAAGGTTCCCCTTTCTCCTCATCCTTGCCAACATCTGTCATTTCCAGACTGGTTCATTTTCACCATTCTGACTGGTGTGAAGTAGTATATCATTGAGATTTCAATTTGTATTTCCGTGATGCCAAGTGATGTGGAGCACTTTTTCATATGTCTGTGGCTATTTAAATGTCTTCTTTGCAGAAATGTCTGTTCATGTACTCTGCCCATTTCTTGATTGGATTATTCGTTCTTTTTGGGTGTTGAGTTTGATAAGTTCCTTACAGATTTTGGACACTAGCCCTTTATCTGATATGTCATTTACAAAT
Organism: Meles meles; assembly: GCF_922984935.1. Lineage (NCBI taxonomy): Eukaryota > Metazoa > Chordata > Mammalia > Carnivora > Mustelidae > Meles > Meles meles. The sequence continues at coordinate 89,063,931 of NC_060077.1, read as the reverse complement.
ATCTTCTCCCATTCTGTCAGTTGTCTTTTTGGCTTTGTTGACTGTTTCCTTTGCTGTGCAAAAGCTTTTGATCTTGATGAAGTCCCAATAGTTCATTTTTGCCCTTGCTCCCTTTGCCTTTGGTGATATTTGTAGGAAGAAGTTGCTGCATCTGAGGTCGAAGAGGTTGCTGCCTGTGTTCTCCTCAAGGATTTTGGCAGATTCCTATCTCACATTGAGGTTTTTCATCCATTTGGAGTCTACTTTTGTGTCTGGTGTAAGGAAATGGTCCAGTTTCGTTCTTCTGCATGTAGCTGTCCAATTTTCCCAACACCATTTGTTGAAGAGACTGTCTTTTTTCCATTGGACATTCTTTCCTGCTTTGTCAAAGATTGGTTGACCACAGAGTTGAGGGTCTATTTCTGGGCTCTCTATTCTGTTCCATTGATCTGTGTGTCTGTTTTTGCCGGTACCATGCTGTCTTGATGATGACAGCTTTGTAATAGAGCTTGAAGTCAGGAGTTGTGATGCCACCAACTTTGGTTTTCTTTTTCAACATTCCTCTGGCTATTCAGGGTCTTTCTAGTTCTATACAAATTTTAGGATTATTTGTTCAATTTCTTTGAAAAAGTTGATGGCATTTTGATAGGGATTGCATTAAATGTGTATATTATTCTAGGAAGCACAGACATTTTCATAATATTTGTTCTTCCAATCCATAAGCATGGAATGTTTTTCCATTTGTTATGCCTTCCTCAATTTCTTTCCTGAGTACTCCACAGTTTTCTGAGTACAGATTCTTTGCCTCTTTGATTAGATTTATTCCTAGGTATCTTATGGTATTGGGTACAATTATAAATGGGATTGACTCCTTAATTTCTCTTTCTTGTCTTGTTGTTGATGTATAGAAATGCAACTGATTTCTGTGCATCAATTTTATATCCTGTCACTTTACTGAATTCCTGTATGAGTTCTAGCAGTTTTGAGGTGGAGTTTTCCACATAAAGTATCGTATCATCCAGAAAGAGTGAGAGTTTGATAGCTTCTTTGCCTATTTGAATGCTTTTTTTTTATTTCTTTTCAGTGTTCCAGAATTCATTGTTTATGCTCCACACCCAGTGCTCCATGCAATCCGTGTCCTCCTTAATACCCACCACCAGGCTCACCCAACCTCCCAATCCCCTCCCCTCCAAAACCCTCAGTTTGTTTCGAGTTCACAGTCTCTCATGGTTCATCTCCCCCTACAATTTCCCCCAAATTACTTCTCCCCATCTCCCCATGCACTCTGTGAATGCTTTTATTTCTTTTTGTTGTCTGATTGCTGAGGTTAGGGCTTCTAGTACTATGTTGAATAGCAGTGGTGAGAGTGGACCTCCCTGTCATGTTCTTGACCTTAGCGGAAAATATCTCAGTTCTTCCCCACTGAGAATGATATTCACTGTGGATTTTTATATGAATTTGGATTTTATTAGATGACTTTTATGATATTGAGGTATGTACCTTCTATCACTACACTGTGAAGAGTTTGATTAAGAAAGTATGGTGTAGGGGCGCCTGGGTGGCTCAGTGGGTTAAGCCGCTGCCTTCAGCTCAAGTCATGATCTCAGGGTCCTGGGATCGAGCCCCGCATCGGGCTCTCTGCTCAGCAGGGAGCCTGCTTCCCTCTCTCTCTCTCTCTCTGCCTGCCTCTCTGTCTGCTTGTGATCTCTCTCTCTGTCAAATAAATAAATAAATAATAAAATCTTTAAAAAAAAAAAAGTATGGTGTACTTTGTCAAATGTTTTTTTCTGCATCTATTGAGAGTATTATATGGTTCTTGTTCTTTCTTACATTAATGTATTGTATCACAATGACTGACATTTGCAGATGTTGAACTAACCCTGGAATAAATCTCACCTGGTTGTGGTGAATAACCATTTTAATGAACTGTTGGATCCTATGGGCCAGTATTTTAGTGAGAATTTTTGCATCCATGTTCATCAGGGATATTGGTCTTTAATTCTTTTTGATGGGTTCTTTGTCTGGTTTTGGAATCAATGCTAACCTCATTAAATGAGTTTGGAAGTTTTCCTTCCATTTCTATTTTTCATGGGGAATAGGTATTAATTATCCTTTAAAGGTTTGGTAGAATTCCCCTGGGAGGCCGTCTGTCCCTGGGCTCTTATTTTTAGGAGATTTTTGATGACTGCTTCAATCTCCTTACTGGTGATGGGTCTGTTCAGGTTTTCTATTTCTTCCTGGTTCAGTTTTGGTAGTTTATATGTCTCTAGGAATGCATCCATTTCCTCCACATTGTCAGATTTGCTGGTGTATAGTTGCTCATAATATGTTCTAATAATTTTTGTATTTCTTTGGGGTTGGTTAGGATCTCTCCTCTTTCATTCATGGTTTTATTAATTTGAGTCCTTTTTCTTTTCTTTTTGGTAAGTCTGGCCAAGGGCTTATCAATCTTCTTAATTCTTTCAAAGAACAAGCTCCTAGTTTTTTTGATCTGTTCTACTGTTCTTTTGGTTTCTATTTCATTGATTTCTGCTCTGATCTTTATTATTTCTCTTCTCCTGCTGGGTTTAGGCTTTATTTGCTGTTCTTTCTCCAGTTCCTTTAGATAGGGTTAAGTTGTGTATTTGAGACCTTTCTTCTTTCTCAAGAAAGGCTTGCGTTGCTATATATTTTCCTCTTAGGACCACCTTTCCTGCATCCCAAAGATTCTGAACAGTTGTGATTTCATTTTCATTTGGTTCCATGATTTTTTTTAATTCTTCTTTAATTTCCTGGTTGACCCATTCATTCCTTAGTAGGATGCTCTTTAGCATCCATGTATTTGAGTTCTTTCCAGCTTTTCTCTTGTAAGTGAGTTCTAGTTCCAAAGCATTGTGCAGGGAATGATCCCAGTCTTTTGGTACTGGTTGAGATCTGATTTTTGAACCAGGATGTGATCTATTCTGGAGAATGTTCCATGTGCACCAGAGAAGAATGTGTATTATGTTGCTTTGGGATGAAATGTTCTGAATATATCTGTGACGTCCGTCTGGTCCAGTGTGTCATTTAAAGCCTTTACTTCTTTGTTGATCTTTTGCTTAAATGATCTATTCATTGCAGTGAGGAAGGTGTTAAAGTCCCCTACTATTATTGTATTATTGTCAATGTGTCTCTTTGATTTTGTTATTAACTGGCTTATATAATTGTCTGCTCCCATGTTAGGGGCATAGAGATTTAAAATTGTTAGATCTTCTTGTTGGACTGACCTTTAAGTATGATATAGTGTCCTTCCTCATCTCTTATTATAGTCTTTGGTTTAAATTTATCTGATATAAGGATTGCCATCATAGCTTTCTTTTGATGTCCATTAGCATTGCAAATTGTTTCCACCTGTTCACTTTAAATCAGAAGGTGTCTCTGTTTCTCAAATGAGTCTCTTGCAAACAACATATTGATGGGTCTTGCTTTTTATCCAATCTGCTACCCTTTGTCTTTTGATTGGGGCATTTAGACCATTTACATTCAGGGTAACTATTGAAAGATATGAATTTAGTGCCATTGTATTGTAAGGTGACTGTTACTGTATATGGTTTCTGTTCCTTTCTGTCCTATGTTACTTTTAGGCTCTTTCTTTGCTTAGAGGACTCCTTTCAATATTTCCTGCAGGGCTGGTTTGGTCATTTTCTGTTTTTTTGACTTGTTTCTTCATATCGAGTGATTTTTAAGGAACCAATCTTATTTATTGTCACCCCAAAAATTACTCCTATAACTTCCTTAAGTCCACCCATTTGATTTGTTGTATCTCATTTTAGGGATGACTTGGCCAGGATTCAGGTGGGTGACTGTTACGCTCCACATGGTACGGATGCCTGAGTTCACTTGGTGAGATGCAGCTGGAAGCAATACCAACACCCACATACCTTCACTCACATGCGCACAACTTGAAAGCAATGACAGGGATGGTTAGAAGTGTTGCCTCAGCTGTGACTGTCCATCGAAGGACCTATAGGTGATTGCACCCTTCTGGCAATGTCAGAATATTTGTCTTTATTATACAGTGACTCAGGAATACCAGACAGACTGTTCAAAGAAATGGAAGTTGAAGCCAACATTTTCTTAAGAACTGGTCACAACAATGATGGAGCCTAGCTCAGTTCAAGGGAAGCAGACAGAGACCCCACCTCTCAAGAGAAATGTCAATGAAATTACAGCCATCCTGAATATGTCCCATCAACAAGCTTTCCTGGGTACCTCCTCCATATCCCTGCAGACACAGGTCACACTACTTCACCCACAGATACTCTACTTTCCGATTTATCTGAACTTTATTAAATCATTTAGCTATTAATTCTCATTGAAAAATTACCTCAGTCTTCTGTGAATTTCTTCTAATCATAAAAGCAGAGAATATAAAAAATGGAAATGGAATTTTTAGCATGCACTTATTAAATTTCAGAATGCTTATTTTTAATAATAAAACAAGCATATTTGTTACCATTCCTTAATATTATCAAGAATAATGTATTAACAGGGGCGCCTGGGTGGCTCAGTGGGTTAAGCCGCTGCCTTCGGCTCAGGTCATGATCTCTGGGTCCTGGGATCGAGCCCCGCATCGGGCTCTCTGTTCTGCAGGGAGCCTGCTTCCTCCTCTCTCTCTGCCTGCCTCTCTGCCTACTTGTGATCTCTCTCTCTGTCAAATAAATAAATTTTAAAAAAAATCTTTAAAAAAAAAAAAGAATGTATTAACAAAGTAACACAAAAAAATCATTTTATAGGGGCACCTGGGTGGCTCAGTTGGTTAAGCATCTGCCTTTGGCTCAGGTCATAATCCCAGGCTCCTGGGATTTAGCCCCACATTGGGCTCCCTGCTCAGTGGACAGTCTGCTTCTCCCTCGCCCTCTGTTGCTCCCCATGTGCTCTCTCTCTGTGTCAAATAAATAAAATCTCTTCAAAAGCCAAAAGATTAAAAATCATATTACAGATAAAGGAATAAAAATTTCTTTCAGATTCAATAAATAATCACTAGGCTATGAGCCAGCATCTCCCCCATTTAATGGATTGCAGTCTGTGACATGTAACAAGTAACTTTCTTAGGGTCACTCAGCTGGTAGATGTCATAGTTGAGCAAGCTGTCTCCCTTGTGACAGAGTACATACAGTGCTTCTGCTCCACACAATTATGTCAATTTTTAACATAAAATCCTACGATGGAGTTCTGCTATATATATCCTCATTTTCTGTGAAACCTCAATATTCAACATTCAGAAGTTCTTATGGCCATGAATGCACAGTATCTTTTAAAAATCTCAAGGCATTTATATTCAAAGGAGCTCTAAGGATATAATAATTTATATTTATGCCCTATACAACTTGCAGATAATTACATGGCAGTTGGGCTGTTTTTTTCTAACTACCATACTAATGTTGGTACTAACTGCACTTTTGACAATCCACTGGCATTTAATTAGCAGAAAAAACATCTTGGTAAATGCAAGCATCATACTCATTTGACAGACCTGAGACAGGCCACTGGAGAAGAGAGAAGAATTAATTGACACTCAGATAACTACATTGGTATTGGTCTTAATATGGTAATTAAATACAATGATCTCATTTTTTTTAAATCGACAAAATGATTTTTATCATGTAATGAGAAACACATTGTAATTAAATATTTAAATAAGGGCCCTTAAAAGCATATTTTAAATATCACCAATATGCACAATTTTTGAACTGTTGTATGTGAGAGTAATATAAAACTTGATGGATTTAGAGTATAAATTACACATCTCTGACCTCTATCTAATAAAGAAAATTAGAAACAAGAAATCTATAAATTATATGAAATGCACTTTTATACATGCATTTAAATATATCATTTATAGGAATAAAATTACGACTGGCATGAATCAAAGAATTTCTGAAGTTGGTTCTTGAACAGACCAATAAGAAATATTTAATACTTTTGCCTGCTACTTCTTTACTTATACTTAATAAATAAAACCTCCTAATACTCACCAAAGCTTTTTTGAAAATGTTTTCAGATTAACATGACAATCTCTCTTAGGCAGATTTTTTTTTGGAGACAAAATTTGAATTTTTTTTTTGTTTTTATAGTATTTAGGAAGTATAAACAAACACAAATATAAAGAGAATAGTAAAGTGAATTCCCTGTCACACACCACTCAGTTTCAACATTGCCATTAATCCCCTGCCCTACTCTCACCAACTCCCCACCTCTCTGGTTTGATGCAAATCCCAGACACTGTATCATTTCATCTCTAAACACGAGCAGCATTTAAAACTTCAAATTGTGCCAAGCTAGGATATTCTACAAAATCAATAAATACTGAGTTTAAAATTTAATTATTTTTTGGAAACTGAGTAAGAAATGAGCACTTGAAGTTGAAATGTCACTATCTGCCCTACAGGAGAGGCTACTATTTTTAAGAAGTTAGGGAGTCATCATTTGGAAATCAATAATGCTTAAGGCAAAATCGTAGTTATTAATTCATCAGTGACTCAATATTATTAACCTGGTTTAAGCCACCAGTTTAAGTACTTTTTTATTGTTTATACCACATCTAATTTCAAAATACTGAAACAGTCTTGTACACATTTAAAATAATAACGTGTGATTTAAATTTTAAATTTCCTAATTCAAACTGATCCCTATCCGTTAGTCAAAACTAGCAATTTTTATAGTAATACAGACAAAATCTTTGACAAAATACAAAATATGTGATAAATCATGTTCTCATTCAAGGGATTCATTCATTCCACAACTATTTATCAACCACCTATTTTACTAGGCTGTTCCATGTATTACAGATAAAATAGCAAACAAGACAGATAAAGCTCCTGTCCTCAGAGTTTAGAATCTAACGGGAAAACAGATAATGAAGGAACAGCATTATAAGTATGTTGCGGAACACCACATAGCAGTTAAGTATTATGCAGAAGAACCAAGCCAAGTGAGGCAGTAGTCAGTGACCTGGGGAGAGGCGGTCTGATCGACTCCTGAAGCGGAGACCTGTGCATACAATCTCCAGTGAAGTCCACGAGTTAGCCCAGCAAGGATGTACAGACGAACAGCAAGAAGAAAAGCTTAGAAAGGGAAACAGAATTCACGTCTAGTAGGAACCGCAGGGAAACCCCGGAGCTCGCACAGAGGGAGAAAGGTGTAAAAACTCCAGGACAGGATGTCTGCCACATCGTCAGAAACCATACCGTGGAAGAACCTATAAGCTAGAGTAATGACTATGGATTTTGTTCCGAGTGTGATGATAACCCATGAAGAATTTTGAACAGGGAAGTAATCTAATCTTTAGGTTTAAGAGAGCATTCTAGCTTTTACATGAAGAACTAACTATAGAGCAACCAATATGGAAGCAAGGGAATAAGTTAAAATTCAACTAAAGAAGTCCCAACACAGGGCTCCCTTTCCAGATCCCGAGATCGTGACCTGAGCTGAAACCAAGAGTCCAATGCTCAACCAACCATGCCTCCCACACACACCATGTTTAGAATATATTTTGAAAGCAGAGCTTTAAAGCTTAGAGGAGTGGATATGGAATGCATAGAAAAATAGTCAAGGAAGACTTCTGTGATTTTCACCTGAACACAGAGTAGATGGGGATGCACTTAGTAAACAACTACAAGGGGGAAAGCAGGTTTGCAGGAAGTAAATCAAGAGTTTTATTTTGGTCAGGTTAAGTTTGAGATGCCTATAGACATCTGTAAATGGGTAGGTGGAATACTGAATGCATGAGTCTGATGCTTGCCAGGGGGATTAGGGCTGAGATATGTGTGTATGGGATTCATGAGCATCTGAATCAGACTGAACAGCAGGGAAATGCATGAGATTATCCAGGGGGGTGAGTGTGGATAGAAAAGGAAATCAGGCTGAGAACTAATCCCTGGGAAGATGAGGAGCTGCCAGGTTGTCAGGCTGAGAAGGAACAGCCAGAGAGAGAAGAAGAAAGTCAGAAGAGCACGCAAGTTAGAAGCCAGATGACGTAGGTACTTCCAAAATGTCAGCACGATCGGCTGTACCCCATGTTTCTGCAAGGTGAGCAGATGAGAAGCGAATGTTGATTACAGAATTTGTCATAAGGGGAAGGTTACTGGTGAACTGGGGGTGGTCATCTCAGTGGAGTGGCAGAAATGAAATATTTATTGAAGAAAAACAAGTTACAAAAATAGGAGATAAAGAAGTTAAGAAGGAGAAAGTTAACATCCAATTTTCAGAGTTGTGGTATGAATGGAACCAAAGAAATGGCTAATTACTTAGAGAGTTGCTGAGTTTATGGATGGTTGTCCCTTTTTTATTTTTAAGTAATTAATTTATTTGAGAGAGAGAGGGAGGGAGGGAGAGAAAGTGTACGTGGACAGGGGGAGAGGGAGAGAGAATCCTTGAGCAAACCCCTTGCTGAGCATTGAGCCCGATGCAGGGCTCCATCCTAGGACCCCGAGATCATGATCCAAGCCGAAATCAAGAGTCAGACCCTTAACCAACTGAGGCACATGGGTGCTCTTGGTCCTTTTTTTTAAGATGGAAGAAAACAGGAAAAAAAAAAAGAGCTGGTTGCTAAGGACCTTCCAAAAAATAAAGAAAAAAAAAAGGATGGAAGAAAATAGAGTATGTTGTAAAGCTATGATGGAATAGAAAGGAATGATGGTGTAGAAAGGAAGAATGAGATGATGCAGAAAAGAATGAAGATAATTTCAGAGAAAAGTCCTTGAGTAAGCTAAAAGGTGTGGGCTCCAGTAGCCATGGAGTGGCTGCAACTGTCCACCATGAATGTATGAGGCGAGAACCCTCACGTGCACTCACGAGGACATGGACTGGATGCTGGTGCGGGTGGTCCGTCTATTGCCATGATTCTCGACCGACCAATCAGGAACACCAAAGCCGCCCCTCCTCCTCCTGGTCTTACCGCCCCACCAGAGGGTTCAGGCACGTCAGCTGCCCCACTTCTACAGAAGTGGTTCTCAAAGTAGGGTCCCCAGAGCGAACGCAATAGGATCACATGGGTATTTTCGAAAAAAATAACTTCTCAGACCTTAACCCTGAATAACTGAGTCAGAAAATCTGGGGAGGAGCCTGGTAATCTGTGTCTGAACAAGCCCTCCAGTATTCTGATGCATGCTGAAGCCTGAAAATTGATCTTCTACAGGGTGAGGGAAAAGCTGGGCAGGCAGCCCCTAAACCTACCCCAGCCCGATGGCTTCCAAGCAACCACTCCTCTCAGACTCACAGGCTTACCGTCAGCACCCAAACCACTTCCCTGACCGTCTTCAAGAGCAGTGATGAAGCCTCAACAACTAGTTATCTTACCCATTCTACATTCTTGCAGTGACCGTATTCACGGCCTCTAACCACCGTTCTTACACCAAAAAGCAAAGTTTCTCATTTTTATGAAACCCCAACTGTACTTGAGCCAAGAGCTATCTGCAAATGGCTTACATGTTGTTAGCAAGTCAGTTCCACTCATTTGTATACGTCGCATGTCAGAAAAATACAGCATCTTCATGTTTCTGAATCTTCTGATTATCTATATCTGAAATATCTTATCTATATCTGAAATATCACCCCAAGACCAGAATTTTCTCTTCATGCTGCTCTTACAGGAGGAAACACCAATACCAGTTCTTGGGCCGAGTCACAGAAAACTAGCGGCTCTCTCTTCTCATGACCTGGGGTAGGAAGTTTGGATCTCTTTTCCTAGGACTTCAGCGAATCACTCCTTCTGGAGGCTACACAGACCGTGTGAACAGGTGACTACAGTACACATCTGAACATGATAAGCTGATGCTATCAAGATGGTATTTGAATTGTATTCTGGTTATCACTTGGGTTGATCAAATGTTTAATGTAAAGAATAGCCTTTTTCTCGTTTTGAATGCTAAAGCTCACTCACCTCAGTGGGAAGTATTATAAACTCTGCTTAATGTGCTTCCTTTACCACGTGAGCATCACCTTTGTCATATTAACGTCCATTCATTTTTAGTAAGATAAAATTAAAAAGAACTCCAGCCGAATATAATTAAAAACTTGGACTATATGTCTTCCAAAGAACCAAGTGATTTCTGCCCTGCGGGGAGTCCTATATGCCTTCCCACTGTGGCTAAGTTCATAAGTGCAGTTGAAAGGATCCGTGCTGATTATAATTACATTCTAAATTAGCCAATATTAGCACTGTGCCAAATAATTCACATAGCATGGTTTCCATGTTAGACAATCAATTACAGTTCAGATGAATCCATGCAAAAATCCGTAATTTTTACCTAGCATCACAGTTTTCGTAATTTAACATATTATTATAGCAGAGTCTTCAAAAGGTCAGGCAGAACAATGGAGAGCAATTTCCAGTTAGTAAATGTTCCTTTATTGTCACAAGAGGGTAAGAAAGCTGAGTATATCTGCTTGCTTGGTAAGATCAGACTTTTAATTTATTTTGACATTCACCTTACAGAGTGTTTTAAAATAGAGAACAATTCTGTCTAAAACCTATTAAAAATTCACAGGCGTGTACCATGATGATATGTATCTCATTAGAATCTTCTACGCTGGCCAATCCATTGGGAAACTGCAGAGGTAGGAAGAAACACCACGGGAGACCACACCAGGTAGGAGCACGTGCCTAGACGGCCAGCAGAAAACAATTTTATAATTTTCCAAATTTGAGAATTTAGTAGCATCCTACTGCCCCCAAGAGTTCCAACTATTACAATGGCATAAGAGAATTATTCCAGAAAATTCTGCAGTTTATCTTCTCCATACTAATGTATTAGACCTGGAAAAACACCTCCTATTTTTCTTTCCATACAGAGTATGTTTCCCAGAGCGCAACTAACAGGTTAAATTTAATCCCTAAATGGTTCTAAGACAGTGTAAAGCAAAGCAAAAACATGTTTTCAAACATAAAGATTAGATCTTGTGTTTATTATCACATAGGAGTAATAGTCACAAGTTTTCTCTGAGATTTTTTTTTTTTTAAAGATTTTATTTATTTGACAGACAGAGATCACAAGTAGACAGAGAGGCAGGCAGAGAGAGAGGAGGAAGCAGGCTCCCCACTGAGCAGAGAGCCCGATGTGGGGCTTGATCCCAGGACCCCGGGATCATGACCTGAGCCGAAGGCAGAGGCTTTAACCCACTGAGCCACCCAGGCGCCCCTTTCTCTGAGATTTTAAAATTAACCACCATCAGAATCTTTATACTACTGAGTCACTAAAGATACACCTCACAGAAACCATGTGCCTATACACATTGAAGACAACACAAAACCGTCCACAGTCTATGGATGGTTAAGAGAATTAATGGCCTATGCAAGCTAAACCTGCAAAATCACAGACATACAATTATCCCAGCCTCACGCCTCAACTCTGGCTCCATGGAGCCCCTCTCTGGAACGAAGGCACTGTCTGGAAAAGGACATAAAAGGAAGAGAGTCTGTCACTGACATGGCCTACCACGTTAGCTGGTGTTTTCCTTCTGTGAGGCCTGAGAACCAGCTCCCAGAAAGAAAAGGATGAGCGTTTAAGCGTTAAAGTGTATGAACAACTGTGAGACCCAGTCTGAGGACAAGCTCATAGAAGCGCTTCACCAGAGGTATGGAAAGCACAGAGGACACAGGAGGCGCTCTCCCTTAGGACGCCATGTGCTCCAGGGGTCCAGAGCCCAGACGCTAGGGCTGGACTGCCAGAGTTCAAATCCCACCTCCGCCAATTAGTAGAAGCAGGAACAAGAGCAAGTCTCTTCGCCTCTCTGTGCCTCTGCTTCCCTATCTGTAAAATGGGAATAAGCATTCTGCTATGATGAGAACACAGCTCTTCTCAGTGGCTGCTTGGGCATTGTACCGCAGGACAACCCTGCTCACTCCCAGAGTCTGATCCAAAGTTTGGGGTTGTCACTCTCCCCAAAGCAGGAGTGCAGTTGCTGAGGGAGCTAGCTGCCAACCCCACACTACACAGGTGACCTGAGCCTCCTTGTCCAGCAAGTCACCCTCCGCGTGCTAATTCAGTACCCCAGCTAGAGGCCCCCAAAACACCGCCCCCAAACCCACAGGGCTGTCTGCGGGCCCAAACTGTAGAGCTTCAGACAAGACCTGGCACGGGCAACCAGCACAGACACACTTGCTCTTGGTTCCCATTACTGTCACCTGATGTCGTCCCTGTTTTAAAATTAAAAACCCATTTCCTGAGCCCGGTGTAGAGGAAAGAAAAAAAAAAGACGCACACTGCTCTATCTTTTATGGCCGCAGCGTTTGTCTGTCCATTCGCTCCTGTGCAGTCAGCTGCGCTCCCTCCACGCCCTGGTGTTACCTGGAGGAAAGAGATGAGCCTGGGAGGGTGGCCGAGGAGGGTGGCTGGGGCACTTGAGTAACAGACAGACGCACCCATTCTGTCCCCCCCTGGAAGAGGCCCACCGCATTGCCCAGGGAGGGCATCTCCCCAGCAGGTGCGTGTCCGGCCCTCCACCCTGTGCTGCCGGCTGCCAGGCCCTTGCCTGGGACACAGCAGGCTCATAACTTGCTCCGGATTCCTCGCTAAGTGCGTTCCGGCTCCTGGCTCATCTTCTGTTTGTGTTGTGTCTTTATTGTGGTTGCTTCTTTGGGAATTTGCACTTTGCAGGGGGAAAAAACTGTCAAAAATGCTTAGGAAATATTTCAAGAATATACGAGCATTTTTAGGTTATGAAAACACACTAAATAATAAAATAGAAACTGAAGAATATGTAATAAATATAAAAGGGTATTTCCCTTGATTTTACTGAAAGGATTCCTGAGTCTGTGGAACAATGGGAAAAGGGAAGTTATTCACAGCGATGAAACATGAGCAGAAAATACGTAAAATGCCCCAAACACAGAACTGGGGAAAGTGGGAAAAGAGGGTGATTATTTCCTGTAGCGTGTAACTCCCTGATCCATCAGCTGTTGATCAAGTGCCTCCTGCGTGTGAGGTCACTTTGCAGATGCTGTGATGGGATCGTGACCAGCCCAAGGGCACCACGGCCTCCGCAGCTTACGTCCCGGCCCGGAGCTGCACAGCTGTTGAGGGGGAGGGACCGAGGCTGGAATTCAGGAAACAAAGGAAAATACCTACATGGTAGACCGTGATGTTGACTATGGGGTGAAGTCAGGCAAGAGAGGAAGAAAGAGTTTCAGGAAGCGAGAGGAGGTTGCAATTTTAAACAAGGTGATGAAAAATCGGTCTTAGGGAGAAGGCGGCATTTGAGCAATAATCGAGGAACTGGGGGGGGCGGTCATTCAAGGCAGAGGACACCGCGAACACACACACTTTCAAAGTGACACGGGTTTGGTGTTCAACACTCAATCAAGAAGGTGGTCCCTGGGGCAGAGGGCACGAGGGGACGAGGGGACATGGAATCCTGGGGGGCACATGCCCCCCACATTGCTCGGCGAGGGAGGGGGGCAGCCAGTGAAGGGATGTGGAGGAGAAGCGGGGCAGCTGGGCTGGCGCCCTCCGGCACAGGCCGTGGGAGCTGGTGGGCGGGAAGCCAAGCGACTCAGCACGGAGGAGGGGAAGAAGGGTCCAGGGGCTGCTGTGGCTGGCGGGGACAGCAGGATGAGAGCCAGGGGACATTCCTGCTGACTGCTCCCATGCTCTCGATGCAACAGTGAGCCAGGTCGCCGACAGAGAGCGGTCGCTACACAGAACCCCCCCGTCACTCACCCATGTGCATATGTTGTAGGAGCGCCCACAGATCTCAGAGAAAATGGGGAGCTTAAGGGTCACTGTCGGAAATAACACAACGAGTTAACTGCCCAACAGCCCGCTCAGCAGAAGCCAGAAGGCAAAAGGCGAGGCCACCGCTACCCAGAGGAAGGACCGTTCTGGGCCACGGGCCCATGGGGCCGAGCAGGTATGACGGGGCCGGTGTGCACCCAGGCCCCATGGCACAGTGCTCTGGTGTGTTCACAAGCTCAGAACCCTTCCCAGGGTCTCTGCCTTGTCGCGGAACATACAACGTTGGCATTGGTCTACACTCTATAATTTTTACCTCTCCCCAAAAACAGCACTAAAAAAATGCTGAATAATCAGTGGTTTCTCTTCATAGAGTAATTAAGGGAAATACTTTTAAAATTATTCAATTTTCAATAAAAATTATTCAAAAATTGTTCACCACAGTCTCTTGCTTTGAGGTCTCCTCCCCCCTCCACCCCCACCCCCCGACCCCTGGCCATGCACACACAGCACTACACAAATCCATACAAACCCACATGCAAGCGAATGTACCCAGTTAGGGGCTCAGATGGTTAAGCCTCTGCCTTTGGCTCAGGTCATGATTCCAGGTTCTGGGACGTGCCCCAGGCTGGGCTCCCAGGTCCGTGGGGAGTCTGCTTCTCCCTCTCCCTCTGCCTCTCCACCTCTGCCCGCTTGTGTTCTCTCTGTCTCTATCAAATGAATGAATAAAATCTTAAAAAAAAAAAAAATCTACCCAGTTCCCTTTGCTAGGCTGCACTTAAATTATGCTCAATTTTTTTTTCTGTAGAGACATTTCCAATCCTCATAAAAGTACAAGTTTGATTTGTTTTCTCCCTTATTTATTTTCCTTATTTCTTGCAAAGGAGGCAGAAGGGTAGCGCATATTTCTTTCAAAGACCCTCCACGCATGGATTAGTCACATGGATCTTTAGAAATCAGCCTATAGTCATTTTCTTGTCAGCCTGCAGTTAAGACTCACTTGGCATCTCCCAAATTTTCTCAGATGGGGCCTCCCTACCTCCTATATTACCGAGTAGCTCATGCAGCACTCCGCAGGAACTGCACCAACAACTGCTATCTTCAGCATCTTCAAATGGAGCAAGAATGTTTCTGAGTATTACCAAGGGTCTCCAAGCATACGTACACACACCATAATTGATAGAGTGAACTATATATAGCTCCACTGTATGACCTAACCCAGTGCTTGAATGTTTCCCTCAAAAAAACTTTATTGGGCCATTGTAAGAGAAGAAACAGAAGTAGTAGTTAATTCACCAAAACTAGTACTTAAAATCCATTTACCAAAAAATTTGTGATTTATATTTATATCACAGAGTGATGGGCTTTTTAAAAGACATTTTATTCTTCAGTGTTGTATTTTACTAACTTCTCCCATTTTCATCCCTGGCATATCCAATTCATAAATCAATTGGAAAGTATCTGATCCTCATAAGTTCATTTATGGACCATCAAGCTTACCTTTAGAGGATAAAATTATTAAAGAGTTTTCTGTGAGGCTCCAGAAAAATAGGATTTGAAAATAGATAATTAGGTAACTAGCTAAATCATAGTTATGATTTCAATTTTCCTCTAGCCATTAATGAGACTAGAAATAATTGCCTTCCTGGCTTTTGTCCACATGATTAGAAACTTTTTCCAGGCTAAAGTCAGATTTACTCAGCAACATTTGGGTCCAATAAAGACAGAACCTGAGCATTTTTTAGGGTCAGAATCAATGAACACATGAAAACAAAGTCGAGTCAAAGCCTTGTTTCGGTGGTTTCAGTCTGTCAGTCTTTTAAAGACGATGTATTTTAGAACCCCGAACACACATTTGTGCCAGCAGAGATTTTTAATTAGCTTTCCGACCTAACAGCAATAATGGAGGGAGCACGAGTTGGGTCACCATTAGTGTGTGTTGGAGCCTTTGAAAACTGACTTTTGTTCTCTTTTGCGCCGTGGCACCGACCGCCCTGCATCCCTCCACAGGAGTTCTGCAGAGTGACAAGTCAGCTAGAGCACAAATGGTTTCTAATTAACAGTGACAGGATATTGACTGGGGCAACAGCTGCTTGATAAAAGCCAAAGAGAAGTTTTGGGGCCATGTGTTTTCCATTACATGCAGAAGTGATTATTCTCTCAAGATTTGGGGTTTATCATTATCTTTCCACCAGATATTGGAAAATCCCCCTTTGAAAAACTGTTAGTGCCGTAGCTCAGTTGGAGGAAATGGATGAAAGAGCACTAATCAATGATCATTCTTACCATGAATCAGCTCTTCTTCTTGTAGCTGAATCTTACAAAATGCAGTAATTGCAAAACATGGGGATAACCAGCAACTGGACAGCTCTGACATCTGGGTTTTTTCTTAAGGGTAGCACCATATTCTGAATTCTTCTGCACTTCTTCCTACTCTTTCTGACCCTACTTTTCATACCATGTAATGCTGCTATTTCAAATAAAGCTGAACCATTCTCCTGCTCCCCAAATAACTAGACTGCCCAGATTTCTCAGAGACAGCTACCCTAAAATGATGAGAATTCAAGTCACTTCACAAACCCCAGCACTCCATGGGTGACGCCCAAAGCATTCAACAATGGGTTCTTATAAGTACTCCCCAGTGGACACCTACCTTTCTTATAAGGGTTATGGACAGAGAGGTGTTTGTAGCCTATTACAAGCCCTAAGCAGATCCACTTTTATTGACAATAGGCACTGGAGACGAAGTTCCCAGTAAAGTTAGCTATTTAAAAGTATTCAGTGTTAAAAAAACAAGTTTAAGAACCACTTGTATACAAGGAAAAATGTTTCCATTTTAATCAGGCACACTGAGCTGTCCATTACCTAGCAGAAACTCAGTAACTCTTACACAGTATACAATCAGTTTCTTCCACTAATTTAGAAACTTATAGTCACAAAAGCAGAAAGGGTCTTATATATTCAATTAGTTCAAGTATCCCTGTAGCTGAATCCCCTCCAGCACATCTCTGCTACGTCACAACCAAGTCTACAACTTCACAGATGGAGGTATTCTAGGAATAAGGAATGGCAAAGGGAAAGATCCGAACGTAGGAGCACGCGTGGCCTGCGCGAGGCAGAGCGAGCAGGCAGGGCTCCGGGAGTGGAGAGTGCGGGCCAGGGAAGTAAGAGGAGATAAGCTCGAGAGGTCACCAGCAGGCGGGGAGCAGGCTACCGTGTGAGGAGTAGGACAGTTGTTCTGGATGAAATGGAAGGCGGGGGTGTGGGGCAGGTCAGCCCCGTAAACCGACACGCTTCCACAGGGTCGCTCTGCCTGTTGTGCTGACCGCAGCCTGAAGAGGGGGAGAGGCGGGAAGGAGAAAAGCCAGTCGGGACCCCCTCCAGTGGTACAGGCTGCGCTGGCTGGAGGCTGGACCAGGCGGCAGCAGAGGAGACAAGAAGGAAGTAGTTCGATCCAGAAGACATTTTTATGGTAGAGCCTAGAGAACTTCCTGATGGATGACGGAACACGATCCCTGAAACACGGGATGCACCCAGAGTTTTCATTTCTAATGGCCGGAAAGATGGAGTTGCCCTTTACGGACCCGGGGAGAAAAGGAAGAGCAGGTGTGGTGGGCTTAGACAAGGGCTCCACTTCGGACGCCTGAAGTTTCGGGTGCTTATCTAAGTGCAGATTCCAAAAGAGAAGTGGGGTACACCATCCGACACTTGGGAGAGAGGCGAGGTTGATGAAAATTTAGGGTCATGTGCACACGGATGGTGTGTAAAGCTCTGAGATGAGATCAGACGAAGCCCTGAGGGTTCCACCATCCAGAAGTGACGGAAGCGAGGAGAAACCACAGAGGAGCCCGAGGAAGGAAGGCCCAGGAGCCGGGAGGTAAACCAGGGTCTGAAGTCAGACGAACATGGTGTTTCAGGAGTGGAGAATGGTTCAGCTGTGCTGAATGCTGCCCGAGCTCAGGGACCTGAGAACGGGCATGGGGTGTAACCGTGTGGAGGTCACAGGGTCCCGACCAGAGCAGTGGGGACAACCTCAGTGGATCTGGAAGGAAGAAATGGAGAGACGGTGAATGCATATGGCTTCGCATTGGCTTGGCCATGAAGGAACTCTCTCTTTCCCAATGACAACCTTGCAATGTATTCTTTCCTGCGAGGCTCGGCAGAGTTAGTGAGCCTCCCCAGGCCACGGGACAAGAGCTCCACCTTAACGTGTCTGGCTTCAGGGTCTGCGCAGCCATAAAATCTGCCGGTTACAAACGTGTATTGGAGCAGCTCCGACACCAGTAACATCATCACAAACCCTGCTCATCTCTACGAGCAATTCTTCCCTCCCTCGTCTTGTACATACTTTTTCCCTAATCAGTTTTCATTCTGTTAGAGCCATTGTGTCACTCTGCTGAGGGAGTACATTTTTAGAACCCTGATTCAATCGTTACATACATTTGCTATTTTCCCCTATTTTAGGTAATCCAAATATGTGAAACGGATGCAATTGTTTCTGTTTTTGTTTTCCCAAGGATTACTTATATTTTATTCTCAGTTTTTCCTAATCAGTATGTAAATGCTTGGAGCTTTTCCGTCTGACTAACCTAAAACACTTCCATTGAAATTTAAGTGTCATTCTTACCTAGACAATACTTTTAAGAATTCTGGTCTTTTGCAGAGATTATGAAATATTATTTTACTCTGGAAAATTTCAAGTGCAGGTGTTAACATTCATTGTTCTTCCTAATTAAAAAAAAAAAAAGAAAGAAAGAAAAGAAACGTTTCTTCGTATTTATGAAGTATATTTAAGTTGCCTTGTCTCTTAGGGGCCTCAGAAACTTCATAATGTACTTCCAGGAAACAAACCAACTGACCAGCTTTGTGTTGGTGGGAAAGTGTGCACCAAGAACAAAAATGTGTTCCTTCCAAGCACAAAGATAAATGATGTACTATCAAATAGTACTGAGATGTTTATTCTGCCTAAGAATAGACTCTTTGCTTTCTGAAGCTCTTGCAGAGAAAGAACAGTGGAAGCTCCCTCAGAGGGGGAGGCAGGCAACCCACCCCATCTGTCCATCCATAATGACAGAAAAACATGCATGAAGCTTCTTTAAAATACACCTAAAGAGAGAGTCTGACATGCTCATGACTCTTTCAGATCCCTGAAAAAGTGACGTCATTATTCAAACACTGAGGAAGATAATGCAACTGAAGGCAGAGCCTGGGAAACCTGATTCCCTGCTTGAGTACTTGATTACTTGAGTTGAGTCATCTTGGAGGAATCACCTTTTGAGCAGTCCTGATGAAAGTTCTAGATCTCTATTCAAAATGGTCAGGAAATGACTGAATATACAAAAAATGCAACTGGAAAAATGGGTTATCCATCTTGAAGGAAAAAAGCCTAACATTCATACCTCATTCTGCATATAAAAATAAATATCAAGACATTTAAAACTCTAAATATTTTTAACACACAAAATGAAAAAGTAAGTAAATAGAAAGTATATTAAAAAGGTTACATGACAAGCACTGAATTTTCTTCCTAGTCAGGGTCACGTTCTTAGAAAGAAGCAAAAATTTGTGATAATCATCAACACTAGATGATAGAGTTGATTCAGGCCCACTTGCAATCCCAACAGGATTTTTTTTAGGGTGACTGACATGCTGATTCTAAGATACACCTAGGAGCCAACATCTGCAAAGCTAGCCAAACATGGGAGGTGGTGGGAGGGGGGAGGAAGTAGGGCAGGAACTTGTTTTTAATTTTTGTAAAGATGTAGAATTTTTAAAGTCTAAAGTAAGGGCAGAAATTAGCAAGTGTGTCAATGAAACATACTAAAAATCTAGGGAAAAACAAGGATTGAAGAAGAAACTAAGTGTATGATAAAAGTGGCACTTTAGGGGCGCCTGGGTGGCTCAGTGGGTTAAAGCCTCTGCCTTCAGCTCAGGTCATGATCCCAGGGTCCTGGGATCGAGCCCCACGTCAGGCTCTCTGCTCCGCAGGGAGTCTGCTTCCTCCACTCTCTCTGCCTGCCTCTCTGCCTAGTTGTGATTTCTCTCTGTCAAATAAATAAAATATTAAAAAAAAAAGTGGCACTTTACCCCAAGGGGGAAATAATTCAGTAATTAGAATTAGAATTATGGGATTAGAATAATGGACTATACATTAGTACAAAGATACAGTTAGATTGATACCTTATGACAAACACAAAAAGTACTTCCCAACAGTTTGAAGAACTAACCTCTAAAAATGACAGAATATATAGATAACATATTCATCATTTATGTTACAAAAAAAATGACTGTTCAGCAGTGCACAAAGTACAAAGAGAGAGGGAGGGAAAAAGTGTGATTGCAAAAAAAATTAGATATCATTTTAAAAACTTTAGTGTAACAAAAGCATAATAAGCAACAGCATAGGAGAAATCATGACATATATAGAAGACAAAAATTTAATATTCTGAATATCTAAACAACTACTACAAACTACTCCCAAAGGGGAAAACAATGAAATAATAAGCACAGAATATCCACAGGTAAAACCAGAACAGTGAAAATACAGTGACTATTAAAAATTTGAAAAGTTTGGGGCGCCTGGGTGGCTCAGTGGGTTGGAGCCTCTGCCTTTGGCTCAGGTCATGGTCCCAGGGTTGGGGGATCCAGCCTGTCGGGCTCTGTGCTCAGCGGGGAGCCTGCTTCCCTTTCTCTCTCTCTGTCTGCCTCTCTGCCTACTTGTGATCTCTGTATGTCAAATAAATAAATAAAATATTTTTAAAAAATTTGAAAAGCTGCTCAAGCTCACTAGTAATCAGGAAAAAATCCAAACAAAACAACAGAATGCAGATTGAATCAAACCTCAGAGACTGATTGCAGCTAGTGTTAACAGAAGGGCAGAACAATGTAAATGTTTGTAGAATGTTTTTGGAAGTACAGATGGAACAATATTTGGGGGCAGACAGCTTTATAGCAGCTCTCAAGTTTTGACTGTGAAAGGTTTTATGACTTAAAAATCTCACCAAAAAAAAAAAAGTCTCATTTTCAAGAATCTAGTCTAATAGAACCACTGGGATAGGTAATCAATCCACAAAATATCTTTAAAATGAATATAAACAGAGAGATAAATATACAGAGATAAATGTAGCATTTTCATAGCAATAAAATAGAAATAGCATTAGTATCAGTAGTAGAATAATTCATTAAATAAATTAGGGACATCTCTGCAAAAGAATGAAATCTTTAAAAAATTAAGCCATATGTAAATGTTCCCATTTATAGTGATGGCCTTAATAAATCAGGTCTATACGGTAAGTTATAGTACAAAATACACAGTACAATCCAAGTTTGTAAGAAAGAAATAAAAAAACCTGTATCAAAATATATGCAAACATTTACCTGTGCAAATATATATGTTATCTATAAACACTGAGGTCCATAATTAATACAGGTTTTAGAAAAATTAAGAAATAATTGATGGAAAACTGTCAACAGTGGTTACCTACGGGGAATGTCCTCATGGGCACAAAAACATGACATGAATATTCATGATCACACACATGCCACTTAAACATTCAAATAATATTTTTAAATAAAATGCTAACTTCTGACCTATGTTCCAAAGAGCTCTGTTGTGAAGATAAAATTGCATGTGGTATTTCTCTGTGATATAGTTGCAAGTTCTATAAAATTCAACGTACTATTACTAATTCCTTTAGTAATAATAATGCTAATTCCTTTAGCATTAATAAATCATATGTATGAAATCTCTTTTTTAAAAAAAAGGAACAAAGAAACTAAAGTTGCATAAAAAGAAGACAATGTAGTCAGAGCAGAAGACCACCCCAATTGTTCTAATTACTGACACAACATTAGCATAAGGGATTTGTAAGAAGAATGAGTAACTCAGCATCATTATAACGTTCCTTGGGTTTCACTCATATGTATTTCCAGTCAATGAAACAATGATCAATTACTGAACATTGCAGAAACTCTTTTACTGTTAGGGATTACTGAACTCCTTTAGTAAGATTTTATTCCATGTTACACTGCATTCCCCAACTTGTCACCCAAAAAAGGGCAGTCCAATGACTTTATTTTTCAGCCACCTCTCAGACTTCTCTAAACTTCATGCAAATTTTGTGAAAACTAGTATATAAATAAGTTATTCCATATATATGTTCACACACACACATGCGCGTGAGCGCACATGCGCGCACACACACACACACACACACACACACACACCAGATAGCTGACCCTTGTCCTTGCTGCAGTTCTGAAGAAACCAATATGCTTCAGTAATATGCTCTTGAAAATTGGTTTTATCGAAAGCATAAAATAAAACATAAGAAATCAATACTGAAGCAAATTGTGTAACTCAACAGCAGGGTGTCTCTTGTCATATGTATGTATAAATCTGGAGAATAACCATTCATCCTACCAGATCCCTTATTAAAACTTAGACCTTACAGTAGAGTCTTTTAACTCATTTTACATTTTAAATCTTTAATTTGGCAAGACAGAGTATTAGAGAGGCAGCTGAGATACTGTAGCAATCATATTACAATTTTGAAGTTCTCAAAAAATAGAAGTATATAATGTTACTCTTTTTAATCAAAAGAATAAGAAGCAATTTTTGTGATGCAATTTTCAGTTTGCATGACAATTACCAGAAGAATAGAATCTCAGACAGGACATTCTCTAATAGTTACCAAAACAATTTTATAAGTTCTAGCTTAATTAATGGGTCATTTTTCCTCCCACCTAATTTCCTAAAGAAGTTTTTCAACAAACCTGAAGATTAACTTTACGTTTCTTTAATGACATCCTTAAAATTAAATTGAAAAGTCAAGTCAGTAAAGTGTTTTTAAATAATAATTTTAACATTGATTTTATTTATCTAGTATAAATGTATATTTTCTATACTTTGGCCTCTTAGAGAACTCGTCATTTTCAAGGTTTTCATAAGTTTATAATCAATAGGGTTCCAGAACACAAATAAATCAATATGGTTTTCCAGGGCTTCCTTCTGCAGACGTCTTTTTTACATATCAAAGATCCGAATTTATTTGTACGGTTTAACCCTGAAACAGCAGAAGTACCTGATCACCAATGAAAGGCTTTTTTTCCTCCCTGGATCTATATGATAGCCAAGAAAAAAACAAAAGAAGTCCTCCCCAAGGAAAGAAATGTACAGCTGGTATTTGCATCATGGTGTTGCCCATGGGGAAGCAGTATTCTTCTTGCTCAGAGAGGGAAAGTGACACATTGTTAATCCCCCTGCCATTTCGAGCACTCTGATAGCTTACTAAACTGTTACATAATGAATAAGTAGTGTTTAAAAGATTATCCAAATATCTCCAGATACCCAAGGAATCAGGAATAACTGAAATATTGAAACAGATTATGATCAGCTTTCAGGGAGATCAAGACTACAAGAAGTAGGTATTTATCAAAAGAGGCAGGGACCTCGGTATCTGACAGAGTAAAATAACCAATAACTCTTCTGCTAAACCGCTAATGATTACACAGGGTAGGAGGCAGAAGGGCATCAATCTGAAACCATGAATATGCTAAGTAAATTTTTGGGTTTTTTCATCCCATTCTCTGAGTTTCCATTTGGGGACGAGAAGTATTCTAAGAAAAAGTATTTACTGAAAGACTGAATCTGGAAAATCTATCGGATGTAAAAGAATATCATGGCTGGTCTTACCACTCAGCATTTTGTCATCTGTCATTCATCATCATTATATCTGATGGGCCAGGTTCACTCACTATAAAATAAGAGACCACCTATCAGACAGCTGAAAGTAGGAGTCTAGATAATTTATAAACCACGTAAAAGTATTAGAGCAGAAATCAAAGACAATTCACGCAGGTGAGAAGTCTCATGGTCTGCCACAGAGCAGGTGCAATGAGGAGAATGAGGTCCAGAAAGGCAGGGGAAATGTTCCTTGTTCTTATGGGAACTCCCATAAGTGAGGATGAAGATTAGCAGAGGACCTTGACCAAGTTCTGAAATTTTCCTTCACTGAGTCCTCAAAGTCAAGCAAACATGAGAGGAAAACTCAAAGGAACTGTCAAGTTCTTTTAAAAAAATCTTTATGCCCTAAGCTCCTTGTGGTCTCGATTGACTTGGGAATTTTCAACTTTGCAAAATGGCTTTCTGTGCTTATTCTAGAGAGACCAGTGGAACACAAAAACTCTTTGTCACCTCTCAGATTTCCCAGAAAGGACAATGCCAGAAATCAATCCACGAAAGGAATAATTTTTCTCCTTAATTTTTATTTTATTTTATTTTATTAACATATAATGTATTATTTGCCCCAGGGGTACAGGTCTGTGAATCATCAGGCTTACACAATTCACAACACTCACCATAGCACATACCCTCCCCAATATCCATACCCCAGCCACCCTATCCCTCTCCCCCTTCTCCTTAGTTTTTTTGAATTTTTTTTTAATAATCAATGTGGTAGTCTTGGATGTCTCTACAGATGGACCCATCCAATTGAGACATGGCTAAAAATCTCTATCAGGAATCACTCTAGTCCTGGCCAGGATTTGTTGGCTCTACAGAACTCCCAGAGGTAGCTGAGGAAAGCTAATGCAGGAGGACTTTTTAAGATGACCTAAAAATGAATGTGGATAAAGCCAAGGCAAGCACATAAGAGACCACTCGCTGTAGAAATAACCGCTAGAAGCCTCACGCGTACCCTTCTGTGCCACGTCTTTCTTTTTTTTAAGATTGTATAAATGTATGTATTTGAGAGAGGGAGTGCACGTAGGGAGAGGAAGAAGCAGAGTCCCCACCAAGCAGAGAAGCCTACACAGGGCTTGATCTCAAGACACTGACATCGCGAGGAGAGCTGAAGGCAACCTAACCGACTAAGCCACCCAGGCTCCCCATGTGTCTTCTAAATATGCAGTCCGTTCTCGCTCTTCACAGTAATGATGCTCCATAAAGTCACCACAAACACTGGGTAAGTGAATACTGAACGGTTATTACTCATAAGGAGAAGACAGGGTAGGTCCCTTGAGTCTCAGGGATGTTCATCAGGAAACCTAGAGCCTCCTGGAAGTTTTCCAAATTCAACTCAGTCCTTGCAAGAAGGATTTACCTGTGGCCAAGTTTAGATCTTGCTTATTTTTACTTCATGCCATTGCAAATACTATCAACAGAGTTTGCCCAAAATGTAATGTTTATTTTTGTCGCGTAAATGGACTCATGCTCAGGTTCAAAGAAGAACGCGACACTGAAAGCTCACGTGTGTGGACTGTTTGCAAATGTCACAAACGTCTTAAATCAGACAATGAGCCTAAGGAGTCGGAGCATCCCAAAGAAATATCCAGCATATTGATATTAGGAAAGAGAGAAGATAAAGGGAACTAAGAGGAATGGCTTTAGGGATAAAGAAAGGAAGGGAAAGTCTCCAGCTGCCTCTCTTTAAGTGTGAACCCTCCCAAGTGCTAGCTCCTTTACAGCCACACTTCCTTCCAGCACTACCTAAAAAATGCAATTTTTATTTAACAAAAGAAAAATAGAATTGTTTAAAATTAGTATAATACTTGAAACAAAAGTGTTGAAAAGTAACCTAAAAAGTGAAGAACATGAATGAAAAATTCTGAAATTGAGCATAAAATAGGAAGAAAATCAAAGAAATATCGATGATTCCTTTTAAAATAAGATAAAAATCTCATAAAATGTAAAGGAAGAACCTAAGGATATGAAAACAAATCAAATACATTTAAAGAAAGAAAGAGGAAAGTTTTGAAATAGAAAAGAACTAAGTGTTCATAGACTAAATTAAAAATAAGAACTGAGAAATAGTAAAGGACCACATGAAACGGTGATTTTTTTAAAAGCAGTAAGTATAAGAAAGAGAAAAACAGTAGTAGAAAAATACCTAAGTAATCGCAGATTCAGTGTGGGATGTACAGCCCGAAGAGAGGAGCACAGCATGGCAAGGAGAAAGCATCCAAATGCTGAGGCTGCGGACGAACTGAAGTAACTCTAAGGGCCTCTTTAGCCAGAGTTGCCCCACCTCGGTTGAACAGCCATTTTGTTGTTTCTGCAGTAAAACTTAAACTGACCCTGCCCCTCCCCTGGGGAACTTACTTAAAAACAAGTCCGGGAAACCAGTCTCAGGTGAACAGCCCCAATGCAGGGATGGGTCAGGTCAGGTGGAGACATCCAATCAGTGGAGTATGCATATTGTCCCCCTAGCTACCAAGGAGTGTGGGCCCCACCTTTTGGGCACCTTTTGGGCGCCAATTCTGACCAAGGTGATAGGCTAGGTCAAATAGCTACTATGGAGTGAACTGTAGTTCAAATGGCCACCCGTGTGTGGCCTAGCATGACTGCACAGCTTTCTCTGTGTTGCAATCTCATCGGCCACCTGTGTGTGGCCAGGCTCAACCACAGGACCGACACGACCAGTACGCTATCAGGAACTGAACCCGGAGACACAGAATCCATGCCTCTTACTGGAAATCCCTCGAAACAACACATAAATACCATGCTGTAACCAGATTGGGGGGTCCAAGTCCCTGCTCCGCTGCGCCGGTATACTTGGACCCAAGCTCGAGCTTGCTGAATAAACCCTCGTGTGATTGCATCAGTGTTGGCTCCTTGGTGGTCTCTCGGACATGAAACTTGGGCACAACAGTAACCATGTAATGGAATGAAATAAAGAGATTACAGCTCAAGAACAGAAGGAGATACTTCGAAAATGAGTAATTTGAATGTGTAGCCCAGGATCCAGGGAGATCCACCTGTGTCTTCAGCCTGAAATTCTTGCGGAGGTGCTCTGGGCACAGAGTACGATGCTGAGCCCTGATCTTCCCTCCCTGCCCCCACCCCTCACCCCCAGACACAGCCTGGGCACCACGTCTTCGCTGGCTCTTTTGGAACACTTGTATGGATGAGGTGCACATAGCCCACAGGAAAACCCCAGGTCAAGCAGGAAAGGCAAACACACAAATTGGCACCACACAAGACAGAGGGCCCCCAACAGAATAATTTGTGGAACCTAACTGCTAGAAAAGCAGCACGGGGAGATTTTCACATAAAACTCTACTGAGGGGTAGACACATCCACACTAACTATTAGAACTGAAGAGTTTATACACACACAGCCTCAATTTTTTTTTTAGTTTCTATCAAGCAACATCATATGATGTTATTAAAAATAAGAATATAGAATGCTTCAATTACAATTATCAGGAGAATCCCAGATCAATGATATAAAATGAAATCACTATTGTATAGCACCCCAGATTCAGGGAAATTTTGAAGTCTTTATGTGAAAACATACACGCACGTGCGTGCGCGCACACACACACACGTACACACACACCCCTTGAGCAGAACTCTCCTGGGAACCAAAAAGTAAAGATTCCAGGCCACTATGTGGATGAGATCAAGTCAGACTCAAGGAGCAGACTGTGGATATAACAACATAGATTAAGATTCTCTTTTTCATCCTGTCTGTACACAGAGGATTTAAATATTCCCAGGGTCATGAATGAAAGACATACACACTGAAAATTAAGGAATAATACATATTACTCAATTATCTATTTAAATTTAAGATTTAATAAAGTCTTTTATTCATTATGACACACTGGCGTAACCTCAGCTGAAAAATAACTTTCTTTCTCAATAACTATATATTCTTTGTAATTGCCCAGTGTAGAAAACAAGGCAAACAGCTACAGTGATTACCTTTTGTCCATATTGAGAGAACACAGAGAAGAGTAAAATGTAGAGGAATGATCATAAATGTAAGGCCCTATCACACTCTAAAAAGATTTGCCATTTTAATTTTCTGGCACTTTACCAGTTACTTTCAATTTTCTCCTGCTTAATGACTTATTCCTTCAATTTTTCCTACTCAAAGGAAAACTCTTCTTCGTCTGAGATTATGCAATTTTCATTTTGCATTTGTCCTTTTTTTCTATGGATTAGCATGAGAAGCAGCACGATGAGGCAGAATGCACGTGGGGTCTGCAGCCAATACCCACACTGGAGGACACGCCCTGCCGTTGACTACAGCACCAGCCGCCCACACAGTCCCGAG
This sequence comes from Meles meles, assembly GCF_922984935.1. Taxonomy (NCBI): domain Eukaryota; kingdom Metazoa; phylum Chordata; class Mammalia; order Carnivora; family Mustelidae; genus Meles; species Meles meles. The sequence goes on along the minus strand of NC_060077.1, from coordinate 89,036,199 downwards.
GTTTCAGGTCCTCCACTTGTACGTGGGAATAATAACAGTTAAGTCTCACAAAATCTTTGCAAAGTCTTTGCAAAGATCTAGTGTTCATGATATCCATTTGTTTTTTATATTTTAAATGATATTAAATAGATTGGAGGAAATCCACAGCAACACTGTATTGTACGCACTATACGTCATGGTGGCCTCATCTTCTATTTTATTGTTTTATAGGCAAAAGTTAAACAGATAATGACAATTACAAAGGGGCGACTACAACCGTCCTCAGGTGGATGTGGAGCACGTCATTATGGTGGCAGGCAGGACGACAGCCAACGTACAGGAACACCCATGGTGGGGGGAAAAGGTGGGATGTGCCAGTTCTGTTTGTAAATAAGCTGCTTTCTTCATTTGTCCTTGATGCTATATCCTTTCTTACTTAAAAATAAAGTGCTGGGGTCAAGTCAATGCCATTGTAACAAGCTGATCCTTCTCTGTTTCATATTTTTCAAAGCTTCATTCAAGAGCCTTTCGAAAACACCCTTGATTTTCCATTAAAACTCAATTTGTTGATTTATGTATTTCAAGATGGGACTTCAGAGATCATTTTACGAAATCAAAGCTCTATTTTTTGAGACATGGTTCTTTGAAAAGCCTGATCCATTGGGTACATACTGGTTTTCGAGTTTGGTTGCTATTTCCTTTAAAAAATATAAATTCCCTAAGATAAAAAAAGTGCTCCTATATGGGTTCACTTTGAAGACAGATCTTTTTAATATTATATTCTTAAAATGGCAAAATTCATCTTTTAGCTGATCTAAAGAATTCAAAGGAAGTTAACATATGCTTTTTTCAAGATCATAAATGTTTCTTTTTTCACACAAGGATCAGAAGAAAATCTTGATTGCCAAAAATACTTTTAAAATTCTACTATATATGTATAGATTGTGGGAAAAGAAAAGGTCAAAGTCACAAAATTTTTGACAAGATAAAATAGATGAAAGAACACACTTTAGATTCATGGTAGTTGTGCCCACTACATAAACGTTAAGTGTCCAAATTAAATGTCATCGGACACTTGGGTCACCGTTTACTTTAGAGAGTTTCATTTCTTTTGTAAGAGTCATAAAAGAAAGCCAATGCCTCAAAAGGTTCCTTGGTCCGAATGATTCTTCAGAAGAAAACAACTAAGAGGAGAATTACATTTTCAAGAAAGATAACCAAATCTATAAAGATAAGGCAGAACCATCAGATGTATCTGTAGAAATGGATTTTGAGGCTCTAAAAGTCACATTATTTTGGGGCGCCTGGGTGGCTCAGTGGGTTAAAGCCTCTGCCTTCGACTCAGGTCATGATCTCAGGGTCCTGGGATCGAGCCCTGCATCGGGCTCTCTGCTCCACAGGGAGCCTGCTTCCTCCTCTCTCTCTGCCTGCCTCTCTGCCTGCTTGTGATTTCTCTCTGTCAAATAAATAAAATATTAAAAAATAATAATAAAATAAAAGTCACATTCTTTTTTTTTCTTTTTTTTTTTAAGATTTTATTTATTTATTTGACACAGAGAGAGAGAGAGAGAGATCACAAGTAGCCAGAGCAGCAGGCAGAGAGAGAGGGCGAAGCAGACTCCCTGCTGAGCAGAGAGCCCAATGCGGGGCTCGATCCCAGGACCCTGAGATCATGACCTGGGCCGAAGGCAGAGGCTTAACCCACTGAGCCACCCAGGCGCCCCAAAAGTCACATTCTTTTTTAAGAGTTATTATTTAAAATAATGGGCTCTCCTAGATGTGAATTTGTTTGGTCCTAACTCAAAAAAACAAACAAACAAATCTTAAAAAAAAAAATGTATAGAGCAACTGGGAAAAATCCAAACACTGATAAACCATTTTACAATATTAAGGAATAATCACTATTTTAAAGTATGGTATTATTACAGTAGTTTCATTTCTTAAAAGAAGGACCTTCCTTTCAGAGAGGTGTACTGAAGTATTTATGAAGTGCTGTGATGTCTAAGAGTGGCCTCGAAATAACCCCTTAATGGAGGAAAGTGTAGGTGGCTGAAACAGGACTGGCCGTATGCTGATAATCACTGAAGATGAGAGACTGCACTCAGGTGTGCGTCATATTATCTCTAATTTTATAGACGCTTACAAATTTTATTAATAAATTTTTTAGTATTATCCCTTCTCAACATTTTTCCTGTGACAAGTATTAACATTTTTATTTGAAACATCTTAAATAAATTTGATGACTCCAATCCTTTTAATTTTAGACTGGCATTTTATTAAATAAATCATCCTTCATATGGCAGCCTACACCATTCCTAGCAGGTAAACTGCAAAAATATATTCACATTGGAATGTAAATTTAAAGATTAGCATATCTTCCCATCGTCTACTGTATGATATATGTACAAATACATGGTACAGAGCAAGGGCATCATAGATTATAACCCACAAATGATTTGGCTAAAACATGTTTTTATATAAATATAGACCCTATAATCTATAAAGATATTCTTATCCAAAGAAATGCAAAGAGACAAATGCCCTTCGACTGAAGTCCATCCGGAACCCACTAACCATAAACTCTCCTTCACCTGAGCTCCACGTCATGTTTCTATTTCATCACCGGTTAGGGTTAAGCTTTTCAAAGGGACAACGGTCTTATGAAGAACTTCCTGACAGGGACACAATTTATTTTATGACTCAAGTTTGATGCTCCCTTTGGCGCTTGACTCCACTTCTTTTTCCATGAGCATGGGAGAGAAATTACAGATATAGGATTGGAGTGACTGCTCCTTTCTTTGGATTCTCTTGTGAGGATGTGAAAATGTCAAGACAGTGCTTGGTGAGGAGGGGATTAGATGGAAACCCAAGCCTACAGGACCCAGTGGGCTGGAGGAACGTCTGTAGAAAAGCATTTCTAGACACCTTTAGGCTGTCATCTCTGCCTTCCTCTTTCTCAAAGTCTCTTCTTAATCCAGTCATTCTGCTCCTGGATCCTGTGTTTCTGTCTTCCATCTTCACCATTTGTTTCTTATTTAAGGGTAACTATACTCCATATTAAAGTTTGATGTTAAGCAATAAAAAAATAATAAATAAAAGGTGTTGATAATAATCAGAGGAGTAACCAAAATTTAATATGATCTCTATAGCACCTACCAACATTGGAACTTCAAAATCATAAATACCATCAAATCATTTCAAAACGTGAAGTTCTTCCTATTTTCCTCTGATTTACTTAAGGGTCCTCTATTTTCCACATGTGAATCCTGCCGTTAGGAAAAAAAAAAAAAGTCCTTTTGAGCACCATGGCACATGGAGATTTTAAATGAAAACCAAGTGAGGGGCCTGCCTTAAAGCAGAACTGAAAATCCAAGTATTCCACGGGCACTTTTAATAATTGTGCACCCTAGTGATACCTCTGAATTTCGCACAGATTAATTCATTATGCACCTCTCACATTTATGAATGGGAGAAGGAAACACCATTCATTTAGCTCATCGCCTGCTCCGTTTTGTATGCAACGTGGCCTGCAGAAATGTATGTGTTATCTCTCCCCATGTTGCAGGCACTGCAGGAAACAAACCACTGGGATTCATCATGTAATCAATATCTTGTACATTAAAGCTCAGCATCTCTCTATGCAGCCACAGACCATTTAATCACTGCCGGCCGGCCTGTGTGACTCTAGAGTGTACAGTGTTCTCCTCAATAAATATTTTATGCTTCTCTTTAGAGGTTTATTTCTGTTGCCTCTAAACTACCAGCGAAGCAGCCTCTTCATTGTTCTTCCCTTTTGTCAACCCTGGCAGTGGCCATTAGGATGACATTTATCTCCTTCCTCAGGATGAATTTGATTTTGTGATTCCTAATTTAACATATAAATATAGGGAAGTTTTTATTTTGCCCTGGTACCTGCTTCCAAAGTGCTCCATAGCGGGTTCGTCCTGCGCAAACTCTTTGAACACCGTTTGCATTCTTAAGAGCTCCTCAGAGGACTTCCGTAATGGCTTTGTTGTTTAAGAGTGTCTTGTCACATTCATTTTTAACGGTGTGGTAATGCATATGCAAGGGACGAATCTGGTCCTTCACAGATGTGTTCCTCAATGCCAATCAGACTCAAGTAAATAAACCACCCGGAAACCACACAAAGTAAAAGTAAGATTGAGTCTAACTTGCCCTCTGATTTTCAATCATGCAACAGGCATAGAAACAAAGAACTTTTTTCACTGAAAAAAATCTGCTCCTCAGACCAGAACTGAGTGGCTTCCACGTGTGGGTGACAGTTTTCGCGGCACTGCAAAACCACCTCTAGCTATTTATGATTCGTTTTCGATTTTCCTCTTTAACAAGAAAAAGATCCAAAATATTTGGACTTTATTTCACGATTTAAAAAGTCCACTTAATTATTTTACCCGATAATTATCTGAGAGCCAAAAACTTAAATGACTGATGTCCCCCTGTGCCGTTCCTCTCTTCAGGGGCCCATGTGCCCTGTACTAAATAGCCCGAGAAAATACACACACCCGATTCATTAAGCCGCAAACATACCGTCCCTGCAGCAGGATGGGATGCTAATTCACTACACACAGCCAGGAGAGACACACTTTACAACACAGCTTTGCAGCTTTTAACCCGGAAACTTAATAGCCAAGGCAACTCTGCTTATTTTGTTTCCCTTCCAATCCGAAAGAAAGCAGTGTCTTCTTTGTTAGGACACAGAGCAGGCCATATTTTATATTGCCACCGTCAATTATGTGAGGCTGTGTAACCTTTCCCAGCTATTATAGTCTTCAAATCTTTCTGTGCTAATGTTGCCGACACAATACAAAGGCAGCTTCAAAGCATCTTTGCAGTGCTAGAGAGGGAAGGGGCTGGCACTGCCAGAACTACGCTCAGATGACCAGATTTCTGATTTATAAAACTGGGACAGCACACGTCCCGGGAACATCATCGGGGCTTTTGTGAAGGTATATCTCCAGCTATTTCCTTTTGTCAAGTGAGGACTTGTTTACTGGGAGGGAAAAAAGAGAAAGAGAGAGAGAGAAAAAAAAAAACAACCTGAAAGGTTTTGTTGAGAAAAGCAGGCAAAACAAAACAAACTCCAAATTTAATTAAACAGAAAGCTACAAGATTTAATATTCACATTCAAGACAATGTTGTGCTCCAATGTACAGATCTGAGAGAATCGTACTGACAAGGCCGGTGGAGAGACCTACACGTTCATCAGGCTCACCTTCAAGCCCCATTAGACCTTGGTTGTAACAAAACATTCACTATAGGAAGGAAATAATACAATTGTAAAAATCATGGACCTCCCATCTAGAACTGCTGAGGATCTCTTGGGTTACTTAGACGCTTTTACTCCAACTCATGGATCTTGTGAACTGGGACGTAACTCCAGCTAACACCAGATCACCAACCTCTGGAAGCCAGCAGGTGGGATTTTGTGGACATCAGTCTGCGGGGGGGGGGGGGGGGGGGGGGGGGGGGGTGTGGGAGCCCGCTACGGCAACTGACACAACATATTCAGCTCATTAAATAAAACAATTCACATTATTTTCTAGATTTTCACATCAATTTTTCACTCATTTGTAGACAGCTGTTTTCAAACATGGTCTCATCGAATATCTTGATTTTTGCAACTCAGGAAACTGTTGAGTTAATGCTAGTTTGCGCATTTCAAAGAGGAGGCACAAGTTATGTGGCTTGTCTCAGGTTACACAACTACAAAGCAGAGGAACTGGGCCCAGAAGTCTGCTCTTCTAACGCAGGGATGAATGCACTTCTATTCAGCTTCTCACAAATGCCTTCTGGGAACAACAAACATTGAGATTACCTAGAGGGCATCACTTTTCACATTTTCTCAGGGGAAAGCAGAGAGCAATGCTAAGGTATGTATGAATTAGACAGAATGGAGCTTTTCATAGGATGATTTTGAGCTGTTTAAAACATACTGCTTTGTTCTTATAGACACATTACTTACAACTTATACAACAATTCCCTGGATCTTTAGAAAGAGGGAAATGTAAACTATCCATCATGAGTCGTACTTAAAGCTCTATTCTAAATGAAAGTGCCTAAAGTGCCTCTTTCAATTCTGCAATATATTAACGTTCAAAAGCCCAATTTAGGAAATAATAATTCTCAAACATAACAGAGATTCACAATGGGGGACCAAAACAAATAAGCTTTAGTTAGCCCTCAATATTAAGGTTTCACAAGATATAATGGAATAGCCAAGAAGTCAAGCTTGAGAGAGATTTCCATTGTACAATGAAGAGGATGGATTTCTTCTCTGTCCTACATTGTATTTTTGGTTTTTGTAAACAGCTTATGGACAGTGACTCAGCCAACACCGCAAAGTTTCCCTATGCATTGCTCTTTTGACAATGTTATTGTTATTCTGTGAATGTCAAACAACAGAAATATGAATGTAACATCGAAACTGGTCGTGGTCCCACCTACAAATTGCCAGCATCATCTAAAAACAAAGACAGCTCTTAACTTGATAACAAGTGAATCTTTTAGAGAACTGTCTTTGTTCTTTGGTCTTACATTTGTGTGACCTTAAATGAAACGGTATGTCCTTCACATAAATACCAAACCCAATGTCTAAGCTGTGTGATGTCAAAGACACAATTCATTTACAACGCATCAGAGTATGAAAGCACAACAGCAAGTCTTCAGCAAGAACACAGAATAGTGGTTTCCTGACACCCTTGACTGTGAGAATAATTGTTACCAAGTCTCATGCTGAACACAAAAGTCATCACAGTTTATAAGCCAATTCGCTAAACAAAATTCATCTGGCTGTGGGATCTGATGATCCAGGCTAGTTCTGTTCATCTGCCTCATCAGACACCTCCTTCCTTCTTCACTCTTCCACGGGCACCCCCTGAACTTGACTTCCTCACTCCACACGGACATGCACGTCTTCAAATTAGAATTTGCTGATTTAAATGTATAAGGTTATGAAGCACCATAACTTCAAAACTTCCATAACAAACGTGATACTGTCAGGCTATACAGTAGGATCTGATCATTTCACTTCACAACTGAACTTGGATGCTCCCTTGAATGCTCGCGGTAATGAACTCACTTAAGGGGATGACATCATCCGAGAGAATTGTCAGATATTTGATCCCCGCCCTTCTCATATGCACCATCTTACCCCATGTCATCAGACTGCTTATACCCACATTTTCTCATCTCCTTTACTTCATCGAAGCACTCCACATATTCCTAAGTAGAAATTACAACCGCCTCAGAGTCTTTGTCAGCCATTTTTACCCTCCTGCATCTGTCCGTGGGAGAGTCAGGAATCTTTATGCATCCCTCTTTATCTAAACCTAAAAATGCCTCAATTTCTATTCTCCTGCTAAAGCAAAATGCTGAAATGACACAGGAAAAAAACTCTTGAGCCATACTTACATTTCTGGCAAATCTAACATAATTTTAAGGTGGAAACGGCAATCTTCCCAACAAGTTAGCTCACTGGAGGTCCAGCGCAATGAAAGGCATTTGACCATCTGAAGCGTAACTTTCTCTCTCCTTCTCCCAGATTAGAGAGATTTTAAACCCTCTTGTGCAGAAATCTGAGGCACACAGTATTGTTTGTCACACATGCAAATTCAAGTACACTTTATTTAGATATAATGGAGTTATCACATTATATGAGTTTCAGGTGTACTACATAATGATTCAATATTTGAATATATTGCAAAATGCAAAATGATAACAATAGTAATTAACATCTATCACTATACATAGTTACAAAATTTTTCTTGTAATGAAAACGTTTAAGCCTAGCAACTTTCAAATATTGCCATGTTGTACATTAGGTCCCCAGGACTTCTTTATTTTCTAGTTAGAAGTCTGTACTTTTTAAGTCTCTTCTTCCATCTTGCTCCCCCCACGTCACCCCCATCCACCTCTGGCAACCATCAATTTGTTCTCTGTATCCATGAGAAGTACCCTTCCTCAACCTAAACAAGCAGGGGCTCTGAAAATTCTGGTAAAAGGAATTACAAGGGATTATCAAAAACAGAATTTTTTTGATAACCCCTTGTAATTCCTTTTACCATCTCCCTCCTTTCAAACTAAATCTTAATATCCACTCTCCTGGTAAGATAGATACCACAGACCAAAATGTACAGAGAAAAGAGCACATGCTTTTTAAAATTGTGAGCTTTCTGATACTCATTCCCCATAATTAAAACAATTAAGATTCATTTTATTTATTTGAGAGAGAAAAAGAGCATGCATGACGCATGAGTGGCGGGGGGGGGGGGTGCCAGAAGGAGAGAACCTTCGACCAGCCTCCCCACCGAGCACAGAGCCCCACATGAGGCTTGATCCCATGACCCATAAGATCATGACCTCAGCTGAAACCAAAAGTTGGATGCCCAACCAAAGACTGAGCCACCCAGGTGCCCCAGAATTAAAATTGTTTAAAATACAATCTTTATTACACCTGATTTTTCTCTTAATGTGTAACACTGAGCAGACTACATGTGTATTTAATTCTCCGAAATCTCCGTCCCTCTTGGGTCTCAAAAAGTATTTTCTCTCAAGGCTATTACTTCTGCTATGGACTACAAAAGTCTATTTTGAAACTCCCAAAGCTGAGAATTTCTTTCCATTCACATTTCTGTGGCACCACCATTCAGCAGGCAGTAAGTATAGAGAGAATGAATTCACAGCTGCTTAAATGGAGAAGAATAAAGAGTGGCAGAAATGCTGATTTTTTTAATTGGTTGAGAGTTGGTCATAGTTTGCCTTAACATCATCATATATCCTCACGTACAACATTCTGTTGACCAATCACAGCCTATGAGACTAGAAGGTCATCCTCCACTAAGGAAGACCAACAGAGGTGGTTATCTCTCCTTTTTCCCAAACAAATAAGTCACTTGACCGCACCACCCCACAGGGAGCCTCCTCATCTTCCTGAGATCCCCCCACACACATACAACTGCCTGCGATCCAATCTGATGCGGTCTCAGTCCTGTGTCTAAGCGCCAGAGAGAAGCCCACCACCTAATGAGAAGAACGATGCTACTGCTACCCCTCGCCACCCAGCGTGGCTGCCCTCAGCGATCCTGCTCCATCCGACAGATAATGCTTTTCTCCCGAGGCCAGAGGCACTCTGGCCCAGGTCCTGAGACAAGCTGCCGTGGAGCGCCATGTCCAAAGTCTCCTTAATTCCACCCTCTCATGCTCAGCCAGGGTTCCTCGTAGCACGACCGTTGTGCCAAGATGGCTGAACCGAGAAAGCTTTCCAGCGTTGGCTGTGTGGGCACCACTCCACTGCCTGAACTCAAGGAGACCATGCTATGAGTTTGGGTTGCCAGCCTAGACTCACAATCTTCTCAAAGAAGTCCTATTTCAAGAGATTTCATCCCTTTCCCTTCCCCAAGACCTCAGCCAGGGCTGTCCTTACCCACACTGATAGCTCTGTAAGTATCTGATGAGCATAAGGATGGTGGGTTCCTCATGCACAGGAATCCACTTCATGCCAGGGGTCAGCGTCACATATGGGAGGACTCAACAAACGGCAGTCCCACAAAGTCACAGGAAATGTTGGTTTTATCAAATCCCAGGGGAAAAAATGGCTGCTAACCTGCCAACTTTCTCAATTACCTAGAGAAATGCCTAAATATATTTCCAAGTATAGATGTACTTTTTCCAACTACATAATCACAGAGTGAAGAAGGTAAGAGTTTGAGCCTGTTACAAGGTTAAAAAAAAAAAACTCAGCGGAAAAGATAAATGAGCCGACGATATGCACACGTACAGTCATGTAAATAACCACCCGTAAAGCTTCCCAGGGAGAATAATAACTGATGGCAGCAGACTAGCTCAGATTCTCATTTCATTTATTCGGCTATCGGGAAACCCTCTATTTCTCAAATGATTTCTAGCCGCACACCCGTGGGTCCCGGAAGGCTGTGTGTTTGTCCAGCCACAGCGGCCTGTGATTTCTAGTTGAGAAGCAGCGAGGCATAGAGCTGAGCACAGCCGCCTCCTTCTCCCTGGAGAAAACCCAAACGCGCGTGGTACTCACCAGCTGGGGGAGCACGAAAGCCATGACCAGGAGCAAACCCTTTTTCTAGGAATTACTTTTCCAGGGAGAGGGATTTAGAGTTTTCGGGGCAAGCACCACACTAAGCACTTCCGTGGCGTCGCAATGGGACATTGCCAGGGTCAGAGCTAACCCCAAGGACAACCCTTCTGGCGAGGCCCCGAAGCACCATTTCTCGGTGGGTGTGCCGGAAAGCCCTAAAGGAATAATGCGAGACAAGGTCCTCTCGAGGTCACACGAGAAAAAGCCTTGAAGTGTCCAGCGCCACTGGCGTGCTCACCACCGTCTGCGGCCCTGGCTGACCTCACCGTCTGCGTGAGAAGCGACCACATCTGTGCGCTCCCTGGGCTCCCGCCACCAGGCACCGCGCGGATCGAGCAGAACCGCGGTGCAGGAGCAGCTCGCTGCAGCCACGTCTGACCTCCATCATGCACGAGGCCCCTTAGCCGCAAACATAACTTGTTTAAAAGGCGGGGAGGAGCGGTGCCTGGGTGGCTCGGTGGGTTAAGCCTCTGCCTAAGGTTCAGGTCATGATCTCAGGGTCCTGGGATCCAGTCCGGCATCAGCATCGGGCTCTCTGCTCCGCGGGGAGCCTGCTTCCTCCTCTCCCTGCCTGCCTCTCTGCCTACTTGCGATCTCTCTCTGTCAAATAAATAAAATCTTTTTAAAAGGGGTGGGGGGTGTCTGTACAGAGCACACACATGAAAGAGAGAAGCGGGGGACAAACTGACCCCCGGCCGCCGCAGCCTTGGAGGAAAGCGCTGCCCGGGCCTCCCAGCATCTCCGGGGCGTCGGCCTCACGGGTGAGTCCCGCCGTGGAGGAGACGGTCTGGGCTGGGCCACGGCTCCGGCGTCCTCTCCTGGCCGGCGTCCTCTCCTGGCCGGCGTCTCTCTGAAGGTTCGGCCTCCGGCTCTGCCGTCAGGGCTGAGAACCGAAGACGGAGCATCTGCGTTTGCGCCGCCAGGGCAGGAACCGGAGCGCCGATTCTGCACTCGGAGTGTCCGTGTAGCAAATGGTCTCTAACCGGGGCGAGTCCGCGAGCGCCTCCTCTTCGCTTCCAGGAGTTGTGCAGACCCGGTCCCTGGCTCACACACGCGTCCGGGCCCGCTCGGAGCGCGGGCGGGGCCGGTCCTGCGACGACCGCGCACTGAGCAGGGTCCCCTCGGAGGCTCTTCTCGGACGTGCACACAGGGGACCCCGGGGCCTCCTCTTTCCGCGGGGCCGCGTGTTGGTGCGCAGTCACCCCGCGGCAGCCCCCACGCCAGACACCACCCAGCCTCCCTGGAAAGTGGTGGGAGCCTCGTCAGCAGGGCTTCTTTTCGCAACCCCCTCGTGTTGAGAAAATAAGTCATAATTAAAAAGTCGAGGCAGCGTCTGTGAGGAGACCTGCTCAGCCAGGATCCGTGGCTTGCGCACAGACGCGCGGGCGACCTCCTGCAGCGCGACCCGGGCGCCATCCTGCGGGGCCTCACCAGCGCTCACCCTGACCTCCCTTCAGCTCTGCTGTTCTGCCTCCACCAAGCTGAAATTCTCGGTCTGTCCATCACTGAGCCGCAAAGTTGTACTTGAATAAAAATTCAGTCTAACAGGAGAGTCCTTTATGAAGAAATTAAGGAAAACAGCCACTGAAGAAGGGATGATGACAAGGAGAATAGATGCCTTTTGTGTGAAGTTACACACACGTCCTGCACACGTGCACTGAAATCTAGATGACACCGTTGGCGAGACGCCTGGCTTTCTCGAGATCCTGGAACCTCCTTACAATCCTACCTCGTTCTGGTCGGGGATCACACGTAGATCGTCACGATAAAGCTGAATTGTAGTATAGATTATCGAGTCATAATTCCTGTTTGCTGAGATGAGAAGCCTGACACACTGACATCCACTTCCTCTGACGCAGGGGCAGTGTGGAGAAAGGGTTCTGACTGACGGGATGACAGCCCCCACCAACCCCCATGCTCTGGCCCTGCCTCCGTGTCCCTGCAGAGGTCTGGTCCTGTTTGATGGGCAGCTCCGGGGTCCATAGATGGTCTGCATGGTGACGTGGGGCCTTCTGACCCAGTGCTGGAGACAGCACAGGGCAGTGACGAAGAATTGTCACAAGGAGAGCCTAACAAGCCCTCGGTGTTTACAGCTGTCTCCTGTTCTAACTAAAAATCCAAGGGAAGGGCACCTGAGAGACTCAGTACATTAAGTGTCCGACTCTTGAATTCAGCTCAGGTCATGATCTCAAGACTGTGAGAGCCAGCTCCGTGTGCGGCGCTGCGCTGGGTGTGAAGACTGCTTAAAATTCTCTCTCCCTCTGCCCCTCCCCACACACATTCATGCTCACTTGCTTGCTTTCTCGCTCTCTCTCTCCCAAAAAAAAAAAAAAAAAAAAATTCAAGTTAAGTTACTCTACCAAGAGAATAAAATAAAATCCCTTTTCCTTATAATTGTTAGAGATCCCATCTGAGAACTCAGTGTGTACCCCAAACCCTACCCACAGAAAGGCTCAATGACAGACAGTGTCACAAACGAACACACAGAAGCCAGCTGTCTAACCAGCCACCGAGAGAAAGGCTTCCACCTCAGCACAGCCTGTTGCTCCGGAAGTCTTGGTCGTGGTCCTGTGAGACAGGACTGGTTACCAGAGACTGTGCGCTGGGGCTTTGCAACAGAGACTCTGTTATGTCGGCTAAAGGAGATTCTTCTGGACACAATCAGTTATTTTACTAATTTATCTCCTTTATTCTACATTCTTTTCTCTCCCAATTAAAAAGCCATTTTCTATACTGTAATTACTTCAAAAGCAAATATACCATACTGTCTCTTGGGTTAAGTAATCTGAAAAACTAAATTTTAGAACATGAATTAGACAGCTAGAAACATGGCATCTCATTTTATATGTCTATATGCCCATATGTAGTTATATATCTGTAATACATAATACCCCTTGTAGTATACACATGAATGTATATCTAACATACAACTTCTATAAACTTGTAGCCATCTAAAATGTTCTATTTTCACAGTAAATAAAAAGAAGGAAGCATACAAATACTGCGTATCAGTCCCTCGGGTATTTACGAGGTCACGTCTATAATCCCAGCCTACAAGGTCAATGACTGGATGATTTGGGTTCCTCTACACTATGCTGCACTGCAGAAAAGAATGTGCTTCCCTGGAGAGAAACCACTTATAAGGTAGGTGTTACAGACTAAACTGTGCCCCCACAAAATTCATATGTTGAAGTGCTAACCCCCAAATGTGACTGTCTTGGGAGAGAGGGCTCTTAAAGAGGTAATCAAGGTTAAGTGAAGTCATCAGGGTGGGTCCCTGATCTGAGAGGACTGGTGTCCTTAGCAGAACAGGAAGGGACACCAGAGACTCCTCTCCTTTTGTGCACACACAGGGAAGAGCCCATGTGAGGACACAGTGAGAAGAGAGCTGTATGCAAACCCAGATGAGAGCTCTCACCAGAAACCAGCCCTGCCAGACCTTGATCTTGGACTTCCAGCCACCAGAGCTGCGGGAAAACAAATGGCTGTTGTGTCAGCCCCCCAGCCCGTGGCGTTCAGTAATGGCAGCCTGAGCACACTGATGCAGTAGCCAGGGCCACCCTGCAGCTGGGACGGAACGATGCTGTCTTGTCCCACATTCCTGTGCAAAGAATCATGGTGCTGCACACTGCACAAGCAGTGAGATCCTCGGGCACTGCTTCCCTCTACAGCACAAACATGTGAGAAATAACACAGGAGCGAGACATGGCCTCATACACCACAAATTAAGGCATTGATAGTGAGACTGATGATAAGAAAAACTCAACTCAAGGTAAGTCATAATACTTCCTTTCCGTAAGGAATGCCCCTGGTTGGGATATGCTACGACTATAAACCCTACACTTGGCAGCTGTCCTTTTACCTACAGATCAGGTTCTGTTGGGTACACAGAGCATTTTTTGTTTTGAGTTTTGCTTTAGTCTTATGTAGTAGGTAAAAAATTTGGTGATTTCTCAAAATCTAGATTTCTTTTGATGAGAAATCAGAAGATCGGGCAACTATTACTGGAGTCTAGGAGCGAGTGCTCCTCCGCCTGAGCATGAGTCCCCAATTCCCCAGACCCAGTCAAGACCACTTTGTTCATTTTCTTACCTCCCCGGTTCCTTCAGACATTTTGTGTATTACCACTACTTTAATATTAGGATTTCTTTCTTTTTTTTTCTTTGAGAAAGCCAATATGTTGCTTTTCCCTCTCCATCAATCCCTCCCTTCCTCTAAACCGATCTAACTAGAGACTGCAGCGTCTCGATGACAAGCAGAGGAGGGAGAAGGAAGAACTGACAGTCCTAAATCCGACCCAGGAAAGTGCTGTCCATGAAAGCAGACTGAAATACAAGAGGTCAAGACAGAAAGATGTGCAGCAATGTGTGCATTTTAGATTCTTATATCCTCGTAGATGTGGTCACAGCAGAGGATGGCGACGGGGTTAGAAGAGCGTACTGCCTTACTTATCAAAACTGTACTGGACAAAAACTGAGTCAGTCCTGAGGTTTGCGGTGAGACATACACATCCAGCTGCCACACAGTTCTAGATCTGAGAAGGGGATTCAGTGGTGATTCAGGGTGAGGCCAGACCCCCGAATGGCAAGCCTGTATAGATCCCACATCTCTCCTAAGGTGAGAATGATTCACAGCAAGGCAGTGGAGTGGGTGTGTATGAGCAGGGCACACACACACTTGCAGAAATGTGGAGAGAGAACATTATCCCCAAGATTCTGATGCAGCCCTAAAAATAACTTGGTGCAAGAAGACAAAAAAAAAAAAAAAAAAGTCTTTAAATTGTTAGCATTTGGGAAAAAAAAAAAAAAAAAACCTCAAGCTTAAGTATAGGCACAGTATTGTGCAACCCTCACCAACATCCATCTCTAGAACTTTTCGTCTTCCCCAGCTGCAATCTACAACCACAAAAAGTAACTCCTCGTTCTCTCCTCCTACTGCCCCTCCCTTCTCTCTTCTGTCCCTATGAATCTGACTACTTTGGGAGCCTCACAGAAGTAGACTCATACAATACCATCCTTTGGTGACTGGCCTACTTTAACATTTTAAAATAGTTATGCAATGTAAAACAAATGAACAAAGAAAAAAGTGGCAAACAAAAACACAGACTATTAAATACGGAGAACAAACTGGTTGTTGCCAGAGGGGAGATGAGAGGACAGGTAAAACAGATAAAGGGGATAAGAGTACACTTGCCTCCATGAACACTGAGTAATGTACAGAATTGTTGAGTCACTCTATTGTACACCCAAAACTAACATAAAACTGCGTGTTAATTATACTAGAATTTATTTAACTAAAAATTAAAAAAACAAATAAAATGGTTGTGTTATGTATCTCTCACCACAAAAGAAAAAAAGACTCAAGGAATCACTTTCTTTACGAAACAGGAGTAGAAAGTCTTTTTTTTTTTTAAAGATTTTGTTTTTTATTTATTTGACAGACAGAGATCACAAGTAGGCAGAGAGGCCGGCAGAGAGAGAGAGGGGGAAGCAGGCTCCCGCTTAGCAGGGAACCCAATGTGGGGCTCGATCCTAGGACCCTGGGATTACCACCTGAGCCGAAGGCAGAGGCTTTAACCCACTGAGCCACCCAGGCGCCCCAGGAGTAGAAAGTCTTAAGGGGAAAATAAGCAAGAGGCTTTATTGAAAAAAGCCAACAGGATGTAAGATGAGTAGAATGAGGGAGAATTGCAGATAAATTTCAAAATGGAAAAGAACATTAAAATTGACACTGAAGACAGTATACAGCTAAACTGCTGCTATAGAAACCGAATCTGAAATCTGGATGACAGACATGAAATAAGCCCGTACTATATACGGAACGTTGTCCCGCACACAGCAAGCAGTTTGGAAAAGGCAGCCGTGACTATACTTGGGGAAGGGAGGTGTGAGAAGATCTTCATGATACAGAGAAAAGAGTAAATCAATAGGTAGTGGGAAAATGTGAAGGACCCCTAACACAGAAGCTTCCCAAAACCCGTTTATAAAGGGTCATCACACTCCAGGCAAAGCCAACACACACAAAAAAAACAGAGGGGCCTC
Source organism: Meles meles (assembly GCF_922984935.1). Taxonomy (NCBI): domain Eukaryota; kingdom Metazoa; phylum Chordata; class Mammalia; order Carnivora; family Mustelidae; genus Meles; species Meles meles. The sequence goes on along the minus strand of NC_060077.1, from coordinate 89,020,053 downwards.
AGTGATTTTAATGGCAAGGACTATTTTTTAATCCACAGCACAGGAAAAACAAACAAATAAAAAGGATATCTAGAAGGGGGGAGGCTTTTCTTATGTATTTTTTCTTCTACAGTATACGACACTAAAAAAAAACAATAGAGCAGCAGAGATTAAAGGAGTTTTAAAGGTTATAGTCTACAGATTATTCCTTCAACAAAACTACCTCTAGCCAATCAAGAAATGAATCAAAACTCAGAACCAAAGAACAGAAAAATCACAGTTAAAAATAAAAAAGAGGAGCTTATGGGTTGGGGGTTTCTGATAAAACAACCAATCACAAAAACCCTGTGGAGGGGCAACACCTAACATCACCAAAGTTGGTTGAATAACCCATATTTGGGACCCTAAAAATACAGACAAGCCAGTCAAGATTTAAAGCAAAACACATCATTATGATGGCTCTTTCTTCCTGGGGGAACCATCCTGTTCCCGAACGTAAAACACTCCTCCAGAGTTGCTTGCGCGTTCCACACAGAGGGTCACCACACAGGGTTCAAACTCAAATATGAAAGTCAGGGGTTCGTCAGATTATTCTGCCCATTCTTGTGGGTGTCTGCAACGTGGCATATTACAACGTTTTAAAAACAGGAAAAAGACAGGTGTAAGAAGGGCGGGAATTCTAGAAGTTAAAAACAAAACCTTTATGTATAACTTTAAACCAGCTACCTTCCCAAAATTAAGAGAAGTGTAAGCTCAAGTTAAGAGATACAAATGTGAGAATGTCTGCATGAAAGTTCCAAGTTAACTTACAAACTACAGCAGGTTGGACTCAAAAGGACTCTTCTCAAAATAACGATAACGATAACAAAACCAACTATCCAGCGAAGCAAAGGTATCCAATATACACTTCCAAGTAAGGAATACAGGTGAAATATGTTATTTTTTCCTAACTTGCCCATGTTAGGATTACTTAGTGAAAAAAATAAAATATAAAAACTGATTTAGGGGCACCTGGGTGGCTAAGGTGGTTAAGCCTCTGCCTTTGGCTCAGGTCATGATCCTGGGGTCCTGGGATCCAGCCCCACAGGCAGCTCCCTGCTCAGCGAAGAGGCTGCTTCTCCCTCTGCCTCTCCCCCTGCTCCTGTGCTCTATCTCTGTCTTCTCTCAAATAAATAAAAAAAATCTTTAAAAATAACATTCTAAAACATATGTTAAAAAGTGATACTTAAGAAAAAATATTGGAAGAAATTTTGAAACAAACTTTTTAAGTAAGATTTTATTTGAATGATAAAGTTATTCATTAATATTTTCCTTCTGTCTATGTGTCTGTATTTTCCAAATCTCCTTTAATACACATAGTAACAGGAACTTTCCAGAATGCTCCTAGAGAAATGGACAAGGGATGCCTTCTCGAGCTGTGTGCAGCAGGGCTTTCCTTCCCACTCCCCTACACCAGCCTCAGCCCAATCACCAGCTCTAGAAAATAGTGAAAGAAACCACGTACTATGATGTTGTAGGTGTCAAACCCAATGCCACCGAGGAAGAACTGAAAAATGCCTTACAGAAACTGGCCTTGAAGTACCATCCCAATAAGAATTCAAACAAAGGAGAGAAGTTTAAACAGATTTCTCAGACTTATGAAGTACTCTGATGCAAAGAAAAGGGAATTATATGATAAAGGAGGAGAACAGGCAATTAAAGAAGGCAGAGCTGGTGGTGATTTGGGCTCCCCTATGACATCTTTGATATGTCTTTGGAGGAGGAAGGATACGGAGAGAAAGGAGAGGTAAAAACGTTGTGCATCAGCTCTAGTCACCTTAGAAGATTTACATAACCATGCAACAAGAAATCTAGCTCTGCGACAGAACATGATTTATGACAGATGTGAAGGTGGAGATGGTAAGAAAGTAGTAGAATGTTGTCCCGATTGCCAAGGTACTGGAATGCAAATAAGAATTCATCAGACAGGACCCGGAACGGTTCAGCAACTTCAGTCTGTGTGCATGGAGCTCCAGGGCCACAGGGAAGAGATCGGCCCTAAAGACAGATGTAAACCTGCAATGGAAGGAAGACAGTTTGAGAGAAGAAGATTCTAGAAGTCTACATTGACAAAGACATGAAAGATGGCCAGAAAATAACATTCTATGGTGAAGGAAACCAAGAACCAGGACTGGAAGCAGGAGATATTATCACAGTTTTAGATCAGAAGGAGCACAACACTTTGACTCATCGAGAAGACCATTTCAGTGCACGGACAAATGACGGCTGGAGCACTGGGCAGCTTTCCAAAACCAGTATCTACTCTTGACAACCAAACCACTGTCATCACCTCTCATCCAAGTCAGGTTGTAAGTGTGTGCTAGATGAAAGCCTGAGAATTTACCATAAACCATACATGAGAAGGCTCAAAATCACTGAATTGAAGGTAAATGGCCTTCTTACTCCTGAAAAGCTGTCTCTTCCAGGAAAAACTCCTACTTGAGACAAAAGATGTAGAAGATACTGATGAAGTCAACCAGGTAGAACTGGTGGGCTTTGATCCAAGTCAGGAAACATGACGCCACTACAATGGGGAACACAGGGGAGGTGGTCAGTGTCAGACTCTTTCTTTGTTTTTTTTAAGATTTTTTATTTATTTATTTGACAGAGAGAGATCACAAGTAGATAGAGAGGCAGGCAGAGAGAGAGAGGGGGAAGCAGGCTCCCTGCTGAGCAGAGAGCCCGATGCGGGACTCGATCTCAGGACCCTGAGATCATGACCTGAGCCAAAGGCAGCGGCTTAACCCACTGAGCCACCCAGGTGCCCCAGTGTCAGACTCTTAATGGGGTCAGTGAATAACACTGCTGGCATTTTATATGACATAGTGAGTGAGTGAAGGACTATAATCATAGCTCAGTATTTGCTATTGTTTTTGCTTTTTAATATTCAACTATGGTAGTGTTTTAAAAGTTAAAGGAAGAATAAACTCAAATACAAAAGCTCAAAATAATACACATAGAAACACTTATAATGAGATTTCCAAATGTCCTTTAATACATACAGTAACATTTATAGTGGTAACAATTTATAATATTTTAATACCTGGGGCTTTTCCTCTTGCCCAGGGCTTGAAGACATTTGGAGAGTGCCATGGCTTGAATGTGTGTGTCCCCCTCTGATCCATATGTGACGGTCACCCCCAATGTGATGATTTAGAAATAAGACCTTTAAGAAGTGATGAAGTCATGAGGGCGGCGCGCTCATGAATAGGATTAGTGCCCTTAAAAGAGAGCTCCCCTGGACTTTCTGACTCCCTTTTTTTGTTGTGAGGACAGTGTGAGATGGTTGTCAATGAACCAGGAGGAGAGCCGTCTCCCGACTCGGAATCCACAGGGACCTGATCATGGACTTCTAACCTTCAAAACTGAAAACAAAAATTCCAGTATTTAAGAATTTTTTTAAATTTTTAAAAATTGTATTTATTTGAGAGAGAGAGAGAGAGAACAAGTGAGAAAGCACCAACAGGGAGAGGGAGAGAGAGAAGCAGGCTCCCTGCTGAGCAGGGTGCCTGACCTGGGGCTCTATCCCAGGACCCTGGGATCACAGCCTGAGCCAAAGGTAGACGCTTAACCAACTGAGTTACCCAGGTGCCCCAAAATTCCATTTTTTGTAAGCTACCCCGTCTATGGTATCTTTAACAGCAGAACAGACTAAAAGAAGATTATATAGTAAAAATGAGATTTTGTTATTTATTTATTCATACATCTTATCAAAATAAAAGTATCCTCTTTGAAAGTAATTCAGTATTGAAATGAAATAAAGTGAATACAAAAATGTAGAATCACCAGCTCAATTTTTTTAATCCAGAAACTTCACAAATGCAACTAACAGCCTTATAATGGCAATGGCATCCACTGATAAAGCTCAATTTTCTGGATGGAAATTAAAAGCTCCATAAGCCTGGGGAGATTTATTTTCTGTGTCCCTCTTCTATTATATTGGTGTCATTTTGATCATCACTAAACTGGTAGTTGCTTTGCTCCTTCAAAGCTCTCACTAGGAGAAAAGAAAAAAAAAAAAGATTCTCATCTATTTCATAATGAGAAGCCCTCAATCGTTAGTCAAATGACCATATTCAAAACCTGTATTTTCTACAAAGCATACTACCCGTTTAGCATTTTCCTTGATAAAGGATCTGCTTCATGATATGCCTCAGACTTCAAGCTATTTTCTTGTTACACACTTTTTAATCTGATCAAGGCTTCTCCTTGTAATTATTTCTTATGCTGTTGTAATTTTCCCCTGGTCTTTTTAAATTCCACCTGAGGTGGGGTCTGATCGCACACCCGATCTTCCCGGCACTCATTCATTTTGCAGTAGCCCTGGGCACCTGCACTTCTCCTTTCTCTTCCAGGATGTTCTTTATTCTCACTTTTTGCATCTCTCTACATGTTGCTCCAGAATGATTTATTATCCTTGTTGTTCTTAGGAATCACTTTCGTTCTAATTGCAAAGCTAAATAAATTGTCCTCCCTCACTGTCACTTTGGAGAATTCTCTTCCAGTTGAACATTCCTAATTACGGCCTAGAGAGCTCCTAAAAGTTAAGGTCAGAATCACTGCATTCCAAGAGTGTTACAAAGCAGTGTGAGCACAGAGATCTTTTTTATATGCGGGCAAACCGCGGCCGCACTGCAGATCCATTTCCAGACCACTGCAATAAAATGTCTATCACGATAAGCAAGTCCAACGAATTTTTGGTTTCCCGGTGCATATAAAAGTTTGCTGCAGTCTAGGCAGTATGCAACAGCATTTGTCAAAACTGTACGTACCTTAATTTAAAAACATTTTATTGCTAAAAAATGCTAAGCATCACCTAACTTTCAGTGAATCATAATCACTGATCACTGGTCACCATAACAAATATAATAATAATGAAAAAGTTTAAAATATTGTGATTATTACCAAAATGGGACATAGAGACTTGAAGTAAGCAAATGCTGTTGGAAACCTGGTGTCCGCAGACTCCCTCCAAGCAGAGCCACAAAGCTTCCTCTGTGTCTGCTGAGGGCACAACAGGGATGTGCAGTAAAACAAAGTATGTCTGTAAATACCAACAATTGGCTGATTTTCTTCCTATAAAGATTTTTCCATATGGTCCAAATATTTGGACTCTCAGCATGACTGTCTCAGTTTCAACAGTATAAGAGACTGAATACAGAAGCAGACGATGGTCAGCCCACACACGAAAGTTGAACTCTAGCCTCTAGCATTCAGCAGCTCATCCAAGAAACCAACCCACTCTCTGTAGGAACCAATCCCAAAAATAGCCTACTATGTGCAAGTCAGACTTGCAGGAAGTCAGACCATTATCTCGAGCCACAGTCCAAGGAACCAAACAATAACCCTTGTACCAACCCACCCTAACTAGCCCAGATGAAACTCATGCCTGATGGCTTCACCAGCTGTTGCCCACATCCAACTCTGGACCAGTCTGAGAAAGCTAAAGACACCCCCTGGAACCAATCATGTAGGGTGTCTTGCCTCCAGCTAGCCCAAACGCACAGCTGCCCAGGCTGACCCCCTCAGAGCAGGACACACCGGGAGCCTTCCTGTTTTCCCTAGAGAGCATCCCCACTCTCCTGTCTGCCCCTGAGTCTCTGCTAAACCCAAGTGATGGTGGCCGATCCCCTTGTTAGAACTAGAGCAAGCTCTGAATAAACAGCCTTTGTGTATTCTCATTCAGGTGGTCTTCATTTATATCCAACCTAGCCTTCAAAAGCACCAGGAAGGCTTAACTTTTAGATATAATGCAGAGGCCAACATGCCCACTGTATTTACGGCTTTATTATTCCTGGAGGCATAAGACTCAAACTTCTAAATTTTGCTACATATTTTCCATTAAAGTCACACTTACCACATGGCTTTGTACTCGACACAAATCATTACTGCCTTTTTATCTGAAGGCTTATATATTTATAAACTAATCTTTATTGGGTGTTTGCTCTGTGTGAGACACAGATAAACAAGATGTGATTTTAACATAGATGCTCACAGTCTGATGCCGTCAACCATTTCAGTGAGTATCAATCTATCACTTTTACGTATCCAGTGGAGTACAGCACACTAGGAATATTTTCCGTCTAACGGGGAAGTGTGGACTTCTCCTTGGGTTCCCACCAGCTCCCACCTGGAAAAGTGGTGGAGGAAAATTAAAGTAGTGTAACCCTCCACACTGAGTCAGGACTGACACCTTAGGACCCTACTGTGATGGCTCTGGCTTCCAGAAATAGTAGTCTACAGGACTAAGTTGAAAAGAAGCAGATCACCGGGTACTTGATGAAAACATAGAACGCTGTGTCCTTAACAGGAAGCTTCGTTTTTATCCCAGGCAAATATAGGACTTTCCTTTGGACTACTAACAAAATCTCTGACAGCAGAGCCTGTATCAAAGATCAGAACTGGCTGAAAAGAACAAGAGGAAAGCCCTCTGGTACCTGTACTTTCCGCTCTAACTTCCGCACCATGTTCCTTGTTCCAGAGCAGACCCCGTTCCCTTTGGCGGCCCAGCAGCCTTTCCTCTGGTCACTCAGAAGTCAACAGAAAGCCCCACGGGGAGTATCACTGTCCCAGGAATTAACCATGCCATTTCCCCTCCTGCCTGAACACAGGCAGATCGGCGGTTTCCGACAAAGAACCAGAAGGACCTCTTCCCCCGTAGCCCAGCTTCGTTGTTCCACCATTGGTGAGAAAGGACGTCTTCTCTATCCGTGGATACACAGAATGGAGGAGTCTACTAGAGCAGCCCCCAGCAGAAGGATCAAAGAACGAGAGGCATAACAATGAGTTTGACCCAGTCTTGAAAAAAATGAACATGACCGTTAAGAGGAAGAGTCTATGGCAGCGCAGCAGACAACTCAACAGTGGGGCTGTGCCAGGCACGGCACCCGAGTCCCGGCGGAGGAGAGTTGCTCTCGCCCCATGTTCCTGGTCACTCGGTGGTTTTGGTCTCTCTTTAACCCAACAGGAATGCAAACTCCCTGTGCGGTGTGACACGCTGCCAAGAAAACTCTTAGACCTTCTCACTGGGTGTCACGTGGACCACGTGTGCCACACAAGATCTTTTTTTTTCTTTTTCCCCTAAGCTATACTTCCAGGAGTTCCTACTTCTGGCTGCCTAGCTGAAAAGGAATATTTGTAAATCTCAGTTACAAAGCCCAGCATGAGCATTCCAGAATATGCAAATTTCAGGCCCAACTCCTGTGTGCTTGTCAGGAATTCACACCAGAGTCTGATTCTAAAATGAAAATCTTATACAAAATATTTCGGTTACCCACAAATGCATACAACTCCTTTGGGGGTACATGTTCAGAGAATATCTAAGTGATGGGTTTCCCAGTCACTAACACACGGTTGGAAGATAAATCCAGGAGATTTTTATTTCTTTTTTCTCATTCTAGATGAATGACAGTCTCCCCTATTTGCACGGATCCTGGGAAGAATGAAACAGGTGTCCTATGGCACTCTTCCTCCAACCTTTAACGTAACCCACCTCCTCATGGCCTTGCAATTAGTTTACACTTGTAGTAAGAAGAAAGCTTCTGAGATATAAAAACCAGGGCATGGACCTTGTTTAAGATGACACATTCACACATACATATGAATCGTAGTTTGAAAGATTTAATTTTATATTCCTCATGTCCATAAAGTGAACCAGAATGAGATATTCATGATCCTTCCAGAAGAAAATAAAACTTATCTTAAAGTCACTTCCAATCTCATATGAAGTGTGATTTCTAACCCCATCATTTTAATGATGAGAAGTTGATTCAAACTTTCCTTCTGCTAAGCCTGCACCAAAGCATTTTATATTCTTCCAGATTCTTTATAGGCTTGTACTTGGTAATTAATCCCCCAAGTGTAATATAAGGGTAAGCTCATACAAATATCCAGTCTCCTAGAAGCAGGCGGCCGAGCAGGTGCTACAAGCAAAGAGATCCGCAGAGAGCCACGCTGGGAAATGGGAGCATGGAGCAGGGGCAGGAAGAGGAATGGGACCGGAGGTTACAAACTCAACCACACAGCCATTTTCTTTCCAGAGAAAGCAGAATCCACTGGCTAGAATAAAAATGATCAAGAAAGTTTATTGCCAGTTTATTTCTACAATGTAAACACTATTAAATGCAAAGAAACAGGAAACCAATTCAGTTCCAGTGTGAATGCAAGTAACAGCAATGGGCAATATCAGGCTCCCTAGCCTCAGACTCATAAACTCATAAACTCCTCTGCTTATGAGGACAAATGCTCCAGGCTGGATGACATCCAGGACCAATGACACTGCACAGGCAATGGGACAGCTTCCAATCCATGACTCTTGTTCACTTTTTTTTGGATGAGAATGTGTAGTTAAAAAGACGGGCTTCTGAAAACTTTGCTCCCACCAAAACTCTTCCCATAAAAGCCACTGTGAAGCTGTGGAATGATTATCTCGGGTTATAATCACTGAATGACTCCTCAAGAGCTGGAAAAAAAGTAGATTCTTTTAAGAAGCATGTGTTCGTTGTAAATCTTTTTAGAATCCTAAGACCCAACTAATATGATCATTCACATCTAAAATAATAGCAGTTACATGGGTAGAATTGTTAGTAGACCAAGTATTTACTGATAATCACAATCTCATCACTAAATCATGTGTGTAAAGAGAATAATTTTGAAATGTGGTCGTCATCATGCAGGTTATCATCTGGAAAGAAAACAAAACATTTATGCAACAATAAAGATAGCACGAATACCTGAATTCTGTCAATGGACTGGGCCTTTCCAGAGAAAAAGGAAATTGTTAAGGAAAAGAGTTTTCAGGCAAGACATTTGTGAATGAGGCTAGAATTTCAGCTAACTCTTGAATGATAAGATACAGAGAAGTGGCATGGAAACATTCTAGCTCTGAAGAATCACGTGACACTGAAACCATAAAAATGGTTGTATACAATATTAACAAAAGGAAAATCGATCCCATTCTTTTATACTTGCAGTAACCATATGAACAACACAACAAAAAATTCCATTCACAAGAGCCATAAAATTTTTCAAAATTATAAAATACCTATGAATAAATTTCTCAGGAAATGTGCAAGATCTAGCAGGTAGCATTCTGAAATGTTTCTCTAGGACCAGCTGAATTAGTTTCATAAGAAGGCCCCTCCTCTGTGAAGTGACTCAATACCAATATTGCTGATCATTTCTCTTAATTTAGACATTCAATGCAAATTCAGTAACTTATCCTAATGCTGCTAGAACTCTTCAAAACTTGACAACCTGATGCTAAAAGACTTATAAAATAAAAATATAACTTGAATGCAAAGAATTTTGACAAAGGAGAGAATACTTTCTTGATATAAATAAATCTGTAGGAAGGTAAACAGGACGTAAAGATGCCACAAATGATAGATCAACAGAACCAAAGAAAATATTCATAAGCAATCCCAGCTATTCAGGGCTAAAAATAGTAAAAGGTGGCATTTCAAAGCAGTGGGAAAGGATGTACTATTCAATTTGCCCATGCAGTTTTGGAATAATAAGCTACAAATTAAAAAAAACAAAAACAAAAACTAAATTTAGATCCCTGCATCACATTAGTCACATTTCAGTTCTCATCATATTAAAGGGCTAAATGTGAAAAAGCAAAACTCTGGTAGCAGAGGAGAAAACAGGGGTATTGCTTACAACGTTGGGGAAAACCAGGGACCTACTTTAAATAGATACAAAGCAGACAAGCAATAAAGGGAAAATAGATAAACCTAACTACATAAAACCCATTATCTCCACTACAAAAGACAAGCCCCATTGGGGAGAAAGTATTTTCTTAATACACACAATAGTAATAATACTAATACTAATAATACACACAAAGAACTATACTCCAAATTTTAAAACTCCAGAACTCGCCATCCCCCTATCATCACGCCAGTACAAACACAGCTCATAAATCGGCAAGGGTCTCTCCTGTTCCTCCAAGATATCCATTTTCAGGGATACAAGGAGACTCACATAAACTATAGACCCCAGATGACAGGTAAGCTCTGGAGAGAAATCCTGAGATAGGATGGGAGTGATGCAGAAGGCAACATGGCTCAGAGAGTACAGGTATTACACTTCAGAACGCACACACACACGCTCATGGCAAGGGTTAGACCCCATTTTTGCCCACCATGGTAGTGAGATATAGATTGAGCTGCCAAAAAAAAAAAAAAAAAAAGCCCCATTAGATGCGGTTTTGTTTTAAAACCAGATGACATATGGCTACAGAGAAGTCACATTTTCCAAAGCAGAGGGAAAGAAAAGCAACTTTAATGGAATTCTGCTCTGGTTTATCTAATATCCCACAGGAAACTTGCAAGTAGGTGGTCCAGGAAAGCCCAATTCATTCAAAGGTACATAAAATACAGGGAACTGGCAGGGGATCATTGCAAAGATGCAATAATAGAAAATAAAATAAGAAAAAATGTTTAAATCCGTTAACAGATGAATAACACTCACCAAAAGAAGGAAAAAATGCTGCCAAAGAACAGAAAAATCGGCACCAAACATTGTATGACAAATTTAAAATATAACAATCTCTGAAATGAAGTCACAGTCATACAAACCTTATACTGTCAGAAATGCCACATAACACACACACACACACATATGCATGCACACACACCACAAAAATACAAAGAAGCAGAGACCTCATAGTAAAATACTTTTTAATATTTATAAAGCCAGAAAATATATAATATTAAAAAAGTAAAGCCAAACTTCTCTGTCATATCCATAAATGTAAATGAGCCAAACCCAACAACATAAAAAAGAACTTTTTTGGTTCCAAAACAAACACAACTGTATATGAAAGAAAAATCTAAATGGAACTGAAAAGATTGAGCATTAAAAAAATAAAAATGTAACAAAGCCAAAAAGAAAGAGAGAAATCATGACATTCTTAAGAGAGCCCATGAAATATAGAACCAGAAACACTGCAAGATTAAACAAACAAAAGAACAGTAAAGCAAAGACAACTACTATAAATTCCAAAAGGTACAGATCAGCATGAAGGTAGTTTGGAAATATCTATGCTCCAAAGAGCATGGTTCCAATATCTACACAACAAAAAACATAGGCGATACCAGGAGAAATAGGCAGAAATAAGCTAATACTAGAAGATCCTAAACCAAGTCTAAAGCCTAACGTGAGTATATAAAACAAGTCAGTATCTAAATGATTCAAAATAACAGAATTAGTAAATTATATCTAACTTACACAGAAAACCCCCCCAAAAAACAGTGAAAACACCTTCTAGTCAAATATTTATAGGCAATTCAGGAAAAGTAGCTACATATTTGACCCCAAAGACATTCACTCAAAAAGCACCAAACTGACATCCATAGCCTGGTAGGCAGATTTGGGGCCCTGGCGACCCTCATTCCCTGCATGTCCATGAGTTACATGGCCAAAGATGTCATTTAGATTATTAATCAACTGACCTTAAAATAGGAAGTTAATCTTGGAATATCCGAGTGGGCCGAACGTAATCACAGGAGCCCCTGAAAGCACAGCTTTCTCCCTACTGAGGAGGTAGAAGTCAGAAAGAGGCAAACGGCATCCAAAGCACGAAGAAGACAGGAACCTTGCTGGCTCCAAGATGGAGGGGACCACAAGGAAAGCTAGAGAAGGAAGTTAATTCTCCCAAGAACTTCTGAGGCTGGAAGAGTACCCGGGCTTTCCTCAGCTGATACTTTGTTTCCTGCTCTGTGAGTCCAGTGGAGAGTGGCTGGGCCCCCAACATGGATGCCCTTCAGAACCAAGGTCACAAATGGGCACTGCTTGAACCTGTTAGACTTTTATGGTTGCTGGTCATTTATAAAACAACAGAAAACCTCAGCTCAAGAAGTAGAGTCAAACATGAACATCACGGGTGGGCAGAACACTAGAATACAATAGAAAAATAACTCTCTCAGATTTTAAATAAAAATATATGAAGATTTGTTTGCTTGTTTAGCTTCATTTATTTTGTCCTAAATCTATCACCAAATGTATGGATACTCTATAAATTTGAAAAATGGATTGATCTTTAAATGAACTAACAAGGTTTTCTCTGAATTTATATCTGAGAGTACCTGATAGTGTAGGAAATATTTCACCCAAAGAAGTAAAATATCAATAGCAATAAAGAGACTTGTCTTCTTCCCCAAAGAGTCAGTGAAAACTGTAAGCAGTGATTCATTTGACCACTTTTTACAGTAAAATGCTGCCAAAGTCAAAACAATTGCAGTTGGTCAGCATATTTTCCTGCCATTTAAGTAATTACCCATACACACACACATCTCAGCAATCCTAAGTAACACCTACTGAATTTTCATACTCTTTATATTTGAATGAGCCTTGAACACCATAACTACAATACCAGAAGCTATTTCAACCATTCAAAAACAGTAGGAGTATTTATAGTCCTGATGCCTTCAAAATTTTTAGCCCACCACGCTGCGGCATACCCATTTGGTAGTTTCATGCATCTGTGATATCTTTAGAGAACTCAGACTGAGTTTAGATTTACAGATTTAATGATAACTGCATAACAAGTTAATTTAGCTTTTCAAAATATCCATACAAATAGACTCCATAAAGAGACACTTTCCTGCACGCTGGATTCTGACTCTTCTCACACATATTTTCTGAAGAGCAAGTTCCCAGGAGATTTTTAACAATGGCTTCCCTTGGATTCGTTTTCAGAGCAATGATTCATATTTAATTAATACAACTCAATTCTTTCTTTTTATGTTTGTCCTCACATAATGAGCCAATTTGTTACCTATTCATTTGTAGAGTGCCTATTTTTCTTACACGGAAATGCTGACATAGATATTAGATCACAAGCAGGAAAAGAGGAAAAAATACTTCCTTTTGATATGAACTTTTTCATTTCCATTAAACAATTAACCAGAGCCAATGTAAAAAAAAAAAAAAAAAAGCATGTTTTTTAAATCATCTGGTAGCAATGACCAAAAAATAGAGCAAAGTTTATAAAAACACAGAAGACAAATAAGAATGACTAAACAATACAAAATAGCAAGTTAATGGGAAATGTACCCTAAGTGTGGATACTTCTTAAGTCCCTGACCATTGAAGAATACATAAATAGCTCTGAGTGGTTCTCGATTCCTGAGCTTGCCTGTTGGTAAACCATTTCTAGTTGTCCCGTGACTATATACACAGTTGTGTTCTGGGAAAGCCATAGCTCTACTTTCTTTGAATATGTTCTCAAGAAATGAAAATCCCACTATTCTGTAGATGTAGTTTGGATTTTCTTGGTACCCAAGTCTAGACAATTCTTTCTTGAGAAAAACCAGGCGGGTAGAGTACCCGGTGTCTAGTAAGCACTTTGTAAATGTGTTAAATACCTGAATCCGACATAGACATTCTGTGATTCTGACACCACAAACTCAGAACCTATTTAATGTTAATTAAGAATACCTTATCAGGAAATGACGCCATCACCCTTTTTCCCCCACAGGGTGGAATCATTCAGATTGGCGGGGGTGGGCATTTCTCCTCAGCTCTAGCTGCCTCTTTTTTTTTTTTTTTTTTAAGATTTTATTTATTTATTTGACAGATTACTTGACAGACAGATGTCAAGTAGACAGAGAGGCAGGCAGAGAGGGAGAGAGGAGGAAGCAGGCTCCCCGCAGAGCAGAGAGCCGGATACGGGACTCAATCCCAGGACCCTGAGACCATGACCTGAGCTGAAGGCAGAGGCCTTAACCCACTGAGCCACCCAGGCACCCCACTAGCGGCCTTAATTCCAGAATTCCACGGCTGTGTGTTTTACAAAGCTGTGCGGTGCTGGACAAGATGGGAGTAGCCCCCATCTTCCTGGGGACAGCACTGGGCCCCTGACAGTCTACAACGCACAGGTGGGCTGAATGCGCTGAGTTTATGGCTTCTTGGAGGCATATGGAATTCCGAGGATAACTTGGGGTCGGCAGACCAGTCCTCTCAGGACTCTTCTGATCCAGCAAGCCAGTAGTCCTCAAGACCCACCTGGGGAGCCTGAACTACCCACGCCTGTATTGACCTTCAGGTGCGCTGGGCTCCGGGTCTCGTGTCCCAGCATGAAGATCACGTCCACTAGAGGACGGACGCAGGGAAGCCGTCCCGCATCTCACAACAACTCCCACCGGGCCATTTTAGCCCCTCACGCCGGGGTCAGGACAGAAAGGCCCCTGCGCTGCCCTCGGTGCTCTTAACCCAGAGAACTGCCCCCTGCTGCAGCCCGTCCTGGCAAGAGGAAGAAGAGAACCGCTCCTCTGTCCCTGGCCCTGGGGAAGCCCTGGGTCACCACAGCCCTGCCGGGCAGAGCGGCCGCAACGTCGGCGGTCGATGGAGGGAACGAGAAGGGCTGGGAGGACGCGGTGCTCTCCGCTGCCGGGACCCGACAGCTGCTGCCACAGCGCGTTTTCTCGTATCTCCTACCACGGAGCCACTCGTGCGTAGTCATTTCGGAGCCTGTACTGGCCACGACCTGCAGGAAGTCTGTGACCTCGGGCCCGTGCGTCTCGGCGCTGGAGCCAGGCCGGGCAGCCCCTCCGCCGCCGCGGCGAGCGCTCGGGCCCACCCCGCTCCGGCTTCAGCTGCGGGCGCGGCTCCCGGCAGTGCCGTGCGCCAAGCCCGGTGCACGTGCGCCCTCCTGGCCGGGGCTTTGAGAACCCAGCAAGGGGCAGTAGCTCCAAATTACCTCTCTTTCTCCAGACCTCACAGAGCTAAATATATTTTCGGTTGCACTGGGTGTGACCAGACGATCAAAGGTACTGCAGGCCGCCGCACTGGCTCCAGAGCAGGCCTGATGCCACCAGCCCCGCGCCGGAGTGCTCGCCAGGGGCGCCTGGGGCATTGCCAGGACCTTAGCGGGGCAGGAAGGGACGCAGCCGTGGCCTCCCCGCGGCGCTGGGCCTGGCAGAGGGAGCGGCGAGCGTGGGCGCACCGTCCTGGCCTCTGCGGGCCGCGCCAGGCTTGTCCCCGCTCCTGCGCCCGCTCCGAGGGCGGCGCCAGGACCACCGCTGACCGGAGACGGGGAACCTGCAGAAACCTCCAGCTGAAGCCGTTTTCGGGCTGCTGAGAACGGCCGCATGGGGAGGTCTGGCTGGGGCCCTCTCGGGGTTGGACTGACCGACGCAACCCAGCCCCACCCTCTGGCCCCGCGCCAGCCGCGCCCGCTCCGGTCCCGCAAGGCCCTCGGACAGAGGATTACAGAAGCTTCTGGTTTCTTCCCCTGGGCACTGCCCCACGGTACTGCAGTAACTCAAGCCCCAGGTGGCAGAGGATATTAAAACTAAATGTGAATCAGTCAGAAGTTCCCAAGCAGGGAACTTACCAGAAGCCATTTCCCTTGCAGCCTTGGACGGTGTGCGCTGAATTCCGGACCTGGCACCAGGCAGGGAGGGCTTCGTGAGCACCGTCGCGGTGACAGATGGCTTTATTGGCCATGTTCAGGGTGTCCCAACCAAGAGCAAAATGTGTCGGTGCACCTGGGTGGCTCAGTGGGTTAAGCCTCTGCCTTCAGCTCAGGTCATGACCCTCAGGGTCTTGGGATCGAGCCCCGCATCGGGCTCTCTGCTCAGTGGGGAACCTGCTTCCTCCTCTCTCTCTGCCTACTTGTGATCTCTGTCTGTCAAATAAATAAAATCTTAAAAAAAAAAAAAAGAGCAAAACGTGTCCACAACAGGCTGAATCCTCGATTAAAATACCCGTCAGGATATGAGTTTCCCACCCAAATCCACTCAGCTGAAGAGAGGCAGAGAGGCTCTCATTTGAGGGGGTTACGGAAACATCTCTCCCATTTCGGGGCCAGCAAACAACCCATGAGTCACATCAGGCCTGTTGCCTGTTTTAGGCAGCCTATGAGCCAAGGAAGGTTTTTAAATTTTTAAATGGTTGAAAAAAATGAAAAGAAGACTTTGTGATGTGTGAAAACTGTATGAAATTCAAATTTCAGTGTCCATAAATAAAGTTTTATTGGAACAAAGCCACATTCATTCATTTTCATACTGCCTGAGGCAGCTTTCACACTACCATGACAGAGATGAGTAGCTGCAAAAGCTTGGACTATTTCCATCTATCCTGTTACTGGCTGAATGGTATCCCCAAAAATTCATGTGTTGAAGCCCTAATCCCTCATAACTCAGAATGTAATTGTATCGGGAGACAGGACCTTGAAAGAGGTGATTAAGTTAAATGGGACTGTAGCGTGGGCCCTAGTCTAATTGGACTATAAGCAGAGCTTTGGGTAAACAGAGTCCTATTCAGAAAGACTTGGGGATATGCAGAGGAAAGCCCCATGTGAGGGTACAGCAGGAGGAGAGGTCTTACGGGTAAATGAACTGACTAGCGCTTTGGCTTTGAACTTTCAGCCTCTAGAACTGTGAGAAAATACACCTGTTGTTCAAGTCCCCCACTCTGTGATGTTTGCAGCCCTAGCAAACTCATGCATAGGCCTTTACAGAAAAAGTATGCTGACCTCTGTCTAAACCATGACACCCTTCACAAATTCACCTGTGTATTCGACTATATAATTGAGTACGTCATCAGGGTCCCCAGGAGGACAGGCCTGGTCCACTCCATCTTCTTCAAAGACCAGTGGAGAAGAGGCATGCATGCCGTTGCCTTTCGCAGAGGATCAGAACACATAGTCACTCAGGTGGGTATCCAGCTCACCCATCAGACCAGAAAAGGAGGACCACCTTGCTGGGCTTGGCTGACACCTGCAGATTTCTGGGCAGAGGTAGAGACACTTGAGTCTCCACACCTGTCCCCACATCAGCCATGCACCTGCCCCCAAAACTCTGCCCACCAGCCCCAGGCTGTTTCCCTTCATGATTCTCTGGTGGCTCCAGGGCATCATGGCTAGAAGCACTTTATATTTAATCCCCTTACAGTGTTTCTTATGACACTCCCTTGGTTCTGTGTTTTCCTTTCCTTTCTCTCTCCTAGAAGGACATAAAACATCTTGGGTATTTTGTTATCAGGACCACGTCTTTCTGCATGTCTCATGTTAAAGAAAACACTCAGGTTGTTTGCCTCTTTCCTGCCCTTACTAAGGGACGGTTTATCAGCATTTGCTTGCTTTGCTGAAACACGCTTCCCAGACATGCAAACGCCACGAAAGGAGATGGCATCCGTCCCAGCACTCTGAAACACAGCAGCCCCTCGGAACAACAACAGTCTTTTATGTCCGCTGCAAAATTATCAAGCAGAACCTATTACGCAGAAACCTCAGGCCTTCAGCATTCTACTCTTGCCTCCAAAAAGAAAGAAAAAAAGGAGAAAAAAAAATGCCTACACAAAGTAATCCTGTCTCAATAAAAGCTCAATCTTTTTTGGTTAACTACATGGATAAGGACTAATGCAACTTATTAATTATGAATTCTTGGGATTTATCCACATTTTTTAACTGCACCAAATATATACTAAAAAAAAAAAAAAAAGAAAAAGAAAGGCCCTTTTCCTCAACCTCTGATAACTACGTTTTATGATAAGTCAGTAGGAACCACAGCCACACACACATTGATATATTAAATATTTATTTTCTGGGCCATTAGTACTATATGCAACCATATCGCTCAGTGATTAATATGAATGAGGTAGTTGGTCAAATGCCCACACTTCTCAGGTATGATGCCAGGACCCGAGTGGTCCAGGAGGCAGCTCACAGCAGCCTGGAGAAGGCGTGGGCAGCGATAGTAGTGGGGTAAAGGGATGCGGAGCCGTGTGCTAACAACACAGCCAGCGGCAGAGGAGCGGACTCCAGACCCAGGGAGAGGAGGCTGCAGCGGGAAAACGTGGGCAAGAACATTCAAGAATACCGTGGGGAGTCCAGGCACACCAAGCGGGATCTGAAAGAATGTCAAGATCCAGCTCAGGAACAAGCAGGACAAAGAAAAGGGCCAATGTACAGTCCAGGTAAAAAAAAACGCTGCACGTTAAGTGTTTCTCAGAGCAGCATAAAGACGCAGAGGACATTCTGGAGTGGAAAGAGATGGAACTTTACGACTCAATCTTAGTCTTAAGTCTCCACCCCCATCCGGCCCTCCACATCTCACATCTACGTGCCCGCTACAAATTTTACTTTTCTCTATTCCCTGTTCAGTCAGGCAATAAGTATTTCTGAGCACCTACTGTGTGCCAGGTTCCATGATAAACACCGAAGATACAAGAGGGACCCACACAGACCATGTCCCTGCCTTTAGGGAACTAATACTCTGATGGCTCAAAATAAACACCTATAAGTATTTTAATAAAATGAAAACTTGTCATGTTATAAAAATATTTGTCCTCATGACAAATGATAACCCAATGATCTAGAACAGCCTGTCTCCCATATCCACTAGCCACATGGGGCTACTTAAATTTAAATTCACTGAAATGAAATAAAATTGAAAATGTAGTTACTCAGCAGCATTAGCCATATTTCAAGGCTCCATGCCTCCTGGGGCTGGTGGATACCATACTGGATACAGCACGGATACAGAGCATCTTTCTCATTGCCGAAGGTCCTTCTGGACCACGCTAATCTAGCACATGTCCCAGGTAAAAACACCTCCCACCTTCCTTCCACTGACAGGAATGAAAGAAGGATTTCATCAGAGAGCTACTGACAGAAAGCTCATTCTTCACAGTCATTCATGAACAAAAGTCTCCCATTACCTTTAAAATTTGGACCAAACCCAATTAATTCTAAATCATGAAATTTCACCAAGATACAACATACCGTGGATATACACTTTTATATGTGACATTTTGTATTTTGGACACGAGGTTGAGAATGTGCTTTTTTCCACCATTCCTGAGATGTCGTTAGAATGATAAGAAAAATCCATAACAATTTCTTTTCTTTATTGAGAGAGAGATTTTGTATAGGATTATAAGACTATGCAGATGCAGGAGATGTGAATGATGAGACTCATCAGGAAAACTACAACCTACGCGATATACAGTGGGGACCCTGGTCAAGCCAGTTGCCAATCTGGAGAAATTCAAGACTCAAAAGTGCCAGGAAAGTAGGGGCAGGAGACGTGGAAATAAACGTAGCCTATAAATAAATATTGGCCCCCTCCCCACTCCCAACTTCTGTGTGGAAAATAGTTGGCAGCCTATTTTTATAAGACAAGTCACAGAAAAAGATGCTCTTCCTTGCCCCCTCATTGGGCATAAAGTTGAGAAGAACCAGGACACCCAGTACAGTGGGCACAGCACTAAGGGAGCTATTTCTTAGCATTTTAGAATGGATCAAAAACTAATCTGTGTAGCCTGGGGCAGTTTGTTAGTGTTTCATTTTTAAACACAAGTAAGCAACCAAGCATCACCAGACATTTGAGGAAATCCTGCAATATAAAAACCAAGATTTTAAAAAATAAAATGAAAAGACCCCAGGATTAAAACAACAACAAAAATAAAACAACATAATGCAGGAAAGAGAACTTTTTACAAGTCTAATTCAAAGACCTCTAGGGAGATATTCCATACGCAAATAATAATAATTTGCTTTGAAAAAGGAAAAATCAGGGGCGCCTGGGTGGCTCAGTGGGTTAAAGCCTCTGCCTTCAGCTCAGGTCATGATCCCAGTGTCCTGGGATCGAGCCCCGCATCGGGCTCTCTGCTTGGCAGGGAGCCTGCTTCCTCCTCTCTCTCTCTCTCTGCCTGCCTCTTTCCCTACTTGTGATCTCCTTCTGTCAAATAAATAAATAAAATCTTTAAAAAAAAAAAAGAAAAAGGAAAAATCAGACAATCAGAAAACACTCTTAGAAATTAAATATACTATTAATTATTATTACTAAATTTTTGCCAACAACCTCAATAGGAAGGTAGGAAGAAAATAAAGGACAGCAAAATAAATAAATAAATTAATAAAAAATTAAAAAGAGATGATAGTTACTAAATAAAATCAAAGAAGAAATCCAGTTTGTTTACCACCAAACTAACAGATTGCAGAGATAACAAAGAATGTGTGAATATAGAGTCGATAGTAAGAACTTCCGTGGAAGATAAAGGAAAACTCGGCAAGGAAAGAGAATCAAATTTCTTATCACTAAGACTGGATGGTAGATGGTCAGATAGCAACATCTTCACATTTTTGGTGGGAAAATCATTCTCAATAGAAATACCTGTAAATGTCAACCACTTGGTTGATCTGAAGTGCCAAAGGAAGGCATTTTCAAATACGCCAGGACTCGGACTATTAATTTCCTTCTTAGAAAGTGAGTCAAAGATGTAATTCAGCAAAAGAAGGGACTAAGTCAAGAAAGAGAATGAGAGAGAGGAAATCAGGGATGCAGGAAAGAGTCCATCCAGCTCAGGAGACCCAGCAGAGGGGAGCAGTGCCACACAGCAGTCGCCTTGCTCAGAGCAAAAGTGATAAAGGACTTGGAGAGAGGACTGTGGGCAAAGGAGAAATCAATAAAATAAATGGTGTTATATCGATTTATTTGACAGTGAGCTATAGTAAAGGCAAAGATTCAAGTAAAAAAAGGCAAGAGAATTCCATATGAAACAAAGTTCCAAAATAAAATATCATCATGTACATAATCATTGTACATGGCCCTCTAATGAGCAACGAATGCACAAACTGAGTCCGTTGTTTTATTTTCAAGCTCTTATCAAAATCTCAACAAAGAGGGGCACTGAACAGCTCAGTTGGTTGAGCATCTGACTCTTCATTCTGGTTCAGGTCATGAACTCAGGGCCAGGATGCTGGGCTCTGTGTATGGCTGCTTGCTAGGCAAGGAGTCTGCTTCCCTCCCCTTCCTTCTGCCCTCCCCCTGCTCACCCAGACGTGCTCTCTCTCACTCTCTCTCTCTCAAATAAATAAAACTTTTTAAAAAATAACAAAAAAAAAGAAGACAATTATGGTAAGAGAATAAAATGAAAGCTTAGGTGGACAACATAAAATTATGGAAAACAGAAACTGAAAGCAAGGAACGAGCTGAAAGAATCCTGTACTAGTGTTCACGTGTCCACAC
Source organism: Meles meles (assembly GCF_922984935.1). NCBI lineage: Eukaryota > Metazoa > Chordata > Mammalia > Carnivora > Mustelidae > Meles > Meles meles. Next base: position 88,999,051 of record NC_060077.1, on the reverse strand, counting down.
ACACAAAGTGCAGTGTCAAGAGATGCTGCCTATAATCAATGAAGCAAGAAATAAAAAGGTAAAACATTACTTAGAGTCTAAAAACAATCAAAAAACTAAAAGTAGTAATGCAATTATTCTGGGACAGAGGCAGAGACATTTGGTGTAGTGATTCAAGGACTCCTCACAAAACATGTCTAAAATTAATGAATCAAGAAATGATAATTTAAACATATTATTTGGCATTGTAGAAGTAAATACCAGAGAACAGGTTAATAAAGTTAAAGATTGGGGCACCTGGGTGGCTCAGTGGGTTAAGCCTCTGCCTTCGGCTCAGGTCATGATCTCAGGGTCCTGGGATCAAGCCCCGCATCGGGCTCTCTGCTCAGTGGGGAGCCTGCTTCCACCTCTCTCTCTCTACCTGCCTCTCTGCCTGCTTGTGATCTGTATGTCAAATAAATAATAAGTAAAATCTTTAAAAATAAATAAATAAATAAAATAAAGTTAAAGATTGTTCCCTCTAAGAATGGGAATTAGGTAACAGAAGGATGTTGCTTTCCATTATAAATGCCTGTGTACCACAAGCTTTAACTACATGCATGTAATTCTTGGATCAAATTTGTATATTACTCTATACTTATAACAAGAGTAATAGTTCTACTATTGACAAAGCCAGGATTTCAAGGTAGGCAATGTGACTTTGGAAACTACATTCTTGACTACAAAATTAGATGCCTCCACTAGGATACATTTGGGGAAAGAAAATTAGAAAAAAGTTAATATGTAACATTTTATAGACCAGTGTCCTCAGAGTCTGATTCCCAGGTCAGTAGTATCAGCAAAACCTGGAAACTTTTAAGAAATCTGATCAAAAGTACCATATGCAGGTGGTTAAAAGTCAAGCAGTCCCCACCTAAGACACACTGAATCAGTATGGGGGCAGCCCCAAGAGTCCGTTTTAAGAAGTCCCCCAGCCTGTCCCCCACCCAGCAGATTCCACTGTTAGGGATGAAGAAAAAATTTGGAAAGAACAGACATCCAGTCATCAATAACTAAATCTTTGGAAGGAAGGACTCCTATATTCTTAAGTTTTTCATTGCCAAGTGTCACTTTCATATAAATATAGTTGAAATAGTGGTAAATGTATGTATGTAGTATAATGTGCAAGTGACCAAATAGGAAAAGACGGAAATTTTCCAGAAGTACCAAAATACTCATTAAACAGGGACGCCTGGGTGGCTCAGTCAATTAAGTGACCAGATCTTTGTTTCCACTGGGGCGTGATCTCAGAGTCATGAGATCAAGCCCTGTGGTGGGCTCCATGCTCAGTGAGAAGTCTGTTGGGGATTCTCTCCCTCTGCCCCTCACCTTACTCTCTCTCATAAATAAATCTTTATATTTTAAAAAAATGCTCATTAAACCATGCTTACTGCCCCAGAAAAGTAGAAGCAAAATCTTAGATAGACATTCTCGCTAGACACCATTAAAACAAAAAAACTGAGGCAGAGTTGAACACAGGCAGAGATACAAAAACATACCAAAAGTTGGATTAAAATTCTAAATAACCACATACACAACAACTGAAGTGTTCCCTCAGCCTCTCTCTGGCATAACAATATTTATGTCTCTGATTAACCAAAGCAGATTAAACTTCTTCCTCACATATATTATTCGAGCTCTGGCAAAAGAGCCCGAATTATTTTTCAAATATCTTCCCTGCACTGCTAATCATCTTTGATTTTCACAAATCAAAGTTTCACATAACATGTGCAATCATAGACTTTTTACTCCGGACATTCCATCCAACTCAATCCTTTTTGGATCCTACTCTAAAATCAAGAAAGCCTTCAAGTCAGAGTAGTTCTCAGTACTGGAGGTAAAAGTTCTCTGTGTCTGAAATGTTTTAGGAAGGGTACAGCAGACGCAGCACCGACGGAAAGAACTGATGCGAACTGGAAAGGGGAGGAGTGGAGAAGAGATGATGACCTCGACTTGCTGTGATTCAAGCTCAAATTACAGAATAAAACAGATACAAAATGAAAGAACACGGAAAACAGACGGAATCCGGGTGCCAGCAAAGGAAGCTGACAGTTGAATCACAAAATGAAATGGACCCGGAGAAAATGGAGATTTAAAAACCATCATTATATTTGATTTATAGAATCCAGTTTAACGGCCTGTTAGAGAAACATTAGGTGCACATCTAGTTGCGATTTTTTCTAGCTGTTCTCTTTTCAGAAGATTTATTTGCCACAGTGCCGTATGGTTAAAATTCCATCACAAAGGTGAATGCAAGTATAAATATTTCCTTAGCTGCTTCTAAAAAAAAACCAAACTCCTCTTTGGAAGAGCAGAAAGTTCAGGGGATTTCTTTTAATAATAAAAATAATAAAAGATTCATTAAAGGAAATTAAAGCAAAACCACCTTAAATCTTCACTGCCAGCCTATGGCATATTAAAAGTCTTTTTTAGATCACTCCCTTCTTAGCTCGTAAAGGAGTACAATATAGTAATTAAAATGCATATGTATTCATAGAAGTGCAAGTCACTATACAACATACTTTTTTATTATAAATGAAATAAAATCATAAAATACTAATAGGTAGTCTATTGTAACATATGCTTAGGGTTAGCTGTGTTACAAGATTCCTGGTCTTAATGCAAAGACTGGGGCGCCTGGGTGGCTCAGTGGTTTAAGCCGCTGCTTTCGGCTCAGGTCATGATCTCGGGGTCCTGGGATCGAGTCCCGCATCGGGCTCTCTGCTCAGCAGCGAGCCTGCTTCCCTCTCTCTCTCTGCCTGCCTCTCTGTCTACTTGTGATCTCTCTCTGTCAAATAAATAAAAATAAACAAAATCTTTAATGCAAAGACTGTTCTTGTGATCATTCTTGGTATTGAAATACTCCAACATTCATCTCTATTACCATTTAAAAGCCTTAAAATAGAAATGAGCATTTGATTTTTAAAAATTATAGGCAAACATTATATAAAACTCAAATTGCCTTTGATCCTTTAATTAAAATTATCTGCAACGTGTCCATTTGCCCTGTAACTGCCCTCCGGACAAGGACGCTGTCAATCCAGGAAGAAGTCCATGTGCCCGACACACTGGCCAGTACCAAACTGAACCAGACCATTGAAAACTACAATCTTAGTTTTTCAAGAATGTATCTATGTGTTGGTGTGGACTGAACATTCGCATCCCCCCAACATCGTGCCAGTGTTAGGAGATGGCGTCTCCGGGAGGTGATCAGGTCATGAAGATGAAGCTCTCGTAAACGGGATGTGTGCCCTGAACAGAGACCCCCTCTCAGAGAGTTCTCCCTTGCCCCACACCACTCCCCCCTCCCCCGCCCATGTGAGGCTGCAGCCAGAAGACGGCCACCGGGAACCTGACCTGACACTGAGTCTGCCAGGACCTTCAGCTCGAAGCTCCAGCTGCAGCACTGAGAGGAATGAAGGTTTGTTGGCTAAGCCGCCCGTATAGCGGCCTGGACAGTGCAATCAGTAAAAGTTCACTGATGTTATGGGCTCCTCGAGCGTTTCATCAGCAGCATCTCTGCTAACACAGGTCTCCCTTTTGTAAAAGCGTTGGTGGGTCCCCCAAGCCACCTTTCAGCTTGCCAGCTTGGTCCACTCTGCTGTGGCTCGGGCCACAGAAACCAGAGCCTGGCCCCAAATGCTCCCTGAACATCGGCCACAGACAGTGCAGACAAGTCTGTTCCCCTTGGGTGTCTGGGGCCCCTCGGGGGCTGGGAATGTTGGTAGGGTAGGACGTATGGAGCAGAAGGTCAGAGGAGTGACTTGGACACCTGAGAGAAGAAGGCATGCTGCTAGCGGGCTGGCCCACCAGCCAGGTGCCCTCCAGAGGGATCGGCTCTATGCCCTAGTTTAACCTCACTCCTGCAGTCCTGGCCTCTCTGCTGCTGGGGGCACCTTGTGAGCCTGAAAAAATCCCAGAACAAGAAAACTCTGCACCGTACAGAACTTACCCTATGATTTCCTCCCAGCCGGGAGGTATCTGCCCCGAACACTTTGTCGTGTACACCCTCCACCACGTCTCCCTGATTCCGCAGATCTGGAGCGAAGCCTGGTCATGGGACCAAGAGCTCCCCATGCTGCTGGCAACCGGGGTTCTAGACCTTCGTTGATCAACTGACATGACCTGGCCCACATATCGTCTCAGCCAGCAAAGCTGACAGTTCCCTTGAGCCCAGATCTCTGCAACAGCAAAGTCTCTTTATAGATAGTCTTCACACTCGGCCAGCTACTATTCCTTTGAGATCTAGAACAGCTCTGGAGGAGAAGGGCTGATGCCTTCCAGGCCTCACATCTCGATTATGAAAGCCTGCCAGCCACCCTGAGAAATCTTGGTGGAAATCGGGGCAGCAGGGACCCAGGGCAACCCGATCAGTTCGGGACAGCAGGAACAAAGCCTCAAGCACCTGAGAGCTGTGAAAAGCATTGCACAGGGGGCCACGAGGGCCATGCTGACACTTGGGGCACGTACAGTTCACAGTGCCACATCCAGTAAGGGGCTCTGTGGGGGGCAGGTACAGCCTCATAATCCTGCTTTCCTTGATGGGTGTGGGGGGTCTCGGACCCCTTCCAATGCCACTGGCTGGAGTCCGGGGATGGGTTATCTCACCTGGAGGGGTGAGAGATGCCAAGTTTGCCCTATTTTTCATAACCATAAGTAGAAATGCTGTGAGCTCCATGTTCATTGCCCTGCAGAAAGCCCTCCACATTTAGCAGGGAGATGTGCTCTGTGATACTGGGGACATACTTACACCAAAAAAATTAATAAATAAATACTATTCTTACAGAGCCAAACATACTGTGACCGTACCATCCAGTAATCACACTCGTTGATAACTGCCCAAAGCAGTTGAAAACTCCTGTCCACACAAAAACCTCGATGTTTAGAGGAGTTTTATTCATAACTGACAAAACTTGGAAGCTACCACAATTCGGTGAAGGGATAAACAAACCGTGGTCCATCCAGACGACGGAATATGATTCCGTGCTAGAAACAGATGAGCCATCAAGCCATGAAGAGACACAGAGGAACCTTAAACGCATACCACTACGTGGAAGCCAATCTGACAGACGACGTGCTCTGTGACTCTGACTACAGTCCATTCTGGGAAAGGTATGACTACGGAGACAGTAAAACGATCAGTGGTTACCAGGGGCTCTCAGGGAAGAGGGATGAGCAGATGACGCACAGAGCGTTTTCAGGGCTGTGAAAGCAGTCTGCGTGATACTAACATTGTTGCCGCATGTCATATACATTCGTCAAAACTCACAGAATGTGTAACACCATGAGGGAACCCCGATGAAAACCATGGACTTCAGGGTGATGGTGGTGTGCCGGTGTAGGTACACTGGTTGTACAAAGTACCCCTCTGGGCAACACCGATTGTGGGGGATGCTGTGCATGGCTGGGGACAGTGTTACATGGGAAATCCTACACTTTCTGGTCAATTTTGCTGTGAGCCTGAAACTGCTTTTATGTACTATTTAAATTTTAGTCAACATCTACAGAACAATGCATGTTTCTGGAGTAGAATTCAGTGATTTGTCACATACAACAGCCAGTGCTCATCACAACAGACGCCCTCCTTCACACCCATCCTCCATGAAGCCCATCCCTCACCCACCTCCCTCCATCAACCCTCAGGTTGTTCTCTATAGGGAAGAGTCTGTTACTGTTTATCTCCCTCTCTCCTTTTGATTTCCTCCCACCCCACATATTCATCTGTTTTCTTTGTTAAATTCCACACATGAGTGAGATCATCTGGTATTTGTCTTTCTCTGACTGACTTATTTCACCTAGCATAATACTCTCTAGCTGCATCCATGTCATTGCCAATGACAAGATTTCATTATTTTTGATGGCTACATAATATTCCTCTGTGTGTGTGTGTGTGTGTGTGTGTGTGTGTGTGTGTACCCCCACATCTTCTTTAACCATTCATCAGTTGAGGGGCATTTGGGCTCTCTCCATAGTCTGGCTATTGTTGATAATCTTGCTATAAACATCAGGATGCACGTACCCCTTCGAATCTACATTCTTGTAGAGATCACTTAGTGGTGCAATTGCTGGATCATAGGGTAGCTCCATTTTCATTTTATTTCTTAAGATTTTATTTATGTATTTATTTTAGAGAGTGAGTGAGTACATGTGAGTGGGGAGCCGGGGGAAGGGAAAGGGAGAAAGAGAATCCCAGCCAGACTCTGCACTGAGCACAGAGCCCAACTCGGGGCTTGATCCCATGACCCAGAGATCATGACCTGAGCCAAAACCAAGAGCCTAATGCTAACGACTGAGTCATCCAGGCACCCTGGTAGTTCTATTTTTAACTTTTTGAGGAACCTCCATACTTTTTTCCAGAGTGGCTATGCCAGTTTACATTCCCACCAACAGTGCAAGAGTGTTCCCCTTTCTCCACATCTTCACCAACACCTGTTGTTTCTTGTGTTGTTAATTTTAGCCATTCTGACAGGTGTATGGTGGTATCTCATCATGGTTTTGATTTGTATTTCCTGGATGATGGGTGACGCTGAGCACCTTGTCATGTGTCTATTAGCCATCTGGATGTCTTCTTTGGAAAAGTGCCTACTCATGTCTTTTGCCCATTTCATAACTGGATTATCTGGGGGTTTGGTGTTGAGTTTGATAAGTTCTTTATAGACTTTGGATACTAACCCTTTATCAGACATGTCACTTCCATAGGCTGTCTTTTAGTTTTGCTGATTATTTCCTTCAATGTGTGGAAGCTTTTTATCTTTTTTTTTTTTTTTGTCATTTAATTTTTTTTTTATTCGTTTATTTGTTTATTTACAGCATAACAGTGTTCATTGTTTTGGCATCACACCCAGTGCTCCATGCAGTACGTGCTCTCCCTATTACCCACCACCTGGTTCCTCAACCTCCCACCCCCCCCCCCCGCCCCTTCAAAACCCTCTGGTTGTTTTTCAGAGTCCATAGTCTCTCATGGTTCATCTCCCTTTCCAGTTTCCCTCAACTCCCTCTCCTCTCCATCTCCCCATGTCCTCCGTGTTCTTTGTTATGCTCCACAAATAAGTGAGACCATATGATACTTGACTCTCTCTGCTTGACTTATTTCGCTCAGCATAATTTCTTCCAGTCCCGTCCATGTTGCTACAAAAGTTGGGTATTCGTCCTTTCTGATGGAGGCATAATACTCCATTGTGTATATGGACCACATCTTCCTTATCCATTCATCCGTTGAAGGGCATCTTGGTTCTTTCCAAGGTTTGGCGACCGTAGCCATTGCTGCAATAAACATTGGGGTACAGATGGCCCTTCTTTTCACTACATCTGTATCTTTGGGGTAAATACCCAGCAGTGCAATTGCAGGGTCATAGGGAAGCTCTATTCTTAGGAAGCTTTTTATCTTGACCAGGTCCCAATAGTTCATTTTTGCTTTTGTTTCTCTTGCCTCTGAAGACTTGTCTTGTGAGAAGTTATTATAGACAAGGTCAAAGAGGTTTCTGCCTGAGTTCTGTAGGATTTTGGTGGATTCCTTTCTTACTTTTAGGTCTTTCATCCATTTTGAATTTATTTTTATGCATGGTATGAGAAACTGGTCCAGCTTTCCCAACACCATTTGTTAAAGAGACTGTCTCTTTTCTACTGGATTTTTTTCCTGCTTTTTTTGCAGATCAGTTGATCATAGAATTGAGGGTCCATTTCTAGGTTTTCTATTCTGTTCCACTGATCTGTGTGTCTGCCTTTGTGCCAGCGCCATACTGTCTTGATAGTTAGCTTTGTAATAGAGCTTGAAATCCAGAATTGTGATGCCTCCTGTTTTGTTTTTCTTTTTTAAGGTTGCTTTAGTTGAGCTATTTTGGGTCTTTTGTGGTTCCATACAGATTTTAGGATTATTTGTTCTAGTTCTGTGAAAAATGCCAGCGGTATTTTGATAGCAGTTGCAGTAAATGTGTAGGTTGCTTTGGTTAATACAGACATTCTAACTATGTTTGTTTGTTTGTTTGTTTGTTTGTTTGAAGATTTTATTTATTTATCTGACAGACAAGAGATCAGAAGTAGGCAGAGAGGCAGGCAGAGAGAGAGGGGGAAATGGGCTCGCTGCTGAGCAGAGAGCCAGATGCAGGGCTTGATCCCAGGACCCTGGGATCATGACCCGAGCCAAAGGCAGGAGGCTTAACCCACTGAGCCACCCAGGTGCCCTTAACTATGTTTGTTTTTCCAGTCCATGAATATGGAATGTATTTCTGTGTCTTCATGTCCTCCTCAATGTCTTTCGTAAGTGTCCTGTAGTTTTTACAGTACAGATCTTTTACCTCTTTAGTTAGGTTTATTCCCAGGTATCTTATTGTTTCTGGTGCAATTGCAAATGGAACTGACTCCTTGATTTATATTCCTTCATTAGCCTTCATTATTGGTTTATATAAATACAACAGATTTCTGCACATTGATTTTGTATCCTGCGGCTTTGCTGAAATCCTGTATTAGTTCCAGCAATTTTTTGGTGGACTCTTTCAGGTCTTCTACATAGAGTATAATCTGCAAATAGGGAAAGTTTGACTTCTTCCTGGCTAATCTGGATGCTTTTTATTTCTTTTTGATATCTGATTGCTGACACTAAGACTTCCAGTACTACATTAAATAGCAATGGTGAGAGTGGACATCCTTGTCTTGTTCCTGATCCTAGAGAACGGCTCTCAGCTTTTTCCCATTGAGGATGATATTAGCCGTGGGTCTTTCATATATGGCCTTTATGATGTTGAGGTATGTTCCCCCATCCCTACTGTGTTGAGAGTTTTTTATCAAGAATGGGTGCTGTATTTTGTCAAATGTTTTTCTGCATCTACTGAAAGGATGATATGGTTCTTATCCTTTATTTTATTAATGTGGTGAGCACATCGATTGATTTGCAAATATAGAACCACCCCTCGAGCCCACAAGCAAACCCCACTTGATCGTGGTGAATAATTCTTTTAAAGTACTGTGGAATTCGATTTGTTAGTATTTTATTGAGAATTTTTGCATTCATGTTCATCACGGATATTGGCCTGTAATTCTCCTTTTTAGTACAGTCTTGGTCTGGTTTTGGAATCAATGTAATGCTGGCTTCAGAGAATTCGTTTAGAAGTTTTCCTTCCATTTGTTTTTTGGAACAGTTTAGGGAGAATAGGTATTAACGCTTCTTTAAATGTCTGGTAGAATTCCACAGGGAAGCCATCTAGCCCAGGACTTTTGTTTGTTGGGAGATTTCTGATTACTGATTCAATTTCTTTGCTAGTTATGAACACTTTGCATGGTGTTCAAATTTTCTATTTCTTCCTGTTTCAGTTTTGGTGGTTTGTAAGTTTCTAGGAATTTGTCCTCTTCTTCCAGATTGCCCAGTTATGTGGCAAATAATTTTTCGTAGTATTCTCTTACAACTGTTTGTGTTTCTGTAGTGTTGGTTGTCATTTCTCCTCTTTCATTCATAAATTATTTGTCCGGGTCTCTTTTCTTTTTGATAAGTCTGGCTAGGGGTTTATCAATTTTATTAATTCTCTCAGAGAACTAGCTCTTAGTTTCATTGATCTTTTCTACTGGGTTTGTTTCTATATCATTTATTTCTTTTTTTTTTTTTTTGGTTTTATTTATTTGACAGAGAGAGAGTAGGTAGAGAGGCAGGCAGAGAGAGAGGAAGAAGCAGGCTTCCCGCTGAGCAGAGAGCCCGATGCGGGGCTCGATCCCAGGACCCTGAGATCATGACCTGAGCCGAAGGCAGAGGCTTTAACCCACTGAGCCACCCCAGATGCCCCTATATCATTTATTTCTGTAGTAATCTTTATTATTTCCCTTCTTCTGCTGGCTTTAAGCTTTATTTGCTGTTCCTTTTCTAGCTCCTTTAGGTGTAAGGTTAAGTAGTATTTTTTAGACTTTTCTTGCATCTTGAGGTAGGTCTGTATTACTACATAGAACTACCTTTGCTGTATCTCAAAAGGTCTGGACTGTGGTGTTTTCATTTTCATTTTCTTCCATGTATTTTTTTATTTCTTCTTTAATTTTCTGGCTAACCCATTCAATCTTTAGTAGGATGTTCTCTAAAACTGCTTTTAAAAAATTAGTCTAAGGCTCCTGGGTGGCTCATATGGTTAAGCATCTGCCTTTGGCTCAGGTCATAATCTCCAGGTCCTGGGATGAAGCCCCGCTCCCCATCCCTCTGTCTCTCCCCCAGCTTATACTCTTTCTCTCTCTCGGATGAATAAATAAAATTTTTATAAAAATTAGTCTATTAAAGTGAGAAAAAGTATTCATTTTTAATCAGAAATCCAGTTTTAACACATATCCTGCATTTGCATTTGCTAAGCCTAGCAATTCCATTGGAAGAACATGGAAATTTCAAATTACAAACACCATAATGAATCTCTTAATATATTGGGCATATTTTGAACCTCCTCCCCCCTCTTTGGAAGGAGTTCCCCTATTTTCTATCTAATTGACAAGCCCCAGTTGAGAAGAGGAAGAGGTTTGGATGGGCTGGATACTCCCCACACTGGGTTAATTAATTTGCCACAGTTTGGCGCTCCCTGTAATGAACCCCAGGATTTTATGGACTTTTTTCGGGGGGGTGCAGAGGGAGAGAAACTTAAGCAGGCTCCACACTCAGTGCAGAGCCCAACATGGGGCTCCATCTCACAGCCCTGAGATCATGACCTGAGCCAACATCAAAAGTCAGACACTTAACTGACTGAGCCATCCAGGCACACCATGTATCCCAGGATCTCAAATAGTTTTTATATTAATTTATAGTCTTCTAAACAAATACTCTGTTTACATCAGGTCTACATTTGATCACAGGCTTTTTTGTTTACATGTGTGCTGTTTCAGTAATTTCGTCAAAGTCTGTGAAATCGGAAACTGGGATTTCAGTGATTTCAGTTTCACCGGTAACCTAATGTGACATCTAAAAAAATGCTCTCAGGGGCGCCTGGGTGGCTCAGTGGGTTAAGCCGCTGCCTTCAGCTCAGGTCATGATCTCGGGGTCCTGGGATCGAGTCCCACGTCGGGCTCTCTGCTCAGCGGAGAGCCTGCTTCCCTTCCTCTCTCTCTGCCTGCCTCTCTTGTGATTTCTCTCTGTCAAATAAATAAAAATCTTTAAAAAAAAAATGCTCTCAGTAAATGCCTGTTAAATTATTCTTCTCTTGTCTTAGATATTTTAAAAGTAATACATCTGACCTTTAGTGCAGCATGCTTTCTTTCCATTAATAGGGCTATTTCTCACAAGAGCATTTACATTACATCAGTGTAAATTTAATATTTTATTCATTCAGGCAGCCTTCTCCACCAAACCTTGCAGAGCCAGGATTAGAATCTCTATATTTCTGAAGTCACCTGTCGACACAACTGTGGTTGAATAATTACATTAGCAATCTATAACCTCAGGCAATTCCAGTTGCTACAGCAATGCCTCGGCTGAGATTTCGGGTATCAGCACATCACCAAGATAACAATAAAGCTCATAAAACTGAAACTATTATCTGCCAAACACATCTCTGGATACTTGCATCTTGGAGAGAAGTCTATTATAGAGATACTGACACACATCACACCCCCGGCATCCAACTACATACTCACAATATTATTATTGACAGTAAGCGCCAACTAAGGCTTGTCATCAACCGTAATCGGCTCATCTGTCTGGGACAGATTTAATTTACTGACATAAAGCATTCTCATTTTCTGCTTTCCCAGGTCAGGCATATGCCTGAGAGGTCACAGGGAGTAATAATTCCCACCCCAGGGGACTGACGACAGATCAGTGATTATGGCCAGACGTAAGAAATTCTTAGCTACAAAAAAACTTTATGAATATGAAGGGACTTTCGAGCTATTCATAGATTTCCTTAAAGGCTTTTCCCAAATCCGAAGCCAAGATAGACCAGCACAGCATAGCATTCATTTTTAACGACTCTCAAGCTAAAATGTAAATCCGTGTTCAGTGTACATTAACTCTCATCAGGATCTTAACAACTGGCCTAAATCTTGCCTTTGCCCACACTGGCTGAAAATCCTCGGCAGCCTCGTGATGCCAAGGCAGGGGGACTGAGAGCAACAGAATTCCAGCCGCTGAGTGGAAAGAGGGAGAAGCACAAGCAATGGGAGCAGAGAGCAGCCAGCCTGTCCTTCACTTACGGAGTCCTGTGTTGAACTTTAGCACTCAGTAACCCCCCAAGCAAGAGACAAATTAGGGGCTTTATTATTGATTCTCAGTGAACAGGGAAGCCCTTAGGGGTGTAAACGATCTGTCAAACATTAAGAATGAGTAACCCAATTAGGAACCAGAGTTTTGGCCTTAAGTGCTTCTGTGAAGAAAATCTAGAAAATACTTAAAGCTCCTTTAGCAAAATCTGAGAGTTCAGGCCCAGCCATGTCACTCAAATCTCACCAGATGCATCCTTGAAATAACACATAGCAATTTCTAGGAAGAAAAATTAAAGCTGACATCACGATATATATGTTGGCAATCCCGTGCTGGTCTAAAACCCATTCAAACACAATAAATGGCACTCCTCATCAACGGTGCCCTTTGACAGGACAGAACAAATGAGCCACGCCATAGTCAATAAAGGAAATCATCAACCCTCTCTACCTGTGCGACAATGTAAATGTTGTTCTACGCATACGCTTTTGGAAAATACCTTTGGTATATGAAAAATCCCAACAGATGCTGTTTGAAATAAATGAAAATTACCCCCTCTGCAGAAAGAAATCGTTCTGTGCTTTGAGGTCCGTGTACACCAACAGGCTTCCAGAGGCAGGTGTCCAGTACCCTTGTCTAAAACCGAACTTCAGACTTCACGTCTAGTACACTGAATGCTCGCTGCTCATGACTCATCTGCCGTGGGTGTGAAGTGTCTCTCTGGGACTTTTCATTTGCTCCAGTGAGTGAGGTGTGTGCCTTTTATGAATTCTGTCTGATGAAGCTCAGAGAACAGGATGAAACTGCCCCTGAGACATGGGCTGCCATGTTTTGGGGGAAAAAAAGGCAAGCTGGATAAGCTGGCTGTTGATTTGTTATTTTTAATTCATTACCATCAGCCTGTCCCTCTCCCGTCATCGCCCCTAACCTATGCACATGCAGTTTAAGATGTAAAATTAAGACTCACTATGACATGCTGTCTTCACACCTGGTGAAACCAAGAGGACCCTGCTTAGGCTAAGCTCAAGCTCCCCCCACCCCCACTCTGCTCCTGCAGGAAAGATCCCCAGCCAAAGGGCCCTTGTCGCAGGGGCAGCACAGCTGCTGGTATCCGTGAGCAGTGGGTTCAATTCCCAGGCAGACCAGCACATGCTACCATGGGCACCAGGCCCATATCACCCTCTTGCTACTACAAAGCCTGTCTCCAGCAGCCCCTGCCGGTTTTCCCCGCTCCCGACTGTAGCCCCACGTGGTCCACTGGTGGGTAGCCCCTCCTCTGGGACGTGACTAATAAGCTGCTGTTCATTTCATGCTCCGTGTCTGGCCATCCCCATTCCCTAGGTGAACTCTCTCCCTCACTAGCAGAGTGAACAGGAGATGGTTAAACAACACATTTCATGATTGCCTAAATCCCCAAAATTCCCTCGTGCTCTCACCATGCAGAAGAGCTGTTGGGGCCCCTCAGAGGAGTCGGGGTAATTCAGGGGCAGCCTTCCCCTCACGCCATGCTACAGGACGAGTCTCCAATCCTCCATATTTCAATAAAAAACAGTATTAAGAATGGTTCTATATTGAATCTTTTCCTCTTCTTGAATAATCGACAATCTCTCTATAGACACAACTTCATGGAAAAAAAATACTTCTCTTTTGTTAAAAAAAAGTTCCGGGCAAAGGTTTCTTTCAGGTTAGTTCTACAGCAAACAGTGATTTATGCTTCCTTCCTTTTCTTTCATGCTTATTATGTTGATTTTAAGAATAACCTCCCACCTGAATGCAAGCTGGTGCAAACACTCTGGAGAACAGCATGGAGGCTCCTCACAGAGTTGATACTAGAGCTACCCTACGACCCAGCAATCGTACTACTGGGTATTTACCCTAAAGATACAAATGCAGTGATCTGAAGGGACACGTGCACCCGAATGTTTACAGCAGCAATGTCTACAATAGCCAAACTATGGAAAGAACCTAGCTGTCCATCAACAGATGAATAGATAAAGAAGATGTGGTATATATATACAATGGAATACTATGCAGCTATCAAAAGAAACGAAATCTTGCCATTTATAATGACATGGTTGGAACTAGAGGGTATTATGCTTAACGAAATAAGTCAATCAGAGAAAGACAATTATCATGTGATCTCTCTGATATGAGGAATTTGAGAGGCAGGGCGGAGGGTTGTGGGGAGTAGGGAGGGAAAAAAGGAAACAAGATGGGATTAGGAGGGAGCCAAACCATAAGAGACTCTTAATCTCGGCAAACAAACGAGGGTTGCTGAGGGGAGTGGGGAGAGGGATAGGGTGGCTGGGCTGTGGACACTGGGAAGGGTGTGTGCTATGGTGAGTGCTGTGAAATGCATAAGCCTGATGATTCACAAACCTGTACCCCTGGGACAAGTAGTACATTATATACTAATTTAAAAAAAAAGAATAACCTCCCATCTACAACATGAACGCTGTCCTCCTTACCTTGCCTATCAAAATTCTAAAGCTTCTTCTGCAGCATCCAATCAAGAATAAACACACTATAGCTCTACTTTTAGCCACAGACACTCCATGCTTTAAAGACACGTTTATAGGGATCCCCAGGGAACGACAATGCACCCCATCACCTGTCAGTTCATTTCCATACCTCCTGACCACACTCACTCTTCTCAGAGCAGACATGTGACAGTCCCACCAAGCCATCTTCTAAGGACCACAGAGGTCCCCCCAATAGCAGTATTCACCAGAGTGGCTGGAAATCTGTGTCCACCTGAGATGCCCTCTGACCCACATCCAGGGGCTCACACAGGCCCTCGGGCTGCATAAGGCTGACTGCATGCTCAGCAGCTGGGATTCCACTCCCAAGACCCACCAAACCCTCCGGGTTCCCAAGACCACAATAAGCTAATGACTGAATTCACTTAAAACAGTCCTTTGAAGATAAAGCTCCTCTTAGCAGTTACCTACCAAAATGAATGCACTTGCCGCCAACCTGAATGTCTTATGTGAACAAACATTTATTGCAGACCTCCTGTTCGTCAATATTGCCCCAGGTTCTGATGTTACGGTGGTGTGAGTTTTGGCTTTCCTCCTCCATTGTCTCACGGGAAGGAAGCAGTGAAACAGTACAGGAAACCAGGAGGATGGATCAGCTTGGGTCCACCCAGACACTGGAGTATTATTCAGCACAAAAAGGAAATGAGCCATCGAGCCATAAACCCCGGGGGGGGGGGGGCAAATGCTTATTGTTGGGTGAAAGAAGCCAGTCTAAAGAGGCTACACACTATATGATTCCGGCTGTATGACAGCCTAGAAAAGGCAGAACTATGGCTGTGATAAAAAGACAAGTGGCTGCCAGGGATTCGAGGGCAACGGAAGAGGGATGAGTAAGAGGGGCACAGGAGATTTTTATGGCTCTGAAACTACTTCCTATGATGCTGAAGCAGTAGATACATGACATTCACGCATTCATCAAAACCCAGAGAATGCACAACACAGAGTGAGCCTCAATGAGAAGAACAGACTTCAGTTCACAATAACGTATCACCATTGGTTCATCGCTTGAAACAAGTGGACTGCCCTAGCGGAAGGTGTGCAGGGAGGAGAGTATCTGGGAAACTGCACTGTTTGCTCAATTCTTCTGTAAACCCAAAGCTGCTCTCAAAAAATAATGTTAAGATAAAAAGAGAAATTGGATAGGAAAGGCCTGTTTTAGCAGCCAACTGTAGCACCAATTTGACATTTAACAATCATCATAACTATTCAGTGTTTTACAGACACCGTAGCACTTAATCTTCCACGAGAATCCATTACTATCCCTATTTTGCAGGTGATAAAACTGAGGCACTAAACATGAACTGTTTGCCTAAATTTACAGTTTCTCATTGGCTGGCCCATGACCCAGCATCTAGGTCTTCCCACAACAATCTTTGCAATGCCCGTTCCCAGAGGATGCCTCACAAATGCTTGTGAGCGTGGGAACAATGAGCCCATCCCAGCCCCGCAATGGGGGCCGGTGGGGGGTAAAGTTCTGGAGTTCTTACTGCACTAGAGACATTAATATTATTTAGACAACGGAGGCCTGGGTTGCTAGCTAGACAATTGGAGTCCACACGCAACATACCCCAGGATAAAACAGATCACATCTGAGCGAAACATTTACAAGTAATTAGAAAGCAATGAGTCTTCAATACTGAATCCATTACAGTCATTGTTGATCTGGGCAAAGAGAGAAAAGGCATTCCTAAGCTAATAATTTATAAGCAAAAACCACTTTAAATAAATGACTGCACAAATTTAATGACTCAAAGCTAATCTTTAGACCATAAAGCCACGACACCCTCAAAACTGTCACTAGTTGTCCCAGCGCAGTCTGTACCAATATCCCACTTGTATACAACAAGCGATCCCAAGTGATTCCTACTCCAGTAGACCTGTCAATCCAAAATGAAATGTAAGACACCAAACACCACCTTCTGTGGGACAGGATTCTACCCACACAACGATGCAGGGCCCCAACACTACCCACAGGGACCCAGGTGGTTACTCGCTGCAAAGGGGCTAAAGTTACTTTAATTTCCAGTTTTAAAAGAAAAATCATGATTTAATCTAAATGTAACCTACATCTAAGCCTCAACACACTGTGTAAGTACTATATAATATCATCCAAAATTAGAATTCTCTTAAAATTTCCCCAGCAATATTCAGTAGTCTGAGGCCATATCTTATTTATGTAATTAAGCTTATATTAAGTCTAGCAATAAAACCAATTAAAATTACCAGTTAAAATGAGCACGAGTTAAAGCATCAGGGAATGTCTTTTTTATATATACCACTCAACACCTATCAAAGTAGGAACTTGTTACAAACTGTCATGAAACATATCTGATAAATTAGTAAGAAATCCTCAGAACACAGAGCTTATAGCTTTGGGGACACAGAATACTGTCAACAAAAGCCTTCTTGAATGTTTTCCTACTTGGAAAAATTTTAGGTAGGTTCTCAACAGTGTTGGTATGACTTGGGCCTTGGTCCTGGGAGGCTGTCTTCCCTCAGCAAATGTGCTGGAATCCATATTTACAAGAAATGGAAGAGCCACGGCATATCAAGTGAGTGGCATTTCTTGGCTCGAGTTCAGATCGCTCCTTAAACAAAGACAACAAAGGCTGGGCACCGGCTTCAGGCAGCAGCCATGGTGACCTGCAAAGGGCTTTCCACGTTGCCAAGTTTAACTACAGGCAACGGACTTAGAAACACGGTATCTTTGCAACATTTTAACAGGAGGTTGGAAGGGAGAAAACTGTGTTCTTGAAAATGTTTTGGAATCCTCAAATTCATAGGGGTAAAATATAAGGTAAAATACCTTTGTAAACAGACATGAGAAGAATTTGTGTAGAGCCACAGCATTTTGATACTATTCAAACAGTAATACCTATCTCAACGTTTAAAAGAATGTCACACACTAGAAATTGGTTTTTTACCCTGAGTTTAAGACTGAGAATTAAACCACATAATGAAACCAAAAACATTCTCAAGGAGAATTCAGGAGGAATGCAGATTTACACAGGAAATGAATGTTGTCATACTACCTTCTCAACCGATATGGCTGCATTCATAACCACGTAGACGTGGACACACACATATTTTTTCTACAAAGTATGCCACTTACTTTCCTTCTTCACAGTCTTCTTTTAATTCCCAATGTATATTTTCGTCTGAATCAGTAGCAGATCACTTGCAAACACACCTGAGTTACGCTGTGATACTTCTGGAACATCTGAGGTTTTGAGTGGCCGGTGTGGAGACACTGTCAGTATGCAGTGCCCTCTGCTGGCCACTTTGTTAAACACCGCAATAAAATTCTGGAGTGGTATTAATGCTCTTTACCATGCCAAGAAAAAAAAGATACTGACATTTTTATGGGGGAATTAAAGATACAAGTCCAGATAGCCACTATTCACTGCTATAATGCCTTTATTAAACAAATGTTGACCTTTACCAAACCAAACAAATGGAAAGCCACCTTGCAAAAAGAAATATCGGGGGGGGGGGGGGATCATATTTAAAGAATGAGACATCTAATGCCTGCCTCAAGTCACAGGTCAAAAGTTACCCGCTCTGTGACCTCTGTCTCACTTCATCTGTGCTTCCTCAATGTTCTAACTGCCCCTTCACCGTTGGTGTATCCTGCAATTTTTCAGCTTGTATCTTCTCCATTGGAACTGTGTAACCATTTGAGGGATGGACCTTAACTAGGCTGCTGGTGGCCACCATTTCCCAATATATACACATAACAAATCATTACACTATTCACCTGAAACTAATAGTATATGTCAATGATAGCGAAATAGAAATAAATAATAGATATGAAAATTTGAACTTGTCAAAATAAAAAAAATTTAAAAATCGTTAATTGAAAAGGAATAATGTTTGAGAGAGAAAGCTTTAAAAATAAATACCATTTAAAAATGTAAAAGTAAATAAATCCTTAAGATTCACACCCCACAAGGTGCTACAGGAGCACTGGGAAGACAGAAAGATGAACGAAATCTTGGTTGGTGACAATTTCTACAATATGCCAGGAGGTCTTTCAAAGAAGAAACAAAACATAGACTCTATAAAGATAAAATTGTCCGATTTGACTACATGAATTGTAAGTTTTCACTATGCAAAACAATATTACCTAAATGTCAAAACACAAATGACAACCTGGGAATGTTTTTGCAACATATATAAAAAGGCTAAAGTCCTCACAATTTAAAAAGTGTTTATGGAAATCAGAAAGAAAAATACCAGCCACCTAATTAGACACACATGGGCAATTTTCAGACGGAAAGGAAATGCAGATTGTCTTTAAGCTTTGGTAAATATGCTCAACCTCACTAATGATTAATGACATGCAAATAAGATATACTTTTAATCTAACAACTATCAAACTGAAAAAATATTTCATAATCTTGCTGTATTAGAGCAGGTATGGGCAAACAACCCCTCTAAATATATTGTTGGCAAGAAAATATACTA
Organism: Meles meles; assembly: GCF_922984935.1. Lineage (NCBI taxonomy): Eukaryota > Metazoa > Chordata > Mammalia > Carnivora > Mustelidae > Meles > Meles meles. Next base: position 88,979,875 of record NC_060077.1, on the reverse strand, counting down.
CAATTTCTATAGAGGATAGTTTGGCAATATTTATCATACTCGAACTTACAAATATACCCACACTTATCTAGGCATTTCTCCTACACATCTAGCTGACGCTGGTACAAAGGCATTCGTGGCATCATGAATTATAACAGCAAAAAAAACTGGAAACCTAGATGTCCATCAGAGGGAGGTGAATGAATAAATCTTGGTACATCCATACACGAGAATGCCAATATTTGGACGGGAAGTAGAATTACTTATACCAATATGGACAGATTTTTCAGATTTTTCATTGGGAAAAATGTGCAGAATAAAGAATATCAAACATTCCCATTTCGTGTCTAAAAAACAGATGAACCTGTGGGTTTATAACAGCATAGCTCCGGAAGAGTACAGAATGACCTCTGGACAGTGGGGCTGGGAGCAAGGAAAGGGGGTCTTGGGTTGCACAACACAAATATTCCGGGGCACTGCCTAGATAGTTTTTACTGTGTTCTCATACTACTCTTTCAAAAACTAAATTTTAGAGGTACCTGAGTGGCTCAGTCAGTTAAGCATCCGATTCTTGATTTTAGCTCAGTCATGATCTCAGGGTCATGAGCTCGAGTCCCATGTGGGGCTCTGCGTGGGCTCTGCACTGGGTGTGGAGCTTGCGTAAGACTCTCAGTCTCCCTCTCTCCTTCTCAGTGTTCTCCCTCTCTTTCTCTCTCAAATCTCTCTCTTTAAAAAAAAAAACAACTCAGAAATTTATAAATAAATAACATTAAAAAAAACTAAATTTTAAAAACAGTATTTTAAAAACCGTCTTCAGCAACCCCGTGTCCATAGTGTGGATGGCATACGCACCGGAACAACGAAGTCACTCTGCTGTCACTTGTGGTCTGTGATAGGCAAGCAGTCCGGGGGGCAAGGGCGGTGAGACTGGGAAGACTAGCACACGGCCTCCGGGGAAGGGCCTCGGGCTCCTGAGACTGAGGAGGGCAGGTAGGAACCTCAGCGGCCCGCTCAGCCCTTCCCAGCCCCTGTCTGGGAGAGGACAGTCCTGGGAGAAGTGCTGGCCCAAGAAGCAGAGGGCCCAGCACTTCGGAGGGGTCTTTGAGTGTCGCACGGAAAGCTGCTCTGGGCCTGCGTTACCGTTCTCCACAAAGCCGCTGGTCTCCCGCAGGCAGAAGACCAAGTGGCCGCAGCATGGCGGAGGGAACGCAGCAAGGAGGCTGAGATGGCACCGCTTGGCCCTGCTTGGCCCTGGCAGGATGGTGAGAAGCAGCTTCAAGTTGATGGATGCCTTTAACCATCAGCGTGTGAGTTTTGTCTCTGAGTGCCTCTAGCTGGACAAATCACAAATCCATTGGGCTGCAAAGTTTAAGCGATTTAGACGTGATTTTTAAATGACTTAAAAGAAGCAAACAGTGCTGACGTTATTGGAATAAGTATGCATGATTTCTAAGGAGTTTTTCCATTATTGTCAAACTTTCTGACTGTGGATCCCTACCCATAAAAATGTTTGAGCATATACCTGCGTTCTACGGAAAGTCACATAAGTATACATACTTATCACTGTCCTCAATGTTATGCACGTTGTACAACAGATGCAAGAGAGACTTTTAAAGTTGAAGATGAACTGTAAAGATAAACAGCAGTTCTGTTCTTTTCATGCTGTTTGGAAACCATATACAGAAGCCATAAACAACTTTCCGCACTTTCAGCATCCACACACCATTAATGGGTTTTGGGTGCATATAAGGGCCACCAAATTTAGTGACATTTTTTTAAAAAGATAACAATTTTTTTAAGTGACTGTTAAGTGTGAAATAATTTATTTTGGCTGTCATTAAGGAGGATGATGTCCAGCTCAATAGACTGATTCACAGAACAGCTGGTTTGTCTACTTCTAGTAAGAGGGACATCCAAGGTCCTCTAGAAAGACGGCAACTGTTTGATGACGTCAGCTAGGTCTCTACGATTTAGCTTGATCATGAATTCTGAAATTGTGAAGAAATTACTACTACACAACTAATGAATCATTGAATACTACATCAAAAACTAATGATGTATTATACAGTGGCTAACTGAACACAATTTAAAAAATAAAAAAAACAAATTTTTAAAATTAAAAAAAATTCTTGGGGCTCCTGGGTGGCTCAGTGGGTTAAAGCCTGGCCTTCGGCTTGGGTCATGATCCCAGAGTCCTGGGATCAAGCCCGCATCAGGCTTTCTGCTCAGCAGGGAGCCTGCTCCCTTCTCTCTCTCTGCCTGCCTCTCTCCCTACTTGTGATCTCTCTCTGTCAAATAAATAAATAAAATCTTTTAAAAAAAAATTTTTTTAATTCTTACTACAAATTCTTACAGGGCTGGAGCAATGCTAAATTGAAGGCCTCTCAGACTCAAAACCCAGAAGTATGAACTACATAAATTTAGGAAATCACAGAAAATAGATTCCTAATCCTCTCTTTGATTGATCTGGCTCTGGAAAGTATTTCTTCATGTTCTGTGGCAGCATTAGGATGTGGTTTATAAATATTCCCAATAAGACCTCATTGATTTCTTTCTATGAGTAGTAGGGAAAATCATCAAGGATTGGGAAAGAGTCAAGCTTTCAGTGGCCAAGTTATTTGTGCATCAGAGTTTGGTCTCTGTAATAAATCCTAGTATTATATTCTCAACAGTAAAAACTGTGATCAATCAGTCAAAGGTGATACATTCAGGCTAGCCCAGAAATTAATATATCGTAAAACCACCTGATACCACAGAATCATCCTTACTGGCTTCATCAATAACATAGGGAAAAGTTTTTGCCTCAGTGAAAATTTATGTGAACCACTTTCCTGTCAGCAGACAACATATTTTGATGCTTTAAAAAAATCAGTTTTGTAACCTGTTTCCTTACACAAAATATTGTAAAGGAAAACAGTCAATGGCTATTATTTCATCTTATTCACAATTTTCACTATTTCCTTCTATAGATCAAATTCAAAAGTCATGTTGTTGACCACTAACTTTTCTCTTGGAATAGAGACTGCCCTGTGGGTATTATCTCTCTCTCTCTCTCTCTCTATCTCTCTCTCTCTCTCTCTCTGTCTCTCTTATGTATCAGAGGCTTGTTCACTGAACACATGTCTACTACCTTAAAAACACTACTCCTGCTCATGCTGGGCCAGGCCCAGGCCCCACCATAGCTCCCAGAGTGACTGTGAACTAAACAAGCAAAAGTTCTTGTATCACATATTTTCAGGAAAAGGAACAGAAACTACTCAGTGCCCTCCCTTCATCTCCATCGACGCACACATACATCAAGACCTTCCCAAATGACTCCATGTCAAGAGCTCTGCCCAGATATAAAGCATACACCTCCAAACACACAAACACAAGGGTCTTGGAGTTTCTCCAGCTCTGACCCCTGGTGTTACGCAACCTCCAACAATGGTTTGAATGCGTGGTAACAGCCAGAATTTCTTCTTCCCTGGACAAAGTGTGTCAGTTTGTACAGTAAGTTTTACAAGTATCTTGGTAATCAATTGTAGAAGTTGTAGCCATTTTTCTTTAAGGGATTATTTCCATGATCCCTCTGTCATTTTGGTCAAGTCTCCATTACCAAAAAAAAAAAAAAAAAAAAAAAAAAAGGTCCATTTCTAAAACTGAAAATCTTGAACTTGCAGTTTTTCCAAAAATCAAAGGTGACGGTGCTTTGTTTTAAAATGATTCAAAGCTTTGATGGGTCATGCCACCATTGTTATCAACACGCGTACCTTGTCATATTTATGAGATGACACTATCTTACTTATCTTTGTAATACATAAACATGTATCACATTTATCACCAATAAATTGAGTGGTTATGATTCCAAATCATGAATTGCAAAAAAATGATTCTTGGTATTCAGAAAAGTGAAAGGGAGGAGCTAACAAGAGGTGTGCTGGGGTGAAAGAAGACACTGTGCACTTACTTAGGACATATTTTTTCACTCAGCCATTCCCGACTAAGACACGTATTGAATACCCCCACTCCTGACCCACTACTTACCTGGTTGGAAGCTTGGGTAGACCGTGCCGCATTTTGGCCCATACTGTTCTCACTGCCAGGAATGCTCACACCACCCCTACCTCCAACTTCTAGCACAATTCTCTAAACTGCCTAGAGAAAACCTAAATGAAAACAGCTGAAACTTGAGGGAGACTCAGCGCCAAAAATACAAGACAGAAACAAAATTTCATGAGTGTTATGCAGGCATGGGACTTCAGGATGCGTTATAGCATTTACCGGGAACCAAATTTGACTCAATCCATAACGCATTGCTATCCTTAGACAATAAAATTCGTTTTCTCCTTAGCCCCATATGGTATATCTCTGGGACAGGTCCTCCTGAATCCTCTTTAGAATGGTCGTGGAGGTAGCAGGGGCTGTAAGTTTTAGTCACTGCCAACAACAGATGATCTCCTGCAGGGTGCCTGCTTCATTTGACCCCTCATTTTGGCCCCCAACAATAGCCAAAACAGTTGCACGCATGCATTTGCTGAGAATGTACTACGTGCCAGGAGCATTAAAAGTTAATCCTCAGAGGAATCCTATAACCTGGGCCTTTCACTGTCCTTATTGTGGGGAAGAGGAAACTGACGGTTAGTGAAGTTGGGTAATTGACCCACGTCTCACAGCCAGCACACTGCAGCATCAGAATCTGAAACGAAATCCTTCTGGTCCAGAGTCTGAAATCCAGAGTCTGAAATGCCTGTGATCCCGTATAACTCCACTCAGAAGTGCTTCCCTTGATTTGTTCCCACGTATGCATTCTGTCTCTCGTCTTGCCTTCCATTATTACCAACCCTGTATGTCAAGATTCAGGGTCCTGAACATCTATAGTTAGAATCTCCACCAAGAATGGCCCCTATTGATAATATCCTCTTTTTCATGCAGAGGCTTATTCCAAAAATAATAAAGTTTATGGACAACGGCGTTCTTTCCTTTTTCTCTCTCTCTCTCTAGCAATTAACATCTTAAATATCAATGATGATTGCAAGTTGAGATGGAGACAAGAATAGACAAAAAGTGCCCCAAAACTTCGGCCTGAGGTGAAATGCACAACCGATGATGATTAGTAAATAAGAAAGCCACATTAAAGAAAATAGGCTTAACAAAATGATGATGAGCTCTCTTTCTCCAAAGGTTAATAACCAGTGTTAATAACGCTTCCAAGCTAGTATTTCATTGGTACCTCTAAGTTGTAAACATGAAACTTACTTCCCCAACTCTGATTAAGTTCATCAACCAGAATTCAGCACTCCTTAAATTAGCGCTGCCTTGTTGCCGTGAATGGCAATAAAAAAAACCTTTACATGAATCATGAACATAAGCTGATCAGGGAATGAATTTCTCCTAAATCATCTTGCTCACAAAAGATGATCTCCTTGTAAGAATTATAATTCTTTAGAATTAATCGCTGCTTTATTTGAAGGGAACATCAACCTCTCCCTTAGGGCATTTGTGTCTTTGGTACTGAAGAAAGAACTGGATAAATCCTGGATTAATCCTGAGAGCTGTGATCCAGTCTTTACTTCCACGTGCACATCAGTGTGGTGTGAGCAGCAAACAATCATCCCCTCCTCTCCTGGCCAGAGTTTCACTCGCCAGAGGGATTTTCCGAAGGACTCCTACCATCTTAAGATCACTTACGCGGATCCCTAGAGTCCTCTGAATCAGTCCAAAAATGAGAGACAACTGGATTTCGGAGTGACTCCCAGCCCTGACCCCCGTCAGTTACTGCTGGAGAACCTCGGGCACTGTGCAACAGCTTGGGAGCCCCAGACAGTGGCTGCTGCCAGTGACGAGTCTCAGCAGAAGCCTCCGCTCCCTCCAGAGCAGGAAACTTGTGCTTGTTTTGTCATCTCTACCGCCGGCAGGTGTCTGCTGTGGGTAGATGGTCTCACAGGTGCACTCGCAGGACGGGAAGAGGCAGAGGCCTCCCCTCCTAACTGAATCGGAGCATCTGCGAACTCGCTTCTTTGACTCCGGACAGCAGCCAAGCTTGACCCGCGCCTCCATTCAGGCCTGTGACTGAATCAAGTCCTGTGACTGTACCTGGAGTCAGGCCAGACCCTGTCTGTGTCTTACAGCTGGGAAGTAACTTCCTTTTCAACCGCAGGGCCTCTCGCCGACTGGCCAGTCCTTCACAGCCACCAACTCTCATGACATTATAATTACCACCAGTAACAAACTATGCCAGAGAACCTTTTCTATGGAGGGTGGCCTTTGACGACTGCCCCAACACCAAAGTTCAGCAAACCTTGTGTGAGTCTCAGGGGAATTCTCAGTCAGGAACGCATCCCCACAAGAACACTCTGGAGAGAACAGGAAAGTCACTGTTTCGTTCTACATCGTTTAGACACCATGTCAATAAATATCCTTAAGGAAAATTGGAGAAAGTGTCTCCATCTGTAAAACAGATTTTACAAATAAACTGTCCATGCACATAGTATGCACACTAACGCACAGACAAAATCCAAGCTGTCCATCCCCATCGTTTTACTTTATTCTGCCTCCTGTAAAGAACAAAGAGACATTCTTTGAACTACTGGGGAGCGATTCATGATGAAAGGCTTCTGCTCAGTTCGAGAGCTTTGAGGGAAGCAGGCCCTTCCGCAGCATGTCCAGGAGAAATGTCACTACCAACGGAACTGTGTGCACACTGCGTTGGGCCAGAGCACGTTCACCCTCTCCCTATCTAAAACCCCAAAGAGCAGTAAATGCACAACTAGGTGCTTGGTCGTTTGCAAAAAGCTCTACCTCTTACCGCTGAGGGAAAACTCCGTGTGTTTACAAGTTTGGGGTAAGTGTGTGATTTGTTGCTTTCGAGCTGCACCTCAGGAAAACTGGACTGTACCCCGCTGAGCCCCTCTGAGGGAACCTGGAAATCCCTCTTTTGTCTCCCACTCACACTGCTGGAGCCTGAAGGGAGTCACATCCCAGAATCCCCAACTGCGGGGAGCCCGCCTGCTACGCAATCTCCTCAGGCCTCGCCACATCTGGGGAAGGCGGTGTTGGGGCTGGATGGTCTCGGGGCCGCTGGAGTGGAGAAGACCTCTGCGAGATCTTGACTTGCAATCTGGAATTGGGAGCCTCTGTGACTGTGTGCCTGGAGGGACGAAACAGCCACCCCAGCAACCTCCTCCCGTCACCATTCTAATTCTTCCTCTTCCTTTTCTACTACCCACACGGGGTCATATGTTGCTGGACCTCAACAACATATAAGCCACTGGCCACCTTCCCCTTGCTCCTCGCAGCCCAGGCTCGCACCCTCCCTCACCTTCAGTTTCTGGCCTCAGAAAGGGGGTGGGTCACACACCCTCCTGACAAGGCCAGAGGAGCAGAAAAGGCAGAGCCTAGTGTCAGAGCAGCAGATGACTTCCTGCTTGGTTGCCAACTGACAGCGATGCCTCTGGAAAGACTGAGCCGTGGGGGTTTTCCTCCCACTTGGTTGCTTGTCTGCGTTCCGAGAGAACCTCACAGTAACGGAAGTCATGTGACTATCAAGTCCTTCATTAAGAATAGACGCCATCTCCAAGGGGATGCTCCTAATTATATTTTGCATTTTAACACTGATGATTCTTAATCTTTGTTTAGACGGAGGTTCTCAATCTTGTGTTACAACAGAATCACCTGGGAAGTGTTTAAGACTCCTGAGCCCCTGGCCACACGCCAGATCAATTAAGTCAGCATCACAGAAGGTGAGACCCAGGCATGAACAGTTTTCAAAGCCCCCAGGGGATCTCAGTATGTAGCCAAGGTTAAGAACCACTAGTTGAGAAGAACCTTCCTTAACTAGTTCTTAACCCGACTTTAGCAGCTTTACATTAGCTGCAATACATTTTCTTCACATAGAAGTTATAATAATGACAAAAATACATACCTTCTCTGAAGAGTTTGCTCTGCCAGAAGCATTAGATAAAACTTTAATACGGCTAATTCAGTCAAAAAGAAGTATAATATATGCATCAGAAAAACTGATGGGATGCTGTTTGTAAATATCTATAAACTGACAGATTTCTCTGTGCATAGATGTCTGGAAGAGTACACATCAGACTTCTAAAAAGGATCCCATCTGGCATATAGAATGAGATAAAAAAGAATGGTCTTCCTTTCATTTTTGAATATTCTTCACCTTTAAAATTATTATAAGGAAGATGTGTTTTGGAATTTAAAAATGCAAAATCAGTAAGGAGAATATCTTTGCGATTCGGGGCTTTGAGCCAGACGTTACGACTCAAAGTTTGCAAACTAAGGCTTACCCTGAAACAAAACATGGACAGCTAGAGTGATAACCGATGACCACCCGATGGCTTGGAAGAGCCAGATTCTGGCAGACTAATGTAACAAAGGATAAGTTCCTTTTTAAAGGCCGCCAAATCTCCCAATGGAGAATAAGCACGAGTCGTTATTTATGGCTATACAGGAGAACGAACTGAAGCCAAGTCAACCGAATACTAAATTGGTAAGAGATTTTGGCTCCGGCAGAAAGGTTACAGGGAAGGAAAGAAAACAACTGGGCTGGACAAGAGACCAGGCAGCACAGAGACCCAAGAAATCAAGGTCACTGCACAGCTGGTGGGAAGTTCAAGGACCTCCAGGGTTTCTGTCCCAATTTCAGAAATCGTGAGGAAGGGAGGAGAGCAAGACTCTCACTCACAGTTAACATTCACCAGACGCGAGAGGGGGAAGGGTCAAGGGTGTCCTTACTACCAGCACTCAGGGGGTGGGGGCACAGGCAGTTCTCCCTAGAATGGGACCCCTGCTGTGGGACAAGCCTGGGTGCTCAGAAAAACAACATGGAAGAATAAAGTTCCCCTTCTTTTTCAACCTTACTGCACTTGGTAATAAAATTGTATTTACTTAAGGTATACAGCAAGTTTCCAGGACAAAATATGGTATTAGCTATAGTCACCATGCGGGACATTTGTGACCACACCGACAAACATGAAGAACATTATGCTAAGTGAAATGAGCCAGACAAAGACAAACACCTTGTGATCTCACTTGCATGTGGACTCTTAAGAAGTTGAATTCATAGGGGCGCCTGGGTGGCTCAGTGGATTAAAGCCTCTGCCTTCAGCTCGGGTCATGATTCCAGGGTCCTGGGATCGAGCCCCGCGTCGTGCTCTCTGCTCAGCAGGGAGCCTGCTTCCTCCTCTCTCTCTGCCTGCCTCTCTGCCTGGTTGTGGTTTCTCTCTGTCAAATAAATAAAATATTAAAAAAAAAAAAAAAGAAGAAGAAGTTGAATTCATAGAGACGGAGAATGGAACGGAGGTTACCAAGGGCAGGGAGGGGAGGGAAATGGGAAGATGTTGGTCAAAGGGTATAAAGCTGCAGGAAAGCAGGATGAATAAGGACTCACTCTTCTTGACCAGGGTTTAGAGGAGGGTTTGAAGGACCTGGGATACTCCTAGTATAATCTGCAGGATTTGGGGGAACAGAGAAGCCAGAAGCTCCAACTGTGACGGCTGAGCTATAAAACAGAAGGACCACAGGACAGTATGACCCCCCCAAGGGGGGGGGGGTCTGATTGCCCCCTTGGCAAGGCCTGATTGCCAAGGAGACTCAAGGACCCAAGCAAGGAAGCAAACCATTATGGTAGGTCTTCAAATCCTGAGTGTGATCTAACATTTCTTAGCTTTCCAAACACCAAGGCAGAAGCCACTGATGTATTTCTTACTTTACTTAGCTCAGGACTACGGAAGTCTAGAAAGGGGTGAAGGGCAGTCGTGGACCAGCTCCCAGAAGCCTGAGGGGGCTGAAGCCCAAGGTGCAGAGCAATATGGCGGAGCACAGGGCCGTGTTTCTCAAAGGGAACGGCACTGTCTACACCTCAGTAGCACCAGGGATACTCATCAAAAGAACTCCAATTCCTGGACTTCCTTCCAATCCTACGGAACCAGAATGCCAAGGGTTCAGGGCCAGGAATCGGAATGGTTCACAAGCATCAAGGTGACATGATCACCCTTCATGTGTATGGTTGAAACGCAGGTGCTCGAAAGAGCTGCAGTCAGATAAACCTGACACAGGCAGGCTCTTAGTGCTCACGGGCCTCAGGCAAGTGACGTGACAGTTCCAGGTCTCAGGCCTAATGTCTTCATTGTAGCTGTGGGCATAGGGCAGTCCTCAATAAATGGCAAATAAACTGTCCCAGTGAGCCAAAGTACCAGTGGCCAGCACGGGGCACACACCACACCTATTTTCACCGTCTACTTTGCTTCAGATTTGTTTACTTATTTTAGAGAGAGAGAGAGCTGGGGGAGGGGCAGAGGGAGAATCTGCCCAGAGTGGGGAGTAGACTCCCCACTGAGCACAGAGCCTAATGTGAGGGCTCAATCCCATGACCCCAAGATCATAACCTGAGCCCAAACCAAGAGTCAGGCATTCAACCAACTGTGCCACCCAGGTGCCCCCTCCTGTCTATTTTGATAGAACTCTATATGCCAATTCTTTGGTTTCTAGAACATTCCAAAAACTCAAATAGCTTTTATTAACTTGTGACTTATATAATAGATATGTTTACATGCATGACTTTAATAAATCATGCTAGTGTAAAGAATCAACAAAGATCTTTCTAATAAAGGACTAGAGGAAAGCAACCAAAAATACCCTAGTTTCTGCCTTATCTCAATCAAGGAAATAGTTTCTTATTCCTTTCTAAACTGAATAATACTTGAGACCTTCAATGATATCTACACTATCTCCCACATCCTAGTCACAGGTTAACAGTGCACTGATAAGAAATCTTAATTTCAATAAGTCAATCGGAGAAAGACAACTATCATATGATCTCCCTGATATGAGGACATGGAGAAGCAACATGGGGGGGTAGGGGGATAGGAGAAGAATAAATGAAACAAGATGGGATTGGGAGGGAGACAAACCATAAATGACTCTTAATCTCACAAAACAAACTGGGGGTTGCTGGGGGGAGGTGGGATTGGGAGAGGGGGAGCGGGCTATGGACATTGGGGAGGCGAGGCGAACCATAAGAGACTATGGACTCTGAAAAACAACCTGAGGGTTTTGAAGGGTCAGGGGTGGGAGGTTGGGGCAACCTGAGGGTTTTGAAGGGTCAGGGTGGGAGGTTGGGGGGAACAGGTGGTGGGTAATGGGGAGGGCACGTTTTGCATGGAGCACTGGGTGTTGTGCAAAAAGAATGAATACTGTTACGCTGAAAAAATAAATAAAATGGAAAAAAAAAAAGAAATCTTAATTTCAGTAATGAACCATTTACTTTTATTGTAGGTATTCTTCTAAATATGTAGATTAAATAGCTTCTTTCTACGCATTTGAGGAAAATTACATGACACTGCAGAAATGTGTGAGAAATTAATTATTTGAGTATGCATAACTAGAACAAATTAGATGCATGAGAATTATAAGAATTAAGATGTACATTTTCTAGTTGCATTGATCTGAAGGTGTGAGGGTGCGGAGGGCAAGCACGGGGTACTGGAAATTTGGGGGCTGGGTCCTCAAAGCCCTGGCTTGGCTCACTTTGACCATGTACAAATCGCCTTCCTGAGTCTGATGATTAACTCTGTGTGTCATCTTACCTGGACCATGGGGGTGCCTATTTGGAGAACACTATTGCTGCGTGTGTCTGGAAGGGTGTTTGGGGACAAGCTTAGCATTTGAGTTTGTAGACTCAGTAAAGCAGATTGCTCTTCCTTAAAGTGGGCGGGCCTGATCCTGTCCCCTGAGGGCCTGAGCAGAACAAGGCTGAGGGAGGGAGAATTCACTCTCTCTGCCTCCCTGTTTTCGAGATGTACACTGGTCATTCCCTGCCTTAGGATTCAGACTCAGCCTGGAACTATCCCATCTGTTCTCCTCGGTCTCCAGCTTAATAAATTCCTACATTATAATAAATATGTTAATGTAACTTCATTTTAATAAATACTAATTCCATTATTATAAATATAACAAATATAAGTGTATTATATACAAAAACATCCTGTCGATTCTGGTTCTCTGAAGATGGTAGCTAATAAACCACGCGTGTGTGCTAATCCGTAAATTGAGGAAATTGCTTCTGTTGGTCTTCAACATCCTTTTTCTTTGCATGTTGACTGGGATTTGAACACTGACTGCTCCTGCGATTCAAACTTCTTTGAAACTAAGAGTTCAATGTTTTAGTGAAAGCAGTTAGCAATAATGTGGCTTGGAGGAAACCGTCAGACCTCTCTGATGCTTATTCTCCAGTAAAACAAGTCTACTGCTAACAAACACACCTGCGTGGTGGGAGCCTGCCAGCAACATCCCCTTGTGGTATGGAGAACTACTTGGCCTTTGCCACTTTTGGGGACCTTTCCTTAAATTAGTTAAAGCCTACATTTTTTTTTTAATTTTACTTGTATGACAGAGAGAGAGGCAGCAAGAGACGGAATACAAGCTGGGAAGTGGGAGAGAGAGAAGCAGGCTTCCCGCTGAGGAGGCAGCCTGATGCAGAGTTCGATCCCAGGTCCCTGGGATCATGACCTGAGCCAAAGGCAGAGAGGCTCAATGACTGAGCCACCCAGGCGCCCCAAAGCCTACATATTTTAAATATAGACTTGGCAAACTGCCTTTCATTAGAGCACAGAGGTTTGAAAATAAGGACAAATGCCACGTTTACAATTAATATCGTGACAGAGTTTTAGCAGCTCACTTTAAAAGGCTGGGTGGATTACACCTGCTTGGATCCCATGCTCCATTCAACATGGCTCATGCTCTCAGAAAAACACACACTCAGGGCTGCTCATCAAATGGCTGTTCTCAGCCTGCGTTGTTACAGATGATCGAGAAGACTCACGGTGCAGAGAACTGCTTCTCTCTGGACCAGTGCAGGAAGACCCAGGTTTCTCAGAGATCTGCGGCCCGTGGGGCCACTCACCTTCTCTGCCACCATCTTGCCTCAGCAGGAAGTCCGAGCTCTCTCCTTCCCTCTCTGGCCAACAATCTCTCCTTTTCTTTCCCACATGGCTTTTGTTCAATCAATTATGAATTGGGTGCCATGTGCCAGAGACGGTTTCAGACACATCAGTGAGTAAAACAAAGCAAGACTTTCGCCCTGTCTGTGCTGGTGAGGGAGACACAGCAATGAACACAATGCATGGGTAAGTGAAGCAGCACACAAGAAAGTGAGTGCTACAGAGGAAGGAAAGCTTGACCAAGGTGGGGTGCGGTGCTGGGAGTGAGAGAGGGAGCTGGCTGGGGGGGAAAGGGGTGGGGCTTTCACCGGTGTGACCTGCTGCCGGGTGCTCCTGCGGTCCCATCAGGAGGGACCCATCTGGCTCACCCAAACTAACGGCCCATGTTATCTGTTAGCGGGTTTTTCAAACTGTAAAGCATTATAAAAATAGAAATAGCTATAAAATAACCATCAGCAACTAACTTAAATTTAGGCACAAAGAATAACTGGAGATCTGTCTCTCTCCCATCTTGTCTCTCTCTCTCTCACACACACACACACAAACCCCTCCAGTCCCTTCCCATTACCAGACTTCTTTACCCACAGTACTATTCAAAGTCACACATCACATCTGAGGAAGGAATTCTGTGAATGTTCTGTTTCCTGTATTCAGCATGGCCTGGAACTCTCACCTTCTCCCCAACGCTTCTGAGGTCAACATCTCTGGGGCGAGTGGCCCCTGATCAAGAATGCGAAATCACTTTTAGATTGTAGGGGCACCTGGGTGGCTCAGTGGGTTAAAGCCTCTGCCTTCAGCTCAGGTTGTGGTCCCAGGATCCTGGGATGGAGCCCCGCATCGGGATCTCTGCTCCGCGGGGAGCCTGCTTCCTCCTCTCTCTCTGCCTGCCTCTCTGCCTACTTGTAATCTCTGTCAAATAAATAAATAAAATCTTTTAAAAATATATTAAAAAAAGAATGTAAAACCACTTTTGGATCATATACCACAGCAGAATGACAGGGAAGTCTAAGTCCCCACAGCTAAGTGCATGTGCTCCTATAACCCGCTCTTTCATATAAGCTTCAGCGGGACTTCTGTTCTGTCCAGATGGGGAACTGGACACTGGAAATATTTAGGATGGTTTGTTGTTTTGTTTCGTTTTTGTTTTTTTCATTTTTTTCATAACACGCAGGGGGAAATGATCATTTTTCCATCCCTAAACTAAGGATGATTTTGCCTTAAGCATTGTGCTTCTCCTGTGTGATTTAGCTGATTTCTTCAATAATGTTTCTTTTACCTTCTAGGTTGGCTACGCCATCATTTCCCAGAACACTTGATTGCTTGGCTCACGTTTCAGGCATGTCTCCCTTGAACTTGCTGATTGCTCAGATCCCTGATTCTCTTGGCTTCTTTCCTTTTTGGTGCATTTTAAACTTCAGAGACTTTGAACTTTCCTCTCCTTCTGAAGTAGCCATAACCTGTTATGTGCAACAGCATTACCGCTGACATGGATAAAGAATTAGCCCCGAGGCTGGCAAAAGTTCCGTAGTTCAGAAATCCCCACTAATAAGATGGCCCTGCAGTTAAATAGCTATAACAAACAGTAATAGCCTATCCACATCCATTATACAGCAGGATGCCCGCCACTTTATTGACTGGCAGAAAACAATTCCCATTTCATGAAACAATAAAAATTAAATTGAGTGTAAACTCTCCCAAGGTCACTGCCTCTAACCTTATAACATCAGCAGCGAGGGCCCTAAACCCCACCGTGTACCATTCCATCCCGAAGGAGCGGGAGAGTCAGTTCCCGTGCAGGGCAGGCAGCATCCTATAGGCGCCTGGCTGGGTGCTGCCTCCCACAGACCTTGCTGTCAGGAAGTGGCAGGAATGCTCTTCCTCACCCTGAGTCTGGCAGATGTCTTCCTGACAGCAACTGCTGCCTGGCCAGCCCACCGAGTCATGTGGCGCATGTGTGTCATCTCAAGAGCTCTCTCTGGCAGTCTGCACTCTCAGTGGCATAAGGAGTGACTGCTCCCGTACTCACTGACCTGTCAATGTGACCGCCAGCCTCCAGGACCGCCCTAGCTACTGGTCCCCCCCCCACCCCCGCTATCCGAGGACCTGCCAGGGAGAACTCGCTAGGACCCCGACAACAGACCGATAGCCCCCAGCTTCCCAAATGTGAAGACTTAGTCAATTCCAAGATGAAAAGGAAAACGGAAACACAATCCAGCCCAGCTCCCTTCTTTAAACCAGAAATGCCTCCAAAATGATCTCAGCTCAGAGTATCAGAGTTATAAAAGGCATGGGAACACCCCGTTAAATAAAAAGTAATTCAGTGAAACCCTGATCAAAACCAAAGCATGCTCTTCTGTAGAAACTCACAAGCTGATGCTAAAATGTATATTTCTATAAACCAAATGATCTAAAACAGCTGAAACAATTCTGAAAAAGAAGAACACAGTCGAAGACTTAATGCGACCTAATTCCACAATGAGTATCAAGTCGTAGTAAACAAGGCAGGTGACACCGGCATAAGGACTAGACCACGGATCAGCGGAAGAGAACTGAGACATCCAGAAACAAGACTTAACATCAGTGCTCAGTGGGCACTGGGGCAACAGAATGGCCACATGCAAATGAACAAACAGAAAAACAAAACCCTGAGACCCTTATCACATACCATGCATAAAAATCAATTCCAAATGGATACGTTCAACTATGAGAAATAAAACTATAAAACCTCTAGCGAGAAACCTAAGAAAAAACGAGTGATCCCAGATTGAGCAAAATAAAATCTCCCCACGCAACCCCTGCCATCCACCCACGCAGCCTGCCCTCCCCACGCATCTCAAGACCCTGCTCTTTCCACTGGCTCCCCCCACCTCCCTGCCCTTGGGAGTTCATCCCACTGGTCACATCCACACAGACCCCTCTGGATTTGACACCGAAGCAAAGGGGAATTTCAGACAGATGGGGGAGCAGCGCACAGACCTCGGCAGTGGGCAGCAGGTAGTTAAGGGTGCACCCAGCTATTGAGAGAAGGGACTCGGGAGGCCATCCGTCTGGCTGCGGGGGGCTGATGGGGAGAGACAATGAGGCACAGCTATGCCCACCACCGCTGCCCTTGGCCCAGTCCTCACCCTCCTGCAGTCCCCACCACCTCCCCTCCTGCTGCAGGGCCTTGGACCTGAGCTGCCAAATCCCGAGACAGGACGCTACCCGCCCCGGCATAGAAGGAGGCCAAAGCAAGGGCAGAGAGTGTGCTCATCTCCCATGTGAATGAAGGAGCTTAGGACAGGCCTCATCACAATATCTCACTTTGGGATAGTGATTCTTTGGAGTTGTAGGCACTTAAGAAAGAGCTGAGGCAGAGTGAGACATTCTTGGAACTCCCCTTCTCTGCCTAAAGAGAGATCCTCCAAAGGAACCCAGTCATGAGAAACCCCGTCCCCAGCAGGAGGGGCCCATTCACCTCCCGTAAAAATCATTTTCTCTCCCCTAAGTTCACTACATCCCCTCCCCTTCCACCATTAGAGGACATATAAGCTCTTAAATCTGAATGTTTAGTGGGGTATCCAGTTTTTCCCCTGTGATTTCCCATGTGTATTTCATATTAAAAATGAATAAATCCATATATCCTTTCTCTTGTTAATTTGCCTTTCTTAGTTTATTTCACAGACCCAGCCAGCAAATCGAGAAGTGTAGAGGGAAACTTGCTTCCTCCCCAACATGAGCCACAGCAGAAAGCAAGAGACAACCACAGTCTCCTGCAGATCCCGTGGTTCTCCCCCTTGCACAGGCAAGCACACTGTTCCATCTCTTATGTTGTCCCTCTTCAGGGTCCCAGTCCTGCCACGGGGCCAAGTCACAGAAGTGCATGCACGCCGCTGACACCTCTCACTTCATTAACTAAACAAATTATCACCAGAGCAGAATGTGAAAGACCCAGACTGTATGTCAAGTCAAGTAACAATTTTAATGCCCTGAGAGAACATTGTTCCTTTGGCTGATCTTATTTTAGTTTATGGCGGGATTAGAAAGTAAACGGCCCTTGCCCCGCGTGAGGCTTGGCCAGATCCGGAAGAGGTCTTCACCTCGGCAGCCTCTGTTTTCCTTCTGTCTTGACACATTTCTAGCAAAAGAATTGAACACCAGTCCCCAAACCCAGTGCTCAAAACACAGGCTGTTTTCAAAGGGAATGACGAAAACTGAATGCAAACTAACTGTTCATTCCTAGGGAAGAGGAGCACCAGAAACAAAGTGCCGGAGTGCCTGGGTGGCTCAGTTGGTTAACTGCCTGCCTTCAGCTCAAGTCCTGGTCCTGGGTTCTGGGATCAAGCCCCAGGTTGGGCTCCCTGCTCAGTGGGGAGTCTGTTTCTGCCTCTGCCCTTCTGCCCACTTGCGTGTGCTCTCTCTCAAATAAACAGATAAAATCTTAAAAAGAAAAAAGAAAATGAAGTGCAATTTTTGCATTTTTTGCAGCAGCCCTGTAGCTTAAATGAAACTTTATCATCCTATAACACTGTTTTTACCATTTTACTGTCTTCACAGACTCACATCCTACGTAAGACCCGCATCACTATTAATCCACAGTGACTTACTACTGGTGAGCACAGAGAGAAGGCCGAGAGAACAATGCACAGAAACGATTATCATTTCACAGGGTCACAGTCCCAACATTAGCAGCATATATCCCCAGCAGCACTGGGCATTCCAACACTATGAATATTTTGTATAAATAAATAAATATAGTTTATAATTAAAAGTGGAAAATCATCACTCTAATATTATAGAGAGGACGCTGAACCAGGGTCTATTAAAAACCTTGACACAAACTTGAATTTTCACCTACTGCCTGGGTGCTGTGGATCGAGTTGCTTTAAGCTAGTGAATCCACATTTCCTCATCTATAAAATATTACAAACTCTTTTCCTCCAGAACATATGGTGTTGTCGTAAGGATTAAGTGAAGTAATATGATACAAATACTGGGTTACTAAAAAGTGCCGCACGGATGTGTAACATTTTATGTTGAATATATTTTTCATAAAAGTTTTTCAAATGGATGTAAAGAAGAAAACTCTTCAAAATCTTATTTGCTGTATTTCTTCAATACCTTCCCTAGTATGAATATAGCTGGTGATTTATTAATGCCGATGAAGATTTAATGTGGAATTTTCATATCAAAACATTAAACTTTTGCAAATGATGGCATTTTCAAAAAAGAACCCGGCAGTGTTTGTGTGTTAATAATAGACATTCTGAGCTTGTGTCTATTCATTAAAGTAAAATTTTCCAAGACAACAAGCTGAGAATTCTTTATTTATCTCTAAGTTCTTAGTATCATTTGGCAACTATCTGAAAATTCATTAGGATAAAGTTCAAGCGTTAATGTGTTCAGGATCTCCTAATTTTTTAACTAGGAATCATATACAAAAAACAAGCTGCCCTAATCTTTCAATTTATTAAATGGATATCTCACACTACCATATCAAGGAGCTGTCATTTTTAATTAAGAGTAGATTGAAAAAAATTGAAATTAATCTGCTTAGTCACATTTTTAACTTTCCTGAGAACAACAAAGTAATAATTATTATTTCTAGATTTTCCCTTCTTGAGAAATTTTTACACTCTTTTTTAAGATTATAACTATTTATTTGACAGAGAGAGACAGTGAGAGAGGGAACACAAGCAGGGAGAGTGGGAGAGGGAGAAGCAGGCCTCCTGCTGAGCAGGGAGCCTGCCGCAGGGCTGGATCCCAGGACCCCCAGATCACAAGCCGAGCTGAAGGCAGATGCCCAATGACTGAGCCACCACCCAGGTGCCCCAAATTTTGAAACTTTAAACATGACCTGTTACATAAATTAATAGCACATGACCTATGTATGGTCAAAACTATCAATTGTAGCGTTTAGTTTTTGTAGTCTCCATTTTTAAAATTGCCCTTCCCCTTTCTCATATCATGCCACCACTCACAGCTAGGCCGGCATTTTCTGGCCATCTTGGTTTCATAAACTCATTCATAAAAACCCCCTGAAGGGGCGCCTGGGTGGCTCAGTGGATTAAGCCGCTGCCTTCGGCTCGGGTCATGATCTCAGGGTCCTGGGATCGAGCCCCGCATCGGGCTCTTTGCTCCGCAGGGAGCCTGCTTCCTCCTCTCTTTCTGCCTCTCTCTCTGCCTGCCTCTCTGCCTACTTGTGATCTCTCTCTCTGTCAGATAAATTAAAAAAAAAAAAAAAAGAAAAAAAAAAAAAAAAACCCTGAAAATGCTGTTGGGCATCCCAGTTGCTGTGTTTTAAGAGAAGAGGCAATGTGAGGGCCCTAATTAGCATGAAGAATGATGACAGGAGCATCTGCCACCCATCATGAGCAGAAGACCGTCAATGCGCTAGTGGGGGTTCTCCTGAGAAATAACCAATAGATCATTACAGATATAGATACAGACATATAAAAGAGAGTTAAGGAAATTAGGCGGGGCTGAAGGAAGCTGAGAAGTCCCTCAATCCGCTGTCTGGAAGCTGGAGATCTAGGAAAGCCAGTGGTAATTCAGCCTGAGTCCAAAGGCCAGAGAACCAGGAGGGACGAATGGTAGATCCCAGCTGGAATCTGAAGGCTTGAGAACCTAGAGGGCTGATGCCCCGGCGCAGGTCAAGAGAGTGAATTTGCCCTTCCGCCACCTTCTGTAGGGTCACTGAAGGATGCCCACCAGCATCACTCAGTTACACATTCAAATGCTAATCTCTTGTAGAGACTCTCACAGAAACACCCACAAGTAATGTCGCACCAGTTCTTGGGCATCCCTCAGCCCAGTCAGGTGGACACATAAAATAATCATTCCAGTCAGTTGCAGTGAGAGGTACAGTGTTCTGATGGCAATGACACCACGGAGCCCATATGCCTGAGGTCTCTCTAAATGGCCACTAACCCGGTGATCGTAAATAAAGCTCTCCAGGTCTTCGTTCATCTGAGCATACTTATCTATGGCAATATCTAATTCTTGTGGGGTCGGGGGAGGACTACTGGATGCAACTGGGACTTACTATTTCACAAAGAACTAAAAACGGCGACCAAAGCAGAATTTCAACCAATGTCTGTGAGTCCTTCCATACTGAGCAAATCCACACTTGATCTATTAAAATTCTGTCAAATACGTCCCCAATTTTTGTTTGATTTTTAATTTGTGTGAGGTAGGGCTCATATTTTTATTTCTAATTCAAATCATCCTTGAATTTATGAAAAACCAATGAATTGGGAAAGAGGAACTAACTAAACTGCTCAGTATTCTTAGAGTCTCTTCCACAAGGAACAGCTCTGTTCTTGACACGTGGTCGTGAACTCCTTTAGCCAGAGCTCTGGGAACAGGACAGTGGCGCTCAGTTCTCGTGCAGGGCATGAACAGAACGTGACGGTGAAAGGTTCGGGAAAACAGTGGCTCCAAAATCAAACAGCCCAAACCCTTTAAGAAATGTTTGTTTTTTGTTTTGGGGTTTTTTTGTTTTTGTTTTGTTTTGTTTTGTTTTTTGGTTTTGTTTTTGTTTTTGCTGGGCCTAAAATACTCTCCAGAGTGGCAGCCGTGTGTCTAAGGGACGGCTGCTTCGCTTTTCCTCTACCAAGTCAAAAAGTCCGCGGCCCTTAAGCCCGTCTGTGTGCACAGGGACCAAAGAACCGGGAGGCGCGTCCCACCGTCCTGTCGCTGCCCGGCGCCCTGAGACACTCGGGAAGGCCACCCTGCCCTGGCCTTCCCCGTCCCACACACCCCCGCCCCGCAGGCCGCGCATCCCCTACCTTCCACGAGGACAGGCATCTTCGGAGACCGGGTCCGTCCGCGCAGCGCCGGCCGCGTCCTGGGCTTCCGACGGCTTCGCGAAGGCCGGACTCGGCCCGACGAGGACGCGGACGGCCCGTCTCCGCGCCTTTAAAGCTGAACGCGGTGTGGGCCCGCGCAGGAGGCTCCTTCCCGCGGACCAAGGTGCTGGTGCGGGCGGCCTGCGACACCGCACCGCCGCTGTCACCGGGCGCGGGACCCCGCCGCTGTCGCTCGGGAGGCCACCGCGCCGACGGGGCCTCGTGTCCCCGCGCGCCCGGAGTGGCGAGAACGTGGAGCTGCAGCTGGGGGCTCCGGCCGGCCCCTCGCGGACTCCCGCGCCCCTCGCGCCGCGCCTGACGCCTCGCACCCGGCGGGACAGGCGACTCGGCCGAGGCCCTGCGGCCCCTGTGGCCCGCGTGGTCGGCACCTGGCGCAGCTGGAGAACCGGGCCGGTGGCCCCGTCGTACGGCCACCTCGGGTACGGGGCTCCAGGTGCAGAAGCCGGGTGCGGGAAGCCAGGTGCGGGGCTCCGGTGCGGCTCACCCCGCGCGCCTGCCACGCCGCAGCGCCGCGCTGGGGACGCACTGAGCAGGCGCCGCCCCGACGGGCACCGCGAGAGCTTCAAGCCCCCGCCCCGCCCCGCCCCGCCCCGCCCCGCGTGCACCTGCCACTCCACGCGCGCTCCCGACGCTGGCTGCGCGGGACCGGCTGCCGCGGCTGCCCGGCCTGTGCCCTCCAGGCCCCGACGGGGTGCGCCTCCCACTGCCAGTAGCCGTGCGGCCTCCACAGGCCCGGGCCCGCGCCTCCTCTCCCACCCCGCGGCTGCGAAGTAACACACCCGGACGCTGGCCCCGAGGGAACGGGCCTCCCCGCCCTCCCCACGCCCACCCTCCGGGACAGTGTGGAGGACGGGCAGGTGGCCAGGCTTGGCTGCAGGGTTAGGCCTTCAACTGAGCAGACCGGACCACCCGCCACCCGACCCAGTGAGGCCGTGTGGCTTTAAGGCCACGCCCGGGTTCTTGGCAGGTGGACCCTGCCGTTATTGCTCCCCATGATTGTGGGGTGCAGGGCTGTCTGTCACAGCGGACAGCTGCCTTCAGGAGACAGCATGGTTGGTTGGGGTGGTGACATCAATGTCCACCATTTTCGGTTGATTTCTGAGACTTAGAAAGGGTTTTGTTTGGCTTAGGTTTGGGTTTGTTATTTTGGGTTTGTTCATTTTGTTTTGTTTTGTTTTTTGGCTAGGGCCAGCGCCAGTGATCCCAGCAGGTTCTGGAGGCCGGCAGTCCACCCAATGGCTAAACTAGAGTGTGTTGTGGGGACTACTCACTTTGGGTCAGGCTGGGTCAGTACGGGTGCCTAGTGGGCCACCTAGCCAATCACTGTTAGGAGCTAAAGGAGGCATAAAGCAGGTACCTGGGTCCGGAGAGATGTAGGTTTAGCCCAGGCCCCTGATCCGCCTACCCTGAGCCCTGGAGGTGTGCCTGTGGGCAGGAGCCGAGCAGCCTGAGCAGCCTCTGCCCCTTCCACGATTTTGCCCCCTTCTCTCCCCGGGGGCTCGTTCTTCAGAGGGTGCTGGGCCCAAAATGGCCACAGCCAAGTGTTCTCGCCCAGCTGGCCTGGTTGCAGGGCCCTTACTTAGGGTAGAAGAGTCTCCTCTTCCGTAGCTCTGGGTGTGTCAACTGTTTTTCACTGCCAGAAAGATTGTACACTGGAGGGAAAAGTCAAACTTTCGTATTTTTTTAATTGCCATCCTTTGGTACATCTGTAGACTAACAGTAAATAAGAATAATTCCCTGCAATAATAGGGCAAAATAAATAACTGTGATACCAACTCATATCTTTGCACACAGGCAAGGGCCGCCTTTAAACATAGGATCAGACATGAGAGTAAGCATGGTTAAAGACCTGAAGACAATTGCCATCTACAAGGACCAAGGGAGCAAGGCCTGTGGCGTCTGCATTAGGAGTCTGACTTTTCAAGACTACGGAAGGTAATTGGATACCTAGTCTGTCATTTTTGTGTTGACTCAACAAGAGAAGCTTTTCCAGAATTGCAGGAGGAGGGACACAGATTGCAGCTGGAGAGCGTGTTCAGGGTGTGAATGTCACCGAGACACCAGACTGCTTACACCACGTGTCCTTGGGAGACGGCCTGGCACTGCAGACCTGGATGGACTGATGGCAGAATTTGCTGACAGCCTCATCATTATCACTCAGAGAAATAAACAAATGGTTCTTTGGTCGTGAAAAGCCAAAATATCAGCCTAGAGAATAAAAATCTGTCTTTTCTTACATAGGTTTCCCATACCAAGAGTATTTCTTACAGGACAACTGCAGCCAGTAAAGGACCCAGCATACATCTGTTCATAACGTCAAGTCAGCTCATACAAATGAAATTTTTTTTTTAAAAATT
Source organism: Meles meles (assembly GCF_922984935.1). Lineage (NCBI taxonomy): Eukaryota > Metazoa > Chordata > Mammalia > Carnivora > Mustelidae > Meles > Meles meles. The sequence goes on along the minus strand of NC_060077.1, from coordinate 88,956,754 downwards.
GGTTTTCCAAAAAAAAAATTGGTTTTCATCAGATCAAGTCAAAAGTTAGGGACCAGCTAGAACAGAATGTCATCCTACATTGGAGATTAGGGGTTGGGACAGACGTGTTTGTCCTTCTGTCTTGTTTTATATTCCCTCGGAGCACATGGAAACATCAGGGAGGTTTCTGTGGGTGACTGATTTGACAGGTAGCTTACGAGTGCAGCCCAAATTCAAAACCCTTCCAGCCTCCACAAAAGCAAGCGCCTCTTTCTCATCTTTTCTTGACATTTTACTCCTAAAATTAGCTTTTTGATGAGAAAATTGCAGTGAGTCATACCAAAGCTAGTTAAAGGTGAGGCAAATGCCTGAGATTGAAATTGAGTTGATTCTACTTTCCTTGCTGATGATGCCTGGTAATTGGACATTGGAATTAGAACCGCCGTGACCTTTCACAATAATAAGAAAAAAAGCTCTATTCAATTTGCTGGAATTTTTTTTTCTATATTTAAAGCATCTTTTTTTCAATGAAGTAATTTACTTTCTTTCTAAATTAGCAATATCAAGCAGCCTGTTTTTCATGTTGTTCTGTGCATTCATTCAATAATTCTCATTCTCAGATCAATAAAAACCAATCTGTTTCTCACTTTCTTATCACTTCTTGCTCCAAGCCCAAATTCCTCCCTGCCCCCGCTGCCCATGGAAGTTACCAGTGACTTGCCTTTCCTTCGTTGCTCTTTCTGCCAGCCGGATCTCAGAGGGGCGCCTCTCCAGATGTAGTCTACACTCTCTTCCTCCTCCTCCTGGTGTCCTGTCTGCACTGGCCTATTAGCATATACTGTTTGGAGCTACTGTTTGAAAGTAGGGTGACAGACAAGACATAGAGTTCCCGGTCCCAATCCTGTGCCAAAAGCTGGAACAGGATTGCATTTCTTTTTCTATAACACTTCCCTAATGTTGTACAGCTTCTTTCCATTCATTTATTTCCATAACATTTATTGACTGATGTTCTTCATTCACCCATATTGAAGTACCTTAATAAGATTCAATACTGCTCAAAGCAGGAAAAAAAAAATGCCTGCCCTCATGGTGCTTGTACTCTAGAAGGCAGACACAGACAGTAGCAAAGCTAAGGAAAATATAGAATTAAGGGGAAACAAGTAAAATATGTAAAACATGAGAAGGTGTCAAGAGCTGTGAAGAAAAAAAGGAATCTAGACCTGGAATTAACTGAAAGCTTCTAGAAGGAAGATCAAGAGTTCATTTTGAACATGACAAGATTTAGACATGCTAGATAAGCAGAGGTCACCGACACGGAGACACCAGCATGCAGTTGGATAAGCAAGTTGGAAGATCAGGAGAAAGCTGGACAAGAAATACAAACTTGAGAGTCACCTCCGTAAAGATATTTAAAGCCATGAGACTGGCCGATAGTAGCAAGAAGAAGTACCAATAAAAAAGGGTAAAAATCCAGGACTGGAACAAAGACATTTCAACCGTTACAGGGTGAAGAGATGAAAGTAGTAGGAAAACCAATTTAGGAAATGATCCCAGTGTTGCCCAGCATAGGGGATGATCAGTTGCCTCAAATGATACTAATAAACCAGACTCAATGAACAATGAGAGTTGACCGAGGGGTTTATCAACACAGAAGTCACAGACGAGCCATAATCAGGGAGGAAAACAACACTGCACACGTGTTCACATCTGGAAATGGAACTACATCAAAGCCCCCATTGTGATCTGTTGCAATCAGGATAAACCAGTAGACAGCCCTGGGTTCATATCCCAGGAGCTCCATCCCTTCTGAGCTGTAGGACTTTGGGCAAGTCCCTTAAATTCATTGGATATTGGGGCATCTGGGTGGCTCATTCATTAGGCATGTGCCTTCGGCTCAGGTCATGGTCCCAGTGTCCTAGGATCGAGCCCCACATCGGGCTCCCTGCCCAGCGGGAAGGCTGTTTCTCCCTCCTCCACTCCCCCTGCTTGTGTGCCCTAATCACATGCCAGGTACAGCTCTGGACGTCCTATTAACTTATTTAATCCACACAACAATCATTATTTTAACTACTTGATGCTTGAGAATGCCGATCCCAAAGATGTTAGTGATAGAGACCAAGAGAGGACTCGCCCACTGACCTCACGGTAGGAGCCTCTGAGGCGACCCCAGGGACACCCTTCTGCTACTCATGCCTCCTGCTGCCAAGCTGCACCTAGTAACTCACTTCTTCCAACTGAAATATGGCGAATAGGATATCACTTCCAAGACTGGTTACAAAAGACTCTGGCTTCCACCCTACTAGCCCGCCCTTTTCTTTCTCAGTATCTTTTTCACTCGCACTGAGAAAGCCAGCTACTGTGTGGTGAGCTGCCCAGCGGGAGGCCCCATGTCCCAGGAACTGATGTTTCTAGCCAGTAGCCGTCACGGTCCTGAGGCCTGCCAACAGCAGCAGGAGAGTCTCCCCGGCTGAGCCTTCAGAGAAGACCACAGCGCACGCTGCCTCTTCATCGCAGGCACATAAGATGCCCGGAGCCCCAGGACCCAACTAAGCTGCACCTGGATCCTGAACCCCCCAAAGCTGTGAAACAACAGTTGAATATTGTTTTTGAAATGCCAAGTCTGAGGGTTATTTGTCACGTGGCAATGTAACTAATATAGGCCGTAAATGGCAGAGATGGGAGTTAAAATCCACACACGTGGTTGCCAGAGCCTACTTAAAAAGAATATGATGTGGGGCGCCTGGGTGGCTCAGTGGGTTAAAGCCTCTGCCTTCGGCTTAGGTCATGATCCCAGGGTCCTGGGATCGAGCCCCGCATTGGGCTCTCTGCTCTGCGAGGGGCATGCTTTCTACTCTCTCTCTGCCTGCCTCTCTGCCTACTTGTGATCTCTGTCTGTCAAGTAAATAAATAAAATCTTAAAAAAAAAAAAAAAAGGATATGGAGACAGGGCTGTTAGGACCTGTCCAGGATTACAGAGTGGCATCATTCTCAGTCAGTCCCTCTGCTGCCTTCACAAAGTCCCCAAAATAAGGTAGAATTCTGGAGGGAAGGGACAGCATATTACACTTGCCATCGAGACTCTGCCCTCCAGAATGATCCTACTAATGAAGCAGGGGCCTCCCCCCTTCAGAAATGTCCATGGATACACAGAGAAATGTTCTCTGACACTGTTCTCATCTATGTAGTTAAAAATACATAACTTCATTTCATCAGGAACCAGTTATATATATATATATATATATATATATATATATATATATATATTTTTTTTTTTACACTTCTTAGAAGGTCTTTTAAATATAGGATTTAAGTTTAAAAAAATCAAAGCTGTCTAGCACAAATCACACTGCAGATCCTTCCCCCACATATGAAATTGGATTTTTAAAAATCAACAAAATTGGCCTGGAGGGAAAAATAAGGAAAGGGAAGTTCATAAAAACAGTTGATATATTAATCACTGGGATGAGATTAATTTGCTCTGCATAGAAATGGTGGCTGCAATAAACTGATTATAACGTAAGTCAGCATTTTTTTTTAGTGCCACCTGAATGCTTTCCTTCCTCCCAGCAGCTGCCCTCCTCCTCCATCCCTGGTCCTCACAGCATGTGAGGTTCAAGAACAGGGCCCTGATGGGGCAGAGGGAAAGGGGGAGTTGCTCAATGGGCATAGACGAGAGTTTCGGTTTTGTAAGACGAAAAAGTCCTTGTCATCTGTTGCACAAAAACATGAATATAGTTAACACCACTGAATGGTACACTTAAAAATGGCTTAGAAGGTAAGTTTTATATCATGTGAATTTTACCACAGTTTAAATGAATAAGTAAAGCAAAGGAGACCTTCATTAGTAGACCCAAAAGTTCTCATAAAGTCCTAGAAATCTAAAAGATTTTTCTTCATAAAAGAAGAGGGTCACCACAGACTACAAACCAGGGAGGCATAATCTTCGAGTCCAAGTCAGCCCCTCACACATAGTTCACGGAATGTTCCACTGGAGCTACATGTTACTGTAGGAGTTGTAATTACTCGTACCAAAAAAATGTCATGGGCAAATCCAAAGCACTTCTTAGAATAACTAGTTAGACAATACAAGGTGAAGTGTCCCTTAGAAAACTAAAGACAGACGTTAAAGTAAAGGAATCTGACACCAACTACTTCTAGAAGGAGTTCTATTTTTCCCAAGAATACACATGCAAAACACATGTAAAGCCAACATGATTTCTTAAAGTGCATAAATATGCTTATTAACACAGTCTCTCTCACACGCACACACAGACCCACAAATGAGGCCTGAGTCTCAAACTAATTGCCCTAGATCTAGTTATTTCTCCAACTAAGTACTTACTTAATATCCTCAAATATAATATATAACACAGTCTGAGCAAAATTGTGTGTTGTGTGATCTCTGAATGACCTCCTCATCCAAACTGCTCAAACAAAACAAAACTTTAAGGACACTTTGAAAAATGGATACAGCCATAGAAACCCATGATGACCAAAGAAAGAAGCTGTCAAGTTGTCAAGCATTTTTTTTTAAAGATTTTATTTATTGGTCATAGAGAGAGTACACACAAGCAGGCAGAGAGGCCGTCAGAGAGAGAGAAGGAAGCAGGCTCCCTGCCGAGCAAGGATCCCGATGTGGGACTCGATGGATCATGACCTGAGCCGAAGGCAGCAGCCCAACCAACTGAGCCACCCAGGAATCCCAAGTTGTCAAGCATTTTTAAGGTAGGGTAGCTCTAATTTGCCCAAGTCTACACCTGTCATATATGAAATTTTCATTCAAAAGACTTAATTTCCAAATAATTTCACACAAATTTAAGTCGAGTCTGAGCTTAGAAGGTGTTGTACAAGATATACATTTTAATAGTTAATGAAAAAGTCTTGAGAATCGAGATCCTGAATTCAAATAAAGAAAAAGGGAATACCATGAAGTAGCAATAACCAATTAAAAAATAACTTCAGTCTTGAGAAATATGTATTTTAGAGTTAAAATATGCAAGTGTTTAAAAGCAAGTCAATTTCAAGGATTAGGCACACATTTTTGGCACTGATTTAGTTTCATTGCTACTGAAACGTCTTCAAACCTTACCTGAACTTTAGGCTCGGTCCATTCCAAGCCACAGGCTTCCTCCCTAAAGTTAATGATGGTAGACCAGTTCTCCATGCCTTAAGAATGGCTTCTAAGCTGAACTAACAAATGCAACAACAGAGACAAGTAATTACATTAACAACTTGTGAAAAAGAAAAAAAACTATAACTCAAATGGAGCCCGTCCTTGCCCTTGAAAAATTTTAACTATTGAGAATTAGGAAAGGCATAGAAAAGCCACAAGGGGGTGCTGTGGATAAACCAACAAGAGCCCTTCCTTGGCCACCCCGGGAACAGGGAAAGGCTCGTCATTTCCACGAGGTAAAGTCGGACAGTGCACAAAAGGAGAGGAGGGATCTTAAAATAGGAATATATCAAGAACATATATCCAGAAATAGAGCCTCACACATGAAAATCGGTATCAAAAGACAAACAGAAGAGAATAGCAAGCCTTACTTTCCCTTATTTTCTCATTACAGATCCAGTTCTTTAGACAAGCTGTCTTTCCCGCTTTTCAACAGAACGATAAACTTGAGATACGTTTTCTCGTCATTCTCTTTGGAGAACAATCCACTTTTTTAAAAAAAGAAAGGAAGGAAGAAAAAAGAAAGAAGCAGCTCCAAGGCTGAGTTTCCTGGAGGGAGCCTGGACCCCCCCCCCCCACCCCACCCCCAGCCAGCCTCCAATTACACAGCACGTCATTTCAGCTCAAAGTGCTGTCTTTTACCATTACATTCTCAAGGACTAAGTAAAAAAACAAAAGCAAACAAATAAAAACCCTTACTCCTGAAGGTTGAAAATGCAAATCGAGTTCTGAAATTCTGAGTCAGGCTTTGTTGTGTTCAGAATTAATTCCACTATTTTTAACTTCCCAGGAGTCACTGAAGAAAGGATCATTGAAACCTGAAGACTAAAAGTTATGAGCAGTTTTTTTTTATTTAGCTTTAAAAGCTTTCCCATGAGTGACAACACAAAAAGGAAGCTTCTCGAACAGTGCTAGGTTGTTGTCTTTTCCATAAAAGCATTTATTTGATTGATAAGATCTGTGATACCTTGAGGTTTGATTATTTTTCAGGAATTGTTTTCAAAATGAATCACAAAAGTGCTTTTCTTCAACCTTGTTAGCCTAATGCGCTATCACCAAATCAATGCCAATTTAACTATTTTAGGTCCTTTTTTTCCCTGTTGCTCTGAATTTTACTGGGCAAAGCCTGAATAACAATAAAGTGGGATGGGGGCAGGGCCAAGTACACAGTAGAAGATTTACTCATTATTAGTTCCTTCCCCCATGCTTCCAATTGGCTTCCTTTTGTGTCTGGGGGCTCCCATCCCCTTTGCTTACACGCGAGGAAGGCTCTATCCACAATTAACTTTCCCCGTGCTCTGACCTTGAATTCTAAAGCAATCTCTCCCTCCAAGGAGGTCTCATCATACTGATGCCTGCCATTCCCTCGTGAGCACTTTCTTCTCTGCCCTGCACTGTGAGAGCCACGGAGGGGCCACAGGTAATGGGTAAAGCATGGTCCAGGAGTGCCAACAGCTGGAATCAAACGAAACCTTGGGAAAGGCTGAGCTACAAGTCTGGAGTGTATGTCCTCAGACACCGAATTGCATGAGACAGAGTGGTTGGCAGGAGGCAGCAAGGCATGAAAATGTGGATTGTGTTGACAACCCCATACTAGGTTGAATAGTGTCCTCCAAAAAGATAGGTTCCTATCCTAACCCTGGGTACCTGTAAATGTAACCTTATTAGGAAATAGTGTCTTTGCAGGTATTATTAATTACATATCCTGAGAGGAGGTCATCCTGAATTTCGTGTCCTGCTCTATGTCCACTGACTGGTGTTCTTACATGAGAAAGGAAAACAAAGGGGGATTTTACACAGATAGGCACAGTGAAGAGAAGGCCACATGTACGTCAGGCAGATGTCAGAGTGATGCAGCTACAGGCCCAGAAAGGCCAAGCATGACTGGAAACTCCCAGAAACTAGAAGACAGAGAAGGAAACAGACTCTCCTTCAGTCTCCAGAAAGAGTCACACCTGCAAACACCTCAATTTCAGACCCATAGCCTCCAACACCATGAAATACATAAATCTCCTGCGTTAAGCTAGCCAGGGTGTAATGATTTCTTACAGCAGCTCAAGAAAGCTAGTAAGACGACATGGGTTCAAATCAATTCTCACCAGCTCCGTGACCCAGAACACCCAACTCCACGTCTTCATCTAAACTCAAGTTCATAATGTGTATCTCAGCAGAGAAATCAGAAACTGATTTAGACTGTCTATTATCTACTCTCCAACCTATGAGACCATGGGCATGAGACCACACGTTGTGTCTCAGCTTCCTCATCCATAAAATGGGGATGAAAATAGTAACTAGCTGGTAAGGCTGGGGTGAGAATTGGGGAGCAGCGTACACAGAAATCTCAGGTGCAGGGAGCCACGTCCGCATAGACAAGGAGCCACAGGAACTGAGTGAGAGGAAGACCAGTAATGTTTGGGACGCCCAGAAAATTCTAACTGGAGAATCAACATGAGGTAGACCTGAAGCAATGGTCCCGTTGGGATGGGTCACAGAGGAGAGGGTATCTTGGCCAGACCGCGGGGGGCAGGGGGTAGCTCAGGAATATAAGCAAAGAGAAATTGGAGTTGAAGGAACTTGTGTGCAGAGATCTTGAGAGCCAGCAGGATGGGCCCGGACTGAGGACGTCGAACAGCAAGACTGAAGTTAATGCACCAGAAATCGACAGACAGTTTAGGTACGATACGCGGGGAAGCAAGAAGACGCTGCAACCTTGGACAAAGGAAATAACACCCAGAAGAGAGTGTTTAGGACAGTCGAACCCAGTGGGAACGAGCCAAGCAGAGCTCCTCGCACCTGCTGTGGTGAAGGCCCCGGTACTTCCCGTCCGAGCAGCACCGCTGTGAGAGGGGGCGGCGTCCAACAAAAACAGGTCTCCAGAACACGCAGGGAGAAAACACAATGACTACCCAAGCCCCATGTTTTTTATTATTAGATTCAAACATACATGAAAGTACTCTGTCAAAATGACATTTTTAAACTCTCAGCGCTTGCCTCTCTTAAACTCACAGACCCACGAGGGCCAGTTGGTCCTCAGACAACCCTGGCCCAGGGCTTCCGAGGGTGGAAGATGCTCTGGCAGGGGGAGCGAAGGAGGCGGACACAGAACAAGCCGGGGGACAGAGGGCAGGGGGAGACGAGAAGGGGTACAGGAGCTCCAGATCTGTAGCTATGAATTCAGTCACGGGGGTCGCGAGCAGCCTGATGCCGAGGGCTGACGGGCCCGTGCTGTGTATTTGAAAATGGCTGAGAAAGGAGATCTGAAAAGTTCTCATCACAAGGAAAAAAAGAGGTTCTGTAACTATGGATGGTGAAGATGTTAATTAGACCTACTGTGGTGATCATTTCACAAGTCGTTACGTGGTACCCCCAAAACGAATATAGCGTGGCATGCCGATCATACCCTAATTTAAAAAAGAAGCAGCAAAATCAGAGAAGGCGCCCCGGAGAGCTGCTGTCATCTTTAGGGAAGATGCAGACAAAGGTGGTGAAAACAGAAATAAGAAAGAGAATCAGACACAGGTATTCTGAAAAGTAAGTTGATGGAGTGAGAACAACAAGCTATGAAGAAATGAGCAGCAGCTGAGTCCAGGGCCTTCCTGAGAGAAATAAATCTGACTCATACAGAAACGGAAGGAACAAGAGAAAAGTGAGGTGAATGCCGGTGACCACAAGCTCCGAGGGATCGCCTCCGACACTTGGAGGCTCTGCCCCCTTGAAAGGGGGTTCTCCCACGGTGACAACCAACAACAGGGTCCCTTCTTGAATGTTGCCTTGGTGAGTGAGAATTATAGATTGACAACATCAACACCGTGAAGTTAAAATAAATCGTGTGGACTGAAAAACAAACATTGCCATGACAGAGAAATTATTAGAAGGAAAACTTAGTGAAAAAACAAACAAAACAAACTCTGAGATTCTCCTAGCCACAGGGGGTCAGTGTTGCTTTGAAGCAAAATGACCCAAAGGCCCTTAGGGGGTATAAAGGGCTTAAAGAAATTATTACGTTTTCTTCAAAAATAAAAATGTTAGTTTGATACATTTGATTTTTAGGCTTACTGAATGACAGATGGTTACAGCATGTTAAAAAAATTTCAACTTGTTAAAAAAAATAAACTTGTTAAAAATATATATTTCCTGCAAAAATGAACTTGGATTCTCACCATTCAAAAGCAATAAGAGAAATTAAGAGAGGGGAGAGATATATGTGAAAAAACACATGCGTCCTCTCAGATACATCTACGTGTTCAATATGAGTGTGCAATTTAACTATGTGTTCAGTATGAGTGTGCAATTTCACTCAGAGCTCAGTGCCAAGGGAAAATGAAACCATGTCTTTCCTCGCCGACTGAAGAGGTCAGACACATGCTAATGTACACATTTAAATTGAGTCTCTAAAAATATAACAATCCTGTAAATTAGCAAAAATAAGAGATGAGAATCATCAGCCAATTAAGCCAATCTTTATGTGGATTTTTTAAAAGCAGTAGTATAGAGACGATTTCTCTGCTTCTCCTCCATTCCTTATCACACTTACCACTTCGTAAAGGCACAAAAAGAAAAATTAAAGGTCTATTGATCCTACATAAGAGAACAAAAGAAAAGAATAATTAGTATACATGTGCAATGGAATATTACTCAATAATAAAAAAGAATGAAATCTTGCCATTTGCAACAAGGATGGACCTAGAGGGTGTGTCAAGCAAGATAAGTCGGTCACAGAAAGACAAATACCGTATGATTTCACTCATATACGGAATTTAAGAAACAAATGAGCAAAGGTTTAAAAAAAAAAAAAAGGCCAACCCACAAGCAGAGTCTCAACTCCAGAGAACAAACAGGCATACCAGAGGGGAGGTGGTTGGGGGTGGGGGAATGGGCGAAACAGGTGATGGGGATCACGGAGGGCCTCTGTGATAATGGAAGTGTTGGGTCACTAAATTGTACACCTGAAACTGGTATTTCACCATCAACTAACCGGATTTCAGTAAAATTGCACACAAAAGAAAAATAAATAAAATAAAAGCTCTATTGTAGACAATGAAGGCAGAGATTAGTATTGGCCAAATCTTCATCCGAATAGCAGAATGGAGAGGGCAAAGGCGTGGCCGAGGGAGGAAAGCTAAGTCTACCTGACATTCGGTAAAAATCACAATAGGGGGCGCCTGGGTGGCTCTGGTTTAAGCCGCTGCCTTCGGCTCAGGTCATGATCTCAGGGTCCTGGGATCGAGCCCCGCATCGGGCTCTCTGCTCGGCAGGAAGCCTGCTTCCCTCTCACTCTCTCTGCCTGCCTCTCTGCCTACTTGTGATCTCTCTCTGTCAAATAAATAAATAAAATCTTTAAAAAAAAAAATCACAATAGCCTGTTGAGAAAATGCCGTCGAACAATGGGGGCTGGTTTCCGGATGTGCTGTGTCATCCTGACACGCCCGTGTTGCCCCGGCTCCACGCTTACCTGAAACATCTGGATGATCATTCCTGCCTTCCTCTGCACAGAGCAGTGGGCAGAAACAGAGGGACCCCAGCTCTGGCGGAGCTGGTAAATGAGTAACCAGATCCGGGAATACACGGTAACACCGGCTGATAAAGGTTCTGGAAGAGAAGGGCAGAGTGACCCAACAAGACCTTCCGGAGGAAGGGACATTCAAGGGGAGACCCAAGGACCACCCAGACCACGAGCTGTATGCCGCTGGTATTTCAGGTCACAGATGGCGCACGGTGAGCCCGAAGGAGAAGAAAATCATCCTGGGCCTGAAGAAGGTCAGATGTTATCCCACGTACAGTGGGAAAACCAAACAGCGGAGAGAATGATGATCCGATCTGCATTTAAAGGGGGAGAAATATTCTGGCTGCTGTGGAGAGCAGTGGGGTGGAGGATCAACGAGAACAGAAGCGGGAGATCCACATGTGGTCAGAAGCGGTACGTGCTCCAGAAAGTGACCCTGAGAAGATGGACAGGTAAACAGACCCAAGACATTTATTGGTAGAATCAGGAGGATCAGCCAGACAGGCGGGGAGACAGTACTGTGTGTGTGTGTGTGTGTGTGTGTGTGTGTGTGTGTACTTACCCCTCCTACTGCTGAAACTTAACTGTATTGTTTCTACACCGAAATACTAACCTTTCCTCTTAAAAGCAGAATTACTAAATTTGTACTGGGTGACGCAGAGAAGTACCAAGGAATATTATCATTTGCTGTGTTGATTTATGTATATAAAATAACACCAATTGAGTGAAAATAAAAACAAAACTATATTTGGCCAAATGCTTTTAAATTTTAATTTAAAAAGATTAGGGCGCCTGGGTGGCTCAGTGGGTTAAGCCTCTGCCTTTGGCTCAGGTCAGGATCTCTGGGTCCTGGGATCAAGCTCACATCGGGTGCTCTGCTCAGTGGGGAGCCTGCTTCCTCACCCCCCTCTGCCTGCCTCTCTGTCTTCTTGTTCTCTCTGTCAAATAAATATATAAAATCTTTAAAAAAAAAAAAAGATTAAACAGTGATTATCCCCCTTGCAATTCTGATTGAATGTCCATTGTTCAGTCTCTCTTGATTTTTCCCTTGGGAATATTCACAGGAAATGAACGAAATGAATCCAAAAATATTCATATCCAAATCTATAAATTATAGTCCAATTTCATTTCCATTCTATGGGAGCATTTTCAACAGCACGCAAGCCCTGTCATAAGAGGATCTGCCTCAGCTGGGCAACTCACAGGGGAATAATGGATCTGTGGATACTTCTAAATCTTATCAGAACACAAGGACTAAACTATTCTAAACGGGCAGGGCTGCTATCCTCGGTCAGTTCTGGACTTTCTGATGAATATGGAGGTTACCTGGGCAAGCTGGTTTCCCTCTGGCAGAACCGGATTATCAGCTTTTGTGGGCAGATTCTTAAGTGAATTGATTTCAAAAGATGTTGGGTGCCAGGTGGAGATTACAGGAGACCACAGGTGTGGGGTTTGGGAAATACCTTTAAATTATAGAACACAGTGATAAAAAGGCAGTTCACTATAATGGCTATAACTTTCCCCTAGAAGAGTTTGACACAAACAGATAGCTAATCACTGTGCAATCTCTACTGAAAGCCAGAAGAATGCCTTGAGCCACCCTACCTGTAAGCGTGCGGTGCGCGTGGTATTTACCTGAATCTCTTCCCATTAGGCTGTCCCCGTGCCTGCTCCCTGCTTAAAGTTTTCCCTATACCCCATGACGTCACTATTTTAAGGAACAGCCCAAAGATCTTCAACTCCTCTTATCGGTGATTGTTGTAGGAACAAATTAGGGTAATGTTTGTAAACAGCTTTGAAAAATTTAAAAGTGCAAAGCAAATGCAAGTTAGTGTTATAATTACTTATGATTTCCTATTATGATTCATCTGTTACCTTTTCTCATCACTACAGACTTGAAGGAAAGCACAAATATGCAATTATAATAATAAATATCATATTATATAATAGTATTACATTGCTTATTCTTAGTCCTCGACAAAGAGATAAATGCTAAACTCTCCTTAAATGATTTTTTTAAACTATATCTATCTTGATTTCATCCCAAATCCTGAAATCTGGCTTTCGCAGGATGAGATCACGGCATGTGTATTTTCTCAACTCTCCCGGTGATTCTGACGTACACCCTGCTTCAGAGTCTCTGCATCGCTTTGATGAAGATGGCAAGGGTACAGTCGTATAAATAAATAATATTTTATTTATAAAATTTATTTATATTTATATATAATATATTATATATTTTATTTATTTATAAAAATAAATAAATGGTCAAAGAAATAAAATTCACTTGAATGTACGTAGCTAAATTGAGATTTTAAAAATACCACCATCCTTATAAATTAGCAAGGTAAAAAAACACCAATAACCTGCCAGTTAACCCACACCTTTCTGCACATTATCAGAAAATGTGGTACCGCAGAGACCACGTCTCCGCCTCCCCCCGCGCTCCTCGCCGCGGTACCTCCGGACCCTGAAACCTGGAACCTCCCCGAGGCGTCCGCCTGCAGAGAATCAAGCCCAGAGCCCTGAGCTGTCCTCCTCTCGGGCTCAGGTGCTGCGTAGCAAAGGCTCTTTGCAGCCAGCGGGGCCCGTCCCGCGAGGCCAGCCGCGCTCCCAGCAGGCCGGCGCCGGGGAGCGGGTGACCGAGCCGGTCCTGCGTGGCCCGGACCTGCGAGTGTCCCTCCCGTCGGGGGCGCAGGCGCTGCGAGACGCTCGGCTCCGGTGATGTGCGCAGCACGTGTGCGTGCACACTACACCCCCCCACACACACACCCCACACACGCATGCACACTTACACGCGTGCACACCTGCATCCCCACATACCCCTCTAGAACCCACGTCTGTGGTGGTTCCTCGAAATTGCTTCCTTTGGCTTCCAGTGTCCCTCGCAGCTTTGCAAATTAGTTTCCGTGGTTAGTCCCCAGGCGGAGGCCCTCACCTGGAAGGCAGGTGCGTGCGGAAGGCGGGCGAGCCTCCCAGAGCAGCGCGGTCGGGGCTGAGCTGGAGGCTGAGTGACAGCCAGCGGCTCGAGTCAAAGTCCTGCCTCCATGATTCTACATCTGCGGCATTTCTGTCACACCGAGTCTGGCCCGGCTCTCTTCTTTAATTTCCTTAGAAAAGGTTTCTCCGAGGGGTCTGGCAGAAAAGGTTTGCCTTTCAGCGTGACTGCAACTTGGGCTCCTGCTGTGAGCTGTTAATGGTGATTCCCTGAGTCCTTGGTCTGCGGTGGGAGAAAAATCTGCCGGACCAGTGATATCACAAGGATGAACATGGAAAGGCCACTTTTACTGATGATTAAACACACAATTTAGAACACGTTTAGAAAGAGCTGTTCCAATGTTTCTCTTCTGTTCTCACAAAAGTGTGATCAATCTCGTGCGTTACGACTCACCCTCCTTCCCCTCCATCTGCCACCCACCAACAGCTTTGTTACAGAGTCAGAAAATCCTGACCACTGCTCTGGAAAATGACCCAAACCTGTGCGGGTCCATTAAGCAAGCGTGTCCTGAAAGCCTTCTTTGTCAAGGCCCGTCTTTCCCAAGGTGACTGTGTCTCCTGACTCTGTGAACGTGCCCATGTCAGACGTCGCTCATCAGGCAAAGCCTTGGTACTTATCCCTGATTGATGAAGAGCAAATGCCCAGACGGCATCCCTTACCGTGGAATAGGGGAGGGCGGGCTCCAAGTCCAGATTGGCCTCAGAAATGCCTGCTACCTTGCAGACCCGACTGTCTCCGCAGTTCTGAATCAGGTACCCGAACACACAATTAGCGTCATGTGCCAGGCGTTGAAATTCATAGGAGCACACATTTTCATTTAGGGAGAGGACAGGCAGAACGATATTTTGGCCTAGTAACTCCCTCATCAGGCTCTAAGTCAGGAGGATGCAAACATGTAATTTCAAACAGCATTTTTTTTTTTTTTTTTGACAGACAGAGATCACAAGTAGGCAGAGCGGCAGGCAGAGAGAGAAAGGGGGAAGCAGGCTCTCTGCTGAGCAGAGAACCCAATGTGGGGCTTGATCTTAGGACCCTGGGATCATGACCTGAGCTGAAGGCAGAGGCTTTAACCCACTGAGCTACTCAGGTGCCCCAGCCTTTTTTTTTTTTTTTTTTTTTTTTGAAGATTATATTTATTTGCAAGAGAGAGTGAGAGCACAAGCAGGGGGAGGGGCAGAGGGAGAGGGAGAAACAAACTCCCTGCTGAGCAGAGAGCCTGATGTGGGGCTTGATCCCAGGGCCCCGAGATCATGACCTGAGCAAAAGGCAGACTCTTAACGAACGAAGCCTCCCAGCACCCCACAAACAACTTTCTTGGGGGTGCCTGGGTGGCTCAGTGGGTTAAGCCTCTGCCTTCGGCTCAGATCACGGTCTCAGGGTGCTGGGATCAAGCCCTGTGTCAGGCTCTCTGCTCAGCAGGGAACCTGCTTCCCCTTTCTCTACCTGCTTCTCTGCCTACTTGTGATCTCTCTCTCTCTCTCTCTGACACATAAGTAAATAAAACCTTTTAAAATCCTTTTTAAAAAATCTTTCTTTTGAAATAATTTCAGACTTACAGAAAAGTTGCAATTAATAGTACAAAGAATATCCATATAGCCTTCAAGTGGGTTCCCAAATACTGACACTGTATCATATTTGCCCTATCATTCTCTCTTGTCTTAGTATTACAGCACATTTTTTCTGAACACTTGGAAAGTAAGTTGCAGACAGGATGACCCCCACTCCTGTACATACTCTGGTCTTACTAACCACACTACGATTATCAAAAGCAGGGAAGGAGCCTTGATGGAGTACTGTTATCTATCCTAGAGATCTTACAAAAGTTTTACCAGCTGTCACAGTAATGTCCTACATAGCAAATGAAAAGGAAACAGAATTTTAAGGCTTTTAGGGAAGAGCCACAATAGCCCTGAGATTCTTTCCAGTAACAGGAGAGCATAAGAACTTCCAGGGCTCAGCACACCATAGTCCTGGTTGAAAACATCTCTTCTCAGTATTTCGGCCTTGACACCTTCTGAATCAACACTATTTTTTTTTTCTTTTTTAGAGGGAGAGAGTGTGTGTGTGTGCAGGGAGAGGCAGAAGGCAAGGGAGAGAATCTTAAGCAGGCTCCACACCCAGCAAAACCTGATCTCACAACCCTGTGATCATGACCTGAGCTGACAGCATGAGTCAGATGCTTAACCGACTGAGCCACCTAGGCACCGCTGAATCAACATTCTTAACTGCAGAGTGAGAAACCGACACAGAGAACCTTGATCATGTGCCTTTTATTTCTTCTCTGTTTCTCTTTTGACCAACTTAATTGATCGCAACAGCATCTTCCTAATGCCTGGCACACCCAAGTCACTATCTTTGGTTCAGGGAAATTCAAGGTCAAATAAAATGCAGTCTCAACACCCCTGTGAATCAAAATGTTATTAAATAAACAGCGGCTAAATTAAAATAGTGATGAAAAGGAGAGGTATGATAGATTATTGAGTCCTTAGAGTTTGGTAGATGCCATATCAGGTGATTTCTGTACCTGTCTCATTTAACTTTGACACACATGGTGAGATTAGCATTATCTTTCCTGTTTCATCAATGAGGAAGTTGAGGCTCCTGAAATAAGGAAATCTGCCCAGCATCTCCACTCAGTGAGACTCAGAGCCATAACCAGAACCTATCTCCAAAGCCCATGCACTGCTCCAGGAAAGAAAGAGGTGGGCACAGATCATGAGGAGCAACAGGAAGGGAGAGAGCGGGAAGGAGAGAATGAGTGAGGGGAAGGCAGGAAGTCTCCCGTGTGAGCAGAGACCGAAGAACGAGTAGGACTTCGAGAGCAAAGATGCTGCCCAATATCATTTTGCTATAAGCTCTCCTTGCAAAGAGTTGTAGGGTTACTTACATGGCTCAATTATTAAAACAACATAACCATTAAAGGACCATAAAAATAATCTTTGAGAATAATCATGATTAACAGTATAGGCTTTAGAATCAGAAGACTTGAATTTGGTTTAATTGGCTTCTCCAGTGATCAACTGTGTGACATTGAACAAGTTACTCTCACAGGCCTCGACTGAAAATGTTGGAGTAATAATAGCACCTACCATGAATTCCATAGAGCCCCGAAAAGTAATAAATAACCATTCAATATATCTTAGCTGATATTGATATTAGACCCTCAACAACAACCACTAGTACGCCTGGTTCTTACGCATGGTTATTGTTTTTATTAGCTTTCCAGAGGAAACCATAGTCCCTCTGCTGGGGCCTGCACTGCCTTGAAATTATACTGACAGGTGTAAACCAAATGAAGGAGGATCTTCTGATGTTTCTTTTTATAAATGTGTAATTAGAGGTACATGGACTTTTCTGTTCGGCTTTTTCATGGAACAAAGGATAATCACTGTTTTCAGTGCTCCTACAAATTTGTATAATCATCACTGTCCTGTGGCAATGCAATATTTTAACAAGCACCTTCTGTGCTCAGTACACAAGGAGACTTCAGTCTCCTTTAAAGACTGAACTGGAACCTTGGCAAAATAGGGGACTGCATTGGGATAGCGAAAAGTGTTTCCCTCCGATATACTGAAAAATCTGAAGTGATTAGGCTTTTGTGAAAGATATTTATTTGGGCTTCTACACGACCACCCATGACCAGTTGTCTATAATTTGGGGAAAATATTATACTACAAGAAAGGTCTCCAAAGCACCACCTCTATCTTAAAATGAATGATAAACAGAGCTTCTCTGGAAAAGACGCAGACCTCAAATTTACAGTAGAGCCTGCAGCGACATGAACTGAGTGATTTCTACAACATTTCCAAATAACCTTTTTTCTTGCTACAAAGTAATACATTTACACTAAGCAAAGTACCGATAATAAAATAGACAAAAATAATATGTCAACTGTAACATTACCGTATCCTGGACAGAACCACATTTAATTTAGCTATTTTGTATAACATTTCAGTCTCTTCTGTCCTGTGTGTGTGTGTGTGTGTGTGTGTGTGTGTGTTTAAGATTGTATTTACTTGACAGAGGGAGAGAGAGCATGAGCAGGGGGAGCAGGAGAGGGAGAAGCAGGCTCCCCGCTGAGCAAGAATGTGGGCCTCGGTCCCAGGACCCTGGGATCATGACCTCAGCCAAAGGCAGATACTTAACCGACTGAGCCACCCAGGCGCCCCTGTACATGTTTTTAATTCATCCTTCAGTCCACATGTTACAAAATTAAGACAGTTTTCATTTAACAATATTGTATTAATGCTGTATTGTGGCCATAACAAATTACCATCCACTTGATGACACAGCACAAATTAAATACGTTAACAGCTCTAGGGGCCAAAGGTCAGACATAGATCTCACTGGCCTGAAACCAAGTTGCGAGCACAGCCACGTTCCTTTCAGGAGGCTCTAGGAGAGAATCCATTATCCCACCTTTTCCAGCTTCTAGAAGTGGCTGTGGTCCTCGGCCGGCGGCCCTTCCATCTTTGCCACCAGCTCGGGTCGACGGACCCTTTCTCATCCTGCATTCTCCTGCCTCCCTCTTTCACTTATAAAGACCCTCATGATTACATGAAGCCCAGGATAATCTTCCCAACTCCTGCTCAACTAATTAACAGCCCTAGTTCTATCTGAAAGCTTTCTTCCCCTCTACTATGCGACAGAACCGAGGCACAGCTTCCAGAAACAGACATGGACAACTTCTGGGGGACATTATTCTGCCCCCCCCACCTAATAATACATTCTAAGTATCTTTATAGTTCTTAATTCTTCTTGTCTCTAAATTCTCATTTGTCATGTCCACAGTGCATTTTATTGTATGGATAGACCAGAAACCATTAGACCATTTTCCTACTATGAGGATAAGTAAGATTTGCCATTTCCTGGTCAATAAAAGTAAGAAGCTATAGCTTTCACTGTTATTGCTATACATATTTATATATTAATATTTCTAAGAAGGCAGTTGATGAGTTTCCTATCAGTTTATACTTCCACCACGCAGGTGTGAGCTGATATCTCCTGATGCCTTCACAGATACTGACCATTATCTTTCCTTTTCAATCTTTGCCAAATGGAAAATTACATTCCCTCTTTATTTGCTTTTTTTTTCATTCTACTGAGACTGAATATTGTTTCAGACTTATGTTGGCCACCCAAGGTTCTTCATCTGTACAACGCATGCCAATCATTAGAGAAGCCTTGTTAAGCACGTAATCATGTCAGCAACCTTGACAATGGTTTGTGGGAGGTGTCTGCACTCCTACTGAAACCCCTCCACTCCCGCTATTATTAAATGCCCACATTGCCCCTGCGTTGCTGAGTGCTAAGAAAGCTCCACTTGTACTCCATGGGTATGACACAATTTCCACGCCCTCTGTCACTGATGGAGTGACACTTGATACCAAGTGGCAAGATGGCTGTCGCTGGGCCTGGGCTCCACGCCAATTAACGTTGAATGCAAACCCTCTAGAGATGACTCTTCCTCCTTTTTCAAGTGAACGTTGCCTCCTTAGATCTTTCACTAGTGTGTTACTGGGTGACCCCCCCCCCTTGATGCATTGAACCATTAGGGCTGTATTTCTAAACTGGTAGAAATTCCTGCTGCCGGCTGTTTAGATTTGCTGGAACTCTCACCCAGCGTAGTATGGCCCACTGGATTTTAGAAGCTGTTCTCATGTTTACATTAATCATTATTATTTAGTACCCTTTGTTTATGGTTCTCACATGCATTCCAGAAAAATAAACAACTCCTATGCAGTGAGCTGCACTGCACGAATACAACTTTGCCTGATGTAATGGACCCTTCCACATGCTTCATTAGTTAATTTAAGCATGGTTAATGCATGCGAGTCATTTTCCCTCATTTTATATGCTTGCTTCTTTTCTTTTTAAGATTTTATTTATTTATTTGACAGACAGAGATCACAAGTAAGCAGAGCAGCAGGCAGAGAGAGAAGGGGGAAGCAGGCTCCCTGCTGAGCAGAGACCACCCCCCCCAACCCCAATGCAGGACTCCATCCCAGGACCCTGGGATCATGACCTGAGCCAAAGGCAGAGGCTTTAATCCACTGAGCCACCCAGGTGCCCCTTCTTGCTTCTTTTCATTTCACATTTATTCATCTGAACTTGGAGGGTGGGGGAAGATACAGAAATTTAAAACAACAACAACAACAACAAACCACAGTGAGTCTTCTCATATGAAACACATCCCAGTGTTAAAACAAATGAAAGAATATTGTGCGATTTCCAGGAAAATGTCAATAATGCCTGGCTGAATTTGAACAAATATCAAAAGGCTCAGAAATGCTTTCATCCCAACCAGAGGAAATCTTCCAAGGTAAGTCAGGGGAGGGAGGAAATCAGGCTGCAGCCAGGGACCAGGGAGAGTCTGGGTCCCCCAACCCTGCACATCACCAAGGTTTGTTTGTCCCGAGTTTGTGATGAATCCCGCTTCTCTCGCTTCAGAAGCTGCCCTGCATTCTGGCCTTCCTCTATGCAGATTTCAAACCAAGAAGTAAGCACAGCATGCTCCTATTTTGTGTTGGTGGTTGATAGGCTAGCCATATTTGAATGTCATCTAACACCAATTTTCAGAATTCTCCTGCAAAGACATATCTTGCTAGGCCAGATGTGAACACCAACCAAGGTCCCCAGTGCACAGCAGGCTGCCCAGCTCAGGGGTTGGGGGCCCCCGGCTGCCTCGTGGTTGCGCTGTGCCCCTGGGCTTCCACTTCCCTCTCTTAGAATCAGAAAACAGTGCTGACTTCCTCACAGAGTTTCCGGAATTAAATAAGGGAATACATGTTGAGTATTTGATCTGTCGGTTAAAAAAAAAAAAGGCAGCAGTGAAAATCAGCATCTTCTCTTACAATTCAGGAACTAACTGGCCACAGGCAAGAGACTCACTTTGGCTTTCAGACATCACCCACGGAGAAGATAAAGGCGATAAAGTATTCTTCTCCCTCCACCGACCTCTGGCCATAATCATGTACGTGAAACTCCGAATTCGAATTCAGGAAACGGTCAAAGTCTGTGAATTCAGCCCTTATTTGTATGAGCATTGCAAACTTACGGAGATGATCTGACCCATCGATTGTTCAGATCAGGATTAAACAGTGGCTTTACCATGATTCGTTCTCACGACTAGTCCCCATGGAACCTGCCATCAAACTCTTCTTAACGGCATGGACTCAAGACCGAATCCACAGCCTTAGTCCTAGCTCCTAGATGGAGGTTATCGTTAACCGAAGGAACAGATTTTGAATGAAAAGTGGATTATACATTTTCATTATCTCAAGATGTAAGTCACTCCGCTGTAACGGTACCAAAAATCCATAAAAGAGGTTCTCAAACACTGTGCATTATCGGGCCCTTCACCTGGGACAACCATTTCTGATCCTTGTTTTCTAGGAGCTTTAAGTACTGGGAACTTAACTTCTCAAACCATCCCATCCAAACCTAGAAACACTTCAGTGGATCCCTGAATGGACTGAGTCAACAAACATTTGCTGAGCTCGGCCACATCTTGAACCCTCCTCCCGGAAGGCAGAGATGCCAAGAGAGCGGACTTTAAGTGGTCACTCTTGAGGGCTTCACGGTCTCTCAGGGGATGCAGAAGTGAGTCAGGAAGGGCACCTGTAGCAGAAGGGGACCCGCTGCATAGGCTCCACGTACATGGTCAGCAGCTCTGAGGTGGGAGATCTTCAGGACTTCCTAATGCAGGACAAACTCTTCCTCCGTGGGGGACAACCGCGTATACCTGACGGCCCAGGACGGTTTCTGGAGGCGATCCTCCTCATCACTCACCACGCCACACCCCTCCCCTCTCCTGCCTCCGAACAGCTCCGGGCATTTCTGCAGAGGCTCCTCTGGTCATGCAGCAAGCCCTTGCCCTCTGTTTACGCGGCAGCGACTGCCACTTGGCTCCTCAAGAAGAAAAGGAGCTGCGCTCTGCTGAAAGTAGATGAAGACGTGTCACTGCTGGCAAATGAATTCTACTTTCCTGCCCCCGCCAAGAGTGCCAGGGGAAGAGAATTTGGGAGGAAAATCAGTGTTTGGTCCTGACCAACCCACCTGGGATTGGGTCCCGGTGCTTACCAAGAAAGGAGAGCGAGTTCAGGGTTCAGCAAGGATCAGTTTTATCCAGATCCGGGCAGGTGGCAGCCCAGATCTCAGGAGCTCCGCATCATCAATTCTGGAGCCAAAGCTGAAGAAAAAAACCCCTTTCTCTGCCTCTTAGCATCTTCCTCCATAACGAGATGATAATAAAACACGTGTTTACGTCACAAGGAAGCCACTTAGAAAAACTGGCTTAATGCCTAGACAGGTTTTTGAACAGACGCAGTGCTCCCGAGCAGCGTAAAGCGTCCTGCTTGGTTAATGCCTCCTCCCTCTGACAGGCCACCCCCCTGGCCTGGCAGCAAAGTTGCAGGACCTTTTCAGAAAGCCAGGGCAGCAGACCACCCTGCCAGGGCCGCCAGTCTCCAGAGCCTCAGAGAGATAACGACCGGAAAAACCGGAAAACAAGACTCGGAAAATGGTACGTCTTGCATTAGATGGGACTTGATAAACGTGCCAATTTTTTAAATGTTTCTGAATGTAACCGCAGAGCCTCTGGTTGTTTCCCGCAGGAAACCTCTGTCACTCGAGGGCAGAAGACATCCCCCAGAGGGAAGCGAGGACAGTACTAGCAGCACGGTACCAGGTGTGGTAGGGACCTGGTGTGCCGCTCGCGGACGCCCCCCTGACACATCTGCCCCCGCTTAGCCCGAAGAGGCCAGGCCTGTAATGGTTCCCTTTTCTGTGTAAGGTCACTGAGGCTCAGAGTTAATAGAAACTAGAGATGCTCATGCCAGGACCATGAAGAGAGGACGCCTGAGCAGGAGGGGACACAAAAAAGCTTTATCACATGCTTCGGGTCCATTGATGGGAAGCTCATTTAAATGATTAAAACCTCTTAAGTATTCTCCAGGATATTTCTAAAGAAACTACGTTCCCTTTTCTAATACAAATAGGGACACCAAAGAGACAACACGGTGGTCTCTAAAGGTTCTTGTGATGGACAGTCCTTTGCTGCGTGAACTTGGTAAGTCTACAGGTCTATTTTCACTCATATACCTGTCCAAGGGCAACTGGGTGCTGTGGTTGGTTAAGCAGCCGACTGCTGATGTCAGCTCAGGTCAGGATCTCACGGTCATGAGATCGAGCTCGCTGTTGGGCTCTGGGCTCAGTGCGGAGGCTGCTTGGGCTTCTCTCCCCCTGCCCTTCTCCCGCACTCTCTCTTTTTTCTCTCAAACAATAAATAAATTTAAAAAGTCCTACACAAACGCCTGTCCGGATGCTGCTGTGAAGAGGTTTTGTAGACGCGAATCAAATCCATAAGCAGCTGACTTTATTCAGAGCGGTTCTCCTAGGAAACCTGGATAAGCTGCTTCAGCTGGTCGAAAGACCTGAAGAACAGGACTGAGGCTTCCCTGAAGGCATGCTGGCTGGGGACAGTGCCTTCGGAACCTTCCAGAATTCCCAGCTTGCCCTGTGGATTTCAGACGTGACCAGCCAGCCTTACAATCGCGTAACCCAATTCCTTGCAATAAGTCTCTCACAATCTATCACCGGCTGGTCCTGCTTTCCTGGTTGAAACCCTTATTCTGAGCCAGTTCTGAAAATGTTCACCGTAATTAGTGTATAAAAGCCTGAGTTAGTAGAAGATACTGTGCATGTATAAAAGCTAGTATTACAAAGTGCATTTTTAAGTGGTTTTAAAACTTTCCCTGCATTCCTATTTACTGATGAGCTTAAGCTCTCTCAGAGGAAGGACTCGGAAAATCACCTTGCTAAGCCAAAGTAAACTTCAAATTAAAATTCCTTTTAAATGATTCTGAACAAATGCTGAATGAACAGTCTTAATAAAATTCCAGAATGTTAAAAGACAGGGACTCCTTCCCTCTGATTTAAAGGACACATTAACGTACCCCCATCTATCAGAGGGTGCCCACCTAATCCCCACGGAAATGTCAAACAGCATTAATTAATTAACAGCACAGAATATTCAAATAGCATTAAAGCAACGCCAATGACATCCTGAATGCCTCTAGCTTGGTGACCTCGGACAAGTCTCAACATCTCTCCATCTCCGGGTCTTCATCCATGAAACAGGGATACAAAGAGTGCCTGCCTCCTAGGACTATCACGATGACTAAGTGAGTTAATATTCTGACGTGCTTAGAAGAGTGGCTGGCACGTGGTACGCAGCATTTATTTGTGGGTTTGGGAAGCTTGGCAAGGACTTCACAGAGAAGCTGGTGCTAGAAAGCCTTGCATTAGGGGCAGAGCACCAAGTTCGCTCCTGAATAAGGGGGAAAAGGGTCTGAGCAGAGCTTAGAGGCAGGAAAGAGGAAAGCTCCTTCGGCTGACCCTAATTAAATCAGCCTGGATGGTTCTTACTAGAAACCCCAGGAGAGAATGAGTGCCAGATAGTGGTCAAAACAAAGTTCACATTCTTTTTTTTTTTTTTTTCTTTTTTCTTTTTTAAGATTTTATCTATTTATTTGACACAGAGAGAGACCGCGAGAGAGGAAACACAAGCAGGGGGAGTGGGAGAGGGAGAAGCAGACTCCCCGCTGAGCAGATGCAGGGCTCAATCCCAAAACACTGGGGTCATGACCTGAGCCGAAGGCATACGCTTAACCCATTGAGCCACCCAGGCATGCCCAAAGTCCAGATTCTAAGTCTAAAATGCCATATTCGAGATGCCTTTAAAACTATATGTTATGTTTTTCAAAGGCATTTTATGGCTAAACAAGCGCACAACACCGTTAAATGAAGCCTAGCAGGTTTCTTTAAAGGAGGACGCCCCTCGTTTAGATTAACGCCCCATCTACTAATGTGTTGCCAACAGGGTGCGCCCCGCGGCAGCTCCCGAAATGGGCACCGCAACCCTGGTGCTCCCGAGCACCTGCCAGGAGCATGGTCACAGGGGCACCTTGTGCAAACGCCGGCGGCAGGAGCTCCATTTCTGAATTCCTGATGCTCCGCCCGCGGGGTCCTGCGGACGCACCATCCCCGCTTTCCCACACACACCGCGCAAGCCCGCGCGCGCCCACCACCCCCTCTCCGCGGCTCCTCCGCCCCAGGCTATAGTCCTCTGTCCTAACCATCCGAGGGTCAGGTGCCGGCGAGACGGAGCCTCGGCCCCCCGGGGGCCACGGAAATGATTCAAACAAGCCAGTTCTGAGCCCGCTTGCCCGCCTTGCTTGCCTGTCCCGAGGAAACCACCGTAAACGCTGCGGCGCCCGCTTGGCCCTCGCTCCCACCGGCTCCTGCCCACCCCACGCCCCCTCCACCGCCGCTGCTTGGGAGGGGGGGTGACCCCCTGTGGCCTGGCAGGCCCCTCTGTTTGAGGACTGTGAGTGGCAAATTATCTGTTCAATAGCAGTTGCTGATCTGTTGGCCTCACCATACCCAAATAATCTTAAAACCTACATTTTAAAACATTGGTGCTGGGGTGCCTGGGTGGCTCCGTGGGTTGAGCGTGTGACTCTGGGTTTCCACTCAGGTCACGATGTCGCAGTTGTGGGGGGGATCGAGCCCCGGGTCCAGCTCTGCGCTCAACGTGGAATCTGCATGAGGTTCTTTCTCGGTCTCCCTCTGCCCCTTCCCGTCCCTGCTTGGCGCGCGCGCGCGCTCTCTCTCCCTAAAGTAGATAAATAAAATCTTTTTTTTGAAGACTTTATTTATTTATTTGACACAGAGAGATCACAAGTAGGCAGAGCAGCAGGCAGGGGAGAGGGGTGGAAGGGAGAAAGGGAGAAGGCTGCCCGCTGAGCAGAGAGCCCGATGTGGGGCTCCATCCCAGGACCCTGAGATCATGACCTGAGCGGAAGGCAGAGGCTTAACCCACTGAGCCACCCAGGCGCCCCAAATAAAATCTTTTTAAAAATAAAATAAAACATCAGTGTTGGCAATGAAGAAATTTAAAGACTTTCAATCAGAAGAGTCACATTATGATGTTTTATAAGTGTTTGTCTTAAGAATTACCTCCATACCTCTGTACTACATTCCATGTCTCCACAGCATCCCCGGAGTCCTGGGATTGAACATTTAAGTGAGAGATGCAGCCGAGTCTGGAGAGCCCAAACTCCCACCTCTCTAGAAGTCCTGAGAACCTTGATGGGTATTTGCAAGCACAGAGGATCTCGAGAACCGACGCTTAAACGAGACCGGATCCCCTGCGAGTGTGGGCAGAGGAAGATGATGGACCATGAGCCAGCTGCAGCTTCTTCTCTGTGTGTAGATCTTTCTAGAGGCTACGGCAATAAAGATCTGTGATTCACCCAAACTTTTCAATCGGAGATGCATGTAGGGAATTGAGAAAAACTAATCCTGTCTCGACACTTTGATCTCATTTTTACTTTTTTTGCATCTACAATATAAGGGGAGGAGGGTTAAATCTGTTATTTTTGTAAAGTAACTTCTAGCTCTGAAATTCTGTGATTCAAAATTACTCTATATGGCTCCTAATCCCAGCAAATTTTATCATCCTATAAGCTTGCTCTAAGTCATAAAAAAGATTGATGCAAAATTTTTCCATCTCTATGTACTTTTTTTCCCTTTTTTCTATTATGTTTGTTCTCCAAAGTGTACTTCTCTTTTGTTAATTACAATTGCCCTACTATTTATTGTGAGCCAATGAAAATAAATATTTTGCTTTGGAAAAGGAAATGTACTTTTTTCCCTAGACTGGTGCCAACCTTCATTACACACCTTGTCCCATCATTTAACCAACTGTAAGCTTTATCCACACTTGGAAAAGGCATTAGGGAATTAATGACTCATTGCCCCACCAAAAACTCTTTTAGGTTGAGAGGACACCGGCTGCCTCCCCTCCCCCGAGGCGCAGCACTTGGCAGAGCTCTGAATGGGAACCACAATGACCTTGCTTGAAAGTAAGGAAATGAATCATAGGGCTTGACCAAAACTTACTAGTTCTGTCTCCAAATGAAGGAACAATGATAAAGCCGATGGTTGCCTGACAAGCAAATTGGAATAAAGAGTGGAAGACAGAAGTCCATTAGCTTGATAGCTTCTGAAGGGAGAAGCTGCTTTGTGGGCCTGCCAGTTTCTTCTCGGGTGGGAGCCCAGATTCCTTGTTTGTACAAGATCAGGTTCAAACCAGGTGATATTTCAGATTAGTATCTTTAGTCATTGACCAAGGAGTCAGTGCTGAATCCATTGGCCTTTCTGTTTTTCCAGTAAGGAAAATAGATTCTCCAAGCTAGGAGAGAAGTATGATCCTTGCTTAAGAAGGTATTTGTGCAAAGGACTAAAAAGGCCCTACAGCTGGGAGCTTGAATCTTGACAGGCGGGCCGAAGTCCAAGTGCATGATGGCACAATCAGAAGAAGAAAGCGAACAGCAAATGAAAAGATGATGGACATTTAGCTCAGCCAAGGGATGATCAGTCATGAGAAAGAAAGGCAAAAGCGGTAATAAAGTAGAAAAGATCTGCTCCATTACCCAGCAGTGTGGAGAAGCAGGTATATAATGATTATCATTATATAAACCATAGCAGGTGTAAATGATAGCGGGGACACAGGTGAGCTGCACCATGGATTTCCCATTTTCAGGATACTAGTGCTGGAAAGACTGTCCTCGTACAAGGGCCCAACTTTCGCAGTCAGCGTAATTACTCTTATTCTCCTATAGAAACTGCTAGATGTATTCATTCCATATGCATGCACTGAACTTCTTACTCTACGTAACTGAACTAATAAGCACGAAGTATCTATAGAGATAAATAATTGTTGTTTTGAAGTTTGCTCTTAAGGGAGGAAATGGGTAAATTAACAATCCACCATAATCACAGCGCTGCTGCGGAAGTATAAACAAAAGAACAAGGGAAAAAATATTATTACCAAGACTCCTTGCCAAAGACAAGACCGAAGCCCAGCTTTAAAGAACGGATAAGATTTTGACAGGCAAACAGAGGAAAAGCATTCTAGAAAGATGGAATGGAGAGAATAAAGACATTCCTTAAGATGGTTTACAAAACTATTCCAAATATGATCTCTGCTTAAATGTCCTGCTCATCATTATGTAGGTGGTATCTTCAGTGGGGGAAGTCCCGAACCTGCTCGGTGCATCTGGACATCCTTCTCGGTCGGCTCCATGGGGGAGAGAACCTCTTGCCCCTTCAGATAAACGGACCGCCTCGAGTCAGCATCGCTAGCATCTCTCAGACCAGGAAACTAGATGCCATCACATCAAGCGTTTGCTTTATTGGTCAAGGGAAATTAGCTCTTCAGTTTCAGGCTTGAGGGTGCCGGGCAGAGCTGTGTCTTGGAAGATCTATTGCAGCGCGTGGCTTGACCTGAGTGAGCAGTCCCAGAGTGGAATGCTTCCAACACAGCCTCCAGCGGGGATTCCGCTGGGATGAGCCCACTTCATCCCCGCAGGACTCCAGGTCACCAGGAGCTGCTCTTGCTACAGATCTCACAGAGCAATTAACCAATAATCATTTCTAGTGAAGCACTAAAATAAAATCTGGGCAACTTTTTGAGATTATTTTCTTTAACTAGAATGGCAATACTTCCGTGTCTTCTGAATGTTTAATATTTTCCATTTTCCAAAGCTCCCAAATTGTTGTCCCAAAGTATATTAAATAGGTTTTTAAAAAAAGATTTTATTGACATATTTGTCAGAGATCACAATTAGGCAGATTGGCAGGCAGAAGGAGAGGGAGAAGCAGGCTCCCCACTGAGCAGGGAATCCCATGAAGGGCTCGATTCCAGGATCCTGGGATCATGACCTGAGGGGAAGGCAGAGGCTTAACCTGCTTCACGGAATGAACCACCCAGGCGTCCCCAAAATAGGTTCTAAAGGTTTCCTCTGTAAACTGTGGCTATACAGACATACTTTTCGCATTCAGAAAAAGTAAAAAGGTAAAAGATTAAAAGGTTGAGAAGGTCTCCAGGTGCAGGTGAAGCGCGCGTAGCTTTGGCCTGCGGAGGGATGCCGGCCCGAGCAGATGCTCGCAGAGATTCGCCGAATGGAAGGATCAAGACATAAGCAGCATCTGTCCCTCCGCACCAAGAACGCGGCCAGAGGCCGGCCCCTCCGTGTCTTGTCATTGCCGCGCAGCTGAGTTCTGGCCAAAATGAAGGGCAAAGGCGGGAAGGGGAAGCCACGGGCTGGGCGGCTCAGAGGTGGGAGCCGTGCGCCCTCCCGGCCTGCCTCCGCGGCAGGGTTTGGGGCCCCGGGCGACCCTGCTGGTCCGCCGGGATCATTGCCCACTCGCTGCCCGGCGTAGGGAAGGGGGCCACGAGGCACACTCAGATGTCACACTGCCGCCACACACCCTGCTGGTCGCGGCCCTGCCTCGTGGGGAGCGGGTCCCCGGGCGCGTGCTCGGGGCCGAGCCTGGCTGCTCTTTCGGTCACAACTTGGGCTCCAAACCGAGCGGCAGCTGACTGGGACAGGCTGCCAAGGGGAAAAGCCGCTGAATTTGCTCTCCGCTGAGTCTGAGAAAAACAGCTGTCGCAGCCCTGCCCCGGGAGCCGAGGGCCACGCAGGGTCCCTCCATCGGTAGAGCCCAGTTAGCAGCCCCGTGGGAAAGAGGCCGCCACAGGACCGGGGCCACCGCTGCCTGCCCTCTGGTCGCATGGGCCCCAGGGCAATCCCTGCTGCTCCTGTCCTGGGGGCCTCCCTGGGAGGACTGAAGAGGATCCCAGTAGAGGACAGAGGAAGATTCACATCAGCGTCAGGGGGTTCTGGAGTGCTCCTTGGCCCCCACATCAGTAGTCAATCTGCTGCCTCATCCAGGACAAGCCCACAGTGAGTAACTCGACTGCTCGATGGGGTTTGGGTATAAAAAGGCCAGAAACCACCCTAGGTGCCTAGAGGTCTTGAGAAAGAGGTGTAATTAATTCCTTAGCGGCGGACTTGCCTGGTATCCGCAGGTCCCCCTTATCCAGCCTTTCCGCAGCGAGGCCCCACGGCCTTGCCCTTACCTTCACCTTCAGCCATGGCTTCAGGACCAGCCCCATGTCTGCATCTGTCCAGGTGATTTGCGGTTTTTAAATCTGAGCTAATAGGCACACCTCGGTGGCTCAGTCGGTTAAGCTTCTGACTTTGGCTCAGGTTGGATCGAGTCCTGCGCTGGTCTCCTTGTTCAGAGGGGAGCCTGCTTCTCCCTCTGCCTGCCGCTACCCGGCTTGTGCGCTTCTCTCTGATAGACAAATAAAATCTTTTAAATCAATCAATCAATCTATCCATCTGAGCTAACAGACCAGTCTAGCGTGGGGTGGGGGGTAACAAGGGACTGAACGTGGTGATGAGGGCCGCTCTGAAACACTGGATCAGGGGGCAGGTCTGGGGAAGCCACTGACCAAATCAGGGAGAACATGTGGGATGAATACATTTATTTCTCTCCTGCCTCATTACTGCAGTCCTTGCTAAGGCTCACGTGTGACCAAGAAGGATAGAAAATACTTATTACACCATTTGTATTCGTTTGCGTTACAGTGACCTTTGATGTACAGGCAGGGTCAGCATCGAAGCACGGAGAGGCTGCCCCCTGACACTCTCCCCTCCCCCAACTGGCCCTCACTTTCTGTTCCTATTTCCAGTTTCCTCCCTCAACTTCACCAGGGACTTCCTGTTTCCCCAGTCCCTCCCGGGTAAAAACAGATAGATTTTATATGCTTGAATGAAACTTACTTGTGTGGAAAAACTTCCCCTTTGCCTTTAACTTGTAACAGTATAAGCAAATAATACGAAGGAAAGGGAATCCCTGATGTTGCATTCGGCGTAAGACTGGTTTCAAGGGTAAATCCATGCGTGTTACAAAGTCATCGGAAGAAACAATCTGGAGAGAAAGCTGGTGCTTTGCTCATGAGACCTCCCCCCGCCCGCAGGATGCTGGAGGCCGCCGTCTGGGGAAACCTACATCAGAGCACATCTGTCAATGTGGGGAGGGGGGGTCTGGACTCCATGCCCCAGTGTCCAGACTAAGCAACTATTTTCTTTCTTCCTTCCCATTCCTTCATTAATGTACATTTGTTCCCTCTTCGGTCTTGGAAATCCCAAGACTTCCAGGCACTGGAAACCCAAGTGTCACTGTTGTCTCTTGCCTGCTTCCTGCAAGCCCCACGATTAAGATCAGGCTCCAGGTAAAACATGGCCCTGACCCAGGGCTCTAGCGTAGGAGGAGAAAGGGGGAAGTGCCGGGTTCCCTGATCCTCCCAGCAGTGCGAATGCCTTGGTCTGATTAGGCCGTCCCGGTATTACAGACCTGGGGTATTACAGACCTCGACACATGATATTGACTTTTTCACCATCTGGCAGCTAGAAGTCCCAGATCGAGGTGTAGGGTTGGTTTCTGGGGAGGGCTCTCTTCCTGCCTTGAGGATGGCCCCTTCTCCCTGTGTCCTCACGAGCCGTTTCCTCTCCATGGAGCGAGTAAGCTCTGTGTTTCCTCCTCTTATAAGGACTCTGATCCTATCAGAGTAGGGCCCCACCCCTATGACCTTGTTTAACTTTCCTTATCTTCTTAAAGGCCGTCTCCAAATGTAGTCATACTGGGGGTTAGGGCTGCAACATGTGTATTTGGGAGGCGGGAGGACACAACTCAGTCCATAACCGAGTGACCTGGTCAGGCTGCAAGGATTCAAGAGTCAAATACGAAACCTTCGCCTCCAATACGAGACGGCCGCGGGTGAGGATGACGTGGAGAACAGCGGCCATGAGACGTGTGGTAAAGCTCTACAGATACCAGGTGAGCAACCAAACTAAGAGGAAAAAAATATAACTTTGACCTAAGTATGTGAGATTAAGACCAGTATTAATTATAATCATTTATTTAAAATGTGTGAGCAATTTGAAACAGAAGGGTATAAGGGGTCCTTACCCCCCATTGAACCATGCCATGAGCCTTACTCTTCATTTTACCCTTAAATTCACAGTAGCACTTGATGGACTGAATGAACTATTGAAAAAAATTAATTGCTTGGAAGAAGGAAGTGTTAGCAAAAGAAGCTGGAAAAAAGGAGACGGAGAGTAATGGGGTAGGGTTTTTCTAAGCACTATGTAATGGAGAGGAGACTATGGCCAATGAAGTCTTATAGCTAATTCACTCATCCATTTATCCCATAATTACTGACTGGATGTCTGTGGGTGCTTGACGAATCCGACAGATGAAAGCAAGCTGGCATGTTAGCAAGATGACGGGCTGCCCGGGGAAAAAGGATGGGAAGGGGCAAGTTTGGAAGCAGAGGCCACCGCAGGCAGTAATCCTGGTCAGAAGTAACAGAAGCTTAGAAGGAAAGAGGCAGATTCAAGGGATAGGTATTTGGGAGGTAGAATTTCAAGAAACACTTAAGATCAAGATTATAACAATGCTAGTTAAAGACCGATGAGCATTTGCTGTACATCTTTGCGCTCTTCATTTAAGCGGAGTTAGAAGTAAGGCAGTTAGACGTGTGCATTCAGCTCTTAGCTGCCCCTCACTAGCTCTGTGACCTTGAAAAGCTCTTAACCTCTCTGCGCCTCAGTTTCCTTGAGAGTTTAGTGAGGATTAAATGAGTTCATACATGTCCCTGTCCTCATGCATTTTGATGTCTAGTCGTCTAGTACATTCTTTCTCTGACCTTAAGATCCACTAACTCACCTTCTCCAGAAGCAGATACGCCAGTCCACTGATACTCATAATCTATGTTATCCCCAGGGCACAGGTCAGATCTGGGCACATCCTAAGAAAGTAATTGTGAAGTGGTGCCGGGTCCATTAAATGGCTTCCCTGATCATACCCAGAGCCCTTCCGTCCCTCAGCGGAGCCTTTCTCATGTATCCCTAACAACCTCGTGTGATGAGGCAATTTAGAATATTACCACATGGACATCAGTTTAACTTTTTAAAGATTATTTAATTACGTTGGTATTATTTGCTTAAAATTTATACTTTGTATAGCATTTTAGCAGCGAGGTCCGCCTCTCGATAATTATGTTAGTAAGGAAATTCTTCTCAGGCTCAGCCCTACTGTCAGAATTCCACTTCTAAACAGGTCAGGAGACAAGGAGAACTCTAGAAGTCTGGGATGTCCTTTGCCCCACACAAGTCCCATCGGAGCCTCGCTACTCCCCTGATACTCACAAGCATCCTCTTACACACTTAATCAATGGGGATGTTTCCGGAATTTCCCTTGGAGATTAGTGATATAAAGCATAATTAATTACATTTTAAATTTGATTTTTAGTACATCTTAAGTGATTGCAAAACCTAATTTGTCTTATTAATTTTTTCTGAATTCAATGACATTGAGTAAGTTGCTTTGGGTTATTTCCTCACTGGGACTTTCCACATTTTCCTAACAAACGGGCACTTTTCTGAGCCTGGGCTAGGACCCCTGTGTCACATGGACTTAGCAGTGAAATCTGCCAGTGGTTTTTCACTAATAGCTTTTATTACTTTTAGACAAAACTTGTTTTCTTCACAATTTCTTAAGTGCAATTTTCTCCGGTGACTAGAAGTCCAGAAAAAAAGTAAAGAATATCAAAATGATTTCATCACCAAGACCAAAGGCTAATTAAAGAATTAAATGGTTTACGTTAGGTAAACATTAACTCAGGAGGGTAGGCACCTGCAGGAGAGATAAATATTTAAGGGATGAAGTCATCCAGGATAAAGGAACTATAAATGTAGATCACCAGAAACAAAGTAACATTAAGGTTCAAATACAGATCAGTATTGTAATAATTCTGTAAGACAGAATCTGGCAACACAGTGAAAGAATAACACAATCAAGTAAACTTCATAGCTAAAATGAGGAAATCGTTTACTACTCAGATATTAATGCAACTGATTGTGTTAAGAGAAAAATCATGGAATTATCTCTGTACAGGCTAAAGGCATTTGATACAATTCAACATTCTTTTAAAAAAAACCTCTAAATGTGGGGCGCCTGGGTGGCTCAGTGGGTTAAAGCCTCTGCTTTCGGCTCAGGTCATGGTCTCGGGGTCCTGGGATCGAGCCCCGTGTCGGGCTCTCTGCTCGGCGGGGAGCCTGCTTCCCTTCCTCTCTCTCTGCCTGCCTCTCTGCCTACTTGTGATCTCTGTCTGCCAAATAAATAAATAAAATCTTTAAAAAAAAAACACCTCTAAATGTAAGTCTAAAATATAAAACTAAACATACATCAGTGCACACACATTACGCTTAGGGAAGGAACACTAGGTGCATTCCTACTAAAAGGAAAAATATATCAGTAGTCCAGTATTATTAAAGTCTAGTTTATTATATAATAATATTATTATAATACAAGAATATTAAGTATTATTATAGTATATAATACATTAAATATAAATATATTAAATATAATGTATCTATATTACATAATATATAGATATATCAGTAGTCCAGTATTATGAAAGTCCAGTTTATTATATAATATTAATAATGTTATTATAATACAATAATATTAAGTATTATTATAGTATATATCAAATATAAATATATTAAATATATCTATATATTATAATATATAAGTATTATTTAAGTCCAGTATTATTAAAATTGTTCTGTAGTTATTAGCCAATGAAAGTAGGCAAATAAAGAAAATACAAAATATAAAAATTTAAAATAACACACTATATTTGGAATTTCTCTCTTTCTTTTTTTTTTTTCCTAAGATTTTTACATTGTAGTGATGCTACACCCAACATGGGGCTCGAACCCACAGCCCTGAGATCAAGAGTTACACAGGTGCCCCCTGGAATTAATTTCTGATGATAGATTTGTAAATAGAAAAAACCCAAAGGATTGGACAAAAAATCTTACAAGCAATAAGAAAATACAAGAATTAATAAACAAAAGCCAATTACCAAGTAAGTAAAGAACATGAAGTAAGAAAACCTGGTGGAAGGGAGAGCCGTTTCTGCAGTGATAAGACAGCCAGTGGTAAACGGAAGAAGACCTCTAGCAGCCGAGTTGTGTTTAATGCAAATGCTACTGGGATGGACACCACCTGCCCCGTTTTCCCCACTTTCTCCTCAGATATTAGCTGGGCACACAACCAGCCAGAATAAAGATGGTCTTCAATCTTGCTTGCAGTAAGCAGGACCCTTTGGCTAAGTGCAAGTCCCTGGGGTGAACATAAGTGGGGCGTGCTAGTCTGGGGCGAGGAGGTCCTTAGAGAGGAGGCAGCATGTCCCGCTCTCTTGTCCTCCTTCCCGAGCAGGGGCAGGTGGGGCTGGACCAGCCGCCTTGTCCATGAGGCAGGGCCTGTGATGGGGGCAGGAGAGCGGTAAACAGGAGGCCGCGTCTCTGATGACAGAGCCTGGACAGACCCATCCGTGCTGACGGGAATGGATTCTCATTTAGGGAAATGTTATTCCGTGTTTGCAATCAGTCACAGCCAAACTTGGAAGAAGACTGAGAAGCAGGACAGGCTGAAGCGCCCACCCTCCTTACCGACCTGCTTTCTATGTTGATTTCGCTCCAGTTACCAACCTCCCTTTCCTCCATCTCCCACTTCCCCCAGAGGAACTCTTTTCTGTCTCTGTTTTATTGTGTTTTTATGCTGCAAATACCTAAAAATAAAGAACTGCTTCCTAACCCCTTTCTTCATGACCCCCACGTGACCTAAGAATGCATTCTCCGCGCTGCTCTGCATTATGTTCCTAAATTACACGTGTGGTTCCGCCAGTCTTGCGCTGGAGACCATCTGCCAGTACTACACCACTTGCAGACTCCTTACACCCTTCGTGACGGGCGCCTGGCTCTCTCCTCCGCTTCCTCCCAGTCCGCCCCCACGGGCACCCCCCCCCCCCCCCCCGCACCTGGACAGAATCCCCAGCTGTTCCCCAGTGTGCTGGGCTCCGTTGTGTCTCCTCCTCCGGGAACGCCCCACAGCTGCTCTGCTCTGCTCACCCCTGCACCCTTCCGGCTCACATCAGTAACGCCCCCGACACCCCCTCCCGCACCTCTTCTCCGTCCCCCGCCCCCCCCTCCCCGACACCAAGCAGATGCTCGTCTTTTGTGGTCCTTTGCAGGGTTTCCCTGAAACCCTGACATAACCTCGAAACATCCTAAACATGGGTTTCTCTTCCTCCTGCCTCCAGGAGAACATAAACTCCTTGAGAACAAAGCCTGGACCTTGTGCACGTTTGTGTTGCAGTAGCAGACACAATGTGAGTGACTTAGCAAACTGTTACAGCAACTGTAACCTCGAACGCAGGATTCCCCTCACACCCTGAGAATTCACGGGGCAATCTAGAATACTGCCTCCGTGCCCGGTTGGAGAAACGCTGCTTTAGAAGTTAAACAGTATCACTTTATTTTTTTTCATGTTTTATGTATTTATCTGACAGAGAGAGAGGGAGCGAGAGAGCACGCAGGCAGGGGGAGCGGCAGGCAGGGGGAGAAGCAGGCTCCCCGCTGAGCAGGAAGCCGGACGC
The DNA here is from genome assembly GCF_922984935.1 of Meles meles. NCBI lineage: Eukaryota > Metazoa > Chordata > Mammalia > Carnivora > Mustelidae > Meles > Meles meles. Next base: position 88,920,672 of record NC_060077.1, on the reverse strand, counting down.
TAGACTCGATCCCAGGACCCAGGATCTCGACCTGAGCCGAAGGCAGATGCTTAAGGACTGAGCTACCCAGACACCCAAACAGGATCACTTTAGAGGGTCAGTGAACGGCGGTTCAGTTAAGAACAGCGCAGACGCTGAGCCCGAACAGTAGCCCTGGGGCATGACGAGCTCATTCAGATAACCTGGAAAAAACCTTATGAGTTTTTTAAAATTATTATCCACACGAACTAGCCAAGTATTTGAATAATAATGGCATATCCGTGTGTGTGTACAATTTTTAACGATGTCCATATTCACTGCACATCCCTTAAAAACATGTCTGTGGCTTCCAGCTTGAGAAGCAGAATTATTTATTACTCCTGCAGGAGTCACACACCCCTTACTCAGAACAACGCCTATTTTGCAAACTGTATGTGGACGTGGTTTCGTAAATGCTGCGAGTGTCTGGGGGGAGACTTCAACGCTAACGTGAAGGCTGCGGAACACCAGCCTCTTGTCTCAAGCAGAACCGCTGCACGGCGGGGGAGTCAGCCCTCGGGAAGCACCGGGTGAGCCCAATCACCTGCTCCATCTTCCTAAACCATCCCTGACTTCCCAAAGGATTACCCCCCAGACCAAATACCCCGCGAGGAATTTTTGCTCCAGATCCAGGCCAAGTGAACCTCGGACCCCAGTTCAGCCAAGCGTCTCTAAACCCCCTCCCTCCAAAGACCCCGCAGCCTCGGTTCCCTGGAGTAGCTGCACGCACAGCCCACCCTAAGCCGTCTGACATGCACACGGGAAACTTGAAAACCTAATGGAACACGAGAAACCTCGGGCATAGAGAGGAGAGAGGCAGGCCCAAGAAGATTTATTTTCCGTGACACTGGGACGCTCCTTCTGATCCGGGCTCCCGTGGAGACTCTGCCAGCCTTCTGGCGGGCACCTGTTAGGCCATGCCTCTGGCCATGAATTACTAAAGCAGCCAGAAGGCAGGGAAAAGCAAAGTGGTTCCCGAAAAGAATCGCTGAAAAAAGGATTCAAGGTCAGCCCGAGTCTATTTAGAAAAAAGGAACCTGAGAAGTGTGAAGGAATATTTTGATAGCTCACACGCAGTTAATCACAACATGCTTCAAAGGATGAAGGCGTGTTTAACATATTTTATACATTCAAATAATTTTTGCAAACAAAATTAGTCCTAAAATTGCATGCAGTTTTGAGAAGCCATGTGACAAAATACTGTCTCTTCCTTATATTTAACTCTGGAAGTGTGGCCACATAACGAGCTTCGTTCTATACTACCGCTAAAATGACGTCTTAAATAGGACACACGGCTGTACCCCGGGGGAATCCAGAGGATGCTGAGGTGTTTCATAGGTCTTTGGTTGGGAAAGAAAAATCAGAACTAATTATTCATTCCTTCAGTTCTTCTTCTAAACAGAATTTCCCCTCATGTCACCATCCTGTGTATACAAATGAAGCCAAGCAAATTGAACTCATTCGAATTTCACTAGATTATACAAATGACAACACATAATCTTACTATCATAATTATCAAAGAGGCTAGCAAGAGGTAGACAGGACAGAAAAGAATGCTTATTTCACTGTTGTCCACTGAATTGATGAAAAGAGGAAATACATGTTTTGAACATACGTGAGAAGAATGTAAATTGCCAGCTATGTTATAAATTATTTTCAGTGGGGGATGCCTGGATGGCTTAGTCGCTTAAGCATCAGCCTTTGGCTCAGGTCATGATCCCAGGGTCTTGAGATCGAGCCCCCATCAGGCTCCCGGCTCCATAGGGAGCCTGCTTCTCCCTCTTCTTCTGCCTTTCTTCCAGGCTTATGTTATGTTATCTCTCTCTCTATCTCTCTCTGTCAAATAAGTAAATAAATTCCTTTAAAAAATTAATATTCTGGGAGTTTAAAAAATACGGTCATACTACTGCTATTGAAACATTGCTTTCTACAATAGACCTGACCCTTCTATCTCTGTGGGGCTATGCTGTTGCTGTGTATTTATATTTGGTCATGAGATTTTGGTGACTATCTCTGAAGGAGAATGTGTCAGAAGAAGATAAAAAATGGAACATATAGAGAGAGAGATTAAGTATTCAAAGGAGCAGAATTCAGTGGGTAAAAGTTAGGGATAAATGGAGGGGGGAAATGTGAAGGGGGCAAAAAGGAGGGAGAAAGAAATAATTAAAGGTACATAAAGAAGAGAAAAGAAAATGGGACAATCAACAAGCCTTCATACTAAATGTGAGGAGGGGACGAGAGAGAGAGAGAAAATGGGAAGGAGGAAGAAGGCAACACTCAGAATGTAAACACACCAGCACAAAGGAAAGGAGAGAGAAGGACAGGCACCAGAGCAGACGCTGTTGGTGGCCCTCCCACATCACTTCTACCAGCCACGGTTGCTCTAGGCGTTGGTGACCTATAGGTGGCCTATGGCTGGCCCTGAGCATTGAATGCCACCACCTCCCAGAAACGGTCAGGAGGTCATGCATCCCCAGGAGAGCCTGCAGCCTGGGACTGACTGGAACATTCTGAAGGCCAGCCCTCTGGCTGTCACTCACGCTTCCAGCAATGCTGGCCAACAGAAACGAAATGAGGGCCGCATATCTTACTTTAAATTTTCCAGTGGTTACGCTTTAAAAGTTAACAGAATAAAGAGTCCAGAAATAGACCCATACAGACACAGTCAATCAATTCTTGGCAAGGCAACGCGATGCATAAGGGGAAGTCTTTCGCACTATGATGTTGGTACAATTGGCCTCCCATAAGCAAAAAAGAAAAATAAAATGAACGACAACCTCAACGTCATGTCCAAGGGATGCAAAATGAAACACAGATTTAAGTGCGAAAAGCAAAGCTTTAAACTTTTAGAAGGAAGCATAGATAATCTTTGTGATTGGGGTTAGCCAAGAATTCTTAGATAAGACTCCAAAAACAATCCAGCAAAAAACAAACAAACAAACAAAAACTGATAAATTGGGACTTCATCAAAAGTAAAAACTTGCCCCGTGAAAATACTGTCAAGAGGATGAAAAGACAAGGCATAGAACTTGAAGAAAATGTTTGCAAACCACATATGCAAAGACACAGATAGCGAATCCTCAAAACGCAACAGCAAGAATATAACTCAGAAATGAACAGAAACTGAGGCAGTTCACCAGAGAGGTTATCGGATGGAAACAAGGACATTTAAAAACGCACGCGTCATCAGCCGTGAGAGAGATGCGGTGACAAGCACAGCGAGGTGCCTGTGCCCGTCTGCTGGAGGGAGGGGTGGGGAGCCGCGTGCTGCTGAGCAGGCAGAGCGACGAGAGGCCCCCACATCATCCGTGACAGTGCCAAGTGGTGCGGCTACTCTGGAAATCCATTCGATATTCTTAGAAAGTTAATCATACTCTTAACTTCTGACCCAGCAGTTCCGCTTCTGGCTACTTACCCAAGAGAGAAGAGAGCAGACATCCGTCCAACACTTGCCTACGCATGTTCAGAGGCGCTCTATGTAGCCAAACCCGTTTACATGAGAATCTTCGCCTCCGGTTCTGTTCTAGGGCACCGGGTTCTCAAGGTGAGGAGGAGTGACTGAAGATGAGTGCTCAGGGGCGCCCCGGGGGCTCAGTTGGTTAGCGGCTACTTTCAGCTCAGGTCATGATCCCAGCGTCCTGGGATCGAGTCCCACATCGGGCTCCTTGCTCAGCGGGGAGCCTGCTTCTCCCCCTGCCCGCTGCTCCCTCTGCTTATGCTGTCTGTTAAATAAATAAATAAAAATCTTTAAAAAAATAAAGATGAATGCACAGACAACCAAGTGAATGAATGCTAAAAACCATAAACAGAGGAATAAAAACTGAAGAGGGGCATCTGGATGGTTCAGTCAGTTGAGCATCTGCCTTTGGCTCAGGTCGTGATCCCCGGGTCCTGGGACCGAGCCTTGCGTCAGGGAGTCTGCTTCTCCCTCTACCCTTCCCTGTGCTCCTGTGCTCTTTCTCTCTCCTTCTCAAATACATAAACAAAACCTTTTGTTAAAAATGAAGATAGAAAGGCCCCTGGGTGGCTCAGTGGCTTAAGTCACTGCCTTCGGCTCAGGTCATGATCCCAGGACCCTGGGATCAAGCCCTGCATCGGGCTCTCTGCTCAGCAGGGAGCCTGCTTCCTCCTCCTCTCTCTGCCTGCCTCTCTGCCTACTTGTGATCTCTGTGTGTCAAATAAATAAATAAAATCTTTTTTAAAAACTGAAGATAGAACTGCAAGGAAGTTACAAATAACAGAAGGTTGTCAAAGTTGTACGCATGCGACAGCTTAGACACAAATTATTTCTTAAGCCAGGAACAATTGATGGTTTTTTTTTTGTTTTTTTTTTTTAAATATTTTATTTATTTGACAGAGAGAAATCACAACTAGGCAGAGAGGCAGGCAGAGAGAGAGGAGGAAGCAGGCTCCCTGCGGAGCAGAGAGCCTGATGTGGGGCTCGATCCCAGGACCCTGGGATCATGACCCGAGCCGAAGGCAGAGGCTTTAACCCACTGAGCCACCCAGGTGCCCCAGGAACAATTGATGTTTTAAGGGATGAAAAACATAAGCACAGGATTAGTCTATATAAATGGCTTTTCTGGAATCCCTTTTGGAGAAGAGCTTGGCAGTTCTTTTCCAAAATAAATATGTTCTGACCAAGCAACCCCAACCTGGAGGTTTTAGCCCCAAGAAATGAAGACCTCGTCACACGGGAACTTGCATACGACCGTGCATCGCTGCGTTCATCATGGGCCAGACTGGAGACCACCCAGACGTCCAGCAATCGGGTGCATGATCCCACACAGGTCCACCCGCACCACGGAAGACCACCGAGGAATAGGAAAGGAACGAGCATTTCCTGGACAAGTCTCCAGGGAACAATGCTGGGGGGACGAGCCCGTTCCCGAAGGTTACTTACTCCATGATTCCATCTGTGTAACATTCTCCGAACTACGGAATTGCGGAAGAGAGCAGGTTAGCTGTTGTCAGGTGTTGGGGACGGGAGAGAGGACGGTGTGGCTATCGGGGTAACAGGCTGGAGCCCGTGGTGACCACACAGCGTGGTATCGTGGTTGTGGTGGTGCTTCTGCAAGGCCACGCTGCACGGTGCGGTCAGACTGCATGGGGACACAACAAAGAAGTGCATATCTAATGGTGAACTCGGGAGACGTCTATGGATGGTGCCACAGCAATGGGGCAGACCCCGCACTCTTGTTCCATAAAGTGCTCACGCTGGGACAGCGGCACTGGACCTCCCCAGACATTCCTTTGCAACTTCCGGGGAATCTGTGATTATTTCAAATTAAAAAGTTCTCAATTTTTAAAAATTAAGTAGAAGGCCTTTCTGCACACTACCATTAAGCATTTTAAGCACACCTTTAAGTATTCTACAGACACGATTTCCTTAGGTCTTCCTTTTTCTATTAATTCAAATTTTGTGCATACAGAATTCAGAATTCAGGAGGGTGACCCTTTGCCACCAGAAAAAGGATATTCACACACATTTAATGAAGTTTACAAAACTGACAAATATCCCACATATTTTAATGCCACGTATTTCTTCAGACAACAAATGATATTTATAGCTGCAATGATAATGAGGTGACTCTTTGCTCAAATTGTTTTTTTCATAGAAAAGACATGGGCAGTGGGAAGCCAATCCGTAGCCAGAAAACGAATGGCTTCCATTTCCAGTGGGAAGACCGATGTAAGTGGTGGCCGTCACCGTAAGTCTTTCTGGCAGCGTCTGCATTTACTGCTACTGAATTCACTTACCTTAATTGATGGAACTTTAGTACTAAAGGAAGCAAAGGTTGCCCAATGAGATGGAACATTTATATTTTTCAACTGTCATAAGCCCAACTGTGCAGTGCTGGTGAATGGCTATTTAGAAAGATTAGAGGGTCAGAATAGAAAACCCCAAAATAGACTCACGTGCCCCAGGAGCATACAGTAGGGATAAAAGCAGCACTTCCTATGGCATTACTTAGTAAATGATGTTGGGGCAAGTTTACCATTAAGAAAGGAAAAAGAGGGGCGCCTGGGTGGCTCAGTGGTTTAAGCCTCTGCCTTCGGCTCAGGTCATGATCTCAGGATCCTGGGATCGAGCCCCGCATCGGGCTCTCTGCTCAGTAGGGAGCCTGTTTCTCCCTCTCTCTCTGCCTGCCTCTCTGCCTACTTGTGACCTCTCTCTGTCAAATAAATAAATAAAATATTAAAAAAAAAAAGAAAGGAAAAAGAAAACAGTTTTTACAGCCAAAAAAGATAGCTTCCCACCCACACGCAGTCCTGTTTGTGCCAAGAAAACAAGTCGGAGGTCCAGCCAAGACCACACCAACGTGAGGGCTCAGAGTTTGGCTGCTTTTTAAGATATACCTGTTTTTTTCTATGAAATGTCCTAGTATTTAGTTGATGGCAACCATTTCACACATTTTTAAAACCACGAGCTGCCTTAATAAATTACTATGCCCTGGGAAGCTAGAACAACAGAAACTTTTCCACTCATGTGTCTGGAGGCGAGGAGTCCAAAATCAAGGTGTTGGCAGGGCTGGTCCCTTTTGGTGGCTCTGAGGGAGAATCTGTTCTTATCTGCCTTTCTCCTGGGCTCTGCGGTTCTTGGGATTCCTTGGGTCATAGACTCATCGTTCCAATCTCTGCTCCTCTTATTTCCAAATTTCCCTCTTATTTCTGTAAGGACACCATTCATTGGATTAGGGCTCACCTTAGTCCAGTAGGACCTCATTGAACTTGACGGCATCTGCAAAGGCCCTATTTCTAAGTCAAGTCACATTCCCGGGTATAGGGAGTAAAGACTCGAACGTACTCTTCTGGGGAACACAATAAACCCAGACACAAGCAGAACAATCAGGAAGCCCAGTACAGCCCAGGCCACTGGTTTGTCTTGTCTTTCTGCTGGTAAAATAAATTCTAGATGGTTTAAAACATTTGTAAAATAAAAAAGCACCAGGAAAACATTGAAGTGAGTGTTTGCACACTCAAGGCGTAGAGAAAGACTTTATAAGCATAACTTATAAGTGCAACATTTATTCAGAAAAAAGAGACTGAAACATTTGACAGATTTAACAACCAAAATAGAAATATCTCTCTATGTTAAAACAAACACAAAAAAAATTACATACTGCAGTGCCTGGGTGGCTCATTTGGTTAAGGGTTTGACTCTTGATTTTGGCTCAGGTCATGGTTTCAGGGTCTTGAGATCAAGTCCCACATTGGGCTCTGTGCTCAGTTGAGTCTGCCTGAGATTTACCTCTCCCTCCCTCTCTCTCTGCCCCCACCACCCTCTCTCTCTTTCAGTAAAGAAATAAATAAAATTTAAAAAAAATTAACATAGTAAAACTATAGATCAGGAATAACAATATTATAGAAGATCAAAAACAGTCCGAATAAACACGATTAGGATTTCATTTTATTGATTTATAACCCTCAAAAGAAAAATTTGCATAGGACCATAACAGAAACTTAATAAAGAGGAAACACAAATTCTGTAGATATATGAAAACGTGTTGAATGTTACTAGCGATCAATGCACTGTAAATACAAAGCAATGACAAAGTTTTTTCTCCCCATTAAATAAATCATAATTAAAACCCAACCAAGAAACCAGTGACTCCCCCGTGGTGACAAGAGGGGGCGGGTACGGGCCCCATCTCACACCGCAGCAGAACTGCAACTTCTCCAACCCTTCTGGAGTCAGTTTGCCATCTGGTAGTGGAAGCCTTCAAAATGTTCATTCTTTCTTACCAACAAAATGTTTCTTCTGAAAACATACTGTAAATCAGTAAGTGAGGAAGACAAATATTTGAACAAGGCTATTCATCGCAGCAAAGTTTCGAGCTGCAAGAACGTGGAAGCAGCCTAAACACCGAATAGGTGGCTTTTCCTGGGAAATAGGGTGTGAGACAGAGCTTTGGGTGGTTACTGGGGGGCAGCTGGCAGGAGCGAGTGGGGAAGGAAGGCTGGGAGCAGGACGAGGGGAAAGGGAGGGGGCGCTGTGTTGCACTGGCCAGGAAACCTCAGCCAGGATCCCAGGAGATGCTCTCAGCAGAGATGGGCCAGGCTAAAGGAGGGCGATCCCCGCACGGTGCTGGGAGCTCTCAATGGCCAAAATCTCCCCTGCTTTCTCAGTACCCCTGTGGTTGCCAAAAAGGTACATCTATTGCCAGTTCGTAGAGTAAGTCACACCTCTCTTTCTTCCCCAGCGTTATTGGGTGCACCTGACAGATAAAAGTTGCCTATATTTACGACGGGCCACATGATGGTTTAATACACATACTAAGCGGGAAAAGGTGACCACAACCACATGTGTGTGGGAAGAAGGCTCAAGATCCCCTCTGTAAGCAGATTTCAAGTGCACAGTGCAGTGGTGTGAACTAAAGTCGCCGTGCTGTACAGGAGATCCCCGAAACCTACCCATCTTTTTTTCTAAAGATTTTATTTATTTATTTGACTGACAGAGATCACAAGTAGGCAGAGAGGCAGGCAGAGAGAGAGGAAGAAGCAGGCTCCTCGCAGAGCAGAGAGCCCGATGCGGGGCTCGATCCAAGGACCCTGGGATCGTGACCTGAGATGAAGGCAGAGGCTTTAAATCCACTGAGCCACCCAGGCGCCCCCGAAACCTACCCATCTTATAACCGAAAGTGCTAAGTCACAGTTCTCGACATCCCTCAGTAAGATTAGACTAAATTCATTTTCCCACCATCTCATGAATTACTGTAGAAAATTCTTAGAGCAAAGTGTGCAGTGATAGAGAGCAGTTAATCAACAACTGTGTACTTATCGGGAACCTACCGTATGCCAGATGCTATTGTAGGCATTAGAGCAGATAAGAAGATAAGGAAGACAGTCACCCGAAGGTGACGTCACTCTGGTGACGGGGCAGGTTGTGCAAGTGATGACATTTTTTATTTTATTTTTTTAAAGATTTTATTTATTTATTCGACAGAGTAAAGAGTATCACAAGTAGGCAGAGAGGCAGGCAGAGAGAGAGGAGGAAGCAGGCTCCCCGCCAAGGAGAGAGCCCGATGCGGGGCTCGATCCCAGGACGCTGGGATCATGACCTGAGCCAGAGGCAGAGGCTTTAACCCACTGAGCCACCCAGGCGCCCCCAAACAAGAGAATTTTTTAAATGCGCACAGAACATCTTTCTAATCAGCTGTGAAGCAGGGAGATACAGAGATATTTTATAGTACGTGTGGTGAGCAGAATCATGCCCGGAAAGACATCCCTGTCCTGACCGCAGAGCCCGTGGGTGTGCGAGGTTGTACGGCGAGGGGGAGCTACGGTTGCAAATGGAATCCAGAATGTCCAGAGGCTGACCTTAACCCAGGGAGCCTTAACCCAGGAAGGATTATCCTGCCTGGCCCCAGAGAATCATCCTAAAATCCTTACAGATGGAACTGGGAGATGGAAGGAGGGGGTCAGAGAGCCGGCCAGAAGGGGGTGAGTCCACCGCGGAGAAAGGCACCAAGGGATGGGTCCCGCCCACTGGGTTTGGGGCCGGGAAGGGGCCAGTATCCAAGGAGGGCAGGCAGCCTCCAGGCGCCGGCAGGGGCGGGACACAGTCCGGGTGGGAGTCCCCAGACGCAAGCAGGCCCACGTGGACTTCAGCCCGGAGACACCTGCGCCTTCTCGGACAAACTGCCCTGGAAGAAATCCCACTGGGGCGAGACACAGCAGTGACGGTGACTTCCCGCGGCGGGGGCGGAGGCAGCGAATGAATAAAATACGCACGAGTACAGACCCCCAGCATTCTGTTTGGGATCTAAAGAAGTAAGTTTTCAACGTTCAAATGGTCTGAGGTCGTGATTTAGTCTGTTATTTCCGACTTGCCCATGGTGGGTTTTCCGGGAGAGGCGAGGGGGGCAGCCCAGGAAAGGGAGGATGAAGCTCCCAGGGCCAGGCTCGAGGTCACTGCGTCTTCCCCAAAGCCCTGTGCTGTGGCTCCACATTACACAAAGGAACCCGGGACTCGGGAACCCGCGGCAGAATGCGAGCCGGTCAAAGTGCACAACCCGAGCTCCATGGCCACACCTCAGAGTGCACAACCTGAGCTCCATGGCGGTCACCGCAGCCTTGGGACAGAACCGCAGACTCTGAGCACCGCGCCCCGCGGGTTCGCTGCTGGGGAGGGCGCGCGTCCCACTGGGGCCGGCTTGCTCTGTCCTTAGCCCGGACCAAAAGAGACAGTGTTCTGTTCAATACCGTATTTCATCAATTCTGAGTTCACCTTTTTCTTTCACTTTTAACATCTGCAATTAGGACGCATTTTCTATCCATAAAGACTCACCACGCCGTTTGGCAGCCGCGCGTCCCTCTCGGGGACAGAGAAAGTGACGTTGTGTCTTAGGACGGAGGCTTCTCTGGTCAGCGAGTGAGGACAGCTCGCTTCCCTAAGCGCAGCGCGGGGAACCGTAGAGGGACCCAAAGGAGGGGGTTGATAGGGCCCCGACCCTCACAAACACATACTAGAGGTAAAACTAAATGGGAAGCCCTATAAGGCAGGAGAGACTTAAGGACCTAATTGCACTGGCCACCACCTGTGGAGATCCGCTCAGCAACAAATGCTCTTTCGTTTTGTTTTGTTTCTTACTTGGTTTCTGGTTTTGTTTTTTAATACCGTCTCATCATCGAGCTTGGCTCATTAAGCTCATTAAAAATTTATATAAACAAAAAAAAATAAACAAAACAAAAAAAATTTATATAAACAAAAAAAAATTTATATAAACACATTTTTTCCTGAAGGTTTCACCTGGGGCGTCAAGTCACCTAGTGTGGTGGGTTCAGCTGTGTGCCTCCAAAAGCTGTGCGCAAATCCTAATCCTAAAGCCTGTGAAGGGGCCTCATTTGGAAACAGTGTTTGCAGATGTGATCCAATTAAGACGCGCTCAGGCTTGATGACTGTGGGCCTTATGTCCAATGGTTGTTGTCTTGACAAGAAAAAGGGGAGGGAGATTTGGATGCAGAGACCCAGAGGAGGCACAGAGAAGGCTGTGTGAAGACGGGGCCAGAGATCAGGGTGATGTTGTCCCAAGCCAAGGAACCCTGAGGCTGACCAGGAGCCAATGCAAGCTGGAGGAGGCCAGGAAGGAGCTCGAGGGGAGCATGCCGTGTTAACAACTTGACTGCACATTTCTGGACCACAGAGAGAGAGCAAGTGTCTGTTTTCAGCCACCAAAGTCACGGCACTTTGTCCAAACGGCCTTAGGAAACATGTACATCTGCAAGCCAGAAGTTAAGGTAAACTGTAGCACACACCGCTTCCTTGGACTTGCAGCTTTTCAAAGGAAGCTGCTTAAAATCAAGCTGCACACTTACCGAGCACGAAAGGGTGGAAGGCTTTGAGGTTGGGGGGTGAGTTTGGAAGAAGCTTTTCTGCAGAGATCCCAGGACGTCCCCTGGCAAAAGGACTTCCAAAGAACCACTCGGGGAGTTGACAGGCCCCCCACATCTAGAGGGGTCCAGTGCACAGCATCTGACGCCATCCTGCTCGGCAGGGAATAATCAGGCTAGCTGGCTGCTTCGGGGATTGTAACAGACTGAATGTTCTATTTCCCCTAAATCCTTCTGCTGAAATCTAACACCCAGGGTGATGGTATTAGGAGGTGGGACCTTTGGGAGGTGATGAAGTCACGGGGCAGAGTCCTCCTGAGTGGGATCCATGCCCTCAAACAAGAGAGCCCAGAGAGCTCTCTTGGCCTTTCCGCGTGTGAGGTTACAGAAGGAAGACAGCCGTCTAGAAGGAAGCAGAACCGCACCCACCAGACGCCGAGTCTGTGGGTGCCTCCATCCTGGCTTCCCGGCCTCCAGAACCGTGAGAAGTTGGTGTGTTTTATAAGCCACGCAGTCGACGGTATTTTTGTTACAACAGCCCAGACAAAGAAATTGGTACTGGAAAGTGGGGGTGCGGTTATAACAAATGCTTCACCCTGCAGAGGAGGCCCGGAGACTTGGCAGGGGGTGGGGGCCGGGGGCGCTCTGAGGTGCACCCAGGAGAATTGCTAGAAACGGACCGTCAGGGGTGATTCCGGTGAGAGCTCAGAAGAAAAGGGGAAGGCTGTAGGGAAAGCCTCAGTCTTCTCAGAGAAAACCAAGGTGTTCCCGAGATCCTCAGGGCTTCCTCTCCCATCGCAGGCCTAGAGGGCAAGGGCCATGGGGTGCAGAACGATTTCAAAGGAGGGGTGTCAGCCCAAATGGAGTGAGGCAGCTCTAGGAATGGTCCACGTGGCAGAGACAATCAAGCACGGGTTGTGTGAGCGTCTTGTATGGACCGGATGTGGGCCGCGTGGGTGGAGGGACCTGTTGAGCCTTCCGGTCCTTCCAGGAGCAACAGAACTGCAATGGGACAGAGTCGGGGCAAAAGAAGGTGGGGGCAGAGGGGGCGTGGACAGCTCGATGACCCACCCCGGCTGTGCAAGGGAAATGCAAGCGAGAGGTCCCCAGAAGCACCTGTCACGTAAGACCGTGCTGACTGGCAGTGTACACAGCTTTACAACCAAGGAAAGAAAAAATGTAGATATGATGTCATGTGTTAAGAAAGTCCACGAAGAACAAGAGTCTAACGTGAGGATGCAAAAATGATGGGGCGTATTGAACTCGAGCCAAAGAGAGGAGGGAGTGCCATCGGGGGAGCAATGGGGCACCGACCACCTCCTTGTCATGGATATGTGACCAGGTTTTTCCCGAGAATAGGAAAACTGGCTCAGGTGCCAAGATACAATCCATGGAAACAAAAGGATTTAACCTAAGTCTAAACTCATTTTTCTCAAAGCAAAGCTCTGATAAATTCTTGACGTGCCTTAAATAACTCCTGGAGGATAATGTATCAATTAAATGTTGGAAAACACAGTAAAGCCATTATCAATGTGGAATGAGTTAGGACTGACTCAGATTTGGTTGGGGCTATGAACATGATGGAATGCTAAGCTGAAAGGGACAAAGTCATCTCGGAGAATTTATCATCATTTACACTAGAGTTACTGAAGTCTTACTTATGTCTCCTTAAGCCATATCGGCCGGGGCACTCATAGAGTCACGGGATACTAACATTCCCGATGGCCCCTCATTCTATGCCAGCACCCTTGACGTCACGGGTCCGCTCCTTCTTCAAGACGTTCAGAGGAGAGTTCCATTTCTACCCCCAAACACTTATGATTTCAGTTTCATATTTGTTGGCCAAGTTTGTTGCTAAGTATTTTTTGATAATTTCAAGTCGCCCAAACTCTGGAATTAGATAGGCCATGACTGGCTCTGACTTGACGCATAGACTCTAATCGCACTGCCTTCCAGGTCCGGAACAATTCGATCCCTACACCCAAAAGATGCAACTTGAAACCACACCTAGGACACTATGAGAAATTCCGAACATGGAAGGAAATGGGTTCAAAAGACAGAGATGACAACTTTTGGTCCTATTTGGATTAAGTGGTAAGCTCGGCTCTCAGGAACTACAGGACTAGGTTTGAAATGAACTCGCAAAATATTAAAACAGGTTGTAAAACAGATGCTTTGTCACAAAAGGGAGAGCAGAGGTCATGAGGAGCCTATCCAAACTCACTAAAAACAAATCCTTCCGTGCTCACACTATCACTCCTGGAGAGTGAAAAGATAAACAGGCAGGATCCCGAGGACACCAAGTGTAGGAAGCGTTAATTTCAGAGTAATGCGGTGAGGTGCCTGGACACAGTCACCCAGACTTAGGGTTCATCAACCAGAGCAGTGACCCTGGGTTCTCTATTCAAGCCTGTCCTGTCCACCGTTCCAGTTAATGACTTAGGGGAAGGCTCAGGAGATGGTCATACCAAATTAGTAAAGGAAATGAAAATGCCAGTTACAGAGGAAAGCACCAGAACCAATACTACCTGGAGAAACTGAAGTGAGAGGCAAAAAGTAGCAAGTGAAATGTATTATTACCAGTGGTTAGCCCCAATAGTAGCAACAACAATAGCAGTATTAATAGTAAAATATAAGAATAAAAGTTAAGAGCAAATTTAAGGATGAAAATAATTACACAAGGATAGGACTTGAAGAAAACTGGAAGTTTATATATTCTTAAATTTGGATTTAAAATTAAGTACATATTTACTATTTACCATCTCTACATCATACCCATTTTTTTTTTTTTTACATAAGAGCTGTAGCAGTCTCGTTGTATTCTATATTGGCCAGAACACATTTTTTGTTGTAATCACCTGTTGAAGAAGAACATTGCCAAACTGTAATGATTCTAGAAGTGTACAAGAATATAGAAATGTACAGCCTGCAAGAACCTCGAAGACCACAACCCCGACATGAACAATTGAGACTAACGAGCGAGATCCTAGAAGACTGAGATAGTATCACCATTTTATCAAAGCTCACTTAGAACCCAATCTATATACAGGTCACATAAAGAACATTTACAGGAATTAGGATGATACAGTCTGGAAGAAGGAAAATATAATGGTGGAGTGGTGAGAGGCGTGGTTACCTAACGAAAAGCCATCAAGTGCATCGAGAGGGAAGATGCAAGATCAAGGGTATGAGTGACAGCCGGGAGGTGAGTTAGAACTTTATACCGGTGAGAACTGTAAACAGCGAGAGTGGTTCATCTCTCCGTGAGGAGAGGGCAAGGTCACCAGGGATGTTCAAAGAATGAGTGATCACTTACTGGGAAAGCTGCAGAAGGACTTACAACACTGAACAGGAAACTGAAGGCCATTGCCCTGTCAGATTCTGAATTTCATGAAACCTCAGAACCTGGCCTAAAGTCACCAGCTTTTTACTGTGTGCAGTGAGGACATTAAGAAAAAGAACCACCAAGTACAATAACTGCACTCCAGTCAGGACATTTCAACCCAAACTTTAATTAAGTTCAAAATCAAGGACTTTCCTCTAACTTGAAATAATTTGGCTTTATTTTCCTCATTCCACCATGGACTGGTGAATTTACTCTTCATGGAACTTTGTATTTCCCAAAGGCCATCAGACTATATCCCATTCCCCATGTTTCTCTACAACGTGACGTCAACTCTCCTCCCATTGAGTAATGGATTCTGCGTTCTTCTCCTTGGGCCTGGCTGGATTTTCCTGGAGGCCTCACCAACGAAGTCTGGCAAAAGTGAGGCTCTATGACTTCCACCCCTCGGTGATTTAAAAAAAACTCCATGTCCTTTCACCTGGTTCTCTTGCTTGGGGGACTCCTCCTGGGAACCCAGCTGCCACAGCTACGAGGACGCTCAGGCCACGCGGAAAGGCCAGGCATGTCTCGGTTTTCCAACCAATGCCCAGCTGAGGCCCCAGACAAGGAAGGAAGGTAGGGAAATAGAGGTTTGAGGTATCTGATGCATGAGAGAGAGAGAGAGCAAGAGAAACAGCTCTACATTGGTCAGAGAATAAGTTCTGTTTTAAAACAGCCACTGTGTGCGACAGCCAATTGGACAGCTCGGTGGCGGCCCAGATGCCTTGACATGAATTCTGCCCTCCTAGGGTGACACTCAAGGCCAAGAGTGGCCACGCAGGGATGGTGTGAACAATCTCACATAATTATAAAAACACCCAAGCTCATTACTGTCTGAGACTCATAGTGCAAATGTGTGTTCTCATTTTCGTAGAGAAGGATCCTGAGACTCCAAGACTAGGCACGACCTGGCCCTTTCCATGCAGGTCATCGGTGTTGGCCATGCCCAGGGCGAGCAGTCGGGCAGCTGTCCCGTTCCCGCCCTGTCACAAGGCTTGCCGCCACCTCCCTTCCACTGGGCAAGGCCACACACCTGACACAGATGTGTTCCAGTAGCTTCCCCAGGGGAATACACAGCAGACAGGCATAAGTAAATAAACCTCAGGCTTGATGTCCTGTCTTTATCCAAACCAAAAAAATGATTCTTTTTTCCCTTTCTTTCTTCTCTGGGGCCATCTCAGTGCCAGCCCACCTCTCCGGCCAGAGGCCTGCCCTCTGGTTCCCGTATGGGTGACATGAAGGGTCCACGTTCCCTTCCCATCACGTCTTGCTAAGCCCAGTTGCTGCTAAGCTGACTTTCTCTGTCCTTGCATGTGGGGTCGACTCCCCGGCAGGGGCCTGTTTTCCTTTGCTTATGTCTGCTCCCTTCTAGAGCACTCTTCCACGGTTTGTAGGTAACGGTTTGTATTTTCTTTTCCTTCCCGTGCATAAATAGCAGAACCTAACAAGAGATCAAGGTTGTCTGATTTCTGATTCATTCTCTTTCTACTGCATTACAAAGTTTCGCGCTGCAGCGCATGGATTTTGTAAGAAACGTAATTCCACAAATGTTCACTGAGCACCAGGCTCTCTGCTAGGAGGCAGGGAAAACGACACAGTTCGCTCAAGGACCTTTCGGTCCAGGGGTACAGTAGACACGCAGGCCATCACGATAGCGTGTGTTAAGTCATGTGTTAGGCAAATACAGAATTACCAGCAAGAAGCGCTCCCCCCGCGCAGAGGAGGGGTGGTTTGATTCTGGGAGAGATGCCTCCTGGCACGAAGGGACAATGCCCATGGAGAGAGGGAGAGAGCCCCCCGCGCGCAGGAGAGCTGTGTCTCTTCCCTCTGACAGCCTTGAGGCACTGGCGATGAAGTTCGGCCTTTAGGCTGATGGCAATAGGAATCAGAAAGGAGTCCAGAAAGATATGAAAATAGATCCAAGCTTTATTCCACAGAAGGAGGTGGGTGTATGAAAATGATGGGGACATCGTTCCTGGCTGCAAGGAGCTCATCGCCTCCCGGGAGAGACAAATACACAAACAAATCATCACAGAACAATTCATTCAGTTCTAAATATACGGCACACAAAGGGCTGGGGGACCCAGAAGAAGAGGAAGCTGCTAACCCTGCCTGGGAGGGGACAGAAAGGCTTTGTGCAGGTGACAGCTGAGCAGGATGACAGGTGAGCGGGTGGCCGGCAGAGGGGGTGGACCTTTGGGTGGAACCAGGAAAGGCCCCTCCAGTTCATTACCCAAGCGACACTAGGGGACCAAATGTTTGCCGCTGTCTTCACATTTCAAAGCGTCAGGACTCTGTCTGGTCCTGTTAGAGATAGCGAATGGTACTCTAACTTACTGCTCTCTTCTCAAGGATTCTGAAGGTCTGTTTGCAGAGGACGCTCTGTCAGGGCATTCCAGAAACAAAAGCAGCTTTTCAGACGTCCTTGCAGAACCGGGAAGCTCTGCTCATTTCTAGGGGCTCGGGCCTCTCAAGCTCTGTGGTGTGATCACAAAATCATGAGCAAGCGCGACTAGTGTGGGCTGTACCAGGGTGGGGCCATCTGCGCCCAGTCTTGCCCACCCCCTTCCCCCCGCCCGACAAACTGACTCCAAAACCAAGCATCCAAGTCACCGGCTTAGAAAGAATCTTCCTTCTCTTTCGCGGCACCAAATTTTGCCAAGAACTGAAATGGGAAGAATGCTACACTCACTGCGTCCTTCACGCACTCCGACAGATACGTTGGTTAAGCACAAAAAGTCATGGGATACAGGGTTCTCTTTTTTTTTACACACGGCTCAATCTTGGTACACAGACAAGGCCAAAAGAATTTCTCTCTCGACTGACAGCACGACACGCCTTCTGCTTTGGAGGGAAGGATGGTCAGAACAGACCCAGGTTCACCAGAGGGGCACAACTCTAAGGTTTATGGTGATGGTTGTGGAAATGCTGAACTAGGAATAATATAAATAATTTGAAAGGACAGATAGTCATTGATCGGGGAAATACAAACAGAAGACACAAGGATAGTAATATTAATAAAAGGTAATATGAAATTCCACTTTAAAAAGTCACAGAGTTATTTGGCAATAATAGAAAACAATAGTAGAATCATGAATCGTTCAGTACTAAATAACATAGTTGTAAACACATGAGAATAAGTCTTAAAACCTCCATGGAATTTGGTAACACCACAATCACTGTGACACAAGGCTTCTCGACTCTGGTGATCTTGTCCCCTCTGGGACATTTGGGGATATCTGGAGACATCTGTTGTCAGCACAGCGAGCTGGGGGAAGGCTGTAGGCAACGGTATAGGCCAGGGAGGCTGACAGGCCCCTGCAAAGCCCAGGACAGTCCCACAACCAGGAGTTGTCCGAGCAAAGTGTCCACAGTGCCAAGGAGCACGGATGCCGAGGACAGAGAAGGACCGAGTGCAGCCGCAAATACAGACAGGTGTGGAGATCGCCACATCCTGGGTGGTGTGGGTCCCCCAAAAAGTGATGTTCAAGTCCTAACTCTAGTGAATGTGACCTTATTTGGAAATAGGGTCATTACAGATACAATCCAATCCCGACCATGTCGTACTGGAGTCGAGAGGGCCCTCATCCAGTAACTGGGGTCCTTCTAAGAAGAGGGAAATTTGGACCCGGACATGCAGAGAAGAAGGCTCCGTGAGACAACAGAAGCAGAAACGGGAGGATGTGTGCACAAGCCAAGGACTGCCCGCCACCAGCAGAAGCTCGAGAGGCCCGAGCAGAGTGTCTCTCAGAGCCCCGAGAGAGAACCAGTCCTGCCGAACCGCTTTGATCCTGGACTGCAAGCGCGGACGTTTCCGCCGCCTGAAGCCCCCCGGCGTGCGGTGCCTTGTTAGTGGCCCCCGGACCCTTCCACACACGTGGAAATCCGTCCACCCCCAAGCTGTCGGGGCCTGTTGCTTCCTTACCGTGAACGGCATCTCTGGCTTTCTCGGGTATTTACGCGCAGAAGCCGTCACTACGACACCTTCCAGACTCTAACTTACTTGCTGCGCAGATGCATTTCCACCACCAACTAGTGCTGCGGCTGGGAGCCTGAGCCACCTTAAATCGCACGGTTTTGTCAAACAGACGGTGCGCGGCCGGGCCAGAGGGCCGGGGAAGGTGTGCAGCCGAAGACAGAGAAAGGGACCGCAGAGCCCGAGGCCGCGAGGCCACCAACCTCATGCGCGCCGGCCCCGCACCCCCGCCGTCCTGGCAGCCGGTGAGAACCGCGTGGGACCGGGAGGACGTGGGCAGCGGGAACTTTTCAAAATCCCTTCTGCCATGAGGACCTTGTTCCCAGCTGCCTCCTCTCAGATGCTTAACAGGATAAGACGAGGCGCAGCGGAGAGGCGTTACAGCAAGGAAGGGGTCGCAGCAGCACTCGGCAGCATCATTCTAGGAAAAAACAGAAAGCCTACAAGTTGCAAAAAAAAAAAAAAGAAGTAGGTGTGTGTGTGTGTGTGTGTGTGTGTGTGTGTGTGTGTGTGTGATAGAGAGAGAGTGAGGGAGGAAGAGAAGGAGGCAGGGAGGGCGTGGATCAAATACTAAAGCATTTGAGAAGGAGAGAAAGAAGGAACGAGTGAAACCTAAATGACAGGTTCCAGACCTTAGCAGCCAGAGTGGGTTTCCCGCACATACATGAGCGGTCGCGGTCACGTATCAACTTGAGCCCACGTCTGTTTGGCTGGGGGTGTTCTGGCCATTGATCTAGCCGCGCTTCTGCTTTGGTACGAACGTCGCAGTCTCGGCAGAGAGGCCAGAAGCACACTGTTGTGGTTAATGATCATCTAAGAAAACAGGGTCACTTGGCATAAGTTCACACGCCCCCACCTTTTTGCTCGACTATTTGGGCGACTGATGGGTGGTTTCCCTTGCATTGTTCTCAATTTCAAATTCATTTTTCTCTTTAAAGAACAGATTCATATTGTTAGGGCTACATGATTGCTGTTTTTTAATTAAAAAGTCTTGATTAAAATGTTTTCACTAAACACGTACTGGCAAACTCTCAAATTATTTCAAAACATTTCATTCTTTGCTTGTCCGTTCCCAGTGCTGTCCCAGCCACCCTGTGGGGACTCAGCTGTGACTGCAGACTTGTCAGGCAGACGTAGCCAGCAGCCAACAACAGATGGCCGGACCCTGTCAGTCACTGCTGATCTGGGCCAAATCCCGAGCGAGCATTTCAGGAAGCTGGTCACCTTCCAAGGTAGCCCAGACAAAAAGAAACCAGGATTACCTACTAGAGCGACAACTTGTGGTAAGATAAAGGCAAAGACTAACAATTAAAAAATCAGAATTATCTGTTAAAAATTTACCTTACTTGACCATAAGATTAGGAGGGCTTTTCTTTCTTCCATTATCAGAGAGCCAAGGGGATTTTAATAAAATTGTGCTAAATTATTCCAAGGGGGAAATGTAAGAAATTATACAGTCTGATACAACTCTCCTCCCAGATCCTGAGGGTTACAGCCCATTTAGAGTCAAACTAAAACATACTTGACTTACCCTTTGTTTGATTTAGCATCTAAATAGACTATATTCACTATTTAAAAATAGGAGATCATATGAACTTCAGATATATTAAAAGAGGAAAACAATATTCCTCCTCTAAATTAGAGTATATCCTCTGTTCTCTAAATACCGATAGAATATGTGTATATCTTTGCTTATTACGCTGATGGTTAATTTCCATCTAGTTTTAAAAACTTCAATGTTAATTTTCATAAATTATCAAAGAAACTGAAATTAAAATATCCAATCGAGACATTCCACACTGACAGCAATATTGTTTTTCAGGTTATTTCAAATGAGTTCGCTGTGGTTGACCTTTTTTATCCAAAAAACTGAGACTCTATTTGAAAATCTGCATCCTAAGATAAAAGACATTATCCTGTATGAACTGTGGTAATGCACCAGCGCCAATCACACTATTAAATGGCTTGGGCAGACAATGAGAACAAAACGCTGAGCCTGTCAACCCTCTGGTTTTATGGGTCTCCAGATAATATAAGGCACAACAATGAAAGACCATGTGTCTTTGCATCCAAACGCTAAACTGCAGAAAGCCAAGTGATAAAGATATATTAAAATAACCCAAAGGGAAACTCTTCCTGCCAATAAGCTATATGGTGCCGTGTGAGACAGGAGATTTTTTTTTTCCTTGAGACATAAGTGAAAATGTAATTAGGTTTGTCCTAAGAATTGGCTAACGTTTTCCTCTTATGCTGTGGTTTCTCTTAAAAACCGTTCCTTCTTAATGATCCCCTGGCTCATATTAAATTGCAAACATAAACTCAACAAAGGGCTACAACGGTCTTAAAAAGGATAAAAGGTATGGAATATTTGCTTGCTTCACCAAATGAACTTAAAACTTTCTATATACCTTTTTTGACCATTGCCTCTGACTCCTGGAGAATGCTGTTGCAAATTTCTATCAGCAAAACAGAATGTTAGCCCCCTTTTTACTTTATCTGTTTTTAAGCAGAAAAAAAAAAAAGTAAAACTATCCTTTTACTTTTATTAGATTTAAGAATGCTGACTAAGCAAAATTATAGAAAAGGCATACATGTTTAAAAGAAAAGAAAAATTACCCCCATAACCCAAGCATAACAATTATTTCTACTTTGCATATCTTCCATCTTCCTGTCCACAGTTTCAAGCATAATATACATACAAGTTTATATTCTGCTTTTTTATTTAAAATCGTAACAAAACACTTCCCCAAATGTCCACAGATATAATTGCTTACTTGTATGATAGTGACTTATCGCTGTGTGAGATATTTTGGTTCCTCCAATGTTTTACTATTGTAGATGGGGTTGCAATTAATATCCTCATGTTTCTAGAACAGGAACGTTGAACCAGAGACTGATAACCTTTCAACAGCAGGTTTGTCATTCTAGCAGCTGGGCAGAGGGCGGGGGTGGGGTGGGGGGAAGTTTAGGGGTGGGGGGAAGTTTAGGGGTGGGAGGAAGGGAGGGAGGCTGGGAGGGAGGGCTGGCACAGCGGACAAACTTCTGTGTCTCTTCTGTCCTTAAATTCTATGATCCCCCCCTGTGCTCGCTTCGGCAGCACATATACTAAAATTCTATGATCCCCTCACCACCACGATATGCGGGGTTTTCCTTGGCGCTGTCCTCCAGCATTTTTCTAACTGTCACACATTAATTATCGTAAGGTGATTCAAATACCTTTTGCGAAAGTCGCAGCTAGCATGAAACGAGGGAGTGCAGGTAAAGGTCAGCTGGCGCTTGTTCGTGGTGAGTTCACGGCCACTAGCACTGTTTACACAGCACCGCAGAGAGGCTCACATACTTTAGAGACTGCAATCAAACAACTTTTAAAAAGCAAAGGCACTCTGTACTAAGTGTGCTTTCTCTACCGTCCTGCTCTGTATTCTTCTTAAGCAACAATTGTCATCTCATGGATCTTATTTCCACTTGCGCCTAATTCTATTTTCTCATTCCCATCATCTGAATAATGTTGCTACTATCTTTTGTTGTCAAGTCTCTGAAAATTTTTAAAGAATTTTAAAGCTTTTTATTGACCGAACAGCTCCTTGGTGCCCCCCTGCAATAATAAATTCTCAGTCAGATGCTAAGCAGGATTTATAAATGTCTAACTTCTTAGTTGTGATGGACTAGAAACACCTTATTTAAAGGCTCTTAGTGTATAATGGAACTCCCCCCTGCCCCCCCCCCCACATCACTATTTACAAAGGGACAGTTAGGACCAAATTCTGTTTTATAGTAAGGATTTCAGAGGAAGTTTATATCGTACTAAAGGCTGCCATGTACAAGATGCTGTAAGATTTCTCTCTGGTCTAGTTTATTTCAAAGTTGCAGTCTACTATAACATCAGGACCTAGGAACTCCATGAGAAGAGAAGTCTTATTTTCCTGTTCAGTGTTCAGGGAAAACAGGCTAGTAGTACTCAAAAAGTGAAGCACAAAGTTACTATGCGACCCAACAGTTCCACTCGGTAGACATAAATCTAAGAGAAATGAAAACATATACCCACACAGAAATTTGTGCAGGAATGCTCGTAGCAGCACTGTTCGTAATAGACAAAGAGTAGAAATAACTCACATGTCCATCCGCTGATGAATCAGTGGACAAAGTAGTGCAGACCCAGGGAATAGAATATGATTCAGCCATAAAAAGGGGCGAGGGACCGACAGAAGCGATACACGGAGGAACCTTGAAAACGCTGTGCTGAGTGAAAGCAAGTCACAAACCACAACATACAGTGATTCCCCAGTATGGAGTGTCTGGAACAGGCAAATCCCTCAAGAGAGAAAGTTGATCTGTGGTAGCCAGGAGTTGGGGGGTGGGGGAGGAAATGGGCATGAGCGCTAACAGATGTGGGGGTCTGGGGGTTGGGGTGAGAGAAGGGATGAAAAGGTTCTGAAGTTAGATAGTGCTGGTTGCACAACCCTGCAAATGTCCTAAAACCACTGAATTGCTCACCTTAAAAGGGTATGATGGCAGATGAACTACAAATGAAAATACATATTAAAAATGTTTAATGACATCACAAAAAATAATCCTGCCCAGGGGTGCCCGAGTGGCTCAGTGGGTTCACTGTCTGCCTTCAGTTTAGGTCATGATCTCAGGGTCCTGGGATCAAGCCCCGCATCGGGCTCCCTACTCACCAGGCAGCCTGTTACTCCCTCTCCCTCTGCCTGCCTGCTGAGCAGAGAGCCTGATGTGCAGCTCGATCCCAGGCCCCTGGGATCACGACCTGAGCTGAAGGCACCCCTCTTCATTCTTTCTGATGGAAGACCCAGAGGGGTGAGACTGATTGCGTTCAAACAAGTGTTTACCATTGTTTTTTAAAATATACATATCATTGTTCTCTCTCCTGCTCCTCCTCCTCTCTCTCTCTCTCTCTGTCAAATAAACAAATATGTAAATCATCATCATCATCATTATCATCATCCTGCCCATTGCTTTGCAAGAAGAAACACATTAAATGGGGAAAAGAGGATTTTTAAATCATACACTCCTATATTTTGAGGGTAAATATGTCTTATTCACCTTTCTAAGAGCAGGAGCTATCACGCTCCCTAGCCTGTAGACTATACCCTCTGCATCAGTGAAGATGCTTCCCATTATTGGTTAAGGAAAATGCAACTCAAACTCACCTACATAATTGAGGAATTATGGGTCCATTTGATTTAAAAAGTCCAGATTTCGGCTTCAGATAAGGCTGGGTCATCAGGGACCCAATTTCTTTCTTTTTCTCAATTCTGCTCTTCCTTAACAACTTTAACCCCTAACTGGATTCCTTCTTACTCTTAAGGCAGCATCCAGTAGTTTCTAAAGCCACAGGCTTCCTTATTTAAGTCCCCGGTAACTGACTCAAAGTCCCGGAAGTGATAACTCTTGGTCTTAATGGACTGATTTAGGTCTTGTGCCAAAACGAAATGAATCCCTGAATCCAGCAGGCTGGTCAGAGAGTAAAGCAGAGAGGCCCAGAGCTAAGAAGCAAATCTGAGGCACTCTTCTTGGTGGGAAAAGAGAGCCACTCATTCAAAACCCAACTAGAAGAGAAAGGGAGACACACAAGAACAAAGGGGTTTTGATTCCAATTAGGAGGGCTTCTAGGCTCTAAGCGCTGATTATTTGGTGGTTGGGCGGGGGGTGGTTTGAAAATCCCTCCTTTTGCTGTGTTGTTCTTTACATTTATGTGACAAAGTGCCCATGTGGTTTTCTCAGGTAAGAGACGTCAGACTCTGTAGCAGCACCGTTGGGTGAAAGAGTAGAGCCGGACAATGAATGTCTGTTTCTAAAAAACAATGGTAAACACTTGTTTGAATGCAATCAGTCTCGCCCCTCTGGGTCTTCCGTCAGAAAGAATGAAGAGGGGCGCCTGGGTGGCTCAGTGGGTTAAAGCCTCCGCCTCCAGCTCAGGTCGTGATCCCAGGGGACTGGGATCGAGCCCTGCATCGGACTCTCTGCTCAGCAGGAAGCCTGCTTCCTCCTCTCTCTGCCTGTCTCTCCGCCTACTTGTGATCTCTGTCAAATAAATAAATAAAATCTTTTTAAAAATAAAAATAATTTAAAAAAAAAGAAAAGAAAGAATGAAGAAATGGTTGCTGGAGAGGGAACATGGGCATTGTCCTTGGAGTTCAAGCACGGAATGAATCAGAAGGACCAAAACAACAGGGTGACCCGACAGCAGGGTAGGAAGGAAGACGGGCCTGGGGTGTGTGGGGAGCCCCAAATCTCTTAGAAACAGTTTCTAGGGAAGAGACGACTAAAAAATACGCCAGTTTGACTTCAAGATATTTATCCACAGATATTTGCCTCCTTTTTACATGTAGAGATTTGTAGCTTAAAAAAGACAACTGGGTGCTGTCGAGTAGCAAGAGAATTTTTTACTCGCTAACCAGGGTAACGAGGAGCACATTTTCATAGGAGAGATCCTTTGTGTTGGCGGGAACATAAGAAATCTTAGGGCGAGAGAGTTTCTCAAGAAAAACGGTCCAGAGCAATTTATAAATGATTGACGTCTCCCCATCGACAGGGGCATAAATGACCAAAATCTTCTCTCCTCATTTTACCACAAGCCATCTTGCTTCCTGTTTCTAAGACTTTTCCGACTCTAAAACTGATTTCGCAATTATTGAGTTTTTTCCAGGGCATGGGCAAACACAATAAGCGTTAACGAGTCTGTTGTCCTGCCCTTCCACAACCTTCAGAACACGAGCTCCAGAGTTGAAGAGAACAAAGCCGGCCTCCGCAGCTCACTGGCTAAGTGACCCAGAGCCTGAACCCTCCATCCTGTCCCTTCAAAGAGCAGCGACAATACCCTCCTTCGTAACAGTGTTGTTCTGAACATCCACTGAAATAATGCCTATAAACCACTTGGTCCAGTGCCTAGAAACACTACCCAATAAATACTGTTGCTATGTTATGATTATGATAGTTCAGAGGAAATGTGTTCCAAACACTTGAAATGCAATCATTTATTTAAACATTATTTAATATTCCCCATGCGGCTCTAAGATATGTGCATCTGGGAAGTGAGGCAGAACTCTCGTTGATCCGACGCAAAAACTAAGGGTGGAAGGGCCACGTATTCCACAGAGAGAAACGCACAGCCAGACCAAAGACCTACCAGTTGCCCACAGAGGCAAAAGCTGCCAGCTCCCAGGAACGTCGATTCTCAGAGCCCCAGACTGCACTAACTAGTGGAATGATAGAGTCCCAAAAAGTTCAAAGAGGGAAAAATCAGGAGAAGCAATTATTTAATGATCTAGTGAGTTAAAACAGATCTCACAGCCTCCTAATAAAAGTAATAATGATAAGAGCCCACATACAGATTTTTTCTAGCCACTGGAATGACTCACTGCCACGTCTCGACGCGTTCCATATACTGACTCGGTAGACTTTCCACGTACTGACCCCGTATATTGACTCACGGTCTTTACGACAGTCCTTCCAGATGAGAGTTCCACGGAATGGATCAGATTGGGAAGGGCAAGTTTGGGATGCAAACCCTGACCACTTGCCTCAGTGTCCTCTGTTGCCCTCTTACCCTCCACGTTCTTCGTGGCCCACAGTAGCCACCAATCACCTGTAGCCATATTTAAAATTTAAATGAACTCACTTAAAATCAAATACAATTACAAATTTAGTTCTTCAAGTGTATTAGCCACAATTTAAGTGTGATCGATAGCCACACGTGGCCCGTGGTTTCCACTGGACAGTGTAGACAGAATCTTTCCATCATCGCAGACATTTCTCCTCTACCCTGTGCTCCGGACCATCGCACTTCGCTGTCCCAGGGACTCAAGTGGTCTGTCTGCTTTGCCTGTCTATTGTCATAGTTTCACCTGAATTTAAAAAAAAAAAAAATTAAGTTAGTTCCTTCTTTTTGAACAAGCAGCTTTCTCAGGGCCTACAGTTTACACAGCTAACATAGTAGAGGTTGCAAAGCAATTAGAAAACATATTCCCTGCCCTAAAAAACTTAGCGTCTACTTGAATAATGAGTTCTCTGAGGCGTATCACAATTGGGCAATGCTGACTTCTGGTGGAAAGAAACATAAAGGATAGAAGAAAGGCATCACATGATAAGCAGACCCGACTCGCAATGCTAAATTAATTGCCAAATACTTTCCCGCACTCCTGTTGCCGAGAACCATCATTTCATTCTCCCACAGAATCACTGGCACACGTTGTGGTTAGATCCTCGTCTGGCCTGACCAGAGCCTGTGTAACCTGGGCTCCCCCGAAGCAAGCGATCATCTGTTCTTACAGGACCTCCCGTCAGCGGTACAACAAGAACACAGAATCCGAGGGCCTCCGACGTACATTCTGGCTCGAAAATCCTTTGTAATAGTGGTTCTTTGGAGACGAGGATTTGTATTTAAGAAACCCCCAAATTAAACTCAGATAGGAGTCACGAAAACATGACAGGCACAGGGACGAAGTGAAGGGTGCTTTGTGCTGATCCCATAGTGGAATCAAGCTGCACCCCATCTGGAATCTTCCATCCCTAACCAAAGTCAAAACTCCCCGAGGTGAAGGAGTGCTTGGCGCCGGCCGTGTGTTTCCCGTGGGCACCTTGGCTCCCTACGCCTCCTTCCACCTTCGGTTCTTCTCTGCTCCTTCCCTTCCTCCACGTCCCTCTGAAAGTGGTCCCACACACTTTTCAGGATGCGAGTGTTTCATGATCTATTATGAGAATCAGGGACTGTGTCTTTCCTCACAACCCTCCTCCTGTTCTCCCTCCCAACTTTGCTCATTCCTCCAGCTCCCGTCACAGGGAACATTTCGTTGTCAAGGCATCCTGCGACGTATTTCATTCCCGTCATCTCATTTAACCTCAGAGCAGCCCCATCTGGCAGGATGACAAAAGCCACTTACAGAAAGAAAACCAAGGTCTAATTCAGCCAGGACACATAATAAGAGACGCATTCAGGTCTGAGTGTCTCCAGGGACACTGCCTCGTCACTGCAGAGGGCCCCGGGCAGTAGCCTCGAACCAGCATTGCCTGGGATGGTGGGAAGAGTCTTCCCAAGGAAATTTAAAAACCTGGTTTTCATCCTATTTCAGGATAACTTCAACTGTTACTTGGGGGAAATTATTTAATGTCTGTGGATTTCAGGTCTCCTTTTTGTGAAACGAGGAGTTGGGGTGGAGGATTTTTGAGGTCACTTCTGGCCTGAAACCGGGATTCTACCACACCAGTGTGTGCCCGTTTCAACGTTCCTCCAAGGTACATGACTTCTGCCGCATGTGGGCAGGTGACAACTGGTACTGACTGACTGCTGCTATGAGTCAGGCATTTTTCACGCAGTATCTCATTCAATCTTTATCACAATCTTGTAAAGTAAATTCCTTTTATGATTCTGAAACCCAGGCCCCAACTCCAAAGGACAGGGGCCAGACCCAAACTCAAGGCATTTGCCTCTCTACTGAAAGGCCATGCACTGGCTCCCAGTGATGTCCACAACTCATAGCCACTGATCCTGTGGTCAGAGGCCACACGCTGCTCTTCCCAGAGTATAAAATATCTCGTACTCGAGAGTCATAATGCGTAAGTAGATTAACTCTCAAGAGGGGAAAAAAAACAGAACAGAGAGAAAAACAAATATACTTTGATGACTAGCCTCCTAATAGACTTTGATGGAGCGGGCATACTCAACTTTCACCTGCCTCATTTAACCTACAGAATTAACCTTTATTGGTGAATAAGCTGACTTCTGTGAATCTTTAAACAATCACGAGACAAACACTGATATTGTAGCTCCATTAAGCTTAAAATCCTTAATATCTATTTTTTAATTGGCATTTCTCCCTACCAGTTTAATATACATACTGTTTTAAGGTGAAAGCAAATCCTGGCTCAGTAATACTATCAACGAATGAACCTTTAGCATGTCCACACCTTAACTGACTAAAGTCCTGGGACATTAACAGCTTCATATGGGACCTGAGCCCCACCCATACTTGGCAAACCATAGTGGTATATAAGGGCAATTAGGACATTTCTGGAACTATCACTCATTATTCTCTTGGACTAGATCTCTCCTCATGAAAGCAGTGACTATAAACTGCTTTTTTTTTAAGATTTTATTTATTTATTTGACAGACAGAGATTATAAGTAGGTGGAGAGGCAGGCAGAGGGGGGAGGAAGCAGGCTCCCCTCTGAGCAGAGAGCCCGATGAGGGGCTCGATCCCAGGACCCTGGGATCATGACCTGAGCTGAAGGCAGAGGCTTTAACCCACTGAGCCACCCAGGTGCCCCTATATAAACTGCTTTCTTATTAGCTTAATTAAATGTATCATATGAAAATTCCTCTTGCTGAGTGAATACACGGATAGATATTTGATAAAGCAAACATAGTAATATTTTAACAATAGAACCAAGGTAGTGAATATGGATGCTTACTGTCTAATCCTTTTAACTTTCATATTTGAAAGCTTTTTAAATACTTTTTATGCATTCTACAGATATTATGGACTCCTTACTATATACTGGGCACTGGTAAATGCTGAAAAACGACCTTATAGTTTAATGCAACAATTCTGCAGACCTGGCTTCTACTAGACTCAGAACCCAAAGTAGAGAACCAGATACTCTTTCAGTCCAAAGAGGAAAACCCCTAATGAGCCTACATAGCCTGGAAAGGTCGCAGTTATGTGCCTGGGATTGAGACCCAATCAGAGATGGCAAATGAATCTGAAAGCAAATCAGGAAGCACCCGGCCCACTATCCATTCTCCCCACCTCCATATCACTTCCAAAAACCCCCACACTAAGGGAAAGTCCCTCCCAAATAGGACATTGACCAATCAAAGACTGTCCTGAGACTTCCTCATTTTTCTCTATAAAACCCATTGTCCTTTTAAATCCTTGTGAGTCTCTAGTAGCCAAAGGACTGCGATAGTAGTTCACTCCCTTACTATAGTAAACTCTGTGAAAACAGACTTGGATGAACTCTGTTGTGGCCTTTGACATTCTGACAATCCTCAACTACCATCATCTACATGGTTAGTTAAAACCAGTTGTGACAATTCTTAAATAACAAGTATCATACCTATATGTGTTTTCCCTCACAATCCCCCCTTCTTTGTATTGTTCTTAAGAGAGAAGAGGATAAATTTACCAGTAGCTTGACCAGAATGGGCAAGGAACCTCCTTCAGAGCATCTTGCTTGGGAAGGTCATCTGTAGTGCCTTTCCCTGGGGGGACATGCTGAGAATCACTAAGTGTTCAACTTTAACTCTGCATCCCTATGTTAGCAAATGCTTTGCCCACCCCATAGGAAAGGACCAGGAAATGTGAACAGTAATGGTTGCCTGTGGGCTGCATATTTATGAAATACTAGCCTGGATAATCATGACTGAGGCACTCCAGCAGACTCAATAAAAATTATTGCATTGGTCCATCTGTGTTTATTCAATCTGTCCCCTCCCATCTGACCAAACACTGAAACACTCATCCTGCAAGATTAATTCAAGCCTCACCTCATACATGATGCCTTCTCTCGTCATGCCAAATCAGATGGATTAACTTCTCCTTGAAACACTCATAGTTATAGCCTTGGAAAGAAGGAAAGAAAGGGAGGAGGAAAGGGAGTGAGAGAGAGAGAGACATGGAGGGAGGAACACAGGGAGGAAGATAAACCTGTTCTAGGGACGCGTGGGTGGCTCAGTCTTTAAGCGTCTGCCTTTAGCTCAGATCATGATCCAGGGTCCTGGGATCGAGCCTGCATTGGACTCCCTGCTCAGCAGGAAGCCTGCTTCTTTCTCTCCCACTCCCCCTTCTTGTGTTCCTTCTCTTGCTATCTCTGTCAAATAGATAAATAAAATCTTAAAAAAAAAAAAAAGATAAACCTGTTCTATAGTCTTGTGGAAAATGGAGAAAATCCAGGATCTTTTCAAGGACATAACCTCAATATTTTACTTCTTTTTTTAAGGTTTTATTTATTTATTAGAGAGAGAGAGAGAGAGGAGGAAGAACACAGGGAGAGAGACAAGCAGACTCCACGCTTAGCACTGAGCCTGCTGGCGGGCTCAATCTCAGGATCCCAAGATCATGACCTGAGTCAAAACCAGGAACCAGACACTTAACCAACTGAGCCACCCAGGTGCCCCTCAACATTTTACTTGTAAAGGTGACAGTCAGAATGGCAAATAACACTGTTCTGTTTCTTTCTCCTTCACAGCCATCACATTTCTCAGCTTTGACCCCAAATTTTTGCTGCTCTTCATATATACTGTCCCTCTAATTTCCTCATAGAGACTCATTAACTCTATCAACAAAGTTTCTACAAAAGGAAAGCCCCAGGAATGTAATGCAATAGCCTTTTCTGTCATTTGTCAAAGGGGATGTTGGAGCTTCACTGTTGGTGGGAGATGATAAAATCTAATAGGAGAGGTCAGCCCAATACAAGCCAAAAGCTTTCTGACACATTATTCAAAACTGGATGATGTGTGGGATTGTGAGTGTCTCATCTTTGATGTCTACACACGGCACCCAGAGAAGGTCCTCTAGGGTTCCTCCAGATGGAAAGTTAGGAAAGGTGACTTCTTTAAGTCTTTCTAATTTGAAAATTCAAATAATTCTCTAAGATAGAAATTAAATAGGTGGGAGTGGGGCAGAAGGAAAGAATAGGGAGGAGGAAAGTTAGGAGACAAAAATGTTCCAATTTGGGTCTTGGGGAGGAAGCAAGATGGAGGAGGAGTAAGAGACTGAAATAGCTTTAGGTCATAGGAGTTCAGCTAGATAGTTACCAAACCACTCTGAACACTTACAAACTCAACAGGAGATCAAAGAGAGGAAGAGCAGCAATTCTAGGAATAGAAAATCAACCACTTTCTGGAAGGTCGGACATGCAGAGAAGTGAATCCAAAGCAACAGGAAGATAGACTGGGGGCGGGGGGGAGGGCCGGCTCCCAGCAAGCAGTGCAGCAGCGGAGCACAAAATCAGAACTTTTAGAAGTCTGCTCCACTGAGGGATGTCGCTCCAGAGGCTAAGTGATGGGGGAGCCATCGTGGGGACAGTGTGGTCTCAGGGCCGTGGGGGTCACAGAAGGATCAGAGCTATCTGAGTGTGGCAGCACTGCCAGGTATCGGGGCAGGGAACCCAGCTGCAGATATGGAGCCGAGGTGGGGGCTCTCAGCTGTGATTCATGGTTCTTCTGCTCTTCAAGTAGGGACCCCAAAAGTGGCAGATCCAGAGAGACCCCCTCCATCCTCTGGGAGGAGTGGTGTGGGAGCACACTGAAGGAATCTGCTGGGTTTGGAGACTCCAAACGGGGCTGCGTGCCAGAGAAAGAAATGCTAAGTCACAGGCCAGGTGAGCTCAGAGCATGGCCAGAGACCAGGGAGATGGGAGGGATTGACTGACAGAGATTGGGAGACCGCCATCTTCATTCCCGGCCTCCAAAGCTCTAAGGAAACAATTCAGGGAACAAAAGCTACCAAGAGAGAACCCAAGAAGATTACTTAGACCAGTCCCTGGTGAGGGTGGTGCAATTCCACCATAGGCAAAGATATTTGAGAATCACTGCAACAGGTCTCTCCCCCAGAGATCAGTAAGAACATCCAGCCAAGAGCAAGGGCACCAGTCAACGAGAACTGCAGAACTCCAGAGCTAGGGGAAAGCAACACATAGAATTCATGGCTTTTTCCCCATTATCCTTAAATCCTGAAAAGTTAAATTTTTCTAATTTTATTTTGTTCTTATTCTATTTTTTTTACTAGAGGAAAACTCTTCCCTCTTTTAAAGATTTTTAACTATTTCATCTTGTCAATACCTTTTTTAAAAAAATTATTTTAAATTTTCATTCTTAAAGACATATTTTATGGCTTCATTGTATTTAACCTTGCTTTTTCTATACATATAGCTTTTTTTTTCTTTAAAATTTTGGGATATAATTTCTTCTAATAGGTCAAAATATATCCTAATTCTAGCTCCAGCTTGATTAATTCTCTCCTCTTTTTTTTTCTTTTTAAAGATTTTATTTATTTACTTGAGAGGGAGACAGTGAGAGAGAGTATGAGAGGGGAAAATATCAGAGGGAGTAACAGACTCCCCATGGAGCTGGGAGCACGGCAATGCAGAACTTGATCCTGGGACTCCAGGATCATGACCTGAGCAAAAGGCAGTCACATAACCAACTGAGCCACCCAGCTGCCCTTTTTTCTTTTTCCAACCAACTTCTCTTATCAATTCCTTTTTTGGAATCTTTTTCAATTTTCATTTTTATAGTCATATTCCATCACTTCATGTTTACCCTTATTTTTGTATATATATAAGTTTTTCTTTCCTTAAAGTATTGGGAGGTAGTTTCTACTAAGACACCAGAATACACCCCAAATCAGTGGGTGGCTTTGTTCTATTCACCAGTCTAATATATATATATATATATATAAAATTATATTTATATATAAATATATATATTTATATATAATTTATATGATTTATATATAATTTATATGTTTTATATATATTTATATAATATATATAATTTTTTATATTTATAAATATGAATATATATATATAATTTTTTTGTATTTTTATATTTTTTACTTTTTTCCCCTTTTCTTCTCCCCCTGGTTTCAGGTCTCTTCTGATTGGGTTAGTGTATATTTTTCGGGGGCTTGGCCACCCTTTTAGTATTTTACACTCTCATTCATATATTCTTATCTAAATAAAATGACAAGGCAGAAAAACTCACCACACACACAAAAAAAGAACAACAGGCAATACTGAGAGCTAAGGACCCTAATCAGTACAAACATTGGTAATATGTCAGAACTAGAGTTCAGAATGATGAATATCAAGGTGCTAGCTGGGCTTGGAAAAGGCATGGAAGGTACTAGAATCCCTTTCTGGCGAAATCAAATCCCTTTCTGGAGAAATAAAAAAACTAAAATCTAACCAAGTTGAAATCAAAAAGGTACTAATGAAGTGTAGTCAAAAATGGAGGCTCTTAATGCCAGGATAAATGAGGCAGAAGAGAGAATTAGTGATATAGAAGACCAAATGACAGAGAATAAAGACGCTGAGCAAAAGAGAGACAAACAACTACTGCACCACGAGGGGAGAATTCGAGAGATAAGTGACACCATAAGATGAAACAATGTGAGAATAACTGGGATTCCAGAAGAAGAAGAAGAAAAAGAGAGAGGTGCAGAAGATATATTGGAGCAAATTATACTAGAGAATTTCCCTAAAATGGCAAAGGGAACAAGCATCAGAATGCAGGAGGCAAAAAAAAAAAAAAACACCCTCAAAATCAATAAAAATAGGTCCACACCCCATCATCTAATAGTAAAACTTACAAGTCTTAGTGACAAAGAGAAAATCCTGAAAGCAGCTCAGGACAAGAAGTCTGTATCATTAAATGATAGAAATATTAGATTGGCAGCAGACTTATCCACAGAGACCTGGCAGGCCAGAAAGGGCTGGCATGACATATTCAGAGCCCTAAATGAGAAAAATATGCAGCCAAGAATACTTTATCCAGCTAGGCTGTCATTGAAAATAGAAGGAAAGATAAAAAGCTTCCAGGACACACAAAAATTAAAAGAATTTGCAAACACCAAACTAGCCGTACAGGAAATATTGAAAGGGGTCCTCTAAGCAAAGAGAGAGCCTAAAAGTAGTAGACCAGAAAGGAACAGACAATACACAGTAACAGTCACCTTACAGGCAATACAATGGCACTAAATTCATATCTTTCAATAGTTACTCTGAATAGAAATGGGCTAAACGCCCCAATCAAAAGACACAGGATTTCAGAATGCATAAAAAAACAAGACCCATTCATATGCGGTCTATAAGAAACTCATTTAGACCCAAAGACACCTCCAGATTTAAAGTGAGGGGGTGGAAAACAATTTACTATGCTAATGATCATCAAAAGAAAGCTGGGGTGGCAATCCTTATATCAGATAAATTAGATTTTAAGCCAAAGACTATAATAAGAGATGAAGAAGGACACTATATCATACTAAAAGAGTCAGTCCAACAAGAAGATCTAACAATTTTAAATATCTATGCCCCTAACGTGGGAGCAGCCAATTATACAAAACAATTAATAACAAAATCAAAGAAACACATCAATAATAATACAATAATAGTAGGGGACTTTAACAGCCCCCCATTGAAATGGACAGATCATCCAAGCAAAAGATCAACAAGGAAATAAAGGCTTTAAATGACACACTGGACCAGATGAACATCACAGATATATTCAGAACGTTCCATCCCAAAGCAACAGAATAACATTCTTCTCTAGTGCACATGGAATATTCTCCAGAATAGATCACATCCTGGGTCATCAATCAGGTCTCAACCAGTACCAAAAGACTGGGGTCATTCCCTGCATATTTTGGGATCACAATGCTTTGGAACTAGAACTCAATCGCAAGAGAAAGTTGGAAAGAACTCAAATACAAGGAGGCTAAAGAGCATCCTACTAAAGAATGAATGGGTCAACCAGGAAATTAAAGAATAAGTGAAAAAAATCATGAAAGCAAATGAAAATGAAAACAAAACTGTTCAAAATCTATGGGACACAGCAACAGCGGTCCTGAGAGGAAAGTATACAGACATACAAGGCTTTCTCAAGAAACAAGAAAGGTCTCAAGTACACAACCTAACCTTACACGTAAAGGAGCTGGAGAAAGAATAGCAAAGAAAGCCTAAGCCCAGCAAGAGAAGAGAAATCATAAAGATCAGAGCAGAAATCAATGAAATAGAAACCAAAAAAATGGTAGAACAGATCAACAAAACTAGGAGCTGGTTCTTTGAAAGAATTAATAAGATTGATAAATACCTGGGCAGACTTATCAAAAAGAAAAGAGAAAGGACCCAAATAAATAAAATCCTGAATGATAGAGGAGAGATCACAACCAACACCAAAGAAATACAATTATGAGAACATATTATGAGCAAGTGTACGCCAGCAAATTTGACAATCCAGAAGAAATGGATGCATTCCTAGAGACATATAAACTACCAAAACTGAACCAGGAAGAAATAGAAAACCTGAACAGACCCATAACCAGTAAGAACATTGAAGCCCTCATCAAAAATCTCCCAACTAACAAGAGCCCAGGGCAATGTGGCTTCCCAGGGGAATTCTACCAAACATTTAAAGAAGAATTAATACCTATTCTCCTGAAACTGTTTCAAAAAATAGAAATGGAAGGAAAACTTTCAAACTCATTTTATGAGGCCAGCATTCTCTTAATCCCAAAACCAGACAAAGACCCTGTCAAAAAGGAAAATAACAGACAAATATCCTTGATGAACACGGATGTGAAAATTCTCACCAAAATACTAACCAATAGGATCCAACAGAACATTAAAAGGATTATTCACCATGACCAAGTGGGATTTATTCCTGGGCTGCAAGGATGGTTCAACATCTGCAAATCAATCAATGTGATACAATACATTAATGAAAGAAAGAACAAGAACCATATGATAATCTCAATAGATGCTGAAAAAGCATTTGACAAAGTACAGCATCCTTTCTTGATGAAAACTCTTCAAAGTGTAGGGATAGCCTCAATATTATCAGAAGCCATCAATATCATCAAAGCCATCTATGGAAAACCCACAGTGAGTATCATTCTCAATGGGGAAAACTGAGAGTTTTCCCCTAAGGTCAGGAACATGACAGGGATGTCCACTACCACCACTGCTATTCAATACAGTACTAGAAGTCCTAGTCTCAGCAATCAGACAACAAAAAGAAATTAAAGGCATCTGAATCAGCAGAGAAGAAGTCAAACTCTCACTCTTTGCAGATGATATGATACTTTATGTGGAAAACCCAAAAGACTCCACTCCAAAACTGCTAGAACTTGTATAGGAATTCAGAAAAGTGTCAGGATATAAAATCAATGCACAGAAATCAGTTGCATTTCTGTACACCAACAACAAGACAGAAGAAAGAGAAATTAAGGAGTCAATCCCATTTACAATTGCACCCAAAACTATAAGATACCTAGGAATACACCTAACCAAAGAGGCAAAGAATCTGTACTCAGAAAACTATAAAGTACTCATGAAAGAAACTGAGGAAGACACAAAGAAATGGAAAAACATTCCATGCTCATGGATTGGAAGAATAAATATTGTGAAAATGTCTATGCTACCTAAAGCAATCTACACATTTAATGCAATCCCTATCAAAATACCATCCATTTTTTTTCAAAGAAATGGAACAAATAATCCTAAAATTTATATGGAGCCAGAAAAGACCTCGAATAGCCAAAGGAATATTGAAAAAGAAAGCTAGTTGGTGGCGTCGCAATTCCAGACTTCAAGCTCTATTACAAAGCTGTCATCATCAAGACAGCATGGTACTGGCACAAAAACAGACACACAGATCAATGGAATACAATAGAGAGCCCAGCAATGGACCCTCAACTCTATGGTCAACTAATCTTCAACAAAGCAGGAAAGAATGTCCAATGGAAAAGTCTCTTCAACAAATGGTGCTGGGAAAATTGGACAGCCACATGCAGAGGAATGGAACTGGACCATCTCCTTACACCACACACGAAAATAGACTCAAAATGGATGAAGGACCTCAATGTGAGACAGGAATCCATCAAAATCCTTGAGGTGAACACAGGCAGCAACCTCTTCGACCTCAGCCGCAGCAACTTCTTCCTAGAAATATCGCCAAAGGCAGGGAAGCAAGGGCAAAATGAACTGTTGGGACTCCATCAAGATCAAAAGCTTTTGCACAGCAAAGGAAACAGTTAACAAAACCAAAAGACAACTGACAGAATGGGAGAAGATATTTGCAAATGACATAACAGATAAAGGGCTAGTATCCAGAATCTACAAAGACCTTAGCAAACTCAACACCCAAAGAACAACTAATCCAACCAAGGAATGGGCAGAGGACATGAACAGATATTTCTGCAAAGAAGACATCCAGATGGCCAACAGACACATGAAAAAGTGCTCCACATCACTCGGCATCAGGGAAATACAAATCAAAACCACGATGAGATATCACCTCACACCAGTCAGAATGGCTAAAATTAGTAAGTCAGGAAATGACAGATGTTGGCGAGAATGTGGAGAAAGGGGAACCCTCCTACACTGTCGATGGGAATGCAAACTGGTGCAGGCACTCTGGAAAACAGCACCGAGTTTCCTCAAAAAGTTGAAAATAGAGCTACCCTATGACCCGGCAATCACACTACTGGGTACTTACCTTAAAGATACAAATGTAGTGATCCGAATGGGCACGTGCACCCAAATGTTTATAGCAGCAATGTGCACAATAGCCAAACTATGGAAAGAACCTAGATGTCCATCAAAAGATGAATGGATAAAGAAGATGTGGTATATATACACAATGGAATACTATGCAGCCATCAAAAGAAATGAAATCTTGCCATTTGTGACGACGTGGATGGAACTAGAGGGTATTTTCCTGAGCGAAATAAGTCAACCAGAGAAAGACAATTATATGATCTCCCTGATATGAGGAATTTGAGAGGCAGAGTGGATGGTTGTGAGGGGTTGGGAAGGAAAAAATGAAACAAGATGGGATCAGGAGAGAGACAAACCATAAGAGACTCTTAATCTCACAAAAGAAACTGAGGGTTGCTGGGGGTTGGGCAGTAGGAATAGGGTGGTTGGGTTATGGACATTGGGGAAGATATGTTTTATGGTGAGTGCTATGCAATGTGTAAGCCTGGTGAGTCACAGATCTGTACCCCAGGGCAAAAAATACATTATATGTTAATAAAAATAATTTTTTTAAAATGTCCCAATTTGTATTATGGTTACAAATTCTGTACTGGGTCCATCGGCTTGGAACTCACGGTACACTTCAGGCTCCTAGAATAAAAGCCTGGGATTTGTGATGCGATCAGCCTGGGCTACACTATTTCTCCGGCTCTGTTGAAGTACACTGCTGACCTGTCTCAGTGTACTTGTACAATGCTGTCTCAGACACCATTGAGAGTGTTCCTGACGACCCAGATAGACAGTTAGGTTAGGCACAGCAGAAAATGGGCCACCTGCTGACTCAGAAGCTACTCTTCACCTGAGGTCCCAAACACCTCCAGGTCTACTCAGCATTGAGTGGCTGGTTCCAGAGGGAAAGCCAGGATGCTGGAACCATGCAGGGAGCACAGCAGTCCGGAGGTGGATCCTAGACCCCTATAACAATCGGATGAGTTTGGCCTTCTCAGAACTCGCTTCATCATCCAATGAACCTTCACTTTCTCACTGAGAAACAGAAGTATATGTAAAATTGTGCACATAAATTAGAAAACAGCGTAAATACGAATGAGAGGGCTACTATTGCTTACTTGGAAAAGAAAAGAAAATGGCAAACATTTTTTGACATCTGATCACTTTCACCTACATTTACCATGGAAATAGACATTGAAAGCAATGCCTACCAAGTGGACTCCCAGACAACGGCACCATTGCCAATGGTGATGGGTGTGGCATAGGTTGCCAGTTGCTTAGACAATATCACTTCCCTATTTCATCCTCCTTAAGAGAATCCAGCAATATCAATGTGTTCAGTTAAGAAACTACAGTCACTGGACTCCCTTGCAGCTAATAGT
Organism: Meles meles; assembly: GCF_922984935.1. Taxonomy (NCBI): domain Eukaryota; kingdom Metazoa; phylum Chordata; class Mammalia; order Carnivora; family Mustelidae; genus Meles; species Meles meles. The sequence goes on along the minus strand of NC_060077.1, from coordinate 88,881,346 downwards.
GACCGTGGGGCATGGTTCATAACAACAAGATACATGTTTTCCGGGATTTCTGGGAATGTCCCAAGTCCTGATACAGCCATTTATCCTTCCTTCTTTGTCTTTCTGGAATGTTGACCTCATTTTTAGATGCTTGGCAGTTCTGCTTGAAGGACAGCAAAGCAGAAGGGCAACATGAGCCTGACCCTGGAGCAGCACCCTGGACCCCAAAATGACCGCCTTCCTACTCTGTGCAAGAAAAAGTAAACCCTTTATTTCTTTCAACAGTATCAGGGTTTCTCAGCTAAATCCATCCCAAGTAGAGAGTATTGATGGAGAAACACCAAGATTTTCCAAAGTTCTGAGGCTTTTATCGATATGAGTTTTTTCCCTTTGTTTTCAAATCAAGGAGATCATGCTCAGAAGGACATGTGGTTGCCTTCACTCATCATTACAAGTCTCGCCACACTCAGAGTTGGGGTCCTGTCATCTTGGTGATAAAGTTTGTCTGTCTTTACAGTTTGTCTTTACAGTTAAACTTCATTGCACTTCTCTTCCAAGGTAAACTGCTGAACTGCATATCTTACTGGATACAATAAAAACAAAGAGACACATCCATAAAAATGATGCTAATGATAGCTTCTATATTCCTGTCAATGGGAAACTACTCTAGAAATAGTACATAGAATTAACTGCATTGCATATGGCCTTACTACAAGGTAAGTACAAGGTACTATTTAGAGTCAAAAAAATACAAATTTTAATATAAATGCAAGGAAATGAAAAAAATAAAAGGAGAGCTCCATCTCTTTTGGATCATAAACTCCAACTATCAATGGACCTATACCCACCCTGTTGTGAACAGAAAACTTACAGTCCAGGCACCTTGGCCATTTGGAGCCTGGAAATAAAATTGCTCATACCCAGTTCCTAGAATTCGAACAGCTACCCATTCAACTGTTCATCCTGTATTCATATAATCAGCAGTATTAATGACCACCTGCCACCTTCACAAGGCAGTTGTAAGAAACAGATCAAGACTCATTCAGTCTTTCCCCTCCATTCCTCTGTGTGCAGAGGTCATGGTGATTTGCTGGGCAAACTTCAAAGCAATGTAAATAGACCTGTTCCATCCACTGTGCACAGAAGCTGATTGCCTTTCAGGAATACTGCAACAGTGTTTGGAGCCCATTCTTCCATCTTTGATGGGATGCATCAGCGGTCATGATGGTAACTTTGTCGGAGTTCATTCCTAAGACTGTGGTGGGCTGTTGGCAGGCAATGACTTCTGTGAGCAGAATAGAAGGGAAAGAAAGAAAAAGGACTTGTTAGTGTTGACAAACACTTTGGTCAGTCATTCCTTATCCCTTCTCCTTGCCTACCTCTGAATGTAGATACTGAAAAAGCAAAATACTCCCTTTTCCTGCCACCCTTGCTGCTCAGAGAGGCTATGAGATCCCCTTCTGCCCAAAGAGATGTGAAGTAGAGGGACTCTGGGGACAGATTTTTGTTCTTGCATAAAAGAAGACAAGTGGAGCCCCTGGGTAGCTCAGTGGGTTAAGCCTCTGCCTTTGGTTCAGGTCGTGATCCCAGAGTCCTGGGATCGAGCCCCGCATCAGGCTCTCTGCTTAGTGGGGGGCCTGCTTGCCCCCCTCCCCCTACTTCTCTGCCTACTTGTGATTTCTCTCGTCAAATAAAAAATAAAATCTTAAAAAAAAAAAAAGACAGGTATGTGAGAAGAGCCTTCTCTCTCTCTCTTTTTTTTTAATGGTATTATACATTTTTTATTTTATTTTATTTTTTTCTACAGTGACTATGTCAACTTTTATTATTTTTTTTTATTTTTTTAATTTCTTTAGTGTACCAGAATTCATTGTTTATGCACCACACCCAGTGCTCCATGCAATACGTGCCCTCCCCAATACCACCACCAGGCTTCTCTTGCTGTCTCGATAGACCCCCTACTTCTGTACTCACACAACACCTTGTGAAGACTCACTCTCTGTGGGTATGGCAACCATTTGGTGACGAAAAAGCATCAAACCTAAGGATAAAAACTAAACGTGCTAGAGGTTGGAGCAAAAGGAAAGAAAGCGCATGGGACACACATGATATTGTCCCTAGCCACTCTCGAAACACCTACCTCTAATCATCTTATTACATTTACAATAAATGTCCTTTCTTAAAAGGTAGATTGTTCCACTCTGCTCTAGTATTCTACATCTAAAAGACACTTACTGACGCAGATTAAGCATCAGGACCTATAAAATTATAGGGTTTCTAAAAATATAACACAAAAGTAATCAAGAACAATACAACAGTAACAGCCACGCCCATGAATAACCAGTCTACCACAGCTCGTTAGTTCATGGAACTATTTACCCGGCAGAGTTTGAACCAGCTGGACCAACTCCAGGGCTCCTCAGCCTCCAGGTCCATTTAGAATGAATGCCAGACTTCTTTGGAAGGAATTTCAAAACACCCCCTTCATTGAGAAAGTGCTTGCTTACCCTAAAGGCACAGCCACGAAGCCCAAGGAAATCATGAGAATTGTTTTCTGTATTTATATGGCAAACACCTCTGGACAGATTGACAATTTCATTTTGTTTTTAGTAATAATGAAGCCTTTGCCATTTCCTGGTGGGGAGGTGGAGGGATAAAGGATAATTATTGGCATTTTTAAAAGGAAAAGCTACAAAGAACATGAAATTAAGTGATTACCTATAAACCACAAAATGTAGCCCCATGTAGAGACAGCCAGTGAGCCGGCAGAGGTCAAAATCCAGAAACTCTGAGTCCCAGTCTCTCTCTGTTCCTCAGGCTCCCTCTTTCCTATGACACAGCACACGGTGTGGTGAGTCCCTCTGCTCCTTGAACCTCCCAGAAGCTGGGCCAGGATACAGAGAGAACACAGATTAAAAAGGCAAATCAAACCAACTCATTCAAAGCACTGTAATTAAAGTACCCTAGCGATTTTTTACTCTCAAACATTTAGAATCAAGGGACCTGAGAAAAAAATAAAAAGAAGGCACCAATATAAAAGAATATATGAGACATTAAAAGTCAGGATGACTTTCAAATAGTGTCTATAAAGTAAGCAAAAATGGAGTAACTAGAAGTAGCAGAGAGAAGAAATATTTTCAAAATACATTTATTATTCAAGAGTTAACTGGGATTGAGGTACCTGGGTGGCTCAGTTGTTAAGCGTCTGCCTTTGGCTCAGGTCATGATCCCAGGGTCCTGGGACTGAGCCCTGTGCCGGGCTCCTTGCTCAGCAGGGAGTCTGCTTCTCCCTCTACCCCTTTTCCCCTGACTGTGTGCCCTCTCTCTCTCAAAAATAAATAAAATCTTAAAAAAAAAAAAAAGGCTGGAAGAAATTAGAAAACAAAACAAAACAAAAACATGTTACCTGTAGAGGAACAAAGATAAAAATTACATCCATCTTGCCCTCAGAAATCATGCAACCAAGAGAATGAAATGAAATATTTAAAGTGTTGAACAAAAAAAAAAAAAAACCCACAGAAGCTAGAGTTCTGTATCTTGAGAAATTATCCTTCGAAAGTAAAGAACAAATAAAGACTTTCTCAGACAAACAAAAACTGAGGGAATTTGCTGCCAGCAGATCAGCCTTTCAAGAAATGTTAAAAGAAGCTCTTTAGAGAGAAAGAAAATGATGTGGGTCAGAAACTCAGATCTACTAAAGAAGGAGGAGTATCAAAGAAGGAATAAATGAAGGTAAAATAAAAACTTTTCCTAATTGACCTAACAGATAAATTTTGTTCAAAATAATAGCAAGAATGTATTCAACTATGGGTGCTGATGTCTATACCTCATGCACGTACACATGCCTTTATATGTTTATAACTGAAATGAATGACAGCAATGATTCGAGGGGTAAGAAGGAGGATTAGGATTATTTTGTTGGATAAGACATTCACAATACCCGGGAAGCAATAAGCAATTCAGGGCTATTTAAAGGTGAACTTGGGTTAGTTGTAAGAGTACAATGCAAACTCTAGGGCAACCACTAAAAAAAAAAAAAAGTAAAAACAATAAAAATAAAAGCACAACTGATGTGCTAAGAATGAAGAGAAAAGGGGCGCCTGGGTGGCTCGGTGGATTGGGCCGCTGCCTTCCGCTCCGGTCGTGATCTCCGGGTTCTGGGATCGAGCCCCGCATCGGGCTCTCTGCTCCGCGGGGAGCCTTCTTCCTCCTCTCTCTCTCTGCCTGCCTCTCTGTCTGCTTGTGATCTCTCTCTGTCAAATAAATAAATAAAACTTAAAAAATAGGATTATAGAAAATGCTCGATCAAAACCACGAATGACAGAAAAAAGAATGGAAGACAAAAATAGGTATTAAAAAAAGGGTAACAAATAGAACACAGTAACAAGTATGGTAGATAGTACCAAACTGTGTCAATAATCACTTTGAATGTTGATGGTCTAAATACACCAGTTAAAAGACAGATTGTCAGAGTGGACCAAAAACAAGACCCAGCTATATGTTGTCTATAGGAACCCACTTTAAATTTAAAGGTACATACAGATTAAAAGTAAATGGGTGGGGGTGCCTGGATGGCTCAGTTGGTTAAGAGTCTGCCCTTGGCTTGAGTCCTAGTCCAGGCATCCTGGAATCAAGCCAGGCGTCAGGTTCCCTGACCAGCAGGGACGCTGCTTCTCCCTCTCCCTCTTCCTGCAGTTCCCCCTGCTTGTGCTCTCTCTCTCTCTCTCACCCTCTCTGTCAAGTAAATGAATACAATCTTAATAATAATAAAAAAATACATAGCTGAAGAGTTAATTTAGCTGAAGTTTCTAAGGCAAAGCCTCACTTAGAGTAAATACTGTATAATTATCTTTTATTATTGGAAGAATTCAATAATATAATCAATAGATTTTTTTAAAAATATATTCTATATATTTATTTAATATAAACATTTGGAAGAGTTAAAGAATTGATCATATTTTAAAACATTAAGAACACCTCAATAGATTCTAAAAATCACACAATTGTAAAACACATTCTCTGGCTAAACTGCAATAAGTAACCAATAATTTTTTTTTAATTGGTAAAATTTAAACATCCTTTCCCTACCACTTAATCCTAATTCTAACCCTGGACATCTTATTTTATGAAGGTGGAGAGCTGGTTGATTATTGGTGATGCTGTTTCTCCTGCCATGGAAACATGAGAAATTTTCTCCAAGATAGTTGGTCTTAAAGTCCTTGAGTTCTGGGTTTCCTTACCTAAAAAAAAAAAAAAAAAAAAAAAAAAAAAAAAAAAAAAAAAAGGGCTAAATTTGTTTTGTGAGATGCAGTCAGGGAAATGAGTTTTGCTTGGAGAGTAATAGAAGAAGGTGACCCATCTTAGAAAGACTGTTGGGTTCCATAGATTAAGGCTTGGGGGCTTCTGTAGGATTTGGTGGTGGGCTGGCTCCTCAGCCCCCAGTAAGGAACCAAGCACCATGGGTTTTGGAGTTTTGGCCCGGATCTGCAAGACCAAATATAATGTTGAGGGTGTGGAAGCTACCATTAGAAGTTGCCTTCTAATAAAATATTTTACAGTCCTCTATTATTATATTACAAACTATCCCCAAACTTTAAATTGTTGTTGACTTATGACAAAAGAGTTATACTATGATTTCTGGTTAAATCATTATCCAGCTGTTTACATTATTATAAGCAAGTAAATTTTTTAAAGATTTTATTTCTTTATTTGACAAAAATCATTTTATTATATTGCACAGTTTTGTGGGTCTGGAATGCGAGTATGGATCAGCTGGGTGATTCTTCTGTTCCATGTGGGTTTGACAAAAATAACTCTGGTATTCAGTTGGCAGATGGGCTGGCCTGGAGGGTCCCAGGATGACTTCTGTACATGAAGACTCATGCATGCATGCCTGGACAAGGATGGTTGAAGAACCAGTAGAACCAGGTGTATTAAGTAGAGCACCATGCATGACCTCCCAGCATGTGATGTCAGTGTAACCAGACATTGTACCTGGTGGTTCAGGGCTCCAGGAGTGAATAAGGCAAAAGCAGCATGGTCTTGTATAATCTAGGCCCACACGTCACCTCATATCACTTCTACTGTTGACTGGTAAAAACCATCACAAGCCAGCCCAGATAAAAGCAAAGGGCACATAACCCCCACTCTGACTAGTACCAGAAACTTAACAGCCACTCTTTTAAACCACCACAACTATATAGACATGGGCTTAGACCACTTGGAACTTCCAAAATGGACTGAAAATCAGGGGCCCTTCTGCAATTTTAGGAACTGCATAAACCACCAGAATTCGTATATAACATGCCTAATGGAAACAGAACCAAAAGGAGGCTGACTATTGGCTTAGTTATGTTTTTAATTACATTAAGAAAATATCAACTCTTATTTACTAAAGCTTTAAAAATATTACATATTTAAAACAGATTTATTCACATAAAAAGTAAAATGTTCTACAAAGCTTAAATAAAATACCTCTTCCTTGTATTAGTTTTCTATTGGCTGCTATAACACATACCACACATTCAGTAGCTTCAAACAACACATATTTATTATATTACAGTTCTGTAGGTCAGAGTCTGGCACAGGCCTCGCTAAGCTAAAATCTTAATGTCCACAGGGCACTTCCTTTCTGGAGGCTCCAGGGGAGAATCTGTTTTCCTTGTTCCTTCAGGTTCTTGGCAACATTTGGTCCTTGAGGTTGTAGAACTGAGGTCCCTGTTTCTTTGATGAGGGTTGATCCTGACTCTTAGAGGCCACCTGTGTTCCTAGAATCATGACCACTCCTGTGGTCACATCTCTCTCTCTCTATCTCCTCTCTGACCTCAAAGGTTCATGTGATTGGATTCACTTAAATAACCCAGGATAATCTCCCAATCTCAAAATCCTTAATTAAATCACATCTGCAAAGTTCCTTTTACCGTGCTACTTAACATAGTCATGTTTTCTAGGGATCAGGACAGAAGCATCTTTGGGAGGTTCTGCCTACCATACTCACTACTCCCCATCCCAATTCCAAAGTCTTTTTTGTTATACCAGTGTATAGCATGATTTCTGGATGTTCTTTTAATTTAACCCTTAACACTAAGATAATGATTTAACTCTTTTATGTGTCCACACATTCACACGTACATACATATTCCATCTTCCTCCATTCTCCCAAAAAGAGTTATACCACAATTTCTGGTTAAATCATTATCTAGCTATTTACATTATTATAAGCAAGTAAAATTTTTTTTCAGATTTTATTTATTTATTTGAGAGAGAGAGAGAGAGAATACAAGCCTGGGGAGAGACGAAGAAGTGAAGCAGACTCCCTACTGAGTAGGGAGCCCAAAGCAGGGCTTGATCCCAAGACCCTAAGACCATGACCTGAGCTGAAGGCAGATGCTTAACTGACTGAGCTACTCAGGCACCCTTAAGCAAAGTAAATATTTTTATAACTAAAAACATGTTATGCTATGATTATTTCTTTCCTGTATAATTGCAACCACTATTTGCCATCTTTCTTTCACTCACTTAATTTTCTGTATATTGATCATCTTGGAAGTTTTAATCAGAATTGGAAATCATTTCTCAATACATTTTAACACAGCAAGAAATCTATCAAATGTTTTCCTTGCTTGAAAACATCCCTCCTTCGCCTTATTCCCTTTCATTGGAACTTGGATTGATTGCTATCCAATCTATTATAGCTATTGAACTGGAAATATTATTTTGGTATCACTTCCAGAATTGACTTTTCATTTCTCCTATGTTGAGGATCACCTGTCTCTTGGTCTACTCCCTTTTTTTTTGCTGGAGTACATGCGCCAGTAACTCTCTGAGAAAAGGTGCATGATTTATTTTTATCTATTTATTTTTTTAGTTTGCATGTCTTAAAATCTTTTTTTTTATTCTACCCTCATATTTGCTTAATGTTTAGGTTTTGTATAGTATGCTGGGTTGGAATTATTCCTCCCCCATCTCTAAAATGATGTCAAGATTTGAGTGAGGATGGTGTGGGGAGTGGCCTGTATGGTATCTTATAGCAAAGGAATAACAGAGGTCAATTGTGAAGAGGGAGTTAACCAGAATGACATCTCCACCACAAGTTTGTTCTTAGGCACATCGTTTTTTTAACGAGCAGATGGTATTTGAGGATCTGGGAAAGGATTCCTTTAAACTAGCTATGCTTGCATATTTTAGAATAGTTATCATGTACTTAAATTCTTGACTTTGATATACCTAACCAATTTGAACACTTCATGTACTTAACCAGTTTGAATAATGCTATTCTAAATCATCAGCTCTTCCTGGAAGAGGCGTACTTCCAGGGGTAGAGAGACAAAAAACACTGGCTCTCTTATTCTCTCCATCTTTTTCACTTACCATCCCTCAGGACCAGAAACAAAAAGCCTTAGAAAACAAAAGTAATTTCCTTCTACTATATCACATCCTTCTTCCACCCTATAAAAGTGGTTCAATGGCCTCTTTGTGAGTCTGTTGCTTAATAACCCAAATTTCTCTAGAGTTTAGAATACTTATAAATAAAATCACCAATAATGACAATTTTCATTTATTTTTCCTTTTAAAATTTATATCAGAAATTTATATGGTCCTCTTTCAAAGATGATAAGAATTTAAGAAATATATACATTATAAATTTTTTAAAAAGACTCATGATTTGTAAAGATTCAAGATAAAGAAAAGAAGAAAGACTTCAGTGATTTTCTAATCACATTTATCATGAACAATTTTGGCCTGTGTTTCTACTAATGAAACCATTATTAATTTTAGTCAATTTTAAAGAAAGTAATCAAGTCCTAGACACTGGATATTATGGTAATGTTATAACCTTATTTTCCAGGCTTTTATAATCTCCTTGTAGAAACCAGATAGTTTTATAGTGAACAGTTAAACAGTCTATGATTAACTGCTAAAATGAGAGCTATAAGCATATAATATCTGACTATGTATCATGAAAGACCTAGGTTATTAGCAAATGTGCTGCAGAACTTTATCCTATAATCTACTTAAATAAAAAATAAAAGTTACTAAGCTGTAAGTTGGTGAGAAATGCAACTGAAAAATTCATAGTAAAACTCAAACAGATTATCTTAACATGTATATGTATATTCAACCTCCTGGTCCAAGCATATTCATGTCTAACACAAGTTCTGAATAGAAACAAACATTATGATATTAAAATTGAATTTTTACCCTAAAGCTAACATGGAAATGAAAACTGAAAAAAAATACATTTATTTCTTTTACCCAGATTTTTACTAAGAGTTTTAAGTTATTTGCACATTTGGATCTTTTGCATTTTAACTTCCTCTGAGAACAATAGAAGTATATTCCCACCCTGTTACAACCTTATCAGCCAGTTCTATAGAGAAATCCTTTCAACTAAAACAGTTAACAAGATTAAAATCCAGATTCTATCAATTAATGATGAAAGTTAGCAATTTAGTAGTTGATCAATGTTATATGTTTAATGAACTTAGATGAACAGTTTCATGCCTTTGAACTAACAACTCACATTAATTAATTCAGTTAAATGTAGAATTCATATTTGATCTCCCTATCACATAGCAAATGTAGACAGCTTGAAAAGACATAAATGGCTACAAACAATGTAAATGTGTAGGAATTTCAGTATAGAAAAGCAGAAAGGAAAAAAAAAATCAAGAGCTGGTCCAAATTGTTCTAAAAACTGAAGTTTAGATTTCCCTTTCTATTTGGCATTTGCTGAATTTCTGGATTCCACCAATTGTCTTTAAATTCTAAACAGTGAAAAACTGCTTCCTCAGAAGTACTTGGGGAAAGAAAAAAAGAAGAGGAAAGAAAAAGGAAACTAAACTGCTTTTTAAAGCATTCAAAACCAACCATCAAACATCATTGCTGGGGAAATAAGCAGCCAGTATTTGAGTGAGACCTCAAAGTATAAATATCAACTTCTGTAGTCCATGCCTTGGCTCTACTTCTCAACTGAAGACTCCTAAAATTACATGGTTTCTAGTAAGTGAATTACATTTACATTTTTCTCATAATTAAAGGATCCAGATCAAAGTTTGATTTCATAACCTTGTTGCTTCCTGAAGAGGTGTTCTCTTGTGAAAATGAGGTCATTGCCTGAGTAAATTGAGAGACCAGCTCAGAAAGTGATCAAAACTATGAAAAAACTGGTTTTCTGATTTAAGGATGTACAAGCACATTTTATTGAGAGCCCAAGGTCCCAGGAGAGTACTGATGTATATTTTTGCCTCATGCTTTGGCATATATTTTTTTTTCATTACAATGGTTACATTTGGAGATCCATAAGGAAGAGCAGTGCTGTACCAAAGGAAGGAAAAAGGGGCTGGGCATTTTAACCTTTAATGGAATAATTTCAGCAATTTAAATTTCCTGTTAGCTTGAATCTATTCATATGCTAAGACTGGAGGAAATATTTTGGGATTGACTCTCTACCCCCCAAAAATCAATTCTTATTTTTGAAAAGGGAGTTTTTGTTAGATACTGGAGTAACATGCGCAAGTACAAACAGAATTAGTACAAATGCTATCTCTGGAATAAAAACAAAGGCTGGGTTGGGGTTAAAAGACTCCTGGGATGGAGGCCACAAGAGCACAGTAAAAGCAAATTAACTACAGGATGTTTTCCATCCAGAGTGGATTCATCTACTGACATTGAAAGGGGAAAAAGTTCTCTTGGTTATGGATTGGGTTTGCCTAGAAATTTTAAACAACCAAAATACCATTGTAGGGTCATATGCCTGTGAGAAATATCATTACAACTAAACATTTAACGAAAGAAGGAAAAAAATTGAAGTTTTGCCCATTAAAATTGTTATCATAAAAGTTGCTCCTTTAAACAATCCAGTAAGACAAATATTTTTCTTTATTTCCATAAATGGGTCAAAAGGTACAAGCAATACCTGGTAATGTTCTATAGAGTTAATTCTGGGCACAGATGCAGGATCTTTATACCACCACAGACAATTTTTTTAGGAGAACAATGAAAACCGGCAATGCAGATGCTATAGGAAATCTTATGCTTAGGCAATCTTGCATCTATTCTGTAATTCATATATCTGAAAATTGCTAGCTATTGAAAGATTGTTGATCAGAGTTGTTCTTAATTAAGATACTTTTGAATTTTTAAATATGTTTTAGTTTAGACAATATTTATTAAAATTTAAATATAGTAAAATCAGTAGCAAAGTTAAGATAGTTTCCCCTCTCTGTGTTCCCCATCTTAATGCTCCTTAAAAATCATCAAATTTTTGGGGGTGCCTGGGTGGCTCAGCCATTAAGCAGCTGCCTTCGGCTCAGGTCATGATCCCAGGGTCCTGGGATCGAGCCCGCATCGGGCTCCCTGCTCAGTGGGAAACCTGTTTCTCTCTCTCCCACTCCCCCTGCTTGTGTTCCCTTTCTTGCTGTGTCTCTTTCTCTGTCAAATAAATAAAATCTTAAAAAAAAAAAAATCATTGAATTTTTAAATTAAGAACTCCAAATAGTGCATTCGCTTTTCTTCTCACTCCCTTGGCCGAAACAACTAGAAAAGGCTTTATTTTGACACGATTTTTACATTTTCTTTGATCTCTATCAAACTCATGTACACTGAGTGATATAATCACTAGATTTAGTAGGTTAATAAATGGTAGTTGGAGATATAACAATAATTTCTGACTAGAGATGAGCTCCCTCAGAATGAGCATAGAAAGAAAGTTTTTCAATCAGTAAAGCTTTTTCAACCATTAATGAATCAATAAAAAAATTTAAAATCACAGGACACCTAAAAGATTTCAAATGTTTTCACATAATCTTCCAAGAAATAGTCAACACTGGTATATTGTCTCACATTTCTATATTGCAGGTACTTTATTCCTTGATAGACCAGATAATTTCACTATTCCACCAAAAAATAAAAAACAGAAAATCCCCTAATTATGCCTATAAGTAGGTGACCTTACTCTGTTATTCTTACTCTATAGAAAGAATGTGAAATATACCACAATATTTAAATATGTTTCATATAAAGTGTTCATTTTAATACAAAACCATTAGTGGTAAGATACCTACATCTTTATACATGTTTAAATGTTTTTATTTTATTAGCAGATGTTCTTTATTCATTAACATATCTCCCTAGACTGAAACATTCAGATACTACCTTCCCCACTTCCCCAAAAAGGAGGGAGCAACCCTCAGAACAGACTCCTGCTTCCTGACCACAGGAGTAGCCACGTGACCCATCATTCTGGCCACAGTGAAGCATGAACATGTGATCCAGTTTAAGCAATGTGGAGTCTTGCCTAGGACTCTCTGCTGGACCTTAGTGGAAAGAAATTCCAGTTCTCTGCTGATGACACAACTCTAACAGTGTGACCCCAGGCCTGCCAGCCGCTACGTTCCCCACCTCATGGAAAAGTTTGAGAGAATAAAGTTGATGGGCTGACCATGGCTGACCAGGCTCAGGACAGCACAAACTTCCAGGTTTGAGTTCCCGAGACTCACCAACCAAACCACAAAATTAGAATCTCTGGTTTGGGAAAGTAGGGGCATTCCTTCTTTAACGATGGAGTAAATGACATTCTGCTTCCAGATAACACCTCCCAAAAACAAAACAAGTTAGGTCTTGCTGAATCACATCTTTCCTTGACACTCATCTCCCTTACAATGACTTTTACAGTCCTGGCACATAATAGGAGCTCAATAAATACGTTCTGAGTGAACGAACGAATGAAATCAATGAATGTGTTAGCACTGAACTATACCGTAGAGTTAGTGAAGGTGAGTTAGTAAACATAGGAACACAGTAATATAGAGCTCACATTGAGAGGTGTCTTTAATTGGCTCTATAAGCATATAGTCTTTTCTGGGTACTATATTCAGCTTAAGCACAGAACACCCAAAGAAAGTGAGGGTCCCATGGAGAGAGGAGTCTGGTGCTATACAAATGGGGCAAGAGACTTTGGGCTAAAAGCTGGAGAAATAGGTCTCCCAGCTACCAACTGGGATCTGAGCCACCTCAACTGTTATGGATGGAATACCTGTGTTCCTCTAAAAGTCTTATGTTGAAACCCCCAACATTACCTAATGTGACAGTATTTGTAGGTGAGAATTTTGGGAGGTAAATAGATTTAGATGAGGGTGGGGCTCTCATGATGGGATGCATGTCCTTAAAAGACCCCAAAGAGCTTGCTTCCTCTCGCTCTATCTGCACATATGGAGGAAAGGCCGTGTGAGGACACAGGAAGAAGGTGCTGTGAGCAACCCAACAAGAGAGGCCTTATCAGACATGGATCCTGCTGGCACCTTGATCTTAAACTAGTAATCTCCAGAACTGTGAGAAATAAATGCCTACTGTTTAAACCACCCAGTCTATGGTATTGGTTATAGCAGCCCAAGCTAAGACAAATTTTCTTATCAGGATCAGGCCCTATGTTTCAGAGTCAGCCTCACTACAGAATGTGATGCCTAGTCTCAGCTCCCCGTAGAACACTTAATTTTATTTAAGATAAGTTTTACTGTGTTTACTGAGGCTATACAAAGCATAATAAAATTTACATTTTATAAAGTCATACCATTTGTTCACTCTGAATTTTATTTAGCTACTCTTTTTCTACTAGGTTGAGTTCCATGATTGACTGTTGAATATAATAAACATTTATTATGCACCTTTTATATATTGAATTCATTCTAGATCGGGGATATTGAACAAATTCCTGTCCTTATAGAGTTTATATTCTAGTCGAAGGGGGATGGGGTGAAACGGGGAATAAACTGACAAACATGTAAACAAATAAACATGTAGTATGTTAGATAGTGACCTCCAGTTCTGGCCATGAAAAACCATTTCATATCTGATTAACCATCTCATCAAAAACAACTACAGGAAAACATGAAGAAGGCACTGGAGAGCAACCAAATTTGACAGATTACAATGCTCAAAGCAGGAGAACATAGGAGGTCCACATTTACCCTGTCATTTTCCCTAAGTACATTTTCCAAAAGGCAGAACATAGGAAAAGTGTCCAAGCTGAATGGCAGTCTTAGCAGATAAAGAGACAAGGCAGTATTTGGATCTGTCAAAGCATTTGGATCTGGGCAAAACCAAAGAAAGAAGAGAATCACAGAGAAAGAGCCTGAAGATCTTCATACCAATTCCTCCCAAGTCATTGTCTGACTCTGAAAATTTTCATGGACAGTGTAAGCCTTCCTGAAGAAGAAAATAAAGAACCCTGGGGAAAAAAACAGAACAGGGTGGCTAAAGAGTCAAACAGAGCCTTTAGCATCTAAGAATTACTGGGGAAACAGAGGTCAGAGTTCAAGGGAGAATGATCTTGGTAAACAGTCAAGCTTGCATTTGAGCTCCTAGAGTGGCCAAGAAGCCTGGCTTTGTCATAAAACTAAGGGTATAACCTTAAACAGACCAGACTTAACAATGCTTGCAATCAAGTTTCAAAAGAATCAAGATGATCTGCCAATTTCCTAGCTGCCTTCCAGAAGAAAGACCTCTTCGAAAGAAAAGAGTAACAGTCCAGAGTTCTTAAAATGTTTTAACTATAAGGTTCATCATCCAAACAAAAATTACCAGGGGTGAGACATAAGAGGGTGGAGGAGTAACAGACGGAAATGACATCAGATCCCAGGAGTTCATCTTGATAGGTATCAAACCATTCCAAACATACAAACTCAAAAGGAGATAGAAGAGAAGAAGAGCAGCAATTCTAGGAACAGAAAATCGACCACTTTTTGAAATGTAGGACGAGCAGAGAAGTGAGTCCCAAGGGACGGGAAGATAGACTGCGGGGAGAGGGGCTGGCTCCTGGTAAGCAGTAGTGGAGAACAAAATCAGAACTTTTAGAAGTCTGCTCCACTGAGGGACATCGCTCCAGAGGCCAGGGGTGAGGGGGGAGGCCCTCGTGAGGACAGTGTGGTCTCAGGTCCCATGGGGTCACAGAAAGATTGGGGGGTGCCAGAGTGTGGCAAAGCTGCCAGGTATTGGAGTGGGGACACCGACTACAAAGACAGAGCCAGAGAGTGAGCTTTCAGCTCTGGGTTATCTAAAACTGATCCGTGGCACAGTCAGACCACTGCTCTTTGAGCAGAGACCCCACAAGTGACAGATCCGGGGAGACTCGCCTTCCTCCACCCGGAGGAACAGTGTGGCAGGAATCTTTTGGTTTTGGAGACTCCAAATGGGGCTCTGCGCCAGAGATAGAAATACTCAGTCACAGGCCAGGTGAGCTCTGAGTGTATCCGGAGACCAGAGAGACAGGAGTGATTGACTCTTTCTCTGAGGGTGAACTGAGGAGTGGGGCCCCAAGCTCTCGGTTCCTCCAAGCCAGAGATTGGGAGGCCGCCATTTTCATTCCTGTCCTCCAGAGCCATTGGAAAAGCGTTCAGGGAACAAAAGTTCCAAGAGCGAACCTGAGCAGATTATTGAGCCCAGCTGCTGGCAAGAGCAGTGCAATACCACCTCAGGCAAGACATTTGAGAATCACGGCAAGAGGCCCTTCCTGCAGAAGATCAGCAAGAACATCCAGTCAGACCAAGCTCACCAATCAAGGAGAACAGCAGAACTCCAGAGCTAGGGGAAAGCAATGCATACAATTCATGGCTTTTCCCCATGATCCTTTAGTCTTGCAAAGTTAAGTTTTTAAAATTTTACTTTTTTTCTTATTCTATTTTTTTTAACTTTTCCTCTTTCCACTTTTAATGTTTTTTAACTAGTTTAACAATATCTTTTTAAAAAAATCTTTTTAAACCTTACTATCATAATCATATTTCATCTCTTCATTGTATTTAACCTTGTTATATATATATATATACATACATACATACATACATACAGGTTTTTTTCTTTTCTAAAAAATTTTGGGATAGAGTTTCTTATAATAGATCAAAATATACCCTAATCTAGCACATGGCTTTGTTCTAGTCTCCAGCCTAATAATTCTCTTTTTATTTCCTCTTCCATTTTCTTTTTTTTTTTTAAGATTTTATTTATTTATTTGACAGATAGAGAGAGATCACAAGTAGGCAGAGAGGCAGGCAGAGAGAGAGGAGGGAGCAGGCTCCCCGCGGAGCAGAGAGCCTGATGCAGGGCTCGATCCCAGGACCCTGAGATCATGACCTGAGCCGAAGGCAGCGGCTTAAGCCACTGAGCCACCCAGGCACCCCTCCTCTTCCATTTTCTTTGTACATTTTGTTTTGTATATTTTGTTCCTCTTCCATTTTCTAACCAACTTATCTTATCAATTTCTTTTTCTAGAATTTAAAAAAAAATTTTCACCTTTACAGTCATATTCCATCCCTTCATCATGTTTACACTTATTTTCGTATATATATATGTCTTTCTTTAAATTTTTGGGGGGTAATTTCTTCTAAGAGACCAAAATACACCCAAAACCAAGTGGATGGCTCTGTTTAATTCACCAGTCTAATATATATATATATATATATGATGATATACTATATATATATATATATGTAGTACACATACACATACACTCCTTTTTTCTCCCCCAGTTTTGAGTCACTTCTGGTTTGGTTAGCATATATTTTTCTGTGGTCATTGCGACCTTTTTAGTATTTTATTCTCTCATTCGTGTATTCTCATCTGGACAAAATGACAAGGCAGAAAAACTCACCACAAAGAAAAAAACAAAAGGCAGTACCAACAGCTAGGGATCTAATCAATACAGACATTGGTAATATGTCAGAACTAGAGTAAAGAAAGACAATTCTCCAGGTGCTAGCTGGGCTTGAAAAGGGCGTGGAAGATATGAGAGAAACCATTTCTGGAGAAATAAAATCCCTTTCTGGAGAAATAAAACAACTAAGATATAACCTAGTTCAAATAAAAAAAGTTACTAATGAGGTGCAGTCAAAAATGGAGGCTCTTACTGCTAGGATAAATGATGCAGAAGAGAGAATTAGTGATATAGAAGACCAAATGACAGAGAATAAAGACGCTGAGCAAAAGAGAGACAACTACTGCACCAGAATTCGAGAGATAAGTGATACCATGAGACGAAACAATAGGAGAATAACTGGGATTCCAGAAGAAGAAAGAGAAAGTGGGGCAGAAGGTATATTGGAGCAAATTATAGTAGAGATTTTCCCTAATGTGGCAAAGGGAACAAGCATCAGAATCCAGGGGGCAAAGAGAACTCCCCTTAAAATCAATAAAAATAGGTCCACCCTGTCATCTAACAGTAAAAATTACAAGTCTTAGCGCCAAAGAGAAAATCCTGAAAGCAGCTCGGCACAAGAAGTCGGTATCGTTAAATGATAGAAATATTAGATTGGCAGCAGTCTTATCTACAGAGAGCTGGCAGGCCAGAAAGGACTGGCATGATATATTGAGAGCCCTAAGTGAGAAAAATATGCAGCCAAGAATACTATATCAGGCTGTCATTAAAAATAGAAGGAGAGATAAAAAAATCTTCCAGGACAGGGGCGCCTGGATGACTCAGTGGGTTAAGCTTCTGCCACTGGCTCAGGTCATGATCTCACGGTCCTGGGATCAAGTCCCACATTGGGCTCCCTGCTCAGCAGGGAGCCTGCTTCCCCCTCTCTCCCTGCCTGTTTCTCTGCCTACTTGTGACCTCTCTCTCTGTCAAATAAATAAATAAATAAATAATCTTAAAAAAGAAAGAAAGAAGCTTCCAGGACAAACAAAAATTAAAAGAATTTGCAGGGGCGCCTGGGTGGCTCAGTGGATTAAGCCACTGCCTTCGGCTCAGGTCATGATCTCAGGGTCCTGGGATCGAGCCCCGCATCGGGCTCTCTGCTCTGCAGGGAGCCTGCTTCCTCCTCTCTCTCTGCCTGCCTCTCTGCCTACTTGTGACCTCTCTCTGTGTCAAATAAATAAATAAAATCTTTAAAAAAAAATAAAAAATAAAAGAATTTGCAAACACCAAACTAGCCCTACAGGAAATATTGAAATGGGTGCTCTAAGCAAAGAGAGAGCCTAAAAGTAGTACAACATAAAGGAACAGAGACAATACACAGTAACAGTCACCTTACAGGCAATATACAATGGCACTAAATTCATATCTTTCAATAGTTACCCTGAATGGAAATGGGCTAAATGCCCCAATCAAAAGACACAGGATTTCAGAATGCATAAAAAAACAAGACCCATTCATATGCGGTCTATGAGAAACTCATTTAGACCCAAAGACACCTCCAGATTTAAAGTGAGGGGGTGGAAAACAATTTACTATGCTAATGATCATCAAAAGAAAGCTGGGGTGGCAATCCTTATATCAGATAAATTAGATTTTAAGCCAAAGACTATAATAAGAGATGAGGAAGGACACTATGTCATACTTAAAGGGTCAGTCCAACAAGAAGATCTAACAATTTTAAATATCTATGCCCCTAACATGGGAGCAGCCAATTATACAAAACAATTAATAACAAAATCAAAGAAACACATTGATAATGCAGTAGTAAGGGACTTTAACACCCCCTCACTGAAGTGGATAGATCACCCAAGCAAAAGATCATCAGGGAAATAAAGGCCTTAAATGAGACGCTGGACCAGATGGACATCACAGATATATTCAGAACATTCCATCCCAAAGTGACATAATACACTTTCTTCTCTAGGGCACATGGAACATTCTCCAGAATAGATCACATTCTGGGTCACAAATTGGGTCTCAACGAGTACCAAAAGATTGGGATCATTCCCTGTATATTTTCAAGCCACAATGCTCTGAAGCTAGAACTCAATCACAAGAGAAAAGTTGGAAAGAACTCAAATACATGGAGGTTAAAGAGCATCCTACTATAGAATGAATGGGTCAACCAGGAAATTAAAGAAGAAGTGAAAAAAATTCATGGAAAATAATGAAAATGAAAACACAGCATTTCAAAATCTGTGAACACAGCAAAGGCAGTCCTGAGATGAAAGTATGTAGTGATACAAACCTTTTTCAAGAAACAAGAAACGTCTCAAGTACACAACCTACTCGACACCTAAAGGAGCTAGAGAAAGAACAGCAAAAAAAGCCTAAACCCAGCAGGAGAAGAGAAATCACAAAGCTCAGAGCAGAAATCAATGAAATAGAAACCAAAAGAATGGTAGAACAGATAAATCAAAGTAGGAGCTGGTTCTTTGAAAGAATTAGTAAGACTGATAAATCCCTGGGCAGACTTATCAAAAAGAAAAAAGAAAGAACCCAGATTAATAAAATCATGAATGAAAGGGGAGAGATCACAACCAACACCAAAGAAATACAAACAATTATAAGAACATATTATGAGCAACTATACACCAGTAAATTTGACCATGTGGAGGAAATGGATGCATCCTTAGAGACACATAAACTACCAAAACTGAACTAGGAAGAAATAGAAAACCTGAACAGACCCATAACCAGTAGGACATTGAAGCCCTCACCAAAAATCTCCCCAAAACAAGAGCCCAGAGCCAGATGGCATCCCAGGGGAATTCTACCAAACACTTAAAGAAGAATTAATACCTATTCTCCTGAAACTGTTTCAAAAAATAGAAATAGAAGGAAAACTGCCAAACTCATTTTATGAGGCCAGCATTCTCTTAATCCCAAAACCAGACAAAGACCCTGTCAAAAAGGAGAATAACAGACCAATATCCTTGATGAACACGGATGTGAAAATTCTCACCAAAATACTAACCAATAGGATCCAACAGTACATTAAAAGGATTATTCACCATGACCAAGTGGGATTTATTCCTGGGCTGCAAGGATGGTTCAACATCTGCAAATCAATCAATGTGATACAATACATTAATGAAAGAAAGAACAAGAACCCTATGATACTCTCAATAGATGCTGAAAAAGCATTTGACAAAGTACAGCATCCTTTCTTGATGAAAACTCTTCAAAGTGTAGGGATAGCCTCAATATTATCAGAAGCCATCAATATCATCAAAGCCATCTATGGAAAACCCACAGTGAATATCATTCTCAATGGGGAAAAACTGAGAGTTTTCCCCTAAGGTCAGGAACATGACAGGGATGTCCACTACCACCACTGCTATTCAACACAGTACTAGAAGTCCTAGTCTCAGCAATCAGACAACAAAAAGAAATTAAAGGCACCCGAACCAGCAGAGAAGAAGTCAAACTCTCACGCTTTGAAGATGATATGATACTTTATGTGGAAAACCCAAAGACTCCACTCCTAAACTGCTAGAACTTGTATAGGAATTCAGAAAAGTGTCAGGATATAATATCAATGCACAGAAATCAGTTGCATTTCTGTACACCAACAACAAGACAGAAGAAAGAGAAATTAAGGAGTCAATCCCATTTACAATTGCACCCAAAACTATAAGATACCTAGGAATACACCTAACCAAAGAGGCAAAGAATCTGTACTCAGAAAACTATAAAGTACTCACGAAAGAAACTGAGGAAGACACAAAGAAATGGAAAAACATTCCATGCTCATGGATTGGAAGAACAAATATTGTGAAAATGTCTATGCTACCTAAAGCAATCTACGTACGTAATGCAATCCCTATCAAAATACCATCCATTTTTTTTCCAATGAAATAGAATAAATAATCCTAAAATTTATATGGAGCCAGAAAAGACCTTGAATAGCCAGAAGAACGTTGAAAAAAATGCTAAAGTTGGTGGTATCACAATTTCAGAATTCAAGCTCTATTACAAAGCTGTCATCATCAAGACAGCATGGTACTGGCATAAACCAGACACATAGATCAATGGAACAGAATAGAGAGCCCAGAAACAGACCCTCAACTCAATGGTCAACTAATCTTCAACAGAGCAGGAAAGAATGTCCAATGGAAAAAAGACAGTCTCTTCAGCAAATGGTGCTGGGAAAATTGGACAGCCACATGCAGAGGAATGGAACTGGGCCACTTCCTTACACCACACACGAAAATAGACTCAAAATGGATGAAGGACCTCAATGTGAGACAGGAATCCATCAAAATCCTTGAGGTGAACACAGGCAGCAACCTCTTCGACCTCAGCCGCAGCAACTTCTTCCTAGAAATATCGCCAAAGGCAGGGAAGCAAGGGCAAAATGAACTGTTGGGACTCCATCAAGATCAAAAGCTTTTGCACAGCAAAGGAAACAGTTAACAAAACCAAAAGACAACTGACAGAATGGGAGAAGATATTTGCAAATGACATAACAGATAAAGGGCTAGTATCCAGAATCTACAAAGACCTTACCAAACTCAACACCCAAAGAACAACTAATCCAATCAAGGAATGGGCAGAGGACATGAACAGATATTTCTGCAAAGAAGACATCCAGATGGCCAACAGACACATGAAAAAGTGCTCCACATCACTCAGCATCAGGGAAATACAAATCAAAACCACAATGAGATATCACCTCACACCAGTCAGAATGGCTAAAATTAGTAAGTCAGGAAATGACAGATGTTGGCGAGAATGTGGAGAAAGGGGACCCCTCCTACACTGTCGGTGGGAATGCAAGCTGGTGCAACCACTCTGGAAAACAGCACGGAGGTTCCTCAGAAAGTTGGAAGTAGAGCTACCCTATGACCCAGCAATAGCACTGAGTATTTACCCTAAAGATACAAATGTAGTGATCCAAAGAGGCACGTGCACCTCTATGTTTATAGCAGCAATGTCCACGATAGCCAAAGTATGGAAAGAACCTAGATGTTCATCAATAGACGCATGGATAAAGAAGATGTGGTGTATATATACAATGGAATACTACACAGCCATCAAAAGATATGAAATCTTGCCATTTGCATCGAAGTGATGGAACTAGAGGGTATTATGCTGAGCGAAATAAGTCAATCAGAGAAAGACAATTATCATATGATATCCCTGATATGAGGAATTTGAGAGGTAGAGTGGGGGGCTGTGGGGAGTAGGGAAGGAAAATATGAAACAAAATGGGATTGGGAGGGAGACAAACCATAAGAGACTCTTAATCTCATAGAACAAACTGAGGGTTGCTCGGGGAAGGGGGTGTGTGGAGAGGGTGGTTGGGTTATTGACACTGGGGAAGGTATGTGCTTTGGTGAGTGCTATGAAGTGTGTAAGGCTGCCCATTCACAAACCTGTAACCCTGGGGCAAATCATACATTATATGTAAATAAAAATAATTTGAGGGGCACCTGGGTGGCTCAGTGGGTTAAAGCTTCTGCCTTCAGCTCAGGTCATGATCTCAGGGTCCTGGGATCGAGCCCCGCATTGGGCTCTCTGCTTGTCAGGGAGCCTGCTTCCTCCTCCTCTCTCTCTGCCTGTCTCTCTGCCTACTTGTGATCTTTGTCTGTCAAATAAATAAAATCTTAAAAAAAAAAATTTTGAAAATTACCAGGAATGCTTAAAAACAACAAACAACAAAAATAGTGTCAAAGGACCGCAAGTCAGGCAATAAGGAAAAAAATACAATAGAAATGAATCCAGATGGAAAAACTCTCAGCTGAAAAATGGAAACTACCAAATAGAACCAAATAGAAAGTGGAATCAAAGAATACCATTAAAAATTTACTAGCTAGGGGCGTCTGGGTGGCTCAGTGGGTTAACCTGCTGCCTTGGGCTCAGGTCATGATCTCAGGGTCCTGGGATCAAGTCCCACATCAGGCTCTCTGCTTAGCAGGGAGCCTGCTTCCTCCTCTCTCTCTTCCTGCCTCTCTGCCTAGTTGTGATTTCTCTCTGTCAAATAAATAAAATCCTTAAAAAAAAAAGTTTACTAGCTAGGTGTAACCACAAACTGGAAATCGCAGATGGGAGGATTAGGTAACTCAAAGATAGATCAATAAAAATGATACAACATGAAGAGGTGAGACAATGGTTGAAAAAATAAAGAGTTTCTATGATATTTAGGAACTTATCAGTCTAATACACATGAAATTGGAAGTCTACCAGGAAAGAACAAGAAAGGGATAGAAAAAGAAGTTAAAGAAATAATGATGAAAAATTTCCTCAAGTTAACAAAAGGAAAAAAGAAAAAAGATTTACAGATCCAAGAAATACAACAAAATCCAAGTAGGATAAATATAAAGAGAATCAAACCTCAGCACATCAATAATTGGACTACTGAACAATAAAGACACAAAGAAAAACTAAAATATAAAAAGAAAGAAAAGGAAAAATCTTAAAAGTGTGTGGTGGTGGGTAGTGAAAGAATTACACATAATTTACAGAGAAAGAACAGTGCAAATGGCAGCTGATTTATCATCAGCAAGAACAGGGCCCAGAAGACAATGAATGATATGACATTTTAAAAGTAGTTACAGAGCAAAGGAAAAGGTCAACCTAGAATTCTATACCCAGTGAAAATATCTTTCAAAAACAAAGGTAAAATGAAGATAATTCTGTTAAACAAAAGTTGAGAGAATTTGTTGCCTTCAGATTTACACCATTGGAAACATTAGAATACAATTTTTAAAAGATTTATTTATTTATTTTAGAGAGAGTAGTGGGAGGGGCAAAGGAAGAGAATCTTC
Source organism: Meles meles (assembly GCF_922984935.1). Lineage (NCBI taxonomy): Eukaryota > Metazoa > Chordata > Mammalia > Carnivora > Mustelidae > Meles > Meles meles. The sequence continues at coordinate 88,857,907 of NC_060077.1, read as the reverse complement.
AAGCTGACTCCCCACGGAGCACAGAACCCAATGCAGGACTTGACCTCAGGACCCTGGGATCACAACGTGAGCCGAAACCAAGAGTCAACACTTAACCATCTGAGTGACCCAGGCACCCCTGAAATGCATTTTATATAGGATTTAGCTATTTTCAGTTTCAGTTAATTGTCCTAAACTTGCCAGGCTAGTCATATATGCTGGTAGGGTTTAGGACAACTATTCAAAGTTTATAACAAAGAGATTATTTCTGTTTTATGATACTGGGCTAGGTATAATATAAATGGCTATTTTCCGTAAGTGGGGAAGGGAATTTACCTTGAATTCATCATAACAATTACCATAGGAACAGAGATGGTGATTTTTTTCCTATCTATTTAGGTGCAGGCCAAGAAGTTAGAATGTAGAGTGTAAGTATAGTTACAACTACTTCCAGAAGGAAGTTCCTGTTCAGGATGTGCTTACTACAAAATGACAGGAAGTTTAAGAGAAATGGCTGAGCATGGGTATATGAATTAAGAAAGAGAGGGTGGATGGTTTCTTTTGTCTGCTAGAAAGCATAAAACTGTGGCTCCTTGCACAACAGGGCACAACAAGTGTCTCAGACAATCTGATCAAACGCATAAGCAAAAAAGAAGTAACATTTTCCTTTATGCACCAAACATGTGGAGAAGTCCTCCCAAGAGTTACAGTTCAACTTTACCTAATCGTGTCCCTATATTAGCATATCAGACAGTTTTCTTTTTAAGTGAACCTTTCCAAGGCCATGCAAGGGAAAGCCATGTTCCCTTCCTCAGGATTAAAGACGAAGCCCATAAGATACACAAGTCAGGCCCCATAAATGGTTACCTGCCAGTGCCTGAACAGAACATCTTTTGTTTAAGCTAAAGTAGTCCCCTGGAGGAGAAAGCAGTAGGCAACTCATTTGCTTCTGCTAAGGTTTCCCCCAACATCAGAAATAAATATTCTCAACAATAGAAAACACCAAGTAGAGGAAGTATATCATACTCGATGACAGCATGGATTTTGGAACCAAACGGCGTTGAGTTTGTTAAGCCGGTTCCGTCACTTGGTATCTTTGTGACCTTCCAAGGTTCACCTTTGCATCAGTTTTCTTTTTTTATGATGCTAAGGTGCCTGCCTCACAGTGGGCTGTTTCGAGGATATAAAATAGATGTTAAGTAACAGTTAGTAGTCCATACGTTAGCACAGTTTAAGTTCACTATTATTTTACTAAGAGATGAACTATGTAAAATCCAGCTCTCCATTTTCACCTATTGATTCCAGGAGATTCCAGAACCCATATATTGCAGAGCAATGGATTCTTCTATATTACAAGATATACATCCCTTTGTTTTCTAGGCAATTGTCACACCCCACGGCACTATGAGGACAGTGATTCTCTGGGGCAAATGGTGCTCACCACCTGCCAGCCACAAGAAAACAAGAATGCCAAGGTCTACAGTGAAGAGAGGGAAATGGTTTGTGGCAAATGCAGGAAGTAAACAAGTGGCTTGAGAATGAGTTCTCAGTGGAAGAAGAGATGCCATCTCTTAAAATTGCTAGGGGTGTGACACCTGGATGGCTCAGTCAGTTAAGTGTCTGACTCTTGATCTCAGCTCAGGATTCCATCTGAGGGTTGTGAGTTCTAGCCATGCATTGGGCTCCGAGCTGGGCAAGGAGCCTACTTAAAAAATTGTTAGGGAGTAAGGCGGGGCCAGAGAGCAGATTATCTGCACAAGGGAAGAGGCTTTGTCTAGTAAGAACCTTGGGTAGAATTCCACACAGATATACGGAAAATACATACATACATACGTACGTGTGTTTGTGTGTATATTTTTTTTGAGAGCGCACATGCGAGTGTGAGAGCAGGGGAGGGACGGAGGGAGAGATCTTAAGCAGACTCCACACTCAGCACAGAGCCCATCATGGGGCTCGATTTCCCAACTCTGAGATCATGACCTGAGCTAAAATCAAGAGTGGGACGCTTAACCCAGTGAGCCACCCAGGCACCCTTAATTCCATGTACTTAAGAGAACATTTTATAAATTGGCTTGTGACCTCGGCCCAGGGCAGGATTTGATGGCTCAAAGTGACCTCTAGGCAAGACAGCTGGCCCTGTTCATAAACCGTATAGAAATAACCCCTGCTCTGGCCAACCACTCTTTGGCTTTTTACACTGTTAAGGGAGCCTTTCCCAAGAGGACTTCTAACTCCTTAGAGGAGGAGGCAAAGCTGCCGGGTACTCAGTAGGGGGAAATGCAGTTGAAGACTACAAGTGTAACCCCAGGAGTTTGGGTGCAAAGCCAGCTGTGTTCAGAAACATACTCAGATGCCGCTACGACTGGGTTCTCTGCCAGTGTCAGGCCCAGGCATTACTGTGCCATGGACTTTGGGGAGAAAGCTTCGGGGGGAGGGAGAGTGGGAACAGACGAACTGGTGTACGTCACCCATTAGCAAGACAAATCATGCAAAAGAAGAAAACAAGAGTCAAAATTTTTAAAAGATGTTTCAGCGCAACCTTCTTCCAGTGAAGTTTTATTACTACACTCATTTTAAGTAGTCTTGGTCTCACAGATGTTCTGCCTGCTTACGCCCAGCGTTATGTTGAAGACTTTAGGACGGTAATTAACATTAGCTGATTACTAATTCATTTCACCCACGAGCAAAGCTATTTCACTTTTTCCTAATTTTTTTTTTTTTTTTTACTAATTTTGCTGGTCCCTACCCTCCAGTCTCTATCCAGTTTATGGGGCATCCAGAAACTAACTAGTTAACCTGATTTAATTAAACTTCAGACTCTGTATCCAGGTTATTAAATAGACTACAAGGCAGATCTTGTGAACGAAATTTTTATTTACACACTGTATCTAGAAGCAGATACATAAATTCTTATACAATTAATTTCCAAAAATGTGCAAGAAATTACTATAATTTGTTTACAAACCAAAACACATATTAAAATCAATGGACTTTGGATAATTCATTCTGTGGTGTTCTCAGTACAAATGGTACACACCTGATTTGAAACATACAGAAAAAGTGTAAACTACAGCAATCTGGATTGCAAGTATTAATTTCATGGCACTCCAACGACTATAAAATTTCTTTAATCCAACATGTATACTTATTACAAAATTCTATAAGAATTTTTCATCATCTCTGGATGTAGAGTTTGGATCACTTTTCAGAAACAGCAACTACACATTCACCATATTATGACTGATCAATAAAAAGAATGTTTATTAAAAAAACCCTTAATAGGATTTTAAAAAGTAGCAAAAGGAACCAAATTTGTGATTACTAACGTACCAATACTTTATTTTGGAACTTTAAAGTTATTTATGGAACTGGTAATTGCTCCTTATTAGAGTTTTCAACAAAACTGTCTATTGCTGGTAGTGTGATTTCATTTTCAAATTGACTTCACGTTCGATGACAAGCCATTAGGATTTAATATATATTATTCTGAATCATTCATGAAACAAATGATCTCTCATATATAATGTGAAATGTACAATGATTAAAACTGGCATTTCTGAAAGCATTGTTAAGATATTTAGATTTGTAGCACTAGCAGGGACACTGCGTATAACCTATTTAAGATTTTAGTAATTTTTATCCTGTTTCATTAATACTGGCTCAGAAATTATAATGTATACTTTGTGTTTACTTCCTATATGCCAATGATTTTTCTTTTGGCACACGATTTTCTTCAACAGCAAGATGGTTACCCTTGTAGCCGGTTTCCTTAAAAACTATTCTTAGTTTTATGATCATTTCCTGTGATATGTTTTTGACCTTCTAGATTTTCAGATTATTGCACCAAGTAGATAGAGAACAGTTTTCCTTAGAAAGAGAAAGAGTGAGATATTTTTCAAGTACTTTCTATGCTTTCTTATTATTTATAAAAATGCCTAATAGTGTCCTAGTAAGCCTAGAATTAGCTTCTGGCCTCCATCGTGTTTTGTGACGAAATGTTCGATTAAAAAAAAAACGACTCTGATTCATTTACTATGGCAAAAGGATACAGCTTTCCTGTTTTCTCTTTCTTGCCTTGAGTTCAGATTTTTTAGAAGCACATATTTTAAAAATCACTTATAGGTTTTTCCCGCGCCATCTAAACTGCCATTCAGTAGAATCCAGAAATTTACCCAAATGGTATCTAAGCCAAACTACAGGACAGAGATTTCTCTCTTTTCCCCTTTCCATTTTTAAAGACTATTTTATTTTAGGATCCTATAAAGCCAGTCTCTCACATTATGTTGTGCTGCCTATGCCAAATGGTTCTCTCTACACAAAAGCAGAAAATATTCCAATACTCCTTTGTTGGTAAATAATTTCTTGGCAAATACTTTTATTTTTATCAGTACACTATCAGACCCTAGCAATTTCAAACTGGATTAGAATAGGGCATTTCACCTTGAAGTATTTTATATTACGACTATACAAAAGCACATAAAAAACTGGCTTTCTGAATTAGAACAGCATCAAGACTTGCCCTCCATAAAACACAAAATACAATTTTAAAAACATTTAGATGATAATCAAACTAATCTTAACTTGAAACTAAATAGCTAGATCTTGAACACATGGTATCATGAGGAAAACGTGGGGGGCAGGCTTTGCCCACATGACAAGACAGGGTTCAGGGCAGTCCAAAGACCTCTGTGCACCATGATCTCACAAAGAGTACATGTAAATGCTTCTAGAAACATGGAGAAGCCATTTCAACATTTATTATTAATACACAGTGACTCTGTGACAATACCTGCCATCTAATATAGATGCACAGGGACTTTTAACTCACCCTAGATATATTTTAAATTGTTTAAAAATAAATAGTTTTGCAAAAAAATAGTTTAAATGTCTTGCATTAATTTGATAAGTTTACAACTCTGTTATAGTTCTTAATCCAAATAGCTTATAGTGAACACTTAAATTATATTATTACAGTATATTCCATATTCCATCTTATTAGGTGAAAACGTATCAGGAAATGAAAGAGGAGTCTTTGCGACAAGGTACAATCAACATTCCACCAAAATCAAGTACCTTTTCCCCTTTAAGTCAAAATACCATAACACGGTATTATTGTGCCTTTTCTTGGTGTTTCTCAGTTCTGACCCTAAAAAACAGAAACAACAACAACAGCAACAAAAAAACAGGGACACTGGCTTGTCTGAATGACAAAGCCATTAAGGGTGACCTAAGACCTTTACTCTTACTTTTAATTGAGGTGTAAGAGATAGGAAAACTGAGTGGCAAAGGAAGAAATGTCTTAAATTATATGTTTCATCGGAGGTGGAAACATTTTCAAGATGGGGTGCTTCCAAAACACTCACTGAAGCGAATAAACACTGAACTTCAAAATAACCAAAATACTGGGGATAACACACTCCTTTCTGTCCCCCAACCCAAGCAAGTGAATCAGATATAAAACAACTAATGCTGGCTGCCAATTTACTTAAGACTTAGCTAAATTTAAAACAAGACAAAACAAAAAAACCTATTTTTAAGTGGCAGTATATACGATGGGCAACAAGACTTCCATATACCTGATATGGTTTTAATATTCTTCTTACAGGAGGCCCACAAGTTCCACAATTCTTCAACTAAAGTCATCAGGCTTTTTGGTTTTGTTTGGTGGAGAGAAGGAAGCGCCAAATCTAGCACATCTTAACAGTGACTACATAAAAGAAGAATATAAACCCAAATCTAAAACAAGGTTTTCTACTCAAATCAATTTAAAACTTTATATAAAGTTAAATGTCGCAAGAGGATCTAGTCCTTTACGAAGGTCAGTTCTACATCAAGTTCACCCAAAGAAAATGTTGGCTAAACTAAAGAAATCACAGATAAAACACTTTACCAAAGGAAAGTATAATTAACACAACAAACTTACTATCACAGGAAACTATGATCATCTAGTATCTCTTCAATAATAGTTCTAGTCCCATAGGTCTTCGTATGTTATTCCAATTTGTACCAGAGCTTAATGACAGAAAAGGCAACAATTTCTAAATTGGTGATATACACTTCTTTATGATTTTTCATGTAAGGCCATTTATTAAAATAGACAAACCACAAGATGAAAATGAAGGCAACAGAAAAATTCAGCTTTTCACAACCAGAAAACAGCACAACCTCAAAAACAATTTGGAAATAAGTGTTGTAGAAGTTATGTTGCAGATCTGCATTCCAATACCCAAGATTATGTCAAATCATAGTTCTAAATAAATCCTTCTGAAGTACAAGATTAAAAATCATTTTCAGTGTATGTGTAAATTCTGCGTTTTTTCATATGGGTATGTTTATTCAACACAATCTTTGAAAACGGGCCATTTAAAGAGACATAACAATATTCATTCTGTAAGTTTCATTCAACTTTACTTAGGGTTGAATACACATGAAATGTGCTTTTAATGCATAAAAATCACAGTGGATAGCAGCAAAGGACTGGGGGGGGGGTGGTGGTTAAGGAGAATCTGATCATTCACATTGTGATTATTCTGCACATTTATGAAAGATAATTCACACTTCCAAAACCGCAAGACTTCCCTTTTTAAAGAACCAAAATAAGCCCAAGACACCTTGCTGACACTTCCCCACCCCTAAACAAATCGATTACTTTTACACATAAAACTGAAATAGTATGGCAGCAAAAGATTCTGATAGCAATGTAAGTTTGTAAACTGTATTTGAATCTCTTTTTCTTATTCCCAAAGTGCAAGATGCAGGGTTCTCGTAAGCTTTCAGTAGTGCTTCTCCTGTAAGTAATCCTTCATTTTGTTTGGCAAAGGCAGTTTCTGAATCAAGTCTATCCTAGTATACTGACGTATGACAAAACGACACAGGTACTGCAAAGAACGCACCTGCATGAACCGTGACACGGGATTGGTCAGTCTGACCGGGTACGTTGCAGATCCAGGCAACCGAGACCTTGAATAACAAAAAGCTCCATTTTCAGAGTCCCTGATTGAATGCTCAATGAGATCAACGATGGACGTATGTCCTTCCACGTCCGGCTGTTCATAAAAGCTAAACCTACCATTGGAGTGTTCGATTCTCGTGTGAAGTGTTTTGCCATGGGAGCGGAAGCTCAAGCTCAAAAGGTAACGGTCGTCAGAACTATCCCGAACAAGGAAAGAGCCATCTGGCACATTCGCCAGCTTCCCTTCTGCCTCCCAGCGCGTGATGGGTCCCCAGTACCACCCTTGTTTCGCCAGTTTTTTCAGCTCCTCTGTAAGGCTCGTCACAACCATGGGACCGCTACTCTGCACCGAGTCATACACTCTCGCCACCCCGGGGGCAGAGTTAGGGTCAAAATTCAAATGGCAGCGCACGCTCTCGGCCACGTGGGCGTCTGTGCCGGCGAGCGCACCGAAGTTCCTTTGGACGGGATTGGTCTGCATCGGAGGTAGCAACGGTGAGAGCGGGGGGGCGTCGTCGTGACCCGCTCGGGGGCTCTGCAGCATGACCCCGGTGGTGCCGATCAACAGGCCGTTCACCGCCTGGTCCACGAAGATCTCCGGGGCCACCACGAGGTCCTGGTCTACCTGATTCTCGTCTTCGGCGAAGGAGCCGCCTCCCACCGGCGGCGGCACCGCGGAGACCTCCATGGGCGAAGAGGTGTCCAGACAGTAGGCGCGCGGCCCCTCCAGCGGGTACATCCCCTCGTCTAAAGGCACGGTGTACTGAATGTAGTCCTGAGGCACAAGTCCGATGACGACAGGCACGTGTTCCTCGAGGTGCAGGTGCAGGTCCCCGTGCTGGGACTCGGAACCCTTGAGGGAGCTGCTCTGCTCCGGGCACACGGTCTCCGGCTGCAGGTCGTGAAAGTCCTTCCGCACCCCGTTCAGGGCCGGGCTCGGACTGGACGTGTGGACCAGGGCCTTGACCCTCACCTCCATCTTGATGCACGTCTCCTCCGAGTTGGTGGGCCGCAGGGGCCACGGCGTGGGGCTGTAGTGGTGGCTGCGGAGCGACGTGGAGCGGATGGGCCGCTGCGCGCGCACGTCCTTGAAGACCAGCGGCGCCGACGAGGAGGAGAAGGTGTCCTCGTCGGCCGAGCCGCCGGACGCCGCGCCGCCCTTGCCCTTCTGCTTCTGCTTGGCCGACAGCCGCCGTTTCAACGTACCCATGAGGCTCTCGCTCTTGGAGCGGCCCTTCCCGCCCTTCTCGTCGTCGCCGCTCAGGTCGCAGCCCGCCAGCTCCTTCCCGTAGCAGCCGCCGAACAAGGGCTCGTCCTTCCCGAAGTCGCCGGCGAGCGCCGGCTGCTGCACCACCATGAAATCCGTTTCCTCCTTACTCTTGCTCAGGTTGAACGACTTCCGGAAGGTCTTGAGGCTGATCTTCTTCATGGTGACTCGCTCCCCGCACGCGGCTCACTCGCTCTCCGGAAAGCTCTCCTCACGCATCCGGAGAGGCCGCGAAGCCGCATCTACCGACGCGTCCGGCCTCGCAGACCCTCCGGAGCCGTCCCCTAGAAGAATGAAACGTCAAATTTTTAAAAAGTCACATTACGGAGTATTTCCACACGCGTTTTATTTTACTGTTTCAAGCCATTAGCTTCTGAAGCAGGACGCGCGCGTGGCGGCAGCAAGGTCGGCGCCGTCTGCGCGGGGCGCCCCCCCCACCCCCAAGAGCCCGCGGTCCGCCTGCCCGTCCGCGGCTGACAAACACCTCAGGATGCCTCAAGAACAAACCCTACTCTTCCTCTCTCCTTTTCGCACCTCGCTTTCGAGAAAGAGTCCATGTTCCCGTCTTTCCTAACACGCTCTGCCCGAGCGACGCTCGGCTGCTGTCCCCTGCGTCCCCAGCAGCACAGGCTCCGTGACGATGACACCAGGTCCAACTGGCAGAGTAACAAGCCTGGCTGATTCAATAGTTTATACACACTTTCCAATATTTAATCATCTGTAAGAACACACAAAAGCAATCCTACCATCTGCGAGAACCTGCGGGAAGTCTAGAGATGTGCCCGCATGCCCGCGAGCTCCTCCGCCTCAGCTTCCGGCGCCCAGCACAGCCTGAGCCCCGCTCGCTCTGGCGCACACCCAGGGGGAGCCACGCAGGTCTAAGCGTCGGTCTATTCTGAAGAAGATTATGAAGCATATTTCCAGAATGGCTATTTCTTCCTCCTCTTCTCCTTCTCCTTTTTTTTTGGTAGTTTCCCCTGACAAATTTTTACTTCTGTATCCAAAAACATGTTTTCTGAACTATCTTACACAACATTCCATCATAGAAAAGATAGGATTTTAATTCTGTAAAGACCTTCTGAATATCATTTTATAGGGAAAATTTTTGGCCCCAGAAGTGATACTGGTAACAGTAGTACCTGCCTTGCAAAGACATTCTGTTTTAAACTACACGTTTTATTTCCTCTCTGCCCAAGCTCTGCAGTTTCTGCAACCATCAAAGTATAATGTCCTAAAACAAGATGATTAGCTTGACTTGAGCAAAATGCTAATAAAACTAAAAGCAAGATTCTCCCCACCCACCAGTGTAGCACCACTCTGTTTCTTGGCAAAAGAAAAAAAGCTCTAAGCTTGATGACATTCACAAATTCACTATGCATTTGCTAAGTCCCTGCTACACACCCAGCACTGTATGGTCATACGCAGATTAATAAATTGTTTAAGGCCTCATAATCTAGTAGCACAGAGAGATGTAGGAATGGACAATTTTTAAGACAAACCTACTAATAATATACTGATAACACGAAGGGAACTAAGAGGAGAGACATCTTACAAACGTTTACTTTACAGATAGACAGGATTTGGTTACTGTGTGCATAGAATCTGAATGAAATCATTTTTAATAAAAGCCACTCATATCAGACAACTTATCAGGGGATCAGCAATATCATCTCCATAAAGGAAAAAGCAATTTTAAAAAGTCTTACTGTCAGGTACTATGTTTTCGAGCAAGTTGTAAAAAATAACATGCATATATGTACTTAGAGGGCCAGTTACTTTTAAACATACTAAGTTGTCTATTAGATGAACTCACTATCCAAGTACCATTATCTCCCACCTAAGCATAAACATGTAATATTTAAGTTATTAACAATTTTAATTTAACAAAAATATAACCACTCATAAACACGAAATGGAGAATGTAACAATATACTTTAGTTGGCAAGTCACTCCTTCTGAGTAGACCACATAGGTTTTGTAGCCAAAGACAGATTCCAACATGTAATCTCTTCTGATAAGAATAATAATACACACACTGTGGTCGTGATAGGTACATCTCTAAGCATAACACCGCCATGCAGCAGAATTTAGAGATTTTGTTGCTATATGATAAAGATGAATTATGACCACCAGAAAGAAGTGGATATGAAACACAAGTTAAGTAAAATAAGTTCTTCTCTTACACAATACGTGTAAATTATGTTGAAATTTTAAAAGGTCAACAAGAAAAAAGAACAACAGAAAGGAGCCGATATCCTGTGTATCACAGAAATAATAAATAGTAAGTAAAAATGTACAAAGTGGCTTTCTGGTAAAAATCAATATTGCGTGTTTGCACCACATCCATGGGCTTGCGGATGAGCAAGTCCTGGGCCAGGATCGTGACACCCTGCACCCCCAACTATGCAACCGCTCCGGGAGTCAGCAACCAATGATGTCCCGAAAGCTACCACACTTAGAATTTCCAAACTAATTATCACATCAACTTGCCTTGCTACAGAAATATTTCAGGAAGGCAAGCGTATGTAGCCCCATGAAAATCTGTACACTGCACGTGCACATCCTTCATGACAGTATGAAGTCTTAAAAATGCCTGAAAGTCAGGGGCGCCTGGGTGGCTCAGTGGGTTAAGGCCTCTGCTTTCGGCTCGGGTCATGATCTCAGGGTCCTGGGATCGAGCCCCACATCGGGCTCTCTGCTCAGCAGGAAGCCTGCTTCCTCCTCTCTCTCCGTCTGCCTCTCTGTCTACTTGTGATCTCTCTCTGTCAAATAAATAAATAAAATCTTAAAAAAAAAAAAAATGCCTGAAAGTCAGTCATACATTCTGCTGCAACTAAACACCACTCCAGAGTAACATAAAGTAATGCTGTAATACTACATATGCATGCGCCATGGAAATATCTGGAGAAATCTCTGCAAATAAAGAAACACTAGTACACACAGTAGCAGGCCCACGCATACATGGAAACCGGACACATGACAGAAGGCAAACCGATGGCAAAGGACACGATTCAGTCCTCAGCGCAAAGACAACTGTTTATACATCTGGAAAAATGAGAAAACTGGATTCCATACCTCACGCCAGCAGTGAAAATAAATTATGAGCAGATTAAAGATCTAACAGTGAAAATCTCATTTTAGTTGGAACAAAATATAAAATATCTTTAAGACTTTGAGATAGGAATAAAATGTCTAAGTGCTCGCTTTGGCAGCACATATACTAAAAACAGGAATAAAATGTCTTAAAGGCACAAAAAAGGATAAAGAATAAAATCGGGGCACCTGGCTGGCTCAGTGGGAAGAGGATGTGACTTGATCTTGGGGTCTCACATCAGTTTGAGCCCCATGTTGGAGACAGAGATTACTTTAAAAAATAAAAGCTTTAAAAAAATAATAAAACTTGTTCAAAAGATACCACAAAGGGACTGAGATGCCATCTGTCAAATTCTTTTGTGAAGCTAAGAAAAACAGGACAACGTAAGTATACCAAAGCATCCACCAACTTCTCTTCATCAGAGAGAACTTTTTTTTTTAATCTACTTGATAGATAGCAACCATGAACAGGAGCAGCAGGCAGAGGCAGAGGGAGAAGCAGGCTCCCCACTGAGCAGGGAGCCGGATGTGGGGCCTGATCCCAGGACCCTGGGATCACAACCCGAGCTGGAGGCAGATGCCTAACGAATAAGCCACTCAGGCATCTCCAGAGAGAACTTTTTTTTTTTAAAGATTTTTTTTTTTTTTTCTAATTTATTTGACACAGAGAGAAAGAGAGAGAGAGGTCACAAGCAGACAGAGAGGCAGGCAGAGAGAGAGGGGGAAGCAGGTTCCCTGCTGAGCAGAGAGCCCGATGTGGGGCTCGATCCCAGGACCCTGGGATCATGACCTGAGCCAAAGACAGAGGATTAATCCATTTAGCCACCCAGGCGCCCCGCCCCCCCAGAGAGAGCTTTTAAGTACAATTCTTCATAGCAGTAGAAATTGCATTTATTTGTCTTAACAGGCTGAAATGGTGACCTGAAGACTAATAAAATCTCCTATGTTAGTGATAATTTTCTGGCTCACTAGCACAATGAATCCAATTTTGTTCATAAAAGAACTGGGCATCAATTCACACACAGATTAAGAAAACTTAATTACCAATAGCTATAAAACATAAAACTAAAGGATGCAAACATGAGACAAAACAAACATGTTCAACCCCAGTAACAGGGATGTTGCAAAGAAAGTACTGTTTGCATTAATTCTTTAACCCTCTCAGCCACCCAGGCACCCCATGTTTGCATTAATTCTTGAAAATCAGCAAACTCTCCACGAACTAGGTAGGACAGCAGATCAACAACCAGAATGGCTTACATATGGTCTGGACTGTCACTTCAACATCTCTCAAACCCAAACATGTACATCAACCTAAAATCTGACCCACAGGCTCAAGCCCAGTTAATTTTCTAGGAATAGTATAAAATGTTAGTTCAGTTTTGATCTTAATAACAAAGGTTTTTGTTTTCCTGCTTCTGTGCCAGGTTATGCTAGTCCCTCCTCCTGGCAAAAGTTCTCTTTCTTTTTCCTAATCTACCTTTCAGAGAATTCCTTAAAGAAAATATTCCTCTTCCTGAAATCTGCTCTGATCACAGTCCAGCAGGGAGTTCTCTCTCCCTTCTCCGAACTCAACCTGCATTTATTTAATAGTATGTCACACAGTGACCTAGAACTGCTTGTATTCTATTCCTATCTTATTCCCCAGATGGTAGTGCTTGAAGATAGAGACCATGTCTCATTCATTTCTCTTTTCCTAACCAGGTACTACCATTACATATTTATTATAATCTGTTTAAAATCTTTGATACCAAATAAATATTCCTTGACTATTAAGTAAATGATAGGAACGATCGGATAGGGAAATCATACTGTATAAAACTCGCTAAATCTCCTCTTATCAAAATGGAGCAATGATCTACAAAATCAAAAGTCATTATTACAAATGATGCAGGACTGGCAATTCCATCTAAAAAGGCCACACAGAAAATACCTGCAGATCATGACGAGATCTACCACAGAATCTAGTCCCATACTTCCGCATGGCCTGTGTTCTGTGTTCCGTCACGGAAAGGCTACTGAAGAAATGCTATCAAATACACTAGTTAAGAGAAAGAAGTAAAAATACTAAATGCCACCCCCCATTACTTACTTCCACACAGTTACAGAAGTACATCTAAAAAATATAAAATGTGCTTTTGAAAACTGAGCATCCGTGGCATTATCCACACACTGAATTATGCTATCATCAGGAAATAAAAGTTGTACGAGGTGACCGAATCTCACAGTAGGCACTTCGGACTTCCTTTCTGTGGTAAGCTGTTCTTCCTAAAGCTCCCTACGGTCCTTCCCCCCACCTGCCATGCGTAAGATACTCTACCAGATCTAAGAGAAGTTCAACTGATACAAAACTAAGAGAGGACATCTGTGAGCTCCAAGAGAGGTGAAAGAAATGATAGGAAAAGGCTGGCCCGAGACGGTCTGATAGAGTATCCTCAAGCATAAACTTTGAACGTGACAAACAATTAAAAGCTGTCAGACTAGCCTGTAAACAATGAGATGGCGAGAGTATATGGTGACTCTTAACTTTGCTTCCCAGCTGCTCCCTGACTACCCATGTAGAGATGGGGGTGAAAGCCACAAGCAGGTCTCGGACTGAACTTGGACTAAACATTCTGTCCTTGTTCTTCTCATCACTATCATCAGATCCTCAGAGGAGTCTTGACCCACAGAAAGTCTGTCTTCAGTAGAAGGAACGGCCTCTGATAGTCACAGAGCCCAGTCCCTCACGGTGGCCCCGATAGGGGGAGAGGCTGTCTGGGCAGCACAGACAGGAAAGAAGTAAACCAAGGGAGACATGATGCTTAGTAACTGTGAGAGATACCACGAAGGAAAGGAAGCAATCAGAGAATACCGGGGCTTCCCACTCTAGGTGGCATAAACACTGAAGACCCCTCCAAGGCCTCTCTAACAAGCCAATATTTACGCCGAGGCCAGTCATGCAAAGGAAGGTTGAGGCGGAGAGAACAGCTTTCCGGACCGAGGGAGGGGCAAGCCCTGGGCTGAGGTGGGAGCGGCAGATGCGAACACAGGATCCAGCTGCGCCTCAAGTGTCCGCTGTGGAGTCGGGCGTAAGATGGCACATCAAGGTATTTGGGTCTGACTCTAAGTGTGGTCCGAGGACTGAAAAGGTTTCCGGGGCGCCTGGGGAGCTCAGTCGGATAAGGGCCTCTCGATTTTGGCTCAAGTCATGATCTCAGGGTTAAGACTGAGTGCCAGGTGGGGCTCCGCGGTCAACGGAAAGTCTGCTTGAGATTCTCTCTTTCTCTCTCTCTTTGCTCCTTCCCTGCTGTGTACACATGTGACCACGCTAAAAATAAATAAATCTTTTAAAAAAAAGGTTTCAAGTATCAACATGTTCTAGTTTAAATATGCACTTCCCAGTCGTGAGCCCACATATCCTCCTCCTCAAAATACATGCGTATACAAACCCACGAGGACTGTAACTTGGGATGGCAAAAACAAAATCAAAACAAAACCCAGGGTCTCCCATTACCTTACCCAAAAAATAGAAGAACACTTTCTTCATAAAATGTAGATGCTAAAGCAATCACTTGGGACTACCCGTGTTGCTCTAGGAGAACTACAGGTCCTTCCCTGGTAGACCTCTCTCCCATTTCTCAGCAATAGTTGGGTTGAGAGAATTTCAGGTTCAACATATGAACACTGGAGAGAGTCAAACATGAGCCAACTGCATACAAAGGTTTTATTAATATCTAATTTCCATATACAAGTCCTTGATAATGCCCCACTTTGTGACGTAATTTTAGTGACGTTAACATTCAACTTCATTAAAAATTGCTAATCACTTGAGACATGATCTCTGACAGGAAACATTTAGAGCCGCAAAGCCTTCTGGGTCCGCAGTTGTGAATACACTAGTCATCCTGCGAGAAACATGCGTCCGTGTGTGCGTGCAGGTGTGCAGAGCAGTAATACAGTAGAAATACACAGACTCAAGTCGGGGCGGGGCGGAAAGTATCTGGAGGACGTGCCACACGCTGGGAGCCTACACTTGAGAGACCCACAGTTAGGTGAGTTTTGAAAAGTAGGTCTAGAAGCCGAGAGAGCTCCAGACCTGACTGGGAAAGCAGGCCTGAGAAGGAAAGAGTACGGTGGAGGGTCGGGGCAGCCTGGATGGAGGCGAAATACACCGTAACCTGCCCGCAGACACTCTGCTTTTTCTGGAATTCAATGGACAAACTACGAGAGTAACACCCCAAATGCTTTCCATTTGCCTCACGAAAAAGCGCAAGTCTGGACAGCCGTCAGCCCGCCATAATGTGCCGCTCCCGTTTGTCCACTTGCCCTCTCCCCCACCTGACCCTCTGAGACCGCCACCAGCGCGCGGCCGCTCGGGGCACAGGTGCCGCTGCGACCACCACCCAGCGAAGCCCTCGCTGCCCCCAAGTCCTTGCTCCGCGGTCACCTTCTCCGTGAGACCTGGCCCGAGCAGGCGGGTGAAGGGCCGCACAGCCCCTCGCACTGCGTCGCGGTGCGTGTCCCCAGCACACGGTCACACTCAGGTCCTGTGCTTTCTGCCCCCGACGCTGGAGAACGTAAGCTGCCCAAAAGCGGGGATTTCAACTCCGTGTTACCCACTGCTGCCCCCCACCCACCATACCAGGGGCGCAGGAGACGCGCAGTCACCACGAGTCAATCGATGTCAGACCCGCAAACCCCATCAGGCACGGCGGTCGGGTACCCCGCCCCCCTTCAGCTCAAGCCGTAAACCGCCATTATTTACAAAAATGTCACTTAACTCCTTAACTCGGCGGTCTTTCCTTGCCTTCTGCTCCAGTCACACTGAAAGCATTCATACCGAGCACATTCTCGCTCAACACAGAACTTCTGACATACTGCCTCTTTGACTGGAAATGTTTTCTTCATTTTCCTCGCCAACTAATTCCTTCACGCCTCAGCTGTTCCAGCAGCTCCTCAAGGAACCACAAGCTGCTCTTCCTGAGGGTGAAACCCCCCAGTCCGGGACCGCAGAATACTGCATACCTCTCCGGCCTAGAATTTTCATCTGCGATGTGTGCTCAGATCTGTCTGTTTTAACAAGTGATTAATGACTCTCACCGCAGCAGACGATCTATACTCAGTATGAAAGCAAAGAACATGTTAATTTTTTTTTGACATTTTTATCCTCCGCACCTAGCACACACCTGGCCCCAGAAAGGCACTGAAAAAAATGTGTTGAGTGAACACGGCAGTGCAATGAAGGAGAACACTGCTCCACGGCGAGAGGCGACATGAGGGGCACAGCTGCCCAGCAGCAGAACTGTAACTGATTCTGAGGGGCTACGCAGTCCCGTTTAATTAACCTCACTGAACGTAGGGTTCAAATGGCTCTGATTCCCATTACTGCATCCCTTTTGTACAAAAAAAAAGACTGACAACCAGAGTAAAAGTACTTGGCAATTATCTACTTGATAATTATTCCTTTTTCAACTACCAATCCATATGCAACTCAACATTAACATTAAATAAACAAAAATCAATCCTGGACACTAAAATACTGGAAAAAGTTCTATTAGGCCATATGGCCTTTTATCTCTTCCTTTCATTTTCTAGGCAAAGATCACTCTGGAAGTTTTAAGAGTATCTGTTTTTCTGTTTGCACTTCCAAAAATATATGCCATCTTTTTATAGGATTACCATCTGCCTCATCATGCCTAAGTAAATGTTCTGAATTAGTTTTATTGCTTTTCTAATTGTAAAATTTTAAGTTTACACATACACTTGAAAATGTGTCTAAAGGTTCAAAAAGGTTTCAGACATGAATACTTTATTCATATGGGCAGTAGCTAACCTCTTCAAACAATTTCCCAGCCTGTTTTCAAAGGAATGACTGGAGATAGTCATGCCTGACATTAAAACACCTAATGAAAACATTTAAAATACAGCATCAACTATTTAACATTCAACAAGTAATACAGCTTTATTATTGCCGGTTTACAAAGGAGGAAACCAGGTCTCAGAGAGATTAAAACTTGCCCAACCAAGTTAAGTAATGTGTCACGAGGAAAGATGTGGAATGTGATCGTGGCACATCGAAGCTCCCATTATCCCCCCGTGACAGGCCACCTCGCAGCCAGCCCGCTGCTAACTCGGCAGTTCCCAACTTCCCAGTCTGGGGACCCCTTCATCATGCTCTTACAAATTACTTAAGACCACCGAAAGCTTGTCTATGTGGCTTTTATCTACTGAAACTTTCCCTGCTAGAAATTAAAACTGAGACTTTAAAATATTTATTCATTTTTCAATGACAATATACTCATTACATGTTAACATAAATAACATTTTTCTGAAAAATAAATATATTTACCCAAACAATAAAAATTCAGTCAGACAAGCGGCACTGTTTTACATTACTGTAAATCGTTTTTCTGTCTGACTTAAGACAGCTGGACTCTCATGTTTCCATCTGCATTCAATCTGCTACAATATGTTGTTCCAGTTAAAGTGTAATTAGAAAATCCAACCTCCTACAGATACATAGCTGGGAAAGGGAGAAATATTTTCTTTAATAACCTTTTCATATAACCGTGGGTATTCTTTCCTGTGATATTATACCAAAAATCAACAAGTGATAGTTTCTTAAAAAGTCAGTTGCACTGGGAAATCTGAAACCCTTTAGATAACTTCTTTATTACATTCAAATCCAATGGTCTAAGCTTGCATATTGAATCAATCGTCCAGGTATGTATTATTTTGTAGTATCATAGTGATTTCATTATGCAATCTCGAAAAATCCCATTTATTAACATTACCATTGACTGATTCCGTCAGGAAAGTCTAAGCACTGGGAAGCAGTAAACTAACAGTGGGAGACACAAGCTCTCCACAATTCTGATTTTTGCTTGAAAGCTTGGATTTATCACTGATACCAATACTGTGTGTAAATTTATGAAACTGTATCGACCGAAAACCTAAAGCTGAAAAACCGTAGTTTGTCAATAGGTCTCTTGTTAATTTATTTAGTTTGCCTTTTTTTTTTTTAAGTTAAGTTCTTTGCCCAATGTGGGGCTTGAACTCACGACCCTGAGATCAAGAGTCACATGCACTACCGACTGAGCCAGCCGGGCGCCCCTGTCGAGAGTTCTTTTAGTTAAAAGTGGTATCTCATGACGGATTTCATGAAAGAGGAGCTGTAGTGCAGCATCTCCAATAACAGCACAGATGCTTCCCCTGAGACACCTTCTTCACATTAGTCTGTGGGAGAAACCATGCTCTATACACTTGCACTTTGTCACAAGGATTTTGAAAAGATGTGTACTCAGGGTCAAGATTTAATAAATGTGACAATTTTTACAGCTTCCTCAGTGACTTTCTTTTTTTGAGATTTATTTATTTGCCAGAGATAGCACACAAGCAGGGGGAGCAGCAGGCAGAGGGAGAAGCAGCTCCCCACTGAGCAGGAAGCCTGATAGGGGACTTGATCCCAGGACCCCGGGATCATGACCTGAGCTGAAGGCAGACACTCAACCTACTGAGCCACCCAGGAGTCCCTCCTCAATAACATTCTTAAACGTAACTGTGACTTGCTTTTTACTGCAAGTGCTTAGAGGTAAAGAACAGGAGACTGCTATGAATGTGCAAATCGCAACTGGGGCCACAGCTGTGGCCATGGGAGGGCACCACCAACTGGACCCACCATTGCTTCCGCACCCTCAGAGAATGGCAAATAATGTTTTAGCCTCATTATCAAAGGGGATCCACAGACCATACTTAGAACTACCAGCTTAAACTATCTGTGAAGACAGTTTAAAAGAACAAAGAGAAAGAATTTAAGGTAAGCAAGGCATCCACATAAGTTAGCAAGACAAGGAGTTTCACTATCCTCTCTCTGCCCTAAAGGTGGCCAGTTTCTTAGCAAACCATGGTTTCTGCCCTTCCATTTTAGCTCCTCGGTTTCTATTCCGTTGTTCCTGAATCTGCCAGTATATTACTTGCCATTAACTTTATAAAAAATGAAAAATAAATAACAGATAATAAAATCCTTCCAGAAAGGGAGGAGAAAGGAGAGAAAGTAGACCATATGATAAAAAGGAAAATGAAGGCAATGGCCAATAATATTACATGAAATGCAACAGAATTTAGGTCCCAATGTTTGTTATGCCAATATATATAAGTGGGATAAACTCAACTATTAGAAAAAAGATTTTCAGGTCTGGTCTTAAAAATCCCATCATATACGAAACACATTAACATCAATGGTCTCAGAAAGCTTCAAAACACCATAAAATCTCTGCTAGTCACTATTAGACTATCATCTTCTTCAGCATTCCTGCGATTATCCTATTCTGTCAAGTGAATCATGTTTACTTGTATTCTACGTGAGATCAGGAATGTTATCAGTCGCTGGTTATATCCCCATTACATAAAATACCTCCTGGGTCTGACTGAGGCTCATCCAAACTTTTTTGAATTTAAATTCACTGCATGTTTTAAGCATGCAAACAAGTAAGTAATTTTTTTAAAGTTCTTCCTACAAAAATAATTGATTCGTAAACACTAAATAAATGCAGATGGCTAAAAATTTTCTGTGGAATTAAGTGTAAACAAAATCATTCTAAAAGCCAACAAAACAGTACTTAAAAAAAGTGTAGGCTTTTGTATAAAGATTGCTTTGCAAATATGATTAACTTCTACTTAAAAGAAATGTCAAAATGGAAATCACATATATCACTTAAGGACAGATTTTACATAATTCAGACTGATAGAATTCAGTCAATGGATATTTAAAGGAAAGACACTGGTCCTACATATGGAAATTACGAAAGAGTGCATATTTATTTGTTTCAATTAAAAATGAAATGTTTAAAAATACGTGAGTCCATACTTAAGTGAAGTTTTTCAATTAACTGACAAACACCAATCTTAATTGCTTCAGGAAAAATCCTCTAACAGAAAAGAATGAAAAAAGGTATATGTTAACAATAAGAAAGCTAGTGTAACAATAACAAGACAGTGAAAATGGTCATACAAATACAAAGGGGCACATTACATAAGGTATAACCCACACAGAAAATAAAAATGCCAAAAATCTTTACACACAAGGAGGCCTGGGTGGCACCGTCGGTTAAGCGTCCAACTCTTGGTTTCGGCTGAGGTCATAATCTCAGGTCGGGAGATTAAGCCTGAGACAGGCTCCACACTAAGTGCAGAGTCCACTCGAAATTCTTTCTGTCCCTCAGCCTCTCCCACACATGCCCTAAAAAAAAACAACAACAACTTTACACACAAAATGGAACATTAAAATATCTTTTTCCGCCCAAGAAAATAAATGAAAATGAAGAATACAGATTGAAATTACATAATTACTTTATTTCTTTAATATATGGATTCTGTACTCTAAAAAGTAAGAAAGCGTCTGCTTTTTAAGAACTTTTGGTATAGTTACCAAATGTGCCAATATATGAGACCACAATGGAAATATCGGTAAACTGAAAAATCAGAAATATCTCATTGGGGCACCTGGATGGCTCAGTTAGGCATCAGACTCTTGGTTTCGGCTTAGGTCACAATCTCAGGAGGAGGAGATGGATCCCTACACTGGGCTCCACTGGGCAAGGAGCCTGCTTGGGATTCTCTCTCCCCCACTCCCCCATCCCTCTCCCATCTTTTAAAAAACAAAACAAAACAAAAAAACCTCTTCAAATGACGACAAGACAATAAAAATATAAAAAGGAAAACAAAAATAAAAATGAGCAAACATCCTCTTGAATCAAAGAAGAAATCTCAATGAGAAGAAAAATGGTATACTCTTTATAAACTAAAATCATGGAAATGCTACAGATCAAAAACTATGTGACTGCAAGACCCTATAACTGCGCTCCCAGAAAACTTCTAAGCCTTAAAGGCTTACAAAACTAAACATTAAGGAATTTTAAGATAAATATAAATAAATAAAAATAAATAGTAAGGAATTAAAAGAAAAAAGTATGCATTCAATTCCAGAAGTCAGCAATGAGAACCAACCCCCGCCCCCGCCCCCCACAAAAGATGAAAACACAAACTAATGAATCAGAAAACAAAAAATAGTAGTGGTAAACATTATAAGAGTTGATTCTTCGATCAAATGACAAAAAACTTAGTTGATGAGCAACGGGCTGTTATAAGAAAAAGGAAAACTGTATTTATATGAATTAGAAATGAAGTAATTACAAAATATGTAAGAGTACTGTGTAAATTCAATAAAAATTTGAAATTTAGATGAAAATTTTAATTTTCATTAAGATGGGTAATTTTAAGACAAAATATGTATTACCAAAATTTGCCTTACAAGAGGCAGGAATCCAAAAGAGACTAATGGTTGTCACGCAACTTGAGGAAGTCCTGAAAGAACTACCACGACCCCTCTTCCTTTGGGGAGAAAAAGGGACTAATTACTAAAAACACGAAATACAAAACTCACTAAACTACTTGAGGACATAGAAAAAGCAGCCTCCCAAATTTACTTCTGAAGCTAAAGAATATTGGTATCATCACTGGACAAAGACAATATATTATATAATACAAAACAAAACAAAAAACCCCACTGATCTCACTTATGAATACTGAAATACAAATTTTAAATACCAGAGTGGTGAGGGGAAACAATTCAGCTATGTAAGGTACATCCCAGGATTGCCTACACAGCTGATTATTTGTAAATTCATTATAATTTACCAGAGAGCAAAGGAGCAAAATCACATGACAACAGCTATAAATCAATCTCTCTCTCTCTCTCACACACACACACACACCAGAAAAAAATATCAGTCCTAACCCTTCAAAATAGAAGCAGATGGACATTTAATACACGATGATATAACAAAATTAAGAGTCATATGAATAAAGAAATGACAAAAAGCCAGCAACAAAGATGTGGATTATCAAGTATTAATTAACATTATTTTCAACATACTAGCTAATTAATCAGACGAGGGTAAGGAGTATAAATATTGGAAAGGAGAAGGCAAACTGTCATTATTTACAGATGACATGAGTGAGTACCTAGAATACAACAGATGCAGCTGAACAACTATTAGGGAAAAAAAGAGAACAAAAAAAAATTCCCTCTAGTGACTACTTACAAAATTTACATGTAAAAATCACTAGTAATTACTTTTAAAAAGCTGGTAGGTGGGGTGCCTGGGTGGCTCAGTGGTTAGGCTTCTGCCTTCGGCTCAGGTCATGATCTCAGGGTCGTGGGGATGGAGCCCTGCATTAGGCTCCCTGCTCCACGGGAAGCCTGCTTCCCCCTCTCCCACTCCCCCTGCTTGTTTTCTCTCTCTCTTTCAAATAAATAAATAAAATCTTTAAAAAATAAAAAAAAAGGCGGGGTGCCTGGGTGGCTCAGTGGTTTAAGCCGCTGCCTTCGGCTCAGGTCATGATCTCAGGGTGCTGGGATCGAGTCCCGCATCGGGCTCTCTGCTTGGCAGGGAGCCCGCTTCCCTCTCTCTCTCTCTCTCTACCTATTTGTGGTCTCTCTCTGTCAAATAAATAAATAAAATCTAAAAGAAAAAAGAAATGATGATGAGCAGGCTGGATGACCACTTGGGAGTGGTGGAGAAAGCAAAGCTTTTACTTTCTTATATTAAAGTACTATGCAGAAGATCAAATACACAAACATAAAAGAAAATACAAAAGTTGTAGAAAAATCTTTTAAAAAAATCTTAGCACTGCAGAAAGCTTTTCTATGCGTAACATAAGACCATGAAACCGTAGAGGAAAAGAATGACAATCCAACAATGCAAAATTTATAAATCTCTGGATAGCTAAAAGAATGGCATAACTAAAGCCAAAAGATAAACCAGAGGCAAACTGCGAGCACATGACAAAGGACTAACTTCTGTAGCACAGACTGCGCCCTTAGAAACCAGTACGAGAAAGGCACAAAATCCCATAAGCAAACGGGCGCAACATGCGAAAGAACAGTATAAATAACGGAAGCAAAGAAAAAAGAAAGGAAAGAAAACAAGAGAAACCAAGCAAGTGAGAGAGGGAGAAAATAAATTCAAGTAGCCAATCATCACCCTAGAAGATTTTCAATTCATTCATAACAATGAAATTAAAGGAATCTGGGGTGCTAGAAACTGTTCTATATCTTGACTGTGGTAGTGGTTACACGACCGAATATATTTGTTAAAAATCAACAGATGGTACGCTATAAAGGCTGACTTTTACTGTAAGTATATTCTAAAATTTTTACTTACTTATCTGAGAGAGTGAGTGCACATGCGCACACACGGGGAGGGGGGAACAGAGGGAGAGGGACAGACTCCACTCCACGCTGAGCGCGAGCCCAACAGAGAACTTAATCTCATGACCCTGAGATCATGACCTGAGCTGAAATCAAGGAGTCAGATGCTTAACTGACTAAGCCATCCAGGCGGCCCTCCCTGGAGGATATTCTATCTCAACTTTAAAAATGCACTGAAAGGAAAAGCAAAATGGTAGTATCTCTCACCTATGAATGTGAAAACATTAAATCAGTAACAATGTTGGCAAGGGTATGAAAAACTGAGCACTCATAACTCATTGCTTAATATAAACTGGTACGATTTGTGGAGAATTATTTGAAAATATTTATCAAAATTTTAAATTCACAGGGCGCTTGGGTGGCTCGGTGGGTTAAGGCCTCTGCCTTCAGATCAGGTCATGATCTCAGGGTCCTGGGATCGAGCCCCGCATCAGGCTCTCTGCTCAGCATGGAGCCTGCTTCCCTTCCTCTCTCTCTGCCTGCCTCTCTGTCTACTTGTGATCTCTGTCTGTCAAGTAAATGAATAAAATATTTTTTTTAAAGATTTATTTTTTTGACAGATAGAGATTACAAGTAGGCAGAGAGGCAGGCAGAGAGAGAGAGAGGAGGAAGCAGGCTCCCAGCCAAGCAGAGAGCCCGATGAGGGGCTTGATCCCAGGACCCTGGGATCATGACCTGAGCCGAATGCAGAGGCTTTAACCCGCTGAGCCACCCAGGTGCCCCAATGAATAAAATATTTTTAAAAAAAATTTTAAATTCACATATGCTTTAAAGAAGTTAATTACGTGATCAGGAATTTGTTTTTTGGATATATGCTCATGCCAAAAACAATGACATACGGAAAATGATGTTCCCTAAAGCATTAAAATTTTTAAAAGCTACTATTACTTGACCATTTACCTCAGTACTGGTAAATATAGGCCACACATTAGCCCAATGCATGCCAGGCTCTGGTTTAAGCCTTCTGAATACACAGCATCTCACTTAACCCTTAGAACCCTGTATACTCAGTACTGCACACAAAGCACTCTGGAACCACAAAGCAGGAGTTCATGTATTTCCTGAGTCCACGATTTAACAGTTGTGTGATCTTCAAAATAACGGAACCTACCACTCAAGTCAGTTGTGAGGTTAAAACGTGTTAATATATGGGGCGTCTGGGTGGCTCAGTGGGTTAAGCCTCTGCCCTCAGCTCAGGTCATGATCTCAGGGTCCTGGGATCCAGCCCCGCATCAGACTCTCTGCTCCATGGGGAGACTGCATCCCCCTCTCTTTCTGCCTGCCTCTCTGCCTACTTGTGATCTCTCTGTCAAATAAATGAATAAAATCTTTAAAAAAAAAAAGTGTTAATATATGCGGTGTCCTCACAACATGGCCTAGCACGTATTAGGCTGATACGTGTTTGCAGCTAATAGTAGTAGTCAAAACAGTAATATTCCCACTGTAGAGATGGGGAAGATGAGGTAGAGGTTAAGGGTATGCTTAAGGTCAAAGAACTGATTCTACAGAATGAGCCCATTTATTCACTCTACAGACATATACCGAAAAATTTATTTTGGCAAAAATGCAGAGTTAACCTAAATATCTGAAACAATAATAGACAACAAAAATCAGTGGACTACTTTAATAAACTATAATCCACCAATACGAGAGGATATCATGCAGATAAACCAAGAGGTCCAAAATACATTGTTGGTAAAGGGCCAGCTACAAAACAAAATGCAAACATGATCCCATTTGTGTACGTATTTATATGCCTACACGTATAGAATAAACGTCTCAAAGAGTATCCGGTATCCATGACTGCAGCTCTGGTGACTAGGACAAGGGGCACAAAGCCCGACAGACTGCTGTTTTCCTATACAGGTATCGTCCGCTTTTTGAATTGCGCCTTATACCATGTTAACTTTTACAAGAAGAGGTGCATCAGTACCCGGTTTGGCTGACCAAAAGAAATCCACAGAGGGTTTTGGCTTTTGCAGAAACAGCAAAGAGCAAAACAGCATTCCCTGTGTTTGACAGTGAGCAGGGTGGGAGGCTGTGCTCCCTCAAGCCGCGAGCGTGGCGCCCCCCAGCTCCTGCCTGGGGAACTGCACACAGCGTCCAGGCTTGCGGCCAACGGAGCTCGGAACTGGGCCCGAGAGCATGTGTGCTTTACCTGGTTCGCTCTGTGCTTCCATCGGCAAGCTGTGTTGTAAGCTACCAGAAAAACCTCAAAGAGATTATTTTGGGGGGTATGGAAATGCTCAAAACACTTCCCATGTAATTTATGGTAACTGCTTCCTCACTTTACATACCATTTTGGCTCATAAAAGGTTTCACAGGAACGCCCTACTTTCAGATTGTGGGGGAATCCTGTATTAGACCTTCTCTGTGACCAGGAAGCACATATCACTTTACGACAAAACAACCACCCCCACCACACCCTGAGAAAAGAAAACAGGCAGGCTAGGTTAAAAAATGTACTTGTGTGTTTCGGTCACCTCTAATCCAGAAAAGCAGGACGCTGATGCCCTCAGGGTCCGAGGTCTCAATACTTTTCCTAAATCCATCTCTCCCTAAACCTTCCCAAACCGTTCCCAGTTCTCCCTCGCTGTTCATCTCAAGGATGCAAACTGTTCCCCTCCATGCCCTGGGTCATTTCAGGTCCCTCACTCTTGTCTTCAGTCTTTCGCTCCCCTGTTCACAAGCGGGCCTCTTCCCGTGGCGCCGCTCCCTCTGCGTACCAGGAATGCGCACCTCACCCAACCCAAATCCCTGACGCCCCCGGACAACCTTGGCACCCTGGGGTTCGCCCCACATGGCAAGTGCTTCTCAGCACATTCACTATGATTTGTTTAACTTATACCCTTCACTGCTGTGAGTCCCTCGCCCAGCTTGTTCATCATGCCAGGTGACATCCTGGTCTTGACACTGTAAGACACTGCACTTCCTTGAAAAGTTTAAGGAGATGCTGCCAGACCTACACAGAGATGACAGGCCTTACCCTCCAGAACCTTAGACTCAAGCAGACTATAAGCAAGCAGCATTTGCCGAAGACAGGGAGGGGCTGCGCAGGCAGAGTTCAGGGGCTACCCGCACTCCCAGGAGACACCCAGGACGACGAAGGAGGGGGTCCCGCCACCTGTTACTACCTCTACACCATGCGACTTCCATTACGAATACTGCACAACCACTGCCCCGTCGGAGGGGACTACACCGGAAACAACGTATATTTATCTTCTTGGATCCTCATAAGAACTCGATCAGAAGGTATTGTCTTTATATCTCTATCTCCACTTTATAGAAGAGGAAGCTAAAGCTTAGAAAGTTTAAGAGTCTGGGACACCTGGGTGGCTTAGTCGGTTAAGCATCTAACTCTTGGTTTGGGCTCAAGTCCTGATCTCAGGGTCCTGAGAGTGAGCCGGCATCAGGCTCTGTGCTCAGGGCGGAGTCTGCTTGAGATCCTTTCCCTCTCCCTCTCCCCTTTCCCAACTCAAGCGCATGCTCTTTCTCTCTCTCTCTCTAAAATAAATAAATAAATTCTTAAAAAAGGTTTAAAAAAAAAAAAAGGAAAGAAAGTTTAACAATCTGTCCAAAGTCACAAGGGAAGGGGCCAAGTAACCGACCCGAGTGCCAACCCGTGGTACGTAGTCTAGAAACTACCACATTTTCGGACAGTTTAGAATGGGAGAGCAGAGCCTAGTGACTAAGAGCACAGACCCTGGAACCACGCCACTTGAACTCAGATTACAGGCAGCATTTCCTAATGAGCGTGCGCATCCAGGCCTCAGTTTGGTCATCTAGAACAGACACCAAACAAGCGTCTACCCAGGAGAACTCGCTTCTGGCGTGATGGCACGAGGAAGCTGACAAACCCTCTCTGCAAAAGGCAACCACACAGTTGGGTCAAACTGTAGAAAGCAGCCACTTCAGCACTCTGGAGATGAACTAACAGCATGCGAGAACTGAGAACCTTATTCATGAAAACCACTCAACTCTGGGACTGCATTAAAATTACAAACTTTTATGCTTCAAAACATGTTGAGAGAGAGCAAGTCACAGACTAGGAAAAAATATTTGTACATCACATATCTGATATAGCATCTTTATGCAGAACAAATACAAAACCTTTACAACTGAATTAAGACAACCTAAGTTTTTAGATAGGCAGAGGACATGGATAGATCTTTTAGAAGACAGAAGCCATGCAAATGGCTAAGAAGCACACGTTATTATTAAGGTGCTTATATTACTGGTCATTAAGGAAAATGTAAATCAAAAGCCACAGTGCTACCAGCACACAGCCATCTGAATGACCAGACCGAGTGCTAACAAGTACGTGAGGCAACTGGAACCTTCATGCATTGTTGGTGGGAATGCAGAACAGCTTGCCTTTTGAACCTTTCTGTTCTCCTTAGTGTGAGAAAAATGTTAAAATGCGTGGCTAAACATATATAACAAAAAGATTTTCGATAGAGCAGGTACATTTTAGACCCCCAGAAATCAGTGCCCTTCAGTTCACAGGGACCCTGCACTTCCTTCTTCCTACAGCTGTAGAGTGCTTGTGTACTGACTTCTTTTTGTGGCACGTTGAGGAAGTTTCTCATTTTATTTTAGTTGATTTTGTCAGTTTTCTTTTATTGTTTGCTCTTTTTGTTGTATTAAGAAATCCTCCTGACACTGAAGTCCTATACTCT
The DNA here is from genome assembly GCF_922984935.1 of Meles meles. Classification (NCBI taxonomy): domain Eukaryota; kingdom Metazoa; phylum Chordata; class Mammalia; order Carnivora; family Mustelidae; genus Meles; species Meles meles. Next base: position 88,829,684 of record NC_060077.1, on the reverse strand, counting down.
TCCGTACTTCCTATACAAGTACTGAAGTTCTGTTTTTCACCTGTAAGTCCTTGATGAATCCGGTATTGATTTACATAATGTAAGGATTAATTTAAAGTTTTCCACATGGACAACCAAGTGGCTCAACACATAAAAAAAAATACTGACCCTGAGGCACCGGGGTGGCTCCGTCGGTTAAGCCTCCAACTCTTGGTTTTGGTTTCAGTTTAGGTCATGATTTCATGGACCATAAAAGATCAAGCCCTGAATGAGGCTCTCCGCTCAGTGGGGAGTCTGCTTCAAATTCTCACCCCGTGTCCCTCCCTCGACTCACAGGAACACTCTCCTCTCCTTTCCCCCTCCCCCTAAAACAAATAAGTAAATTTTTAAAAAATACTGACCCTGATAAGATCAAAGAAACAAAATTAAAACAAATGACTTTCCACAACTCAAATTAGTAAAGATTTTTCTAAATGATAATATTCATTACTTGAAAATGTCTTAACATAGTTGTTTAAAAAAAACTTGGTTCTATGCAACTCATAGAAAAATATTCATACTCTTTAATCCAATAACGCTGTTTTCATAACTCTTAAAGAAATAACACGAGGGGCGCCTGGGTGGCTCAGTGGGTTAAAGCCTCTGCCTTCGGCTCAGGTCATGATCTCAGGGTCCTGGGATCGAGCCCCACATCGGGCTCTCTGCACCGCGGGGAGCCTGCTTCCTCCTCTCTCTCTGCCTGCCTCTCTGCCTAGTTGTGATTTCTCTCTGTCAAATAAATAAAATATTAAAAAAAAAAAAAAAAAAAAAAAAAGAAATAACACGAGACCAAAGCATGACAATGTCCCCTACATTATTATATATGATAAAAATAAATAAATTTTAAAAGAATCAGAAACATTCTAATTTCCAACAGTCTGAGAACTGTAAACAAAATTCTAGCACATCTACACACTGGAGCTTTAGGGAACCACTAAAACTGATATTTATACAGGGTTATAAATAACATGAGGGAAAAGTTCATATTGTTCATTTGTTAAGTGCAAAAACACAGGAAACAAAATCATATGTACAGTGTGGTCTCGATTATGTAGAAAGAATAGGGAGGCACACCAGACCAGAAAGAAATACAGCAGAACTGCCATCTGGACCACAGAATGCTCTGTAAATACTATTTTCAATACTTTATTTTCAAAATATTCTATAAATACAGAGTTTTTATAAGAAGAAGGTCTGTGAGTTTGTTCTTAAGTTACTTTTCTAAAGGGAATAGCTGAGTAAATCCATCAGGTTCAAGCAAAATTGCAAGGCCTTTTCTTGGCTTTCAGTTCTACCATGAATGAACAAAAATATAAATCATAGATAAGAATATTGTATTTTTTTAAATGAGAACCTAGGCAGCCTTCTCTTTCTCTTCACCCCACCCAGAACAAATTTTTGCCAATCTGATACTTAATTTTGATTTGTGTATAGAGAGTTAGGTCTGGCCTGAAATATTCAGTCTAATGAGTATTATATCAATATAGAGTTAATACAGACTTTATAATATACAAATATTAACTCAGAATAATACACTCATCAGCTTTTCAGTGACCCTCTTACTCCTTACTCAGTTTATATTCCACACCCAATCATAATCATTCCCTAGCATGTACCCTCAATTCCCTTTCTCACTTTACTCTGACACACTCTCTAGGCAAAACATCACTGCTTCAAGGCAACTCTGCCCAAGCCATGTCTACACCCTTACAGGAAAATGTGGCTGGAGAAACACATACCACTCTGCCTGGTCTCACTTAACGTCATGACCATGAACCTCAGCTGGAAACTTAATGCTGCCTGGAAATCCAACTACACTTCCCTGATCCATTCACTCTCTCCTGTTTCTTGCCAACCAACCCACATCTTTCTTCACACCTGTAACATGTACTCCCCCATCTTTAATCTCAGCTGATGGCCCAGCTTCCTACCTCACTGAGAAAATTAGGACATGAGAAGAAAACTTCGGACAAAACCATCCTGTTACTTTACCTATCCGTGCACCTCTCTCAAGGCCCTCCCCTCCATTTGTCTACTGGATCTCCCTCATGTCCCAACAAGCTCCCCTCTCTACTGGATTCCTCCTAAAAGCATCATTTCTCATATATACAAACTTGTCTTTAGCCTACCTTCCCCGTCAACTATGGTTCTGTCTCTTTAATTCCCTCTGCAACAAAACACCTTGGGAGAAACACACATACTGGAGACCTACTAATCCTTTTCTCCCGTTTTCCCTCTACGCACATCAGACACCTTCTCTACCACATCAAACAGAAATTGCTCCGTCAAGGTCACCAATGACGTCCCACCAGTGCTCAGTTCTTACCTGCTCTGTCAACAGCACCTGCCACAGCTGCTCAGTCCTTCTCAGACTACCGTGTCTCCAATCTGTCATGCTGGATACCCGAGCACGCACGCTGGGTCACTTTTCCTCACACCCCAGCGACTTCACTCGGTCTCATGCTTGAAATAGCACTGCTGTCTCCTCCACGCCCAGATCCACATCTTTCATTAGCCTCATTTCAGGCAACTCCCTTCTTGACACTGCCAGTCACCGTCTTAGGAATATCCGAGACTAGATGTGTTCAAAACTAAACTCCGGATCTCTCCCATCGCACCCCACCCCTGCTTTACTTGCAGCCTTTCCCACTTCGGTCCATGGTTACCCCATCCTTCCACCTGCTCAGATCAAAACCTCCACAATCATCCATGGTTCCTCTCTCTCTGCCTCGCCACATTCCGGGTCATGGTTCAACTACTTTGAAAATACATGCAGAATCCAATCACCCGCTGCCACTTAACTGCCTGAGCTCTCAGCCACAGTAGTAAACTGCCTCCCAGTTCATTTCCTCGCTTTCTCCTCGGGCCTCTACGTTCTTTTCTCACATGCTGACAGTGCCCTGAGTAATGAAGTCCTTTATCTCTGACCCAGGACTGTCACGTCTTCTGGCAGCAATCATGAAACTGCCAGGCTAAGGTGACAGCTGGCGCACAGGGTGCAATCTCCTACTCGTCACAGTTCTTGACGACTACATGCAAATAAAAATAAATGAAAAATAGGAAATGGAATAGAATTCCTTTGACTTCTTTTAGGGCCTCCAGATCTTACACAACAAGCTTTATTTTACAAAGAATTATGATTATTTGCACGATTACAAAGGTAGATAAAGAAATTAAAAGATAACCAAGTTAAGAAAAATGGACTTAAAACTGCCAAGTAATTTCAAATTTAATTAAGAATAAATTAAGGGGCGCCTGGATGGCTCAGTCAGCTAAACATCTGCCTTCAGCTCAGGCCATGATCCAGGGTCCTGGGATCAAGCCCCATACATCAGACTCCCTGGTGAGCAGGGAGTCTGCTCCTCCCTCTCCCCACTGCCCCCGCTCTCTCTCTAATAAATAAAATCTTAAAAAAAAAGAATAAATTTATAATACAACAAAAGCTCTAATAAATTTTCAAGTGATTCCCTCCCACCCTGTAGGCTACTGACACAAAGATACAGGGTAGCACAGTTTGCTGTGTGACACGGAATCGGTCTCTCCCTGGTGAGTCTGTTTTCCCGTATAAAATAGGTTGATCTCTAAAGCACGCCCAGTCTGTAAGTACCTGACTCAGGGGAAAGAAAAATATACAGAGACTAAGGAATTTAACCTGCAGAAACAAAATTTTACACGAGCATCTCTAAGCATCTTTTTAACTGTGTTCAATACATTTCTATGAAGTTAAATATGAAAATGTTCACAAATCCAATCATTTAACATGTTAAGGGAGCTGGCTTAAATAAGAATTGATTAATGAACTAAATTCACTCCTCTTTAACTTTTTAATTCAGACTTTAACATTTAAAATTTAAAAAGCAGGACACCTGGGGTGACTAGCTGGCTCGGTCGGTGGAGCACACAACTGTTGATCTTGGGTCATGAGGTCAAGCCCCATACTAGATGTGGACGTTACCTAAAAAATAAAATCTTAAGGGTGCCTGGGTGGCTCAGGTGGTTAAGCAACTGCCTTCAGCTCAGTTCATGATCCTGGAGTCCCAGGATAGAGTCCCACATCAGGCTCCCTGCTGGGCAGGGAGTCTGCTTCTCCTGCTGGCCTCTCTCTCCCTCTCTCATACTCTCTCAAATAAATAAATAAAATCTTTAAAAAAAAAAAAATCTTAAAAAAAGCAGGTAGCACACTTATATACCAGTTCATCACCGTCTATGAAGTATACACATATTAAATGTTTAATGTATACATTTTTATACCTGTGTAGACACTTACCAATGTACTAGCTAAAAACTCCGCAAGTTCCCTAAACAATTGTACCGCTCTCATTGCCAATGACAAAGTACAGACTCGGTGGTTAAGTACCCAGTAGATAAGGCCCTTTGAGAACTTTTTTTCACAAACTGGTTAAAAGTAAGGTCCAAAGATCTATGTTTGCTGCCTTTGTTTTTATTCTGGCTTTAAAAGTTGAGGAAAAAACTAAAAAAATGAAGATACTGATCCACGAAGTCCAACATCTGGTGAAGAAGAGCTTCAGTCAAGACAAGAAAATGAAAGGGAAGAAGTTACAGAAGAAACTGAAAATTTTCCTGTAAAGGAACGACACAAGCTCAGAGACTGAAAGGATCCATGAACGCTCAGTACAAAGAAGAACAATAATCAGGCACACCGTGATGAAATTTATAGGAGATAACAAAATGGAACTAAAAGGTTCCCCCAAAATGAGGGGAACATGACATACAACTGATGGGAAACAGCAACTAACTCAGTGATGCTGCAAACTGGTCGTCCAACATCTTCAAAATTCCAAGAGCAAATTTCTTTTCAGTGTGGCATATGCGTTCCCAGTCAGTGCCTTCTTGTGGGTGCACACTTCTCGGCACCCGTGCAGGGCCACTGCTTCTGGTAAATGGGCTGTGAGGAACATGACTTGTGTCACTTCTGGGCCAAATAGTTCAGGGCCAGCGTGACCCGTCAGCTCTCCCCTGCACCTGCTGTGGTAACCCAGAGCCGTGGAAGGGACGGTGACGAGGACCTGCGGGTGAAAGCAGCCTGGATCCAAAGAGGACGCAGGAAGAGCCCAGGCGCAGTGCATACTTGGGGAAAGCAAGACAGAACTTCCATCTACCCGCGAAAATCTCAGGGTTCATCTGTCACTGTGGCGGCACCCACTCCATCCTGACTACAGCAATAACCGAGGGGCGCCTGGGTGGCTCAGCTGGTTACGCATCTGTCTACAGCTCAGGTCATGATCTCGGGGTCCTGGGATGGAGCCCCACATTGGGTTTCCTGCTCAGCGGGGAGCCTGCTTCTCCCTCTGCCTGCCGCTCCCCCTGCTTGTGTGTGCACACGTGTTCTCTCTGCCTCTGACAGATAAATCTTAAAAAAAAAAACAAATAAAACAATAACCTAGAATTCTACACACAGCCAGACTATAAATTAGATATTTGGAACATACATGCTTTCTGACAAAGACTAAACAAAACACAACAGAGCAACTCCACCTTTCTCAGGAAGTTACTAGAATGAGCTCCATTAAATCAAGGAAGTAAACTAAGAAACTGAACACAGGTAGCCTCACTCTGGAAAGAGGGAAAAAGAATCTCTAGGTTACTATTATAGTTCCTGCTGTTCAGCCTGTTTATGATAATGTCCCTGCCGCTTATGGTCTTCCCAAACACAGCTCACCCTCCAAGAGCCGGCTCAACGGTTACCTCCTCCACGAAGACACAGATCCTAGTTCCCCACCTCCCAGCAATGAATGAAAACATCACGCATCCACAGGACGTGCACTCCAGTTGAGACTCCGCTAGCCCTGCGGTCTATGACTGGGGGCCGACTGCTTCACCTCAGTCTCCCTTTCCCCAGGATCTACGCAAGGATGAAGCTGGTCAATAATCAGAAGCTTCCTTTTAATGCTCAAATGCAGTAATTCTCCAAATGCACAAAACCAGTAAAATCCTAAAATAATTCTATGTGTGTTAAATGCTTACATACTCCCACAGTCTGTGACATTTGGTAATAATATTATTCCCTAAGTATATTTTTTTCACTTTCAAAAGCAATTGTCAACAGATAAAAATGATTATTGTCATAGGGATGATATTTCCTTTAAAACCAAAATTAAGCTTTAATAAGAAACATCTCATTACTATAAACACCAAAACAAAATTCGCAAAAGGAAAATCATACTGAAGTAACAGTACACCAGTGAGAATTCACCTTACTTTACCGGTGTATTAACCCTGTTGCTTCACACATCCAGTGTTGCTGGGGTACCCAAAATAACACCTATTCCCTACAAGGACAACCATTAGCAGTTCCAAATAATAGGCTATCTAGAGCACAGGATGAATTCACCTTTCCTAAATCATTCTAAAGAGTAACATCAAATTCTTAAAATTGTTTTTGATGGACATCTTTCCCATTGAGAGCCATATAGTCCTCTGTTCTCCTTAAAGGGAAACCTTAAACACAAGCGCGCACACCAAATATAATCTCGTGCTGTCACTGAAGTGCTGTACATAGACAGGTGCCTCTTCAGATGACCAAATTTACCTGCTGCAAAACTTCAGGATGGCATAGTGACATCTTCAGGTTCACTGATGCTCAGATAAGGGTTTGTCTCCCAGGCCTTCAGAGATCTCCGTCTTCTTTCTTTCTTCTCTATTACTCAACAGTCTGCTCCCAAGGACAATGGGACAGCCACTGCTCCCCAAACATAGTCTCCAAGTGTGATGCCCTTTTAATAATTTTAAGAAAACATTTCAGTGTGATGGCTGTTAACAGTGATAAAAATATACATATATATATATATATTGCACCAGTATGAAAACAAGAGCCTGGAGTCTTGCAGAAGGCAGAGTGCCGTACCTTTCTTGGTCTACATCTCCCACCAGCTGCTTGCAGTGACCCAGTGCCAAGCAACTCAAAAGCTGCCCACATCTGTAACCCTCACGATCCCAGTAGCTGGCACCACCAATACTTCTGTGGGCTCCCACTGTCTTTCCTCTTTTATTTTCATTTTTCTTGTCCCTTTGGTCTTACACCCTGTCCCACACAGGGCTTCCTTAAGAAAAACCAAGTCTTGGGGTGTCCGGGTGGCTCAGTTGGTTAAGTGTCTGGCTTTGGCTCAGGTCACGATCTCAGTCCTGGGATGGAGCCTCCCATCGGGCTCCCCGCTCAGCGGGAAGCCTGCTTCTCCCTCTGCTGCTCCCCCTGCTTGTGCTCTATCTCACACACACACTCTCTCAAATGAACTAAATCCAAAAAAAAAGAAAGAAAGAAAGAAAGAAAGAAAGAAAGAAAAACGAAGTCTTGCATACATGTTACTGATCACCCAGGATGCTCCTTTTAGCTAATCACAGTATATTTTAAACTGATTTTTTTTTAAATTTTATTTATTTGACAGAGAGAAAGCACGAAAGCAGGGGGAGCAGGAGAGGGAGAAGCAGGCTCCCCAGTGAGCAGGGAGCCTGACGCAGGGCTCAATCCCAGCACCCTGGGATCATGACCTGAGCTGAGGGCAGATGCTTAACTGACTGAGCCACCCAGGTGCCCCTAAAGCGATTATTAATATTAGCATGTTATATTCCAGGCAATGAATCCATACATTTCTGTGCGTTTTCTCATTTAATCACCACAACAATGCTAAGAAAGGCACTATTACTATTTTACAGATAAAACAAGTAAGACCAAATTTATTTTAAAAACCTACCCTAGGGCGCCTGGGTCAGTGGGTTAAAGCCTCTGCCTTTGACTCAGGTCATGATCTCAGGGTTCTGGGATCGAGCCCCGCATCAGGCTCTCTGCTCAGTGGGGAGCCTGCTTCCCCCCCCACCCCCGCCTACTTGTGATCTCTGTCAAATGAATAAATAAAATCTTTTAAAAAATACATAAACAAAAATTGAAACCTACCCTATAAAGTCACAGAGCTGAAATTCAAACCTAGATTCGCAACCCTAGGAAAGACCGCCTTTCCCAACCAGTTAGTTATCTAGGCCTCATACTGGTCTGATTCCAAATGAGGTTTTTTTCCCTCCTGCTAAATTCCACATCACATAACTGAGAATGCCAGAGGTGCCAGATAACCATGGGTTTACCTTATCAAGCTACATGAGCGAACATCAAGGGAAATGCGCTCTGGAGTTGTTACTCTCCACACACTATAGAGAACTACACTTCCAGAAGTGATGAAGGCCTGTGCATCTTTGTGAGTGGCCGGCTGGACACCTGAATAAGCTCGGACCCACGTTATGGGTCTACAGCTGAAGACAGTACCTGGGGTACCTGCCTGGCTAGAGCATGTAACTCTTGATCTTGGGGTCATGAGTTTGGGACCCATGTTGGGAGCAGAGCTGACTTAAAAAAAAACATAAACAAACAGGAAAAAAAAAAAAAAGGTTCTCTCTGTGTAGGGTGAGTTGGGCCCTAAAGTTAACAAGAACGCTGGTCTTATTAGTGTTATGATATATTCAGCTGAGCAGATCAGATGGGAATAATAAGCAACACAAAAAGCCAACAGATTTCCACCATCTACACTGTACACCCTTGCCTTTAATGTGTACACAACAACATAAAAATGACAAGCACTTTCTGTATGCCATGTCCCTACAGGATGTGGTAGGGAGACACAGAAACACAGAGCACATTCTGTCCACGTGGGACTTTGAGGAGGAGAAAGACCAAAAGAAATAAAATAGTTATATGCTGCAGTAAATGTTATGATGAAAACATACAAACTGGTAAGACAGGACTCCTGAAGGGCCTAGAAGGAAGAGTAGTCGGGAAAGACTTCCCTGATGCCATGAACCTGGGATTGAGAGAGAATGAACTGACCCTAAGAACAACACTCTAGGCAAAAGAACTACCCCGTCACAGATGAGGAGGCCAGAAGCAGCCTGGAACGCGAGAGAACAGAAAGGCTAGAGGGTTAACTTCATGGTGAGGAAGACAGGGTTGTTCGAGATGAATGGAAGAACTGGGCAGAAATCTTGTAGCCCGTGGTAGAGAGTTTGGAGTTTACTTTAAATAAAATATATTCACAGTAACTCTGTCAGGTGGATTTATTATCCTCACTTGAGCCCCACAGGAGGAGGACATGGAGGGGATATAAAAGGTGTTCAAGGTCACAGAGCTAGTAATGTATATTAAAGATCGAACACCTCTAAAAGGTACTCACCACCCTTAGCAACATGAGAATTCAAATCTTAAATGACTTTATCTAAGTACACCCATTCTCAAAACACCAGTAAGTCCATAGGCACCTAAAAATAATTGCCCCATTAAGTAAAATTTAATGTTCGTATGCATCATCAGAGACCCTGAAGTCAGTTTAAAATGTGCCCTTAGTTCTAACGCCTTCACTACTTACCTGCTAAACCAACATCCTATACAGAATAACAAATTAACCACAAAAACATTAATGACAATTTCACTGTCGATGCAATTTAAAACACGTCCCAATGCTCTTTCGTTTTTACTCCCAGAACTACTCTTTCAATCTAGTCATAGAACAAATAAAGTTCCCCCGTTTTATGGCATACACTAGTATTATAAATTTCTCCCCTGTAAAAGGAGTAATTTTACAGAAATACTCAGGCACCACAGATGTGCCATTTCTAAAACTGGAAAAAGATTAGGGATGGGGACCAAGAACTGAAATAATCTTCACTTCCCATAAAAGATTCAACAAACAAAACAGCAAACAGTGATCTTAGTTTGGGTCATTTACTTACCTACCTACCGCTATTGAGTATTAAAATCTATGTGCACACATCCATTGTACTATATATAAATAACACTGGGTATCTGACCTCATATTCAACATATCTGTGTAAAAACCCATTCCACATGACTGCATACTTTTGAGAGAACAGTAATTGCCACAAATTGAAAAATGGACATAACATTTCCATTTTTCAGACTATATTATGACTTTTACATAAGATCACACAATTATTTCTATGAGCAAAAAAAAAGATACTTGCTATTTTTTTAAAAGATTTTATTTATTTGACACACTGAAAGAGAGCGATAGTGAGAGAGAGAGCACAAGCAGGGGAAGCTGAAGGCAGAGGGCAAGGGAAAAGCAGGCTCCCCACTGAGCAGGGTGCCCGATGTGGGGCTTGATCCCAGGACCCTGGGCGGAAGGCAGACACCTAAAGACTGGCGCCACCTAGGCGCCCCAAAGATACTTGCTATTAATAACACAAGTTTCCTGAAAACCGACCACAGTGGAGAAAAACTACCAGAGTTTTCTCTGAGGAGTGAAGTTACATAACAAGACAGTCTTAAGCAGACACTTGCTTCTGTTCCCCCCAACAGAGGGGCGTTCAAAGGAATACTCTGGATGGCAAAATGGGTAGGATCCAGTCAGTACAGCTTTTCTTCTCAGGTCATGGCACTGCCCAGGTAGGCTACAGCCCAGGTCAAGGTAACCCAAACCCCTTCCCTCCCACTCCCTATAAGGTGCTGCCTTGGGACGAGGCCACGTGACACCCGAGGGTGTGCCCCTCGGTTCTGGGGAGGCCATGTTTCAGGCCTGCCCTATCTTCCCACTAAAAGAAGGCAAAGGGGCAGTGCCAGGTACGTCCGATCAATTTAGAAGGCATTTAAACATCATAATAAAGGGAAAAATACTTCCAAAGAGATGCCGAATGGAGACCCAAAAAGGGTAAAGGCTCATCCTTAACAAGATCAAAGAGTGCAAAGCACTCGCCAAACCCCAGATAATAAGTTCTTCTGAGATTCTTTACCAAGTGGACGGTCTGTGAGCCAGCTTCCCCAAAGGCAAGGAGAAAACATTTCAGAAGGTACTGGAACCAAAGGGTTGAGGCGATATACTGTGTTTGGAACAGAGACAGATTCTGAAAGTTACCGCACCCGCGTAGATGATGCAGCAGTGAGGAAAAATTAGAAAGCCCACAGGAAAAGAGAAATATCACAGGCTACATTTTCCCGCTTTATCTGTGAAACTTGGTAAACAATACCACTGATGTTTTTAAATAAGGAGGAGTCTCCACAGCACTGAGTATTCCACTTAACATTCATTCATTCAAATAAGCTAAGTGGATTTCACGCTATTTGTTAGGGTTTTAAAAGCCAAGATAACTGTGCGCCTGCCATGGCTGAGAACACCTCCGACATCTCGTCCTGAAGTCGATGGCAGTTTACTTCTGTTTGATCACAAATATCTGTATTCCAAGAAACCCCGGCAATTAAAAACGTGTTGGGGAAACGTGTGATGTCTCGTTCACATTTTTATTGTGGTTACTACGCTCTCCGTCCTCACAGCCAGGAGCATGTTGCCTCACCCAGGACAGACGTTCGAGAAACATTTGCTCAACTGAATTCAACGTGGTCCATTTCCTTACCGGCAGCCTGAGCCTTGTCACCTATTCCCACCTGGCCCTTAATTCCAAAAAGTGGGGACGGGAACCCCAATTCCACTTTCCGACTAACTGTGAAGTTGGCATCCAGCCTGCTGCGCACATTCCAAGTTTTGTGCCAGGACCTGCCACCGAGAAATGTCAATAGTTGTGCTACATAATGAGCCACAATGGTGTCCCTGAAGTTGCCAACTCCTGAAGCAAATTGAAAATTAAGGCCTGTCTCGCTTCCAGGGGCCGTTGAAAAGCCCACAGCCCCCACATCCGTGCGAGTAAATCCCATCCAGCAGCACCGTCACGCGCGGCACACGCGGGGGCTCCCGGCGCGACCTCCCGGCGGGCGGGGGCGGCGGCGTCACCGACGCGGCCTGGGCCCTCCCGAGCCCGCGCGCCCTCCGGCCCCTGGACCGCAGCCCGAGCCCGAGCCCGAGGACCTGCCGAACGGGCCGGGCGGCGGGCTGCGAGCCGCGCAGGCCCCGCGCCGCCGCCCCAGGCCTTCGCCGAGCCCCGGCCTCTCGCCGGCGGGGCTGCGGGCAACAAAGGCGGAGGCCCGGCCCGGCGCGCCGCGGACGGGGAGGCCGAGGGGTCGGACCGGCGCTCGGCGGAAGCAGGCCTCGGCCCTCCCCCGCCCGGCTCCCCGCCCGGCCCGGCTTCCCGGACGCCGCTTCCCCCCCGCACCCCCCCCCCGCACCCCCCTCCGCCCGCGGACCCGCCGCGGCGGCCCGGGCCTCGCGCCGCCCGGACCCTCGGCTGCAGGCGCGCCGGGCGGCCTCCCCAGCCCCGCGCGCACCGGATCCGCCCCCGCCGCCCCGAGGGGAGCAGCAGCCCCCGCGGCCAGTTTCCCGGGTTACGGAGGAGAGGGCGCAGGCAGCAAAGCCCGGAGGCAGCCCCCGACTCGGCTCCGTAGACGCTCACCCGGCGGCGGCCCGCTCCGCTTCCTCGCCCAGCGCCGGCGCGACTGCCGCGCTCGTCCCTCCTCTCCCGCAACTCCTCCTCCTCCTCCTCCTTCCTCCTCCTCCTCCTCCTCCTCCAGGAGGGGCGCGCGGCGGCGCCTGGGCCAGAGCGCCGAGCCGGAGCGGAGGAGCCGAGCGGGCCGCCCCGCGCCCTCTCCTCGGCCCGCGGCGCAGGCGGGCGTCCCGGCGCGGGGGGCGGGCCGGGCGGGGGGCGTCCGGGGGCGGGGGGCGGGGCCGCGCGGGGTCGCCGGCGTCCCGGAAGGGAGAGCGGGGCCGCGCGGAGGGCGCGTCCGGGGACGCGAGGGGCAGAAAGGCGCGTGAGAGGCGTCAGAGGGCTGGGGGCGCGCGGGGTCTGGGTGCGTGCGGGAGTCGTGGAGGTGGGGTGGGGTGCCGCGGGTCGAGGAGGGGTGTTGGGCCGGAGTAGGGGGTACCGAGCCGCGTCCCGACCGGCGTCCCCCCAGCCCCCGGGCTGCTCCGGCCGCTCCTCCCGCTCCTCCCGCGCTACTTCTTGGTTCCTGCCTCCCCTCTTCGGGGGACCGGCGCGGAGAAGAAAATCGCGGCCCTTGGGCGCCGGCCCTCCCTTTGCTTCTGCGGAGGGGTGAGGGGGTGGCGACCCCGGCCTGGTCTCCGCCGGGAGCGAGGGGCCGAGGCCGGCCGAGCACGCCTGCGGGACAGGGCCCCTGTGGGGAAGCCTTGGCCACCCCTTCTCTGGCTCCCGCGTCAGATGTGTTTGCTGACCGAAAACTTACTGCTTGCTTGAAGCCATCTACTCCATGTAGTACTTTTTATGTTTTAGACCGTAGTTCGCTATTGTTTGTGCCGCCGAATTTCACGGTAGTGCGATGTGAAAAGTTTCCTGTTGGTAACTTGATTTCTTTGGAAATCGGCTGAATGTGCCACCGACGTGTAGCAATACCAGCGGATTTTATTTTGTCAATGAGAAGCCACAGGAAAAAAAATTCATTTCTCTTTTGATGAAAAGCTGTTAAAGCTAAGTGTCGTTAGAAGAAGTATTTTTGACTTTAAACGTTGTATTTCTTTAATAGGACCTTTTAAAAGAGAAACCTAAGTTCATGTTCAAGTGTGAATTTATATCTGAATTACATCTCAATAAAGCTGTTAGTTAAAAAAAAGCTCAAGTAATTGCTCTTGATTACTATAAATGTCTAATTACAATATTCATCTAAACAAAATCTAGATTAGTAATTTAAAAATTGGATTACCAGGTAATTCGATCGGTTTTTATGACTGCAGAGTATGTATGAGGCTGATGTCATCTGGTGTGTGTGATTCCCCAGACCCGGTGTTCTCTTCAGTTCTTACCTGTATTTATGAATAAACCTGCACTGTTACTGTTATCCCCATGTAAATGCTACTCAATTCTCAAATGTCTACTTGTAGTGAATGTAAACTAAATAGAATGGCCGGAGAGGTTAACAGCAATAACAAGTAATAAGAAGCAAACTTTTCAACCCCACCCCCTCTTGTTTTAAGCCCCCTCAGAAGGAGAGTGTGGTATGGATTAGTGGGGTCTATCATCTGATCCAAAGAACCCAGTAGCCCCCCAGGGGCAGTGGGCCTGACAGAGCGCTTAGCCAAGCAATGCACTGACTCCTCCAGCAGATAGGATCAAACGCTGGGCTTCTGAGTCTGTCTGAGCTGGTCAGCATCTTGGCTTCGATAGTTCATACAGCTGTGACCTTCACCAAGGTTCCTAGCTGTAATTTCAGATTCTACTTGTAAAGAAGCAGGGTGGGGATGGGGGAGTGGCTTTTGAGGTGAACTATGTCAGAGAGCTGTGAAGATTACATGAAATAATGCACAGAAAACCACTTAACTTGGTGCCTGGTCCAGAAGGATTATCATTACTAGGTAATGTATATTTTATGAGCCAGGCATTGCATTAAGTGCTTTTGAATATATAATCTCCTTTAATTTTAACAAGTATCTATAAGTTGAGCGTTATCATCTCCATATTACAGATGATGAAAACGAGCCTTCTTGAGTATAAGTAGGAAATAACTTTCACACAGCTATTATGGGGCAGAGCTGAAATTCAGACTTCGGTCTCTCTGACTCCAGAATCTGAGCTTTTAACCACTAGGTTAAAATAGTATTAGTAATGCAGCAACAACTTTAGTGTAGAGTTACTAGTGGCTGAATACACTATTAAAATCTTCCTGCTCGCCTGAATTCCAAACACTTCTTGGCAGTAAACACGAGCTCTCATCCAAGCCTTCCTCTATCAGCAGTTCAATCACCCTTTGGGGGAAATCTTATCTTTGCTTATACTCAGCACTGCTGAGAGGCAGGCCCAGGACTGAGACTCCTGTTTACACTCTTGCCCAGGATTCTCAACCTTCAGCAAGCAATGCAAACAAGGAGAGTGGAGGGGAGAAGGGGATTGACCCACCCTAGTAGGGCCCCTGGACCAGATGGTCCCTTGTGCCTGCCCCCTAAAGCCTTCTAATAAACTCCCATTTTGCTCCTGCTAACCAATTTCCATTTTCTGCAACCAAAAAGGCTATATGATAGATACATGTACTTGCTGAAAGATAATAGTAGCAAAGGGTCTTATTGAAACTCTCCTATTGAGGGAGCATGGTTCCACCTTTTCCTCCTAAAGTCATAGCTTCTAGAGCCAGAAAGACCTTTCTTGGTCAACAACATCAATATCCCCATTTTACAGAGGAAGCAGGATGGGATACAGTGGCAGACTTCCACCCTCTGAGCCCCTGGGGAAAGCTGCCCAAGTGAGCAGAATTCCACACCCATAATTTTCCTTTCTCCTTCCCATGGCCCTTCTGCTGCCTCCCGCCTTCCTGTCTTTGAGAATCCTGAGCTATCCCCCACTCAATCAAGTTCCTCATTTGGTACTTACACTGCGTTGAAGAGGGCCCCTAAAGATTCATGTCCTTCCCAGAGGCTCAGAATGTGACTTGGTTTGGAAGTGGCATCTTTGCAGATGTAGTTGAGTTAGTATAAGGTCCTACTGGAGAAGGATGAGACCCTGGTCCAACATAATTGATGTCTTTATGAGAGACGCAGAGGTAGATGCATGGGTAAGACACACAGGGAGAATGCTAGGAAGGCAGAGATGGCAGTGAAGACAACCAAGGAAGCTAAGGAACTCCAAGGATAAGCCACAGCCAGTAGAATCTAGAAAGAGGCAAGAAAGGAGTCTCCTGTGCCTTCATAGCCAGCAAGGCCCTCCCAACACCTTGGTTTTATACTTCAAGCTCTCAGAACCATGAAAGAATATATGTCTGCTGTGTTAAGCACCCAGTTTGTGCGAGCGCCTGGGTGGCTCAGTGGGTTAAGCCTCTGCCTTCAGCTCAGGTCTTGATCTCAGGGTCCTGGGATGGAGCCCCGCATCGGTCTCTCTGCTCAGCAGGGAGCCTGCTTCCCCCCCACCTCCACCCTCTCTGCCTGCCTCTCTGCCTACTTGGGATCTCTCTGTCAAATGCATAAATAAAATCTTTTAAAAAGCCTCCAGTTTGTGGTACTTTGGGGTGGTACATGGGGAATGCATCCAGGACTCCTAGGTCCACCCACCCCAGGTCGCCGTTTGCTGGAAGTTTCCTCCAATTCACGCTTCTCTTTGCAGAGTCTCCGGGTTACCAGTGTTGACCGTAGGTCCCAGTGTGCCCAGACCAGTACCGCATTATAACTGTTGTTTTGTCATCTCAAAATTGTTCCAGCTCAGACAGTAAATTTTGTGTTCACCCGGCCTTCCTCCTAATGTGTAAAATTGCGACTCAGTTACACAACATCAAAGCTCCTTGAGAACTGGACCCAAATTGCTTCTTCAGCCTCATGGTCCACTTTATATCACACTTTGCTGGGCCACACTGGGTGACTCCACTTCCAGATAGTTCCAGCTCTGTGCCTTAACTCATGCTCTTCTCTCTGCCAAGAACGGTCTTCCATTTCATCCACCCCTACCTTCTGATTATTTCTGTTTATTGAAAATCTTATCAGTCAAGTTCAGATCTGCCCAGTCAGAAATGACATCATTCTACTCAGAACCCCCACCTTGGGTTCAACCCGTTTTAAAGCACGTCGCCCTACATTGCAACAATTCTCTCTCCTCCTTTGAATGCAGATTTTTTTTTTTTTTAAGGTTTTATGTATTCACTGGACACAGAGAGAGAGAGCACAAGCAGGGGGAGCAACAAGCAGATGGAGATGCGGAAGCAGGCTCCCCGCTGAGCCCCATGTGGGGCTCGATCCCAGGACTCCAGGATCATGACCTGAGCCAAAGGCGGAAGCTTAACCCACTGAGCCCCCCAGGCGCCCCTGCTGATGCTTTGTCTTACTCATCACTGCAATATGCTACTAGTGCCTGGAGTAAAGATTTTTCACACAATAAAGACTCAAATGTTTGGTAAATAAATATGAATCCTCCATTCCTCTCTCCATCTCTTTGGGGATGGCTCAGTGACAAACGGCTTTCAAAATCCCTTTTTTTTTTTTTTTTTTTTTTTTTTTTATTTGACAGAGAGAGATCACAAGTAGACAGAGAGGCAGGCAGAGAGAGAGGGAAGCAGGCTCGCCGCTGAGCAGAGAGCCCGACGCGGGACTCGACCCCAGGACCCCGAGATCATGACCCGAGCCGAAGGCAGCGGCTCAACCCACTGAGCCACCCAGGCGCCCCTCAAAATCCCTTTTAAAGATCCACTTCCAGATGTAGGGTGTCTCGTTAGACCTTCGGGAAGGGACCAACACCTGCTTTCTGGGGAAATGTCTGTGCTATTTTGATCAGCAGCTAGACTCTGCTCACTGCGAACGGGCTGAAGTCAAAGGAGTGATGCCCACCTCCCAGAACAATGAGCTCTGAGGATTTTTAAGACCAGGCAGAAGGTCTGCGGACACCTGTTGAGTCAGGAAGGCGGCCCTGCGACAGAACACCGTTCCTGTGTAATGAGTCTGCAGCGCTGCAGGCCTCACTTCAACCGATTCTATTTCAGATCAAAGATTCCTATTTGTAGACAATTTAAAGAAATACCTCACTCTTTCCTGCCCTCTCCACTTCCACGATCCAGGGTCCCTCTGACTGCTTAGGATTGTTTCACTGTGTAAGGTAATCCTGTTGATTTAGTGCAAAAAAATTTAGCAAATACCCATTCTTATGAGAAGTTGATGGCATGAATTTGCCTCCCCAGAAATTTAGAAGGTATGTCCTGGTACAGAAAATCACCCTGTATTACCCTCGCCCCCATTAAGCCAACAATGCAAGAATGTGCTAGAATTCTTCCCTACAGTAGGCAGAGAGCCGGAACTCCTATGGCCTGCTCAGGGTAGTCTGGAACTGCCATCACAGCTTGGGGTGCCGTGCTAGCTGTGCAGAATCCCATCTCTTTGGGGCGCCTGGGTGGCTCAGTTGTTAAACATCTGCCTTGGGCTCAAGTCATGATCTCAGGGTCCTGGGATCAAGCCCTGCATCAGACTGTCTGCTTGGCAGGGAGTTTGCTTCTCCCTCTCTGCATGTTCTCTCTCTCAAATAAATAAATAAAATCTAAAAAAAAAAAAAAAAGCAATCCCATCTCTTAGAGAACCCCTATCTATGGTGGCAAGGCAGAGTGAGTTGTTGGCTCACTGGATTCAAAAGCTAGGGCCAACACTTACAGAAAAATAAACTTCTACCTATGTTTGTGATTCTAAAGCTTTATAAAGCCCTGGCAAACCATAAAAAAGAAAAAAAATACTGTGCCTCCTATGGCATTGACTAGTATTCTATATTAGAATTTTGTTCTTTTAGATTTGAAGGTCTTAAGTACAAATACCTTCCCAGAAGCAATAGCGCTTTCAGGTATGATTACCCTGTGATCCAAGTATTACTATCATATTGTTATTTGATTCTCGCGTCATTTTCAACTTTTTACGTCTAGGTGTTCCCCAATTTACCTATGCAATTCCATTCTAAGAGCTTCTTTGTAATTTATAAATTCATTTTACAATTCAATGTTTCTAAGGAAAAACTGCAGCGTCATAAATGGTCATTAGATTCCCAAATTATCTCCTCTACCCAATAAAAAAGCTTGTAATACAATTCAACTATACAACTAGAATGAATATTAAATCTTCCCGGTGATCCAATTTGCTACATGTTATGCGAAAGCTATCCTAGTCTATTAGCGGCAGGCTCTTGAGGAGTAAGTAGCAACTGGGAGCCACATGGTTCAGTGAACACATCAGGACTCAGCCCCCAGGAGGAAGGGCTTTGCAGGACCCACATGCTGGCTTCCAGTCTATGCAGGGAAACTAAAGTAGGGGTCAGAGAAAAGTCAAAATTGAAAGGAAAATGTCCCCAGTGTAAGTACGGTGTTAGGTACTGGTGTGGTATTGGGTACTGGGAGTGTGTTAGGTACCGGGAGCCCCTCGTTTAAGTATGGTGTTAGGTACTGGTGTGGGTTGAATTGTATCCCCCAAGAGATACGACTGAAGCCCTAACCCCCATACCTGTAAATGTAACTTTATTTGAATATAGAGTCTTTGTAGACATAATCGATTTAGAACGAGATCATACTGGATTCGGGTGGGCCCTATGCCAGTGACAGATTCTTGCATGAGGGAAATCTGGGGATGTGCACATGCTCTCATTCCGGAAGGCAGAGACCCAATCACGGAGACCGGTGAGCTGTAAGGAGCCAGACGGCAGCTTCCACTCATTCCATATCCAATAAGTAGTTCCTGAGCATCTAAGTCCCAGGACATAACTACGTTCCAGGGGTAGCTCGCAGCTCAGGGGGTGTTTCTGCAGATGTTAGCTAAGCACGCACTGTATTCTAGGCATAGTTCTTCGTGTGGTCGG
This sequence comes from Meles meles, assembly GCF_922984935.1. Classification (NCBI taxonomy): domain Eukaryota; kingdom Metazoa; phylum Chordata; class Mammalia; order Carnivora; family Mustelidae; genus Meles; species Meles meles. Next base: position 88,810,517 of record NC_060077.1, on the reverse strand, counting down.
TGAAAGTGATCGTAAAGGGTCTAATTTAGTGGGAATGGGGGAGGAGAGGGGAGGAAAGAGTTGACACTAAATAATTAAGCAAATAAACAGAAAAGTCTAGATTGTAAATGGGCTACAAAAGCAATAAAATGGGTGACGAGGAAGATAGTAACTGGGGGAGGGTTGGTGGCCCTTGTGTAAGAGTCAGTCCAGGAGGGCTGCTCCGAAGAAGTCATCCTTGCTCTGAAACTTAGAGGATGAGGATGAGAAAAAAATGTGAAGGTCTAGGTAGGGAAGACTTCTGGGAAAACCTCCACGGTGTGACAGAATTTGGCATATTTGAGGAAGAAAGAAGACTGGTGTGGCTAGAACATGGTAACGGGTAGGTGGGAGATAAAGGCAGAATGGGGGGCCATTGAAAATCATTTCAGCCTTATAGGTAGGGAGATTTAGTTTTATTCTAAGAGTGATGGGAAGTAACAAGGGGATTTAATCAGGGGTTGGTGCCAACTGTCTCCTTGCTGCACGGAGAACGGATTTTTCTCCGGACAAGGTTAGAAGTAAGAAGAGTAGGAGCCCAGGTGAAGGGTGATGGCAGTTGGGACTGCGTCGGAGGTCACGGACGTCAACTGCATTGATGGGGTTGGCCTTAGGAATTGAACAGGAGAGTACAACGAAGTGAAGAGCGAGATGAAGGGGTTTTGGTGACTATAAAACATATCCAGAAACTCTTTGACACTCTCCTCCCCTTGAATCCAGGCTAGCATGACTCCCTTTAAACCAACAAGGCAAACTTATTTCATATAAAGTTTAGGCAACATGGGGATCTTCACAAAATGAAGATGCGAAGAATTGGTGAAACCTGCGTGTTTCCACACGAAGTATGAGGGACAGTGAAAAGTCGTGGCAAGACACCAGAGGACGAAGAGTTTGAGTGTAGCAAACTGGAGGAGTCTTAGCAAGGTGTTCGGACTCCTCCAAGTGTCCCTTTATCTCTGGAGATAACGATGCTCCTTTCCTCTGGGATACGGAGGACACCTCTGACCTGCTTCACATGTAGGTCAGAAAGTCTTTCCTGTGTTTTACGACCTGCTTTGGGCAAAGCTCAGAAAATTCTTCCTGCTTATGCCATTTCTCAAATTTCTTCAGCTTCAAAATCTTCAGTATGTCAAGGTGCCATATTTTGGGGTAGGATGTTCTGAACTCATCAAGAAAAGCCTAATTCCACCGGGCACCTGGGTGGCTCAATCATTGGGCATCTGCCTTTGGCTTGGGTTGTGACCCCAGGGTCCTGGGATTGAGCCCCGCATGGGGCTTCCTACTCCGAGGGAAGCCTGCTTCTCCCTCTCCTACTCCCCCTGCTTCTGCTCCCTCTCTCGCTGTGTCTCTCTCTGTGAAATAAATAAATTAAATCTTTAAAAAAAAAAAAGAAAGAAAAGCCCAATTCCTTACCAGAACTTTTGTGTCTCTGCTGCTATCTCTTCAAAGGATATAAGCCCAAAGTGTAAAAGAAAAACTTCCCTTCTGACCTCTTAAATTATAATCCTGCACATTAAACTGACAGAAGACAGAATAAGAGGCAAAAAGGCATGTAATTTTTTTTTTATTAATGTTAATATTTTTCTGGGCATAGGGGCTTCATGGAAAAGAAGTAGAAACCCAGGGGCACCTGGGTGGCTCTGTTGGTTAAGCAACGGATTGTTGATTTCATCTCAGGTCACGAGGTCAGTGTCCTGAGACGGAGCCCCCGGGGAGGGCTCTGCACTGGGCGTGGAGCCGGCTTGGGGTTCTATCTCTCCCTCTCCGTCTTCCCCTCCTCCCTCCTCCCCACTCATGCCCCCCACTGCAAGCTCTCTCTTTCTAAAAATAAATAAATAAATAGATAAATAAAGTAAAAACCCAAGGAAGCATTTAGAGTTGGGCTTATATACAATTTTAAGAAAGGGCAATAAATTGTAGAGAAATAACCAGGCAGAGGAAGAGGGACTGGGCTCAAGGGCTGTAAATTGTGGGAAGGGGACCAAGAAAGGCAAAGTCATTAAGAGCAAGGATTTTTATCCGTTTTGTGTGTGTTGAGTTTGAGGAGTTCTTTATAGATCCTGGATATCAAACTTTTGTCTGTACTGTCATTTGCAAATATCTTCTCCCATTCCGTGGGTTGCCTCTTTGTTTTGTTGACTGTTTCCTTTCCTGTGCAGAAGCTTTTGATCTTGTTGAAGTCCCAAAAGTTCATTTTCGCTTTTGTTTCCTTGGCCTTTGGAGACATATCTTGAAAGAAGTTGCATATCAAAAAATGGGCAGAAGATATGAACAGACACTTCTCCAATGAAGACATACAAATGGCTATCAGACACATGAAAAAATGTTCATCATCACTAGCCATCAGGGAGATTCAAATTAAAACTACATTGAGATACCACCTGACACCAGTTAGAATGGCCAAAATTAGCAAGACAGGAAACAACGTGTGTTGGAGAGGATGTGGAGAAAGGGGAACCCTCTTACACCGTTGGTGGGAATGCAAGTTAGTGCAGCCACTTTGGAGAAGAGTGTGGAGATTCCTCAAGAAATTAAGAATAGAGCTTCCCTATGACCCTGCAATTGCACTGCTGGGTATTTACCCCAAAGATACAGATGTAGTGAAAAGAAGAGCCATCTGTACCCCAATGTTTATTGCAGCAATGGCCACGGTCGCCAAACTGTGGAAAGAACCAAGATGCCCTTCAACGGATGAATGGATAAGGAAGATGTGGTACATATACACGATGGAGTATTATGCCTCCATCAGAAAGGATGAATACCCAACTTTTGTAGCAACATGGACGGGACTGGAAGAGATTATGCTGAGCGAAATAAGTCAAGCAGAGAGAGTCAAGTATCATATGGTCTCACTTATTTGTGGAGCATAACAAAGAACACGGAGGACATGGGGAGATGGAGAGGAGAGGGAGTTGAGGGAAACTGGAAGGGGAGATGAACCATGAGAGACTATGGACTCTGAAAAACAACCAGAGGGTTTTAAAGGGGCAGAGGGGGGGTGGTGGGAGGTTGAGGAACCAGGTGGTGGGTAATAGGGAGGGCACGTACTGCATGGAGCACTGGGTGTGGTGCAAAAACAATGAACACTGTTACCCTGAAAATAAACAAATTCACTAAAACAAACAAACAAAAAAAGAGTAAGGATTTTTTTTTTAAAGATTTTTAAAATTTATTTATTTGACAGAGAGAGATCACAAGTAGATAGAGAGGCAGGCAGAGAGAGAGAGAGAGGGAAGCAGGCTCCCCGCTGAGCAGAGAGCCCGATGCGGGACTCGACCCCAGGACCCCGAGATCATGACCCGAGCCGAAGGCAGCGGCTTAACCCACTGAGCTCTCTCTGTCAAAATAAATGAACAGAATCTTTAAAAAAAAAAAAAATTCAAGAGTAAGGATTTTTAACCAGACTCCTCCCCTCCTCTCCCCTTTCCTCCCACCCTCTCACCCCCTCCCTTCTCCTCTCAGTGCCTCTTTGATCCTCCTGGGAAGAACGCCCTACAAATGGAAATGTATATCACCTTCACAGAGGGAAAATGCGCCCTGCTTTTAGGCAGAAAAAAGGAAGGCAAAGAGCTCCTCCTGTGTCTGCCATTTCCGATTACCTTCAGCTCAGAAGCACCTATCGATAGGACGCCTAAGTGGCATATCATATCACGGGGTGCCATACACCGACCGCCTCCCAAAGTTCAAACCGCTGCACTGGCAACAGTTTTCCTGCCTTAGAGTTTACTATGCAGCTGGATTCTTGAGAATGACGTCACAGATTACAGAATACCTTAAATTTGCTGAAAGTCAGATTTATCTCAGAGAAAATACTGCAAGGGGCAGACATTGGAGCTATTAAAAAAAAAGTAATCTTATATCCCTTAGTGAGCAACCCAAGACAAACACATAGAATGTCAGTAGTAATACATAAGGCCACCAGTCAATGACTAGTAAAGCATTCATACTAATTATAATTTATATGGAAGTAATTTTACTCTTTTAGTTAACAGCAGGCCTATTTGAAAGGGAGGAGATGTGTGCTCAGGCAAGGGAAAATATTGGTCATGCAAACATCTTGTTGCGTAACAATAAGGAACAGACCTTTGGTATTGGTATGTGTAAAATTTCCTATCCTGAGTCACATCTCAGCAGTGGCCAGTCGAAGGACTTGAGATCAAAAGGCGCTCTCTTTGAAGGAAGTGTAGAAATGTTTTCAGTGAATGGTTTCCCCACCAGGATCCATTTTCATGGCCCTTTGGTTCTGAGTTTTGGTGCAGGTTGGGAACAATGGGTGCTAAGTACCCTCACACTGAGTGCTAATCTAGGCCAGGCTTGCAAAAGGAGTGGCTCCAAACCTGTTTTGCCTGAATTAACCAACCCACCCAGCTTCAGGGTACAAAAGAAAAGAGGCTGTGTGTCCTGTCCTTCCATGAGGGAAAAGGAGTTGTTTCCTCCCCCATTTAAGGCCAAATGGTTGATGAGGGAGCAGAAGGCTGGCTGAGGACAAAGCAAAAGCTGGCACCTTGCACCCCCTCTCAATCCTCTCCCCTCTGTAATATGTGTAGCATTCCTCAGGCACCCCTGACCATCATAAACAAATAGTTCCCCTTGGTTTACAAATGTCCTAGAGATCTACAAACAAAGAAGTTACCTTGTGCTATTGATAACACAACCCGGGGCAGCAGCTTTTTCTGCCCAAGGGTCCTGTCCCCGCGCTTTAATAAACCACCATTTTGCACCAAAGATGTCTCAAGAATTCTTTCTTGGTCATCGGCTCCGGACCTCAGCCCACCGAACCTCACCTAGGTTCTAGAACTTCATCATGGTGACAAGCTTCAAGAAAACCAGCGAGTCTGATCTGGGGCTTGGTAGGGGTTGCTGGGGGCCTGATGTCACGTTCACACATGAAAATGCTGAAGGATATGGACACACTAGGGCTTCTAGACCCAGTAGCGAAACAGAACAAAAGACTCACAACACCTCTGGAGTGTGGCAGGCTGAGGGTATGGGAACCACCTGAGGGCTTTGTGGGCCTGTAGACAGAGCTGGAATCAGGTGACTTACAAAGGACTCTGCCCTAGAGGGTGTTAAAGAGAAAAATTATTGTGATGCTTGTTAAGACAGTAAGGGAGACTTTCTTGTGATCTTTGTAAAGACAACTGTAACAGCGGAGAGAGACTGGCTTCACTCTGAACACAGCAAAGACCGCTGAGGCTTTATAGCCCACAAGCAGAGTGAAGGCGGCCAGTGGATGGAAAATTACTAAGTGGAAATAGGACTAAGTGGAGGGAGTCTTCCTAACTCATCACCGTCTCGTGAGGAGACCCAAGCTACCCACAAAGAAGCCCAAGTAGGCAAGAACTGAGGCCTCCAGCCAACAGCAAGCACCACATGGGTGCGCCATCTTGGAAACCCTCGCCCTACATCAGCCTTCAAAGGACCCGCAGCCCAGCCCATGTCTTGCCTTCAAAATCGGAAGAGACCCACACCAGACCCACAGAGCCAAACTACTTCTGAGTTCTTGGCCCAAAGAAACTGAAATAAAATGTGTTTATTGTTTTAAATCACTAAGTTTTGGGGTGATTTGTTATGTAGTAGAGAAGTAATATACCCCATTTTACAAATAAGGAAAATAAGGCACAGAGAGGTTAAATAACTTGTTGGTGTCATGCAGCTCTAAGTGACAAAATCAGGATTTGAACTCACATCATCTGGTTTAGCGTGCCTCTTTAACATAACCATGCCTTCGCCATGGAAAGAAAGTGAGATGTGATGCTCAGCATGGAGATGGATGGGACCTCCAGGTGGCCAACAGGTATGTGAGTGTGCTCATGTATCTTTGACCACGTTTTTAGTCTTTTATTTTTCAGAATTTTGAATAGACTTTTATTTTTAGAGGAGTTTTGGGTTCACCCCAACATCGAGCAGAAAATATTGATCATTATTTTTTAACCATCAAACCTTTGCATGTATTTGAACTTATTCGGTAGCCGATAATAATTGAGTATTTTATAATAAAGATTCGTCTGTGCTCTTTACACTAAAACTATTTTTGTGAAAGAAATGTTTTCTTTTATGATTTACTCTCTTCATTCATTTTCACCTGGCTTTTATGATTTCTTTTTTTTTTTTTTAAAGATTTTATTTATTTATTTATTTGACAGAGAGAGAGATCACAAGTAGGCAGAGAGGCAGGCAGAGAGAGTGAGAGGGAAGCAGGCTCCCCGCTGAGCAGAGAGCCCGACGCGGGACTCGATCCCAGGACCCCGAGATCATGACCCGAGCCGAAGGCAGTGGCCCAAACCACTGAGCCACCCAGGCGCCCGGCTTTTATGATTTCATTTGTAATAGGCTGGATGCTTGATTTAAATAACCGAATGAAGGGGCGCCTGGGTGGCTCAGTGGGTTAGGCCGCTGCCTTCAGCTCAGGTGATGATCTCAGGGTCCTGGGATCGAGTCCCGCATCGGGCTCTCCGCTCTGCGGGGAGCCTGCTTCCCTCTCTCTCTCTCTGCCTGCCTCTCTGTCTACTTGTGATCTCTCTGTCAAATAAAAAAATAAATAAATAACCGAACGAAGTACTAACATTTTAAGAAAATAATACTCAACATCCACTTGTGAGGGTTCAAAATATATAAACTGCTTAATCTTTCAACCTTACTTATGTCCTTATAAAAAGACGCTGCACGCCCTGCTGGGTGCTTGGTCTCATCTGTCTTCCACATTCTCATGTATAATTACATGAGAAAGGGAGTGAGGGGAGCAAACCAGTTTCCAACGCTATCTCATTCCTAAACTTTCGATCAAGAGGAGCTGGGAAGGTAGAGTTAACTTCTAACTATCTATTAATAAGTATCACAAGACAAATGCTAAGTAAGCCAACTGCATACATCTTTCCCCTCTCCCTTCATTACCCCTAGGTTGTCAACTTGAAAAAGTATGACTTCAAATGAGACCCAGAAATAGAAGAGGCTGTGCACCAGCTTAGGAAAAGTACTCGGCAAAAGACAAGTCTTTGTTATATAAGGAAATAAATGAGCGCTGATCAAGAAACACCAATTTAAATATTATCTTTCCGTCGGGACATAGGGTATGCTTCATTACAAGAGCAAACCAACATCTATTAAAAATAAGTAATTTGGGGGCGCCTGGGTGGCTCAGGGGATTAAGCCGCTGCCTTCGGCTCAGGTCATGATCTCAGGGTCCTGGGATGGAGCACCACTTCGGGCTCTCTGCTCTGCAGGGAGCCTGCTTCCTCCTCTCTCTCTGCCTGCCTCTCTGCCTACTTGTGATCTCTCTCTCTGTCAAATAAGTAAATAAAATCTAAAAAAAAAAATAAGTAATTTGGAGGTACCTGGGTGGCTCAGCCGCTAAGCGTCTGCCTTCCGCTCAGGTCATGATCCCAGGGTCCCTGCTTGGCAGGAAGCCTGCTTCTCCCACTCCCCCTGCTTGGGTTCCCTCTCTCGCTGTGTCTCTCTCTGTCAAATAAATAAATAAAATCTTTAAAAAAGGTAATTTTGACTGAAAGCTTTTGAAATGGTTTTCTAACAGATCCTCCCTCTACAATGTTGCTGAATGTGCATAAACTCGGGAAAAATCTGGCAACTCCGGGATTTAACTTGGAAAGAAAAGCCATGGAAGACCTGGGGAGCCATTAAGGAAACATCAGTGTGATTCAGATTTCCTCCTGTCATTGACTGTTCACAGGTTCGGCTGTGTTTGAAAACAGTTCTGTAGGGATTGGGGGGGCGGGGGGAGACGATAGCAGCCCAAGCTCTCAGCTCTCCTTCGGCATATCAGTGAGCTCCCGACAGGTGCCCCCTGCACACAGATGCCCCCTGCACACAGAGTATCTCTGGGCTGTGTCAAGGCTGAGTGTCGAGTGGCAGCAGGATGAACATGTTATTTCCAACAAACGGCTGGGGGTGGGGGGAGTACTTAAGTCTTTATTTCTCGGCGGTACAGAGAAATAGGCTTCACTTTTAGATAGGCTGAGGACAGACCAGCCACACACACACATAAAAAAAGTTGAGGAAGCAGAGAAGGATAGATCCAAATAGAAAGTCTTCCTACGTGGGCCCATGGGTTGTCCCAGGGCATTCCTGAGGAAAAGGCCAAAATGCCCCTCAACAACTGACTTCCGCTCTGTCAAACCTTCCTGGTTTCAGGTTCCAGGTTCCTTGGGAGTCCCTCACGGAAGCTGTGACATCCTTGGGTAGGGCCGGCGGGGCCCCTGTGTAGGAGAGATGCTGCCTCGACTTCTCTGCCTGTGAGGCTTGCTGGCTTGATGCGGGTGGAGAGATCCCGGGGAGGAAGAGGGCAGCGGGCAGCTGGTGAGATGTACACGCACCAGAGAAATGGGGGGCACCTGCCGGGGGCTGCACGTGCTCTCCGAATGTCCTGGTGTCTTAGCAAATAAAACACATCACGACAGGTAGAAAGACCCCGAGGGACATCTACCTATTGAGTCATTTGGCATTTCCTCAAAATGTGACACCCAAAATGTGTCACAGGATTCTATGACTGACTGCGAACTTCTTCGGTAGGGTCTGCAAGAGTCGTTTAAAAACACAAACTTAAAAAAATTAAAAAAAATAAATAAAAATTAAAAAATTTAATAAATCAAAAAAATAAAAAAGTTTAAAAATTAAAATAAAATAAAAAAACAAAAACACATCCTGCGGGACGCCTGGGTGGCTCAGTCGTATAAGCCGCTGCCTTCGGCTCAGGTCATGATCCCAGAGTCCTGGGATCGAGTCCCGCATCGGGCTCCTTGCTTGGCAGGGAGCCTGCTTCTCTTGCTGCCTCCACCTGCCTCTCTGCCTGATTGTGTGTACTCTCTCTCTCTTTCTGGCAAATAAATAAAATCTTTAAAAAATAAATAAAAACAAAATAAAAACACATCTTGGTTTGCAACGACGTCCTGTGCCCCGAGCCGTCCTGCCGGAGACGCAGCCTCCAGCCTTCTGTGTCCTGCGCTGTGTGCTAGAGGCTGCGGTCCGCGACGGCATCGCTCCGGCTTCCTCGCCCGCTGCGGTCCTGGCAGGTCCAGCAACGCCGGGGAAACCTGCGGCGCGTGGAGACCCAGAGCGGAGCGCAGCCGGGGCGAGTGCTCCCTGCCCGCTCCTCGCCGTGCGGCGGTTTCCGCGGGGACCGCCTTCCTTGGCTCTAGGTTTTGGGAGATGCTTCTAGCCCCTCCATCTCACACCGGGGCTGTTCCCTCCTCTTGCCTCACCCGGGCAGCTGTGGTGGCAATGGCTCTGTGTGGCCACCGGGTCCTGGGTGGCATCGTCCCTTGTGAGTCCTGAGCTCCGCTCACCACTCCTTGCACGGTCTCTTTCTTAAGCTTTTTTTTTTTTTTTTTTTTGGTTAAAGCCTTTCGGTCTGCCTTCTGTTCTGCCAGCGCTCTGCTATAGCACCGCTTTTTTGCACCGCAGGCAAATGGATGCAGTTCAGGTCTGGAGCTTGGAGGAGTCTTGCTGGAGCACACATTCCAGAACCAGGCTGTCGTTCCATTTTCGGGATAAGCCCTAAGCATACTCTGCTGGCCTGGCAATATGCTCACTTGGCGAGGCTGGACATTTCTCAGAATTCTGGGCCCTGTATATTTCTGGTTGGAGGGGGGAGGTTGGGGGAGCCACAGAGACATCTGCAAAAGGGAAGTGAAGCGGCGGTTAGATTATTCCGATGCTCAGGAGATCAGTGGAGAGGCACAGGCTTTGGGGCAGCTCACCCATTTGGTTGCATTTTCCTGCCGGCTCGCCTTGCTGGTGCGGGCGTTCTTCCACACCCTCCCTGTGCTGCTCTGATGCCTGGGCCTGGTGTGTGTTTAGCTTGAAGGCAGAAAGTGCCAGCTTCCCCTGAAGCACCAGCATAGAGCGATGGGCACTTAGCAGGTTCCAGTCTGTCTCTGTGGGCTCCAGCTCCTGCCCCTCGACTTCCAGATTCCCTGACACTTTTCCGGGTCTGGTCTTCCCTTCCTGCCTATGGCCCTGCGACTGAAGACCACATAGCAGATAGAAAGACCTGACCGAGACCGCCTAACCAGCTCCCATGATTGTGCAAGGTCAAGCCATACAATACACCCATGTTCTATAACAAAGAATATATATGGTGGTTTTGCGTCTCTAGTAAAACCCCCACATATTTATACCATTCTTTTATCTGCCCTATTTAGCTTCCCTTTTATCTCCCCTACATGTTAAAATACTTCCCGTTACTTTCTTCTTTATTAACGCCATTTCAACTACAATTTCAGAGCCTCATTACCTTCTAAAATATCTTAGAAATAACACTGTGGAATGGTATTCTCTCTGAGAACATAATTAACTAATTAATGTCAATCCAAATGCCTGCTTTGAGGCCATTAGCATCCGCACAGAGGCTAAGATTTGGAAATTGAAATAAAATTCAAATTAGCTATTTTTGTTATTTCTCAAGCCATTTTATGGTCGTTATCAGGTTTTGTGAAAATATTTAAAAAATCATTAACTTATAAATTTTAAATGACCTGTGCATTTTGCTTATCCATATTAATGCCATTCTCTCTCTCTCTCTCTTTAGTTTATGAATGTCTAAATTGGTCAGAAAATTGGTGTTATCTATCCTTCTATTAAACTACTTCTAGTAAGCAACCTGCTGTGATTCCAGTATTTTATCAGTGGAAGGTGAAGACCTTTTATTGGGCCAGTGAAAATCCCTCCGCAGGAGCTCATTTCTGATTGTGACATTCATTGCAAACACAGACAAGTTTCCTTCTCTCCATATAGAATCTTTTCCACATATTTGAAACTCATTATTATGTCGCACATGTTCTTCATGTGTGTGCATGGGAAACAAAGGGTCTTAATTAGGGTTTTTTTTTTTTTTGATGTTTTAGAAGTGGCTATTTTTCTTATTTTCTTTCTTATTTTTTTCTACCTTATTTTTCTTTCTTTATTTTTCTTATTTTCTTTCTCTTTTTGGAATTTATCCTTCGAAGTTCCAGCTCTAATGCATACAGTATGTTCACTGTCTGATATCCATCTCAGACAGAAAATGTGACAATGCATTGGGTAATAACAGTCAGAACAAATTATGTCAGAATTTTCTTTCCTCTGAATACCTTTGCTTTTTAAATTATTATTATTTTTATTAGCATATAATGTATTACTTGCCCCAGGGGTACAGGTCTGTGAATCGTCAGGCTTACACATTTCACAGCACTCACCATAGCACAGACACTCCCCAACGTCCATAACCCAACCACTCTCTCCACACCCCAAAACCTTTGCTTTTATGGACCACGTGCTATTTGGTCCATAAGATATTTGTGTTTATTTGTGTAAAATATTTGAATATTTTTATATCAGTAAAGAAAAAATATTTTCGGAAAAATAAGTATGATAAACATGACCAACATATCTAAGAATCACAAGACAGTTCATTCATGCCAGAAAGGAATAAAAGAGAAAAAAAGGTCGAATTTTAATCCATCAGTGTGTGAAATGAACTGCGTGTAACACAGTATTTGGAATCCAGTTATACCTCAAAAGCTTTTTATATTCCCCAACCTGAAAGACATTCTTTAATGTAACAATTAAAATGTGAGTTTCTTTACTGTGCGAACTCCCTCTTAAGAGATAAATAAGAACATTCATATTAATAAGATATGCATTCTCTTATTTAATTAAATGTCATCCATAATGGAACTCATCAATTTGAAGAGGATAATGGACTTGGGTAATGTTAGAATGTTAGACCATCACAGAAACGAAGCCCCCAGAAACTAAGAAGAAAGCCAAGACTTTCTTCTAATTTTAAAAATCATTTTCTAAATCATATACATAAATTGGCACAATGCTCATTTTAGTTCAAAGATGTTTATTTTAAAAGTAATTGGCACAGAAACAGGGCAATGTTCTATCCCACTAATTTTATAGTCCTGGAGAGTTCACTACAAACAGATGAAAAGCATGGTCAGTAATTTCCTGAGCCAGAGCTAAATTTGTAATTAACGGAATTTGTTTAGATGGGGTGAGAGAAAGGGAGAGAAATAAGTAAGTGCATAAGAAAGCGACCTTGAACCTTCCATAGTAAGATGTACTTTTAACAAATTGACTTCATTTTATTATGATTTTTATGATTAATTTTAACAAATTGACTTCATTTCTATGAGACATATTCCATAATTCCATAAAATATGGGTTAGCTTAATAAACATTAATGTTAATAATCATAGTGATTACCAAGATTTTTAAAAATCACTGGAATTTCTGTTTTCAATGTGGATAGAAATGAAGGAATCATTCATCTGATGAATTTTATTCCTTGCCTAATGTGACAATTATTGGATATTTCAAGGAAAAGAAATCAGTATTTCAAGAGAAGATGAAAATTAAAAATTACCAGGTGATACTTAGATCTGGAATTCCTAGTGAAATTCAAATTAATTAAAGGCAAAATGCTAATTATCTCTCCAGGAAAAAAAAGAAATTAAATTATCCTTTTTTTTTTTTTAAAGATTTTATTCATTTATTTGACAGAGAGAGCTCACAAGTAGACAGAGAGGCAGGCAGAGAGAGAGGGGGAAGCAGGCTTCCCGCTGAGCAGAGAGCCCGATGCGGGGCTCCATCCCAGGACCCTGGGACCATGACCCGAGCCGAAGGCAGAGGCTTTAACCCACTGAGCCACCCAGGCATCCCTAAATTATCCTTTTAAAAACTAGGATTATTTTTTTATTCCATTTGAAATGGACTTCCGTATTTTCTATTTTTTAAAAATATTTATTTATTTATTTTAGGGGAGGTGATGGAGGCAGAGGGAGAGGGAGGGGGAGTCTTTAGCAGACTCTGTGACCAGCCCAGAACCTGTCCCAGGGCTCGATCTCACGACCCTGAGATCGCGACCTGAGCCCAAATCAAGAGTCCGTTACTTAACCAACTGAGTCACCCAGGAGCTCCAGTATTTTCTGTTTTTTTAAACACTGAAATGAGTCTTTCACATATTGTGACAATATTAAACATATTCGTTTTCTTGGATCAGATGCCTAGCATTGGAGTCCAATTTTAATATAAAGTTAAAATTATTTGTATATCCACTTTCAATCCCCGATAGCTAAAGCATGCCTATTAGCTCTTTAACTGTCTTAATATCCTAAAATAAACAGAACGGACACTTAAGTGCATCAGTTCAAGTATATTTGTATGTCTCTACAATTTCAACCTCATACCTCACCCTTAGTTTTCAGCAGCGCTAACACAAGAGAAATTGCAGGTGTTGCACTAAGTGATTTTCCTACTTGAATTCAAAGACAATGATGGTGTTGTTCTAGGTTTAGGAAAATTTATGGCCAGTTTAGTGTTCTAAGTCTGTACAAAAATAGTCATTGGGGGGCGCCTGGGTGGCTCAGTGGATTAAGCCGCTGCCTTCGGCTCAGGTCATGATCTCAGGGTCCTGGGATCGAGCCCCGCATCAGGCTCTCTGCTCCGTGGGGAGCCTGCTTCCTCCTCTCTCTCTGCCTGCCTCTCTGCCTACTTGTGATCTCTCTCTGTCAAATAAATAAATAAAATCTTAAAAAAAAAAAAAAAGTCATTGGACTTCTCACTGGTGTTTAACTTTATGAAGTAACAGTGTGTCAATTTTACTGCACGAATTTTCACTCCAGAGTACAATAGCAATGCTAAATTTTAACACACACCAATCTATTTTCAGGATTGTCTGCCACGAAATTACTGATTGAGCCTTCGGTTGGACCCTGTTCACTGACTCCTTCTCTCTCTGCATAGATTTATAGGTCTATCAAACATCACATAAAGCTGTTCATGTGGGAATGCCATTTAATGCGGCTGCACGGCCCGTGTTACAAGGTAATGATGTTAAAATTTTAAAAGCAGGTTTCAAGAACAGGACTAACTTCAACATTTTTTCCTTTAAAATATTGGAAAGCCTTGAAAATAACGACTTATTAAAAATGTATAAAAATTAAACTTATAACAGTACATCAAAATATGCATTGTATAATGCACTAAATGTGCACTAAATATGAAAGGCTTCCTTTTAAAATTAATCACGTATTGCCATGTATTATATTTTCATGCTTCTACAATACTAATTCATGGTCAGAAAGCACACTAGAAAGTTTAAGAATTTTGAAGAAACAAGCATTACAACTTTGTACTTTGTCTGAATTTCAAGATAATTCTCCCTAAATGTACTCCATGTTTACTTTTTAAAAACAGCTTCTTTTGTTACTTTGATGAATGAGTTGCTTGATATTCAGTAGTTTATGAACCTCTTGGAAAGGGAACCAGCATCATGAGGCATAAGGCATGGTTTCACTAATGACAAGTGATGTCACACTAACTCTATTTCTTTCTTAAAAAGTGTGACTAAACGGGTCATTAAGGGCCTCACTGCAGATCCAGAGTATCTGGACTTCAGCAAAGCATTTGACAAGGTCCTCATGTGATATCTTTGAAGATTTGGTAGAGAAATGTTAGCTTGAGGCAAGGGTGGTTTGATAGATTGAACTCTGGCTGAATGATCATGATCAAGAAATGTCAGATGACCGCAATCAAGGGCAAGCTTTGTCCTCAGTCCTTTGCTGATCAAATTTGTTAATAACTTGGATAAAAATATAAAGCCCCTTAGATTGGTAGCTAGTATATAAAACTGAACAGAACATTTGGGCAATTGGATTGAATTTACTAAACTGGCATCGAACACAGTAAGTTCTTGATCCTAGTTTAAAAAATAAAATCGGACAAGTTTGGTTGGAGGATATTTAGCTCAGCAATTTTAGTGAAAATATGAGCCAAGAGCAAGATGTGACCTTAGCAAAGCTATGCTGACCTTCAGCTGCGTTACTAGCACCATAACATCCAGAGTGAAGAAGGCAATTGTCTCAGTCCACTCGGTAAGACCTCACTGGGAAAACTGTATTTTCTGGATGCAAACTGGAGCTTATTCAAGAGATAGTGACCAGAACGGTACAGGAATTTCAAAACATGTGATACGAGAAATAAAGAAATGGGGGTTGTTTAACAGGGACACAGGAAGACTGAGAAAATCTAAAATCATGGTTTTAAAATACTGGAAGGATAGACAGGAAAAGAAGGATTAGACTCACGTGTAGCGCAAAGAGGTAACACAGATCACCCACTGGAGAGATGCGGAAAAGCACTTGCATAGACTGTGAGCTTATCAATGTAGAGGACTGATGGAGTTTGAAAATCACTGCATTGCAACTGCTCTTGACATCACTGAGTCAGGCAGGAATGACTCCTGGATGCCGCAGCCAGGAGAGCAGGATTGGCGGGAATCAGGAGATCCACATGGCAAGTGTCGATGCACAGGCTGCCGCCTGCTATCATGCTTCTTCTGAAGCCACAGTTTAGTTCCAACGTGACTGATGTATTAGGGAACAGTTTGAGCATAACTCAAATTGGGTGTAACACTTGCTGATGCATGACCTCATTTACCAGACCCACCTTCCTGACACCCACATGCAAACTGCAGGCTTTTGGGGGAGAAAATGCCCTATTTCTATAGTGTTTATGTATTTCTTATCCATTTAGCATGCGTAAAACTGATTTCTTGCCATTTTCACTGGGTTTCCATTTTATTATTATTATTATTATTATTATTTGTGATTTGTGCCTCTAACCCCAGGTCCTCCTAAACCCTGTGGTTTTTTATTTTGTAATTTTGCATAGCTGATGATTTTTAGGAGAACATTTTCTAAGTTATAAATGACTCACTGTACTTCCTAAACACAAAGTTTAAAAGGACCCACAGTGGAATGATCTGGCTGTCTCTGCCTTATGTGACATGTCTTAGAATGATCTAACATTATGTACTTCTTGGTGGGATGCGATACGAAGTACACTCATCACCTACAAAATAGCCGGAAATATGTAAATGGAATCTCACCAAGCCTTTCCACTTAAATAAAATGGAATCTATGTTTCCATATTCACATTCAAGATCCGCACATCACTGTCAAGTAGCACAAACAATCCATTTCACTTGAAAACACAAACTAAAATAAAACCAGCTATAAAAAACGCTTGCAGAAAATTGGGGGAAGTTGAAAATAGACTGGATATTAAGTTATTGTTAACTTTCCTGGGTATGATAATGGTATCGTGATTGTACAGGAGCGTATCTTTTTTGGAGCCGCACTGAAATCGAACTAAAATGTCACGATGTGTGCAGTGTGGTTGTCCATCATATTGTTCTTTCAAGTTTATGTTTTAAAACATTAACAGTAGTTGAAAAATTAATAAAAATCACGGGAAGAGAATGAGAGGGTTGGAAAGGGGCTGTTATTGAACTCAGGATTCCAGGTTAAATATAGTTTTTATGGTCTACTCCCATGTGAAAGTTCCATGTAAATTCTGTATGTTAGATACATCCCATTTTGTTCACTAGGAAAAAAAAAAAGACTAATTACTTCAAGTCAATATTAAAGTGCCCGGTGTTAAAAATGTAGCCCCCTTCATTGAATAATGAGGGAATTGTATTGGAAGGCAATGGAGTGAAGAAATGATTTATGTGCAACGGGCAATTGTAAAACAATGCGTAAAGGTGAGAGAGAGATTCTGAGGAATACAGCGTTGGTGTGAAAAAACGAGCAAATGGTTTTTAAGCAAAACGAAGAGAAAATCATGCATACGAAATACAAAATCTGAGCTCTCAGAGGAGAATTGGCAAGTGTTAGTGCCTGTTCTTGATCTTCTCTTGGCCAACAAGGAATCAGTCATGCCCCTACTGATCAGCTCCGATTGCCTCTCCTTCCGGTGGGATTGTGTTAGAGAAACTACTCATAGAAGTTGATCTTAAGTAAAAAGAATTTCAGTAAGACAATTTTAATAAGACAGATTCTTCTTGTGCTGACAAAAAAGGACAATGTCCTGGGGGGGCATATCAGTTACGTGGCATGTATTCCACAGATCCAACTTTACTCTCACTTGAGTTTTAGAACCAACTGTAAGCAAAGCCCAGTCACCCATGATTTCGTTACAGTTCCTCACCACTCAGAGAGTTTTGCTTCTTCTGTATTTTGGCTTGTCTTCAAATTTTAATCCTTTTTCTCTGTTGATGGGAAGAAAATGGATTTTACTTACATAAACCCACGAACTTCATATTACTTTTTAAGAAGATTTTATTTATTTATTTGAGAGCGAGAGAGAGAACAAGTGAGCAAGCACGAGTCGGAGGAGGGGCAGAGGAAGAGCGAGAGACAATCTCAAGCAGACTCCACGCTGAGCTCAGAGTCAGACGCAGGGATGCAGGGCTCTATCCCACGACCCTGAGATCATGACCTGAGCCGAAACCAGGAGGCTTAATCAACTTAACTGATTGAGCCACTTAGGTGCCCCATGAACACATGACTTTTAAATGTAAGATTATCTCCCCAACTTGGAAACTGATGACCGATATGTCAAAATAAGGAGACACACTGTTACGTTCTAATTTTTACTTAGAACAAAACTTTCATCTAATTCTCTTGAGTCTCACAGAGCTACAGGCCAGAGCCAAATGAATTCACACAGAGAAGAGTGAAAAACCAGGAATGAGGGCCAGCCCTTGTTTCTCAACAGTGTTGGTGGTGAATTAGAAGGAAGGTGTGGCAGTCAGAATGGCTAAAATTAACAAGTCAGGAAACAACAGATGCTGGCGAGGATGTGGAGAAAGGGGAACCCTCCTATACTGTTGGTGGGAATGCAAGCTGGTGCAGCCACTCTGGAAAACAGCATGGAGGTTCCTCAAAAAGTTGAATAGAGCTACCCTATGACCCAGCAATCGTACCACTGGGTATTTACCCTAAAGATACAAATGCAGTGATCTGAAGGGACACGTGCACCTGAATGTTTATAGCAGCAATGTCCACAATATCCAAACTATGGAAAGAACCTAGATGTCCACCAACAGATAAATGGATAAAGAAGATGTGGTATATACATACAATGGAATACTATGCAGCCATCAAAAGAAATGAAATCTTGCCATTTGCAATGACATGGATGGAAGTACAGGGTATTATGCTGAGCAAAATAAGTCAATCAGAGAAAGACTGATTTTTTAATGATTCAATTATCATATGATCTCTCTGATATGAAGAGTTTAAGAGGCAAAGTGGGGGGTTTAGGGGTTAGGGAAGGAAAAAATGAAATAAGATGGGATTGGGAGGGAGACAAACCATAAGAGACTCTTAATCTCACAAAAGAAACGGAGGGTTGCTGGGGGGAGGGGGGCGGAGAGAAGGTGGTGTTATGGACATTGGGGAGCGTATGTGCTGTGGTGAGTGCTGTGAAATGTGTAAACCTGACGATTCACAGACCTGTATCCCTGGGGCTAATAATACCTTATATGTTAATTAAAAAAAAAAAAAAAAGAGGAAGGAAGGTGTGGGACGTGTGCTTGGGACAGGACAGGCCCCGTGCTGGCCACATCTAAGGCCAGGATGTCAGAGTGAAGGGGGAGGTGATTAGGAGACAATATTGAAAACCCACAAGAACAGGTCCATTTCACAAATGGATGCATGGAAACATCTTGGGATGATTCATGCACACACTGTTTATCGTCAAGATACATCCGTCATTTTTTTAAGTACCAAATGACTTCTCCCTTGCTCCCTAAAAGCTATACGTCCCGCAACTCTGACATCTCAGTTATAAGTGATAGCTGTCCGTATTTTAGAATTTCTTGGTTTTATGCTTGAAGCCATCCTTAGGCCACAGATAGCATCAGTCCTTTGTCTCGAGGGGTGCATTGTGGGAGAAGCACAGGGGAAAATAAAGAGGTTTAGCCCATTCCCCCCCACCCCCCCCCCCCCCCCCCCGCCCCACGACCCCTGCCTCCTCCTCTCCCCATTGGTTATTCCTACATTGACAGGCACACACACATACTCTATACTTTCTCTCCACATTTCCAAAGCAAAAGCGGAAACTAGTCCCCCTCTCCCTTTTTGTGGCTTTTCTTTTTCCTCAAGGGAGACTTTGAAATGTATTTAACTAGATTCCAGCTGGACAAAATTGCTGGTTAGGTAGAGAAGGACGCATGTAATGTGATTATGCGTGCCCCACTACTTCCTCGAAATAGTCCTGTGTACCGAATTCCCTTAAGGAGATGTCTTGCTGTTGTATAATCCATAGCGCATCTTATAATTACAC
The DNA here is from genome assembly GCF_922984935.1 of Meles meles. Taxonomy (NCBI): domain Eukaryota; kingdom Metazoa; phylum Chordata; class Mammalia; order Carnivora; family Mustelidae; genus Meles; species Meles meles. The sequence continues at coordinate 88,791,362 of NC_060077.1, read as the reverse complement.
AGCCATTTGTTCCTTTTCCTGTTTCCAATTTCACTGATTAACTTATCTAACAGTGCCATTAAAACCCATATATCATTTTTCACCATTAATCAGTTATTCATGAGTTTTATTCATCTCTGAAGTATGTTCATCAAGGAAAAATAGCCTCAATTTGCATTTTAATTGACCGGCGTACAGTGCTATCTGACAATACAAATGGTGATCTCTGTTTCAGGAGACGCTTACGTTCAGTAAGATTTAAATGGTCGGTATTTTACAGTTTTCTGATGTGATTTTCCTAAAAGCATTAAAGTGGAAAGTAGGCATTGCTTGGATGTTCACTGATTTTACCAGCAGGCTTGCAACCAGGTTGCAAGATAAAATTCGGTAAGCACCGGTGCATGTGAATTCCAGGAAAACATGCAATGTTAATTAAATACGTAAGAACATATACAATATTTCAGACACATTGATACTATAAGTATTCATTTGTTTATCTGAAATTCAAATTTAAGCCTGTGCTCTGCCTTCCTGTTTGCTAAGTCTGTCAACCCTGAATATATCCACTTACACAACTACGTACGAAGTGAAAACAGCCACACAGTTCTCTGTTGTTCACAAAGCTTTCCTTTATTACAGCGAGCTTGTTTTTAAATGTTTTTGCTAACTGTGAAAGTGATTATTCAAATTAGTTGTTTTACCAGATATCTTCATCTATAAAATATAAACTGCCTTGTCTCCATATAACCTCGAATAGGGGCGTCTGGATGGCTCAGTTGGTTAAGCAACTGCCTTTGGCTCAGGTCATGATCCTAGAGTCTCAGGATCGAGTCCCACATCAGGCTCCCTGCTCAGCGGGGAGTCTGCTTCTCCCTCTGACCTCTCTCATCCTCTCTCATTCTCTCTCTCAAACAAATAAATAAAATCTTAAAAAAAAGAAAGAAAGAAAGAAAGAAAAACCTCGAGTAACTGTATTAGTAGACCAAGGAAACTTCTGACTTTTATTCTTGCTGTTGAGATCATCAGTTACATCTTTCTGACTTTTCATTATTTTTATGTTGTATTTACCAGCTAGTATCAAAAAGACAAGAAATAACAAGCGTTGGCGAGGATGTGAAGGAAAGGGAGCCTCAGGCATTGCGGGTGGGAATGTCTACTGGTGCAACTGGAAAAAACAGGGAGTTTCCTCAAAAAAATTAAAAAATAGAAATACGATGTTGTCCGGCAAATCTACTGCTGGGTAGTCACCCAGCAAAAGACTCTCACTTACCCTCCTCTTTCCGGTGCAAAGAAGAGGGTGCCATCTGACTCTGCCCAACATGCTTTGGCTTTATTAGAAATCCGTGGTCTGGAACCCCTCAGTGTCTTTACTGAATAAACCTCTAGTCTCCGCCTCAGATCAAGTGAGGAAAGAAATGCTTAAAAAAAGAGTTGCAGAACAGTGATCTGCATAATAACATTAGAGTTATCTAAAAATGAGAGTGGAAATATTCTATTTCCACATTCCTCCTACGTGCTTCTCTAGGCGCACACGATGTCTGGAAAGATGTGCACTGGGCTGTTGACAATGCCTATCTCTAGGAAATGGTTTGGGGGGGGAGGCAAGGGACGGGGACTTATTTTTAATTCTTACAATTCTATACTTTTCTTGGCTTTATAGTGATTTTCAAAAATAGCTCTCAAGGGAGTTTTCATGTCCAGCCAGCCTCGGAACCACTCACCATTATCTGATTTCTGTGTTCCACTCGCACTGGAATCTTGGACCATTGGCTGTGACACCAATTACAGCAAAGGTGGCATGGTCTGATGAGAAGAATTCTGTCAGCCGTCTTCCGGTGTGACAGAATGGCAAGGCGGGCGCTGCAAAAAGGAAATGGCACACTAGGAATTCATGCGGGTGTTTTTATTGTCACTGAATGCACTTTTGGCACAAAAATGTCTTAGTGTTTTTTTTATAAAGTGCCATGGATATTTGATAGACATTGATCATCATATCAGCAATCTATCTGTGTCCCTAAGCAACGCACTACAGAATATGATGCCTGATTCTGTTTTCACTGTTTTCCCACACTGAAAAGACATACATGGAAAACCACTGATATAAATCGGGGTTTTTGGGTCTCTATAATTCCCTATGCATCTCAGAATATTTGTAAAAACAAAGAAAAACCCTAACTGTCTGACTTCAACACTTCAACACAATGATTATTTAAAAAAATTTTTTTTTACATTAGAGCTTTAAATAAATTCTCCATGTAAATAAAATTGCTTAAGTTTTTGTCTGAATTTTATGATTCTGAAACCTAGAGAATAAATTCACTTTTCTACAAACTGATTTTTTCCTATAGATAAACTGCAATACATTTTAAAAGTATTTTTCCATTAAGTAAAAAAATAAAGTATTATGTTTCTGAGTGTCTGCTGTTACTGTTTCCACCCACTAAAAAAACATTCCATTGCTACTCAAAAAATGTCCCACTTTTTTCCCAAAACATTGTCAGAAATTCCTGTGATAGTCTTTTTTTTTTCTTTGCTAGGGTAAAAGGGTGTGAATATTATGCTGTGGACTTTGCATTATGCACCATTGTAAGGACATTTTGAGACAAATATCTTTGAATAAACAAACAAACAAAAAGCACTAAGTATTTTATTTGTAACCACGGTTAAATCAAGGGTAGGTCTTTTGTTTCCGAATATGGGAAAGGTAAATTTCTTACAACTCTGGGCCAGAGTACATTAAGTTTTCCTGTGTGTCCAACTAAGCAAACAATGTCATGTGTTGATTTTCACTGTTAATTACTGGTCTTCACACAAGTCCAGCCATTGTATTCCTTGGAATTCCATATTCCTTCAAGCCTAGCCAATGTTTTGCTTTGCAATGCTCTACAAATTTATATAAAGAAAGAAACCATTGTTAAACAGAAAAAAATAAAGCCTTTTAAAAAAGAATTCCTTCAAAATTCTCAATAAGACTATTTTTTGCTTGTTTCTGGCTCATATCTGAGCCTCAGAGTAAGTAATGCACGAATTTGTGGGTTTTCCATTGTTTGTGAATGAAGTGTACTCTACTGCGTCTGTTTTCAGAAGCCTGTAACTTCACCGGATGGCCGGAGCGCTCTCCCACACCCTAGCTCGTTTGCACGAGCAAAGACCCACCTCTGCAAAGTATGCAGTACCCTGTCACTCCTCCCTAGTAGTGAAATCTTACCACGGACTAGTGATGTTTCTGTTGTTGACGTCATTAATAAAGCTGTAATGAGTAAAAAATAATTTCTTGCTTATTCTAATGAAAGCTCAGTCATTGAAAATGGCTCTAGGCGTTCAAGCTGGACCGGTGCTATGCCTTCATTCATTTCTTGAACACACCCTTCAAAGAGATTTTTATCCCAATTCCATTTTGTTTCCTAGCGAGTCGGAGTTCTTTAAGGTGGCCACATGGACTGGTTTACAAACTGAATCGACAGGGTTTTACTCTCACTTTTCAGACTTTGCTAACTGCCCTACCCAACTGTTCCTTGAACCCAGAGAGAGGAAGCGGGACGGACTCCGTGCCTTTGGGAAGATGAGCCCAGAATTCAGGTGGTTCCCAAGCCAACACTACACCCTTAAGCCTCTGCTTCTGGCAAGGAGCCAGGCCCCGTCCTCCCCTCTAGCATTTCATGATTCTATTACATCCTCCCAGCAGTCACTGCCCCCACGCCTCCTCCCCCCACATGCAGCCGCAGAAGACAGACAAAGATATCCCTAAAATGTATTTCTCCGTATTTGAGATATATCCACGAGACCTCTACTGACTCTTGATGAGTTTGGTGGGCGTTTTGCCAGGATTTGCTGATTAACTACACTGCCACCTTTAGTCATGAGGTCACGCTTTTTTTGATCATTGCAGATAGGTTTTACCTTTCTCTTTCAACTTTTTCTCCCACTTGCTTTTTATGGGCCCCGGGAAGGGAAGACTCTGTGCTTTGGTCTCCTCTGCCTATACTTCCTTTCCACTGCCACCTGACTCAAACGGGATTGTGGCTGAAAGACATTAAGTGGTTTTGCCCCTTACTTGCCGCTGGGTGCTACGGAGCTTGTATTTGACTCAGGATTGACTTCCCAGGCCTGCTGCTTCTGATCCCAGGAGTCACGACCCCAAGGCCCAGAGGGACCGGGTAGGTAAGTGACTGCAAGCAGCCAGGTGGGGAATCAGCTACTACTCGGGGTCGGGTTCCCTGTTTAAAATCAGACAGTGGCTTTTCATCCCATTTCCATGAAATTCAAATTCCTTCACCTACCTGGTCAGTCTGGTTATCAGGTCTGAGCAGAAATCCAATCCCGGTAAAGGAGGCAAACATACAGTTCCAGACAGACAGCCAACATGATCAGCATGTCAGAGGGACACCAGGTCCGCTCAGGATTTGAGTCTGAAACAAGGCAAACGAATAGCTGTGACAAATCTACAATGTAGCAGTGACTCGGATGTCCTTCATCCAAGGTCAAATAATGCATGGCTTGGGGGAATGCAGTGCCTCGCGGAGCAGTGGAACGCCATTCTGCAGCCATCTGGGGCAAGAGTGAGTTTTGTAGAGCATCGGGAGAGGCAATGCAGAAATGAGGCATGATATGCGGGGGACCAGGATGTTCTCGGAAGGCAGGCAGCAGGCAGGCACTGTTTTCTAGGGTGAGGTAAGCTGGCTACAGCTAGCTAAGTGCTGGACTGTGACTGGTCTGCGCTGGAGTTCCTCGACAGGCATTTCCGTAGGTGCGGGCTGCCTTAGGTTCACACGTGGGCCTATGGATCCCAATATACACGTGAACTTTATCACTGGGAACGGGAAGGCAGCAGCGGCGTGGAGAACGGAAGCTGGTGCAGCGGGAGGGAGCTTCTGCTCAGCACCCGGACACCTGCGGCGCCGTTTCCCTCCTTCCGCAGTGATGCTGTCACCACTCCAGGTACCCACGCACTCGATGAAGGACTGAAGAGTTTGGAGGAGGCAGGGGACTGGCAGACAGGAGAAAGCAAAATCCATTTCTACTTCTCCGTATCTTTTTGGTGAAGGCTCTAGGTATATGTCTGTCTACACTGGACTGAGGGGAAAATCACCCCCGTTGGTATTAGTTCGGGGTCTGTTAGCGCTAAGACCGGGACAGGGTAATGATTTATTAAGTCAAGCTCTGAGCATTCTGGTATTCAACCCCAAAAATCAATCAGTTAAGGAATCAGTCGTTGGGGTACCCGACTGGCCCAGTCTGTTAAGTACCAAACTCTTGGTTTTGGCTCAGGTTGTCATCTCGGGGTCATGATCTCAGGGTCATGAGACCGAGCCCCACATCAGGCTCCATGCAAAGAATCTGCTTGAGATTCTCTCTCTCCCCCTGCCCCTCTCTGATCTCTCTCTCTCTCTCAGAAAAATAAATGTTTCGGAATCTGGACTGGGTCCTGACAGAAGAACTAGGGGCACTCGGAGACTCCGGACGATTGGTTTATTTAACCCCGGCGGGCTCGAGTGAAATGATTTCCAAAGGTCTGAGCCCCGAGCACAGACAAAGCGGGTAATTTATACCCTTCTGTTTCTGCATACTTGGTACTTTTGGTGCTCGTGGAAAGCAGGGCAGGGAGAAGAGCCTGGAAGGGCCCCGGGGCAGGGGCTGGGACTCCTTTGCTAACTCGGTCGGCTGTCTTAGAACACAGATTTTCCCTTATCAAATAAATCTCGAAAAAAAAAATCAAGCGATTGTTGGGTACATAAAATGTTAGCGGTGATAGTGTTGTCTAACAGTAACAGAACACTCAGCTCAGAAGTTAAGGGAAAATTTCCATAGCAAGCTGTCTGGAGGGAGGGTGGTTCCCTGGGTCATTAAGTCAGAGGCTTAAGACATGTTGGAGGGAAATGATTTCATCTTTCTGCTTTGCCTCCCTCCCAGCACTGGGGCACCTCCTGCCATTCCCCATGGTCACAAGGGGGCTGCAGCAGCTGCAAACATCATGCACTCCCACAAACGTATCCAGAGGTTGGATGAGCAGTGAGGAGCACAATGCTTCTGGCATCCTGCTTTAGAATTCAGTGCCCCGCAGATCCCCCCCTCTCCTGTCACTGTCTGGTGTTGTATCCACCAACACGACCAAGTCCTGGTGGAATGAGGAGTGCAGGTTCAGCCTTTGTCCTCACCCCAACCCAGGACTGAGGGGGGCTCATCTCTCTGATGGCTGAATGCAACCCAAGGAACGGCAGCATGACACGGATGGGGGAAGGCGCCTCCCACAGCATTTGTCACCATGGTTTATGCAATTCTTCCATTTGGTAAAAAGAAAAAAATATATATATTTTAAGCAGAGACTAGTCAGCACTGATATTCATTAAAATATACATGGGGTACTTCTCAGCTAAGCACTTTGGCATGTTGGTCCCAGAGTTGAAAAATAAGGACAGGTGATTAGAATCTACCATGATTAAAGTCTTATTAGACAGCATCCGTACACCTGAAGCTCCACATAATGAACTTATTTTTACCCCGTGTTACCGAATTTAGCTCGCTTCAAGTAAAAGGTGAACACTTTCCAAGTGAAAGATGTCTTTTTCTGCAGTAAAATAAACACCCTCACACGACGGGATCCCTGCCAGAATGGAGACATACTTCCAAGTGGAAAATCTAGTTTCATGGAACGAGTGCATTCTTGAAACTTCGAGATGACCGTCCTTCTTCAAATATTCAATGGCCATTGAATTCAATACTGTTTTGAAAGCCAACTCTTCAATTAAAAATAATACTCGTTCACTACGTTATTACCCCGTGTGAAGAGATGTGAGTAAGGCAGGAAAAGCTGATCTGCAAACACCACACAATTTTAGTGGCTGCGATGGGGAAACCAGCTCTTTGACCTGAGTGACACGGAGTACAGGGGAGAGGGGAACACAGAGGAACCCAAGCAGTAGTCAACACATATTTTCACAGAGGTTTGCAAGCTTTATGTATATTTTGTCTTCTCTGTTTTCTCTTTTTTAAAACCTAAAAACATAATAGTTGTGGAAAAAGAAATTAAGCACATCATTAAAAACAATGCAATTTCTCATAAGCCTATTTTTGTAGGAGCTTTGTGAAATTTTAGAACATATGAGGCAGTTACTATGTGTGAATTTGGCAAATGGACAGTGACCTGATCTGAAGGTGAGTTTCAGTTCAGATAGATACACGGTGTGTTGCTTTTCTTCTCTGTGATCAATTCTCAAAATTGGAAAGTTGTAGCCTTCACAAGCCAATTATCAACAACATGATCTTGATTTACTCTCTAAAGCCTGGTCTATTTTAAACACACAACTTTCCCTCTCGGGAGGACATATTGGTAAATAACAAAGCAGTATATTTACCACGTCTTTTCTTGTGCATTACCACTTTTGATTTCCTTAATCCTGAAAACTAAGGAATGTATGTATCATTTCCACACAACGGGCGGATAGGGAGGTCCAGAGATGTCAGGCGTCTCAGCCCAGAGAAGGCGGAGCTAGATCTCATCAGATCTCTTGACCTCAGTGATCTGTTCTTTTTGAGTAAGTGGATGAGCTTCTGACCAGAAGAATGTTGACTGAGACGGCAAAAGTGAACACCCAGCTTGCTTTCCTAAATCTGCAAATGATTGCCAGGGAAGAGAACTTTTGGAACTCTCCTACCTACTCTGATAGGTACATTCTGACCCTTTCTTTCTCTCGTAAAGGCAAAAGAACTGCCTCCGAGGCTCAAAAGATATCACGGTGGGGGTCTTATCCTCACATTCCTTAAAGTCAAGGAAAGAGCATGCGAGCAGATGCTGCATATTTGATTCCTTCTCCATCTTGGCAATTGATTTTTCTTTCTTTTTTTTTAAAGATTTTATTTATTTGACAGACAGAGATCACAAGTACGCAGAGAGGCAGGCAAAGAGAGGAGGAAGCAGGTTCCCTGCTGAGCAGAGAGCCTGTCGCTGGGCATCTTGATCCCAGGACTCCGGGATCATGACCTGAGCCGAAGGCAGAGGCTTTAACCCAATGAGCCACCCAGGTGCCCCTTGGCAATTGATTTTCATCTCAGACCTGGTATTTACCTTTTTTTTTTAAAAGTGTGTTATTTATTTATTTGACAGACAGAGATCACAAGTAGGCAGAGAGGCAGACAGAGCGAGAGGGGGAGAAGCAGGCTCCCCGCTGAGCAGAGAGCCCGATGTGGGACTAGATCCCAGGACCCTGAGATCATAACCAGAGCCGAAGGCAGAGGCTTAACCCACTGAGCCACCCAGGCGCCCCAGTGCTGGTATTTACTTTAATTGGAAGAATAATGATAAGCATGCTATCTGATGAGATGGAATTAGAATATTCCCCAAAGTAAAGAGAATGAGTCATCTCAATATTATGTTCTTTATGAGGGAGAGAAGCGCTAAATAAGTGAAAATAACAAGTGAACACGCTTGTTTTCTTTTTTTGATGTGCTGTGTAAAGATGACTCCTACGGGCAGTATCTGTGGACAAAGGGTGAGGAGTTTGTGATCTGGTTTCTGGTCCACTAACTCTGTATAGTTAAGGAGATGCTTCTGGCTGGATTTCAGGTACTCCTTGCAAAATGGAGAAAGCATTTGATTAGAGAAGCTGGAAAGATATTTGAGTGCTACAATTTTAGGCTCTTAAACTGTCCGGGGTGTCTACAGCAGTCTGTACTGAGCCTTATTACGCTTCCATTCACCTATTAGTTCCGTTATTTATCCATTCGATACATTCCACTGTGTGTCCGGTACAGCGGTTGACATTGGAGATGCATTAAAAGCTTATCTAGTTTCTAGACCTTCCGGATGCACGGATGAGCTCGTGACCTAATAATAACCAGCACCTCACAGAATCAGCTGAAAGCTTAGCAGAGATTGACAGCTCAAGAGGGAATCGGGCATAGGAGGGTTAGCTTTGGAATTTGAGCAGCACAGAGGGAACATCTATAGAAAGATCTCCAGCATGTGGCTGCACTGTGTGCTCTCGGGGCGTTACTGGTACAAGTGAGTGCGGCTCCTGCCCCCGGAGATGCCAGACGTAAGGCCATGAGTTATTTTGGTCTCAGGTTCTCAGCATTGGGCTCGACATCAGGCTTTGAACCAAGAGACTCTTTAGCTCCTGGAATTCCGGATTTTTACAGTTTTAACTTTGTGCCATGGCCCAGGAAACTGCGGGGGAAAGAACTGTTCTGAGAAAAGCTCGCTCTCAGGGGCTGCTGCGGGGAGAGCGGCGCTGTGTCGTTCATCGGCTGTGGTCCTAGACAAGCGTCAGTAGCTTTTTAACTCACTCTCCTCCTGTCCGACAACCTCCTCATAAACCCGGGGAGATTGAGTAAAGATTAAATCATGGACCCGGCACATAGAGTCACTTTAATTCACAGCTATTACTAAAAACAAGCATTTTCAAAATGGACGGTCTTTCTGTGAATTTGATAATCGTTCCATAAGCTTCTTGAAATCTTAGTGCCTCTCTACTGAACTGAATGTGTTTTACCTACTTGCTGGGCTGTTATGGTTTAGCAACCTCCATATTAATCCGTCATCTAAAAATTACAAGAAATTTCTGATTGTATATGAAGTACAGTGTTTAAGGTACGCAAAATAAACTTTTCCACCTGTTCGCGCAATCACTACGTATGTTTGTCTTTAAACTAAAACTTAATTAGCAATAATAAGTTCCTAAAACTTCCTACAGCAAGCCAATAACCAAAAACTAATTACAATGAATAGATACAAACAGAAGAAATGTCTTTTCTTTCTTTCTGTGGCTCAGTTATATCAATCATCAAGTTGATTATCTGTTGACTATGCTGTGTTGTACTTGATCAAGGATACAATCTGACCAAGAAATTCTTGTTTGGCTTTTCTTATCTGGAAAAGTGCTTTAACCTTTCCTATAACCCGTGTGTGTTCTATAAACAGTAGTTGAACATGTTATTTAAATAGAGGACATATCATAGGCATGGCTCATTAAGGTGAGATGGCAGAGACTAACCCAGAAGTTACCATTGTGACAAAACTTGTAAATATTACATCTCACCCCCAAATCAGAACTTTCTCAGGCCAGGAACTGTTCCAAGATTGCATGAACAAAAGATGAATGCACATGATGGATAGAGCTAAAATTCTATAATTACTAAATCCAAATTCCACTGGGGCAGGGGCAATAACTAGTTTCTGTCTTGAAGCAGAATGTTTTGAATGAATATATAATACAAAATGGTTAAAATCTGGACATATTATCATTCAAAAAATGTTTCAATAAAAGAAACTACTTGTGTCATTGTTAAAATAGTCTTCTTTTGCTACGGTGAACAATTCTTGCATATTCAATTACTGCAGGAGTTTTAAATTCCATTTATTTATTTACTTACTTACTTATAAAGGTTTTATTTATTTATTTGACGCAATGAGAGAGAGAGAGAGAGAGAGAGAACAAGCAGGGGGAGTTGCAGGCAGAGGGAGACCGAAAAGACAACTCCCTATTGAGCAGGGAGCCAGATGCGGGACTCCATCCCAGGACCCTGGGATCTGACCTGAGCCAAAAGCAGACCTTAAGATGGCTTAAGGACTGAGCCATCCAGGCACCCCTAAAATTATTATTTTAGATAATATTACTTTGTAAACATTTTCTAGTAAGTAGAGTATGCAATTAACACTTCTTTGTGAACAATTCTAATGTTTAGTTTTACTTTGCTTTCAATAATATGATGCAAACCTGCTTCAAATTAAAACAGGGAAGGTGTTACCTCAATGAGTACTGGGTTTCTTCCCCTACTCTATGGTCTCATTTACATTGTGTGATGTGCGCTTTTCTATGCCCCTGCTGTGTATAACAAGTCATACAGAATATATTGGGACTCATTAACATTGCATATTTCTGATTAATTATTAAAACTTCAATATAGTCTTGAATTTCTACTGATATTCAAAAACTACTCAAGATGTACATCTGTAGTTAATGATATTAGTATAATTCCCTTGATAGTTAAACTGAGTTTTGCTCTTCAGAAATAACACATAACCAGTATAATAGTATACCTTGAATGGAGTTAATTTTTGCCTTTTTCTTTTTTTTTTTTGCTTTTAAAGTTTTATTTATTTATTTGACAGAGAGATCACAAGTAGGCAGAGAGGCAGGCAGAGAGAGAGGGGGAAGCAGGCTCCCTGCTGAGCAGAGATCATGACCTGAGCTGAAGGCAGAGGCTTAACCCACTGAGCCACCCAGTGCCCCTGCCTTTTTCTTTTTAATTCTTCCAATATTTTTGGTTGAAGGATAGTTGACTTACAATGTTATATCGTTTCCGGCTGTAACACAGTGACTAGACATTTATGTACATTACAGAATGGTCACCACAATAGATCTAGTTACCATCTCTTTTAGGGTTCCTCGACTCAATTCTAACTTTGTGGAGATGTTCCCCCTATATACATAACACAAATGATTCTTGGACACGAGCAGTATGTCCAAGAATTCAACTGAATTCAGCTCAACTCTGACACTTCTAGCTGGAGACAGCATCAGATTCAATCCTACAAGACTGTTTCCCCCCCCACCCCCACCCCATTTTCGATGCCAGTCTCAAACCTCAGGCTGTTACCTATGCTTCTGACCAACCAGCTTCAGATTCAAGGTTCCAATAGCCTTCTCCTTAGGTTCTTGTCATTTGCCAGAGAAGCTCACAGAACTCAAGGAAACACTTAGGTTTACCAGTTTCTTTCTTTTTTTTTATACTTAAAAAAAATTTTTTTTTATAAACATATAATGTATTATTAGCCCCAGGGGTACAAGTCTGTGAATCGCCAGGTTTACACACTTCACAGCACTCACCATAGCACATACCCTCCCCAATGTCCATAACCCCAGCACCCTCTCCCGACCCCCCTCCCTCCAGCAACCCTCAGTTTGTTTTGTGAGATTAAGAATCTCTTATGGTTTGTCTCCCTCCCGATCCCATCTTGTTTCATTTATTCTTTTCCTACCCCCCAAACCCCTCACATTGCATTTCTACTTCCTCATATCAGGGAGATCATATGATAGTTGTCTTTCTCTGATTGACTCATTTCGCTAAGCATAATACCCTCTAGTTCCATCCACGTGGTTTACCAGTTTCTTATAGGATATGATAAAAGTTATAGATCAGTATCAGATGAAGAGACACACGGGACAAGGTACAGGGAACCGGTGCAGATCTTCCCTGCCCCCTCCAGGTATCGCCACTCTCCCCATATCTCTACAGTTTCACCAGCCTGGAAGCTCTCCGCAACCAGTCCCCTTGGGTCTTTATGGAGGCTTCACTGCAGAACCATGATTATTATTAGCCCTTGGCTGATTCAGTCTCCAGCCCCCTCCCCACCCTGGAGGTCAGGAGATGAGGCTGGAAGTTCTAACCCTCTAATCTCAGGGTTGGTCCTCCTGGCAACTAACCTCCACACTTGGGGAGGGTCCAAAAGTTGTCTTCATTAATAATAAGACACCCATTTGACTTTTATGCTCTAGGCCATTTTCAGTAACTATCAATGAAGATCAAATATATCTGAGACATATATTTTGGTCATCTGGCTAAATATATATTTATTTTAAGATTATACTTATTATTTTAGAGAAAGAGAGAGCGCAAGCAGGGGGAAGAACAGAGGGAGACAGACCAGCAGGGGTCATGGTGAGTGTGGAGCCCATCCTGTTGCCAGGTTCAGTCTCACGACCCCGAGATCAGGACCTAAGCCGAAATCAAGAGTTGGACACTTAACCGACTGAGCTACCTGGGCACCCCAATATAACACCACCTGTTACCATACGAAGTTATTACAATATTATTGACTATATTCCCTATGTTGCACTTTTCACCCCCCCCCCCCGTGATTTATTTATTTTATAACTGGAAGATTGTACTTCTTAATTCTTTTCAACTATCTCACCCACCACCCACCCTCTCCCCTTTGGCAACCACCACTCTGTTCTCTGTATCTTTGAGTCTGTTTTTGTTTTGTTTTCTTTGTTCATTTGTCTTGCTTTTAATATTCCAGACATAAGTGACATCATATGGCATTTGTCTTTTTCTGACCTATTTCACTTAGCATAATAGCTCTAGGTGACTGGGGCTTATTTTGAATCACTGTTTAAGTATTTCAGTAGAAAGAATTTTTTGGCCACATTTATACCCTATGGGACAGAGATAAAAATTCACATGGCAATTGAGAGTGACCCTTTATAGAACTGTAGAAAATGGGGACAGTTACCAGAGTTTTAACACTTTGAAAGATTTTATCATTATATCCTAGCAGGAACCAGTGAATAGACGTCTCGGAAAGTCTGAAAGAAACATGGGTTATAAATTAAAGATTCAGGAGGATAAAGTATTGACCATTAAATGATAATTCAGAATAGTTCCCATTTAAAGGGGAAATGTATGTTACTCCTCCTGGGATAGACTCTTAGGCTTCAGCTAGAAGGATAGTTGACTTACAATATTATATTCGTTTGTAGTTATAACATAGTGACTCGACATTTATGTACATAAATGTTGACCACAAAAGTGGTCACATGTAGAAATAAAAATTGGCCCTTGTGTCTTCAGTTCATATGTAGCTCTGATGTCAGTGAGGAATCACTGTTTTTCAGTAATAATGACACATAACAAATTAACTACATTGGGCAGGGTTGTTGGACCAGTTACCAAGTCACTGGCCCTTAGCTCCCAAGCACCCTCTCGGCTAGGCTTTGTGACAGGGGGACTGGGTCTCAGACATATATGTTCTGCCAACTGGTGCCCTGTGGGTTTTGTCCATAGGGAGGGCCGTAGGAAGGTATGCAGGGCTAGGGAGGAGGGCTTCTCCTTCCTGGGGACTTCCTAGACGGGAAGCTGTGACCAAATCCTAAACAGCATTTCTTCACTCCAGCAACAGCAACTGATTGCTGGGGCAGAAGGTGAACCCACTTTGCAGGCTTTCTAACCCTTGAAAAACTAAATTCAAAGTGCTACCCTGGGGCACATGGCTGGCTCAGTCAGTAGAGCAGGTGACTCTTGATCTCAGGATCCTAAGCTCAAGCTGCATGTTGGGTATAGAGCTTACTTAAAAAAAAAAAAAAAAAAAAAAGGTACTACTTTAAGAGGCACCAGCATCAGTGGGCTCACAAAAGTTGGGGTTCCAGTGTCATTGGGACCTTTCTCAGAGGTCTGGAGTCCAATTCTATGGGACCCTTTCTCAAAGCTTCTCTTCAGTCCCCTGAAAGTGAAGGAACCATCTGCTTCCCAAAGTCTTGTGACCTCCACCGTGCTTTAATATTCCATTTTACCTTTTTAGAGCTTCAAAACATAGTTAACAATTCTTTACATCTAGTTATTGATCATTTATGTTAAGTTGTCTGTATTAAAATAACTTGTCATTCCTGTCTCTTGACTGATACAGTTGTGTTAGGAGGCAAGGGATGAAAACGATGCAACTCTATGAGTCAACGAATGGGCTGTTACTTTACAAACGTTCACATTTGCTTGGAAGGTCAAGTGGCTAAAATTTATAATATTTTATGAAGGGAGAGGAATATGGAAGTACCCTAAAAATCAACTAAATTGAGTAATTTTCTTAATCCTCATAATGAGAGTTTGCTATATTATTTGTGAAATATTTAATTCCATAACAGAAGACAAGAGAGACAAATGGGGTTTGTCAGGGTTTTCCCAGAGAGCCAACAGGGATCGGCTCACAGAGTTATGGAGGCCAAGAAATCCTAGGAATTGTGATCTGCAAGGTGGAGAACCCAGAAAGTCACCCACGCAATTCAGTCCGAACCCAAAGGTCTGAGAATGGGGGTAGAAGTCCCAGTCTGAGTCTGAAAGACCAAGAATCAGGAGTTGATGTCTGGAGACAGGAGAAGATGGAAAAAGACAGTAAACCCACTCTTCCTCCACCTTTTCTATGCCATTCCCTTTCTATCTGGCCCTCAAGGAACTGGATGACGCCACCTCCTTGGTCACGGTGGATCTTCTTTTACTGAGTCTACTGATTCAAATGCTAATCTTTTCCAGAGACAGCCTTCCAGACACATCCAAGTATAATGGTTTACCAGCTATCAGGGCATCCTTTAGCCCAGTTAAGTTAGTTGACACATAAAATTAACCATCACTGTTGGGATGGATGAACCTCATTTAAGTGTTAAGCGTAGCTAATACATAAGCTAATAGTTTATGAGTTGTAGGTAAAACTCATAAGAGGTGTTAAAAATAGAAAACGAGTAAAGATGTAGCTTGAAAACTACAAGAATTCACACAGTATGTTAAATATAGATACTACGTCAGGACCATTCGAGACATATTACATATATGACAAATAGGACAAAAGAGTTTGTTTAGGGAAAGAAAAATATGAGACAGCCAAGTCAGAAGGTACAGATCCTGTCACTTCTAGGTTGGCAGCTCATCATCCCTAGGTTGGTTACTCGTTCGGCCCCCGTCCTGGCCCATGGTGCTTGGGTTAAGAAATGCAAACAAAACCAGGGTTGTTTGCAGGACCAGCAGGCGAGCTAGAGTTGACATGAGAAGTACCTGCCCCCGGTTCCAAAGGAGGCGAGGCATATTCCTGATCCCGGCACTTCCGGCATAACCTTTCCACGCCAACTCTGGTACTTGTGACAGAATGAGGGTGGTGGTGGGGAGAGGGATGGAGGAAGAGAGGGAGGGGAGGAGAAGGTGGAGGAGGAAGGAGTAGAGAGCGAGTGAGAGAGCCAGCGGTGAAAGAGGGAATCCCAAGCTTTAAGACTCTGGTGCTCTATGCTATGTTAACTACTCTAGGCCCCCCCCCCCCCCCGTGTCTCACTGAGAGTTTTGAATTAATAAACCATCTGATTTAGCATCTTAATTGAGACTCTCTGTTCCCTGAACTTTAGGATCATCCTAGTCCATTCCTGTGGAAAGGGCAGTTGGGATTTTGTGAGGGACTGTGTTGCATCTGTAGATCAGCTTGGGATGGCTGCCATCTTAGTGACACCGAGTCCAACACATGACACAGGGTGTTTTCCCATTTACTTGGGTCTTAAAAAATATTTTTTCAGCTGCATTTCATAATTGTCATTGTGCAAGTCTTTTTTTTTTTTAAGATGTTATTTATTTATTTGACAGACAGAGATCACAAGTGGGCAGAGAAGCAGGCAGAGAGAGGGGAGGAACAGGCTCCCCTGCGAGCAGAGAGCCCAATGCGGGACTCCATCCCAGGACCCTGAGATCACGACCCGCGCCTAAGGCAGAGGCTCAACCCACTGAGCCACCCAGGCGCCCCTAATTGTGCAAGTCTTACAATTATTTTGTTAAATTGATTCCTAAATATTTTCAATGCTATTATAAATAATAAACAATAAATGGAAAGTTGTGCAATATTAAAATGCAATTAAGAAAATGTGATACATATAATAACAGAAGCTATTGTTGGAAGTAGGGTATAATAGCATTGGAAGATGATTTTTATTTAAGGAAAAGAATGAGAACATCAAATCATCTGCATTATAAAACTGTGACTATGTGCCCCAAACAAGCAAAGAAATCTGTATACAGAAGTCCTAAAGTAAAAGTAAAATGTAATTTTTCTCTTTTTTCACCTTTTTGTAATTTCAAACAAGTCTTTAATGACAATGATTACTTTTATCGTGAAAACTCTGAATATGTATTAAAAAAAAATCCCAAGACCTTGAACTATTTGGGTGGTTAAAATAGTCTGGACTATTTATGGTACATCCTTTTTGAGAGCTAATTACATGTTTATTCTTACAGGGCTAAAAATAAAATTGCTGCATTTGATTTCAAATTGACACCAGTTAATCATGTAAGATTTTTTTTTTGCAATTTCTCATGCTAAGCAGCTCCTGTAACATTAATTTATATTTTGTTTAGATGCTAATCATATCTACATTCTGCTTATCAGTTTTCCGGTTTTGTTTTTTTAAAATAATTTTTTCAAAGATTTTATTCATTTATTTGGGAGGGAAAGGGAGCAAGGGAGAGAGAGAGAGAGAGAGAGAGAGAGAGAGCGCGTGCGCGTGAGTTGGTGGGGGAGGGGCAGAGAGAGAAGCAGGCTTGAGCCTGGAGCCAGACCAGGGACTCCACCCCAGAACCCTGGGATCAGGACCTGAGCTGAAAGCAGATGCTCAACCACTAAGGCCCCCCGCCTGACTTATCAGCTTTTTATCAATATAGATTTTAATTTCTTTTTAATTCCCCATTAAAATTTATTCATGCTATACGATAGCTCAACAGTATATGATTAAAAAATTATAATCACAGAAAACTGTATATTTGACATCACAGGAAAACAATTTTCATTTCTGAGTAAATAATTCAAATTCTGGCTGCAGAATACAGGTGATTGTCAGGATAGTCTAATTTTTGTGCTTCAGACTTTCTGAGTGTTTGTTTCATGGATATGAGAAAAAACAAACCAGTATCTCTTATATCTCTTACATTTGCTGTCCACATTGCCTGAAAGAGGCAGATTTATAGTTGTATACAGGAAAGTGAGCTATTGCTGGAACCTTCCCCACTTGCGACATGTCTCTCCCCATCACTGCGCGCATCCTCTGAGCTGAAGCCGCGTTGAGTCCGAGCATATGGGCGGCTGTTGGAGCTGCTACCCTCCTTCTTCCAGGAGAGCCGTTTCCCTCGCTAATTGGAAGGGGCTCTGCTGCTGACTACCGCTTCATGCTAGAAAGACTGTGCCCCACAATTTAATTAGTTGGTAATTCTAATCTACTAATTTAACTAACACTTGTTTTGAGCATTGTGTCACCTGGCACACCATTTTTGAGACTTAATAGAAGAGCGCGCAGTTTCCGGGCAGCGTGCCTTCATTTAGGGCACCGTTAACGGCCCCTTCGTTATTTGATTTAACTATTCTATTCTCTGGAATTGTGAGGTTTTCAGTCAAACCTATTGATGCGTGCTCATTAAGACCAGTCATCTACAAAGCACCTGCTTTCCTGAGAAAGGATCTTATTACGAACACACAGCTAGTTCTCGCCAAGAAGAGGGCTTAAATTTCTTTGGCTGGCTGTAAGCTTTATCAGACTGCCTTTTTGGTCTTTGTAGTCATTGTGCTAAGTCCAAATTTCTTCCTTCTCCTTTTGTTCTGGGAAGGTCCTGCTGCAAATCACTCTCCATCCTCCCCTGGGAAGCCTGACCGTGCCCTGCCCAGCCCTGCGGCTAGATTCTTCTGTGAGAGGAGCACAATGGTTCTAGTTCCTGTCACCTTCTCAGGGGAGTCATTTAAACCCAAGGACATCCAAAAAAAGTCAGCACCTGCCCTCCACCCCCCATGGCTGTTAGCCTATACTCTACCCTTCCTTTGCTTCTGTTCTATTCTGGTCGCCCTTGTCCCTCCCTGGGTAAAGGACTCCCATTGGAATCGGTAAAGGCAGGACCAGCAGAGGCAGCGGTGCTACAAGTCATTCCTTTGTTCTGAGGACAGTGAGTTCCAAGCAGCGCTCTTTTAAAAAATGGAAACACTCTCAAGGAGGAGGTCACCTGAAACTCAAAATACCTCCTGTGAAAAGAAGAAGCAGGACCTACTGTAACTACCCCTATGACCTTGGGCTTGAAGCCATGTTTCTTCTAGTGTCAGTGTCCTCATCTGTGAAAGGTGAGCATGGGCTCAATCCATTTCTTTAGTTTCGGTGGGTTGAGAGAATGCTTTGGGATCCAATGAAAGCCACGGACTTTCTCCTTAGAATAGCACACCTGCGCAAATTAAGAAAACAATTATTTAAAAAAGCTAGGGATGGACCGGTACTCTGGAGACGCACGGCCACTGGGTTAAAATAAAACATAAACATGCAAACTAAACCATGAACACAATCTCTAAATTTATTTTGAAGTCTTACATTCCGCAATTCCAACCCCCCCATCCGGGTTCCTGATGTGGCTTGGATGTCCTCTGCACTGATCTGTCCCTCATTCCTTGTCTCTGTGATGTTGTCACCTGTTTATTTTCTTATTACATAACTGGAAAGGGTCACCTTCGGAAAAAAAATCATGAAACTGTGGTGAGACATTACAGGACCCTATCGTTGGCCATTTCTTCTCACTTTTCAAACTTACCTCCCTTTTAAAAAAATTATGTTTTAAATTATGGTAAAATATACATTAAATAAAGTTTACCAAGTTAATTATTTTTTTTAAAGATTTTATTTATTTATTTATTTGAGAGAGAGAGAATGAGAGAGAGCATGAGAGGGGGGAGAATCGGAGGGAGAGGCAGACTCTGTGCTGAGCAGGGAGCCCCATGTGGGACTCCGTCCCAGGACTCCAGGATCATGACGTGAGCTGAAAGCAGTTGCTTAACCAACTGAGCCACCCAGGTGCCCCCAGGTTAATGATTTTTAAGAGCACAGCTCAGTGGCATAAGCACGTTCACAATGTTGTCCAATCCTCACACCACCCAGCTCCAGAACTTTTCATCTTCCCAAACTGCAACTCTGTACCCATTCAACAGTACTCCCCACCCTTGTTCCGTAGCCTGTTTCATAGGATCAATTAAATTTTAACTGACATTTGGATCATTGATTATTAAATTAATTTATCCCCCCAAATTACACCATGACACAACATTGAAAACCAAAGGCAAAAATTTCATAGAAGATGATTCTAGGACAGGCAATGCGGGGAAAAACAGGACAAACTGCTAAATCTGCCAAGTGTTAACGGAAATCTCCAAAGCAAGTCATAAGAGTCTCAGGAATATATGGTGGTAAAGGCACTTAAAGCCAAAACACTGGGAGACGAATCTTTAGATGGTCTTACAATCTCCTGCTTCAGCAGAACATAATATTAAGTTTCTGTCTTTGGATGCATTTATCAGAAAGCAAGTGAGAAGGAGAATATTCCTTGTCTTTTGAGATAAAACCTGTACTAGAACAGCTGCTTAAACTCTGGAATGGAAGGCACCGTGTCGAGGTCCCACACATCTGGATTGCCTGCTGATATCTGGACCTCTGGTGAGAGAGGAATTTCTATCTTTCTTAGGCCACAGATGGTTTGGACGCCATTAAAATAGTTGGGCCAGTATCCTAAGTATATACAAGTATATACATGAAAGATAAAGTTCTCTGTGAACTAAAAGCCCAGATTCACTCCGGGTTAAGCCATAACTCTAACAAAAGAAGGAAAGGAAAATGTCTTTGGAACTTGAGGGAGAGAAAGGGCTTTAAGATTTTTATCTATTTATTTGGGGGAGCAAAGGGAGAGGGAGAGAGAGACTCTCAAGCAGACTCCCTGCTAAGTGTGGAGCTCAACGCAGGGCTTGATCTTACAACCCTGAGATCATGAATTGAGATGAAATCCAGAGCTGGATGCTCAACTGACTGAGCCACCTAGGCACCCCAAGAGAAAGGGTCTTAAATAAAATACTGAAAAATAAAATCCATGAGAGAGAAAAAATGAGAGATTTGACTTAACAAAAGTTAAGGATTTTTGCTGAATGAAGGATACCATAGAAAAAGTGACAGATTGGAAGGTAAGGAGATGGGGCACCTGGGTGGCTCAGTTGTTGGGCGTCTGCCTTTGGCTCGGGTCATGCTTCCAGGATCCTGGGATCGAGCCCCACATCGGGCTCCCTGCTCGGCAGGAAGCCTGTTTTTCCCTCTCCCACTCTCCTTGCTTGTGTTCCCTCTCTGTCTGTCTCTCTCTCAGATAAATAAATAAAATCTTAAAAAAAAAAGGTAAGGAGATACTTTTAATATGGAAAAGTAGAACATGGGTCAGCATCTAGAATATACAAGGAACTCTAGTGAGAAAAAGGGGAACTGTATGCATTTTCTCTGTGCTGCTATAATGACCACAAACTTGCAGGCTTAAAACAACAAAAATTCATAATTTTACAGTTTTGCAGGTCAGAAGTCCGACCAGGATCTCCCTGGGCTAAAATCAAGGTGTCTGCAGGGTTATGTCTTCTCTGCAGATTGTGGAACAAAACCCGTTTCTTGCCTTTTCAGGTTTCTGGAGCTTGGCCCCTTCCTCTGTCTTCAAAGCCAGTGACAGCAAGTGAATCTCATATGCCTCACTGTGTGACCTCCTTTTTTGTCTTTTTTTACCTTTACCTTTTTTTGTTGTTGTTCACCTGTGATTATACTAAGCCCACTCAGAAAATCTGGGATACTCTCACTATTTTATTATTTTAAAAAGAGTTTAAGAGAGAGAGAGGGAGAGAGCAAGAGCAAGGGAGAGAGTGTGCACAAGCACAGGGGGCAGGACAGAGAGAGAGGGAGAGGCAGACTCCCCGCTGAGCAGAAAGCCCTGCACGTGGCTCCATCTCAGGACCCTGGGATCATGACCTGAGCCTAAGGCAGACGCTTAACCGACTGAGCAACCCAGGTACCCCGAACTAGCTTTTTTTGTTTTTTGTTTTTTTAAGATTTTATATATTTATTTGACACAGAGAGACAGCAAGAGAGAGAACACAAGCAAGGGCAGAGGGAGAGGGAGAAGCAGGCCCCCCACGGAACGGGTAGCCCAACGCAGGGCTCCATTCCAGGACCCTGGGATCATGACCAAGGCAGACGCTTAATGACTAAGCCACCCAGGCACCCAGTCTCACTATTTTTTTTTTTTTAAAGATTTTATTATTTATTTATTTGACAGAGAGAGAGAGAGAGATCACAAGTAGACAGAGAGGCAGGCAGAGAGAGAGAGGAGAAAGCAGGCTCCATGCTGAGCAGAGAGCCCGACGCGGGACTCGATCCCAGGACCCTGGGATCATGACCCGAGCCGAAGGCAGCGGCTTTAGCCCACTGAGCCACCCAGGCGCCCCCAGTCTCACTATTTTAAACTCTCCTCATTAGCGATCTTAATTCCATTAGCAACCTTAATTAGTAAGGGAGTCATAGGTTCCACGGATCAGGCTGTGGACATCTTTGGGGGAGCTCTTAGTCTGCCTACTAGGTACACATCAGAGCAAAGACGAGGGATATGAATTCCCAGAGAGGGGAAACACTTAGGATGAACTAATTTGTTCATTTGTTATTATGCTCAGAAACTACCAGGACAATGATCTTAAGCATCATCTGGAAGTACATTCGTTTTTCTATCAGAATGCTTATTAAGCACGTAACATGGGCCAAATTCCCATTGAGAAGCAAAGGTGTAGAGGTCTTCAGAGGTCAGCCAAAGGTCCCTTAGAAACCAAGTCTGTCCTAGACCATCTCAGGTGTCCTCAAATACTACCAGTAAAGAATGTATTGATTGTAGAGATCTGATGTATGAGAAGCTGTTCTTTAGAATTCCAAGGCTTTTGTCTTCATTTCAGAGTCAACATGACACAGTGTTTAATCTACCTGATTGCTGTGTAAGGTTACCTTCACAAATTAGGAGAGGGCTCAAAGCACTTTTTAAAGAAATTACCAGTGTTAGCTGTGGACTGCCTTTCTGCCTTAACTGATAACCTACTTTCCCTTAGAGATACCTAACTTAATTGAGCCAACACTGAAAAAATCTGCAGTATCAAAATGCATTCTGTAGAAGTGACTAGAATCAGTATTTTATTTACAGATCCAGGAAATATTCAGCACAGCTGCACCACCCGCCAAGGCAGGGCTGAAAGTCAGGGTCATTTTCCTAACTTCAATTAAATAGATTACATGCAGCAGCGGCACAAATGGGAGGCCATTATCGTTAGAGTTGAGTTGAGAGAGGTGGCAAACGTGGACACCACCTTGGGATCACAGGAAAATACGCCTTTGTGCTAGATCTCCAAAAAGCTGGCTCTTATTTTTTCTCCCTGGAAGTAATGCTTGCCCAGAATCACGTATCTGACTGTAACAGCAAGGTTGTGTGACTTTACATATTGAGAATTTATCTAAACATAATAACAATATTACTTTGAACTTCCATTGCACTCTTCAACCAAGGACTTTTCCATCATTAGCTAATTAAATCTCACAGTGTGAAAATGGAAATATATACTTAACTCATTTTACCAAAGGGAAAGTTTTTCAGTGGTTAGATGACAGAGTGAACAGCTACCTCAATGAGAAGGCAGTAGGGGAACGGGGGTGGAAACATCTTGCTGAATAATGCAGACGCCTGGGAATGAAGCTCAAAGGTTCACATAGGGGCCATTCATCTTATCAATCACTTTAGAAGGCTGAGTCTAAATGTCACCAGATACATGTAAAATACTGCTCTCACAAATTCTCTGGAAAGGACGCTGATTCTCCTTACAGAACTATCTTGGTGTCTTTACAAATTAAGTTCTTTATAAAATGAATTCTTTTTTTTTTATGTATAAGGATATTTATTGCAGCATTGTTTGTAAAAGCAAAACACTAGAAACAATACAAACATCGATAAAGAGAATGGCAAATAGTGGTACCTTCAAGCATGCAATATTGAATGCTTGCAAGTATTAAAAAGAGCAGAACTGGGGTGCCTGGGTGCCTCAGTCGGTTAAGCGTCTGCCTGGCTCAGATCTCAATCCCGGAGTCCCCCAAGGATGGAGCCCACATCTGGTTCCCTGCTCAGTGGGGAGTCTGCTTCTCCCCCTGCCCCTACTCCTGCTTTTTCCTCTTCCGACTGCGCGTTCTCTCTCTCAAACAAATAATTTTTAAAGATCTTTAAAAAACTCAGGCAGAATCAACAGAGGTCTATCTATTGGCCCAATGACAATGATGCAATGTTGAACAAAGAAGGTAAGTTGCTTAGTAATTTTATAAAAACATATGAAAATAGAAACTACTGAGTAATTTTACTAAATATAAAAGAAATTCTTGTTTTCAACTTAATGTCTTACTGCTTTTCTTTTCATAACACCTTGTTGAAATAGAATTCATGTGCCAAGTAATTCACAAATTTAAAGTGGACATTTCAATGGTTTTTAAATACGTTTACAGATACGTGTAACTGCCACCACAGGCAATTTTAGAACATTTTCATGATCTCAAAGAGAAACCCCTCACCTCTTAGCTATTACTGCTCAGCTGCCCCAACGACCACCAAATCTAAGTAAACTCTGAATCATTTTGCTTCCGTAGATGTGCCTGCTCTGGACAGCTCATCTAAATGAGATCATATACTATGTGGTTTTCTGTGTCCGGCTTCTTTCACTTGGTACAATGTTTTCAAGGTTCATCCATGTTATAGGGTGCATCAGTATTTCTTACTTTTTTTTTTTTAAGCTACGTAATGTTTCATTGTATAGATATGATTTATCCATTCCACACACCCATGTCTATCCCACTCATGAATTATGGATATTTGGGTTGCTTCTGCCTTTCAGCTCTTATGAAGGAGGCCGCTATCAACGTTCATATACAAGTTTTTGTGGGTACGTGTTTTCATTCGGGGGCACGTACCTACAAGTAGAATTGGCCGGTCACACAGTAATTCCATCTTTACCTTTTTGAGGAACTGTTGACTATTTCAGTTCTCTTGGGTATATATCCAGGAGAGAATTGCTAGGTCATATGTTAATTCTATTATTCATCTTTGCAGGGACTGCCAGACTGTTTTCCACAGTGGCTGCCCCACTCTCAAGCCCCAGCAGCAGAGTGCGAGGGTTCCGATTTCTGCACATCCTGGCCAACAATGCTATTTCCCCCATTTTTGATTACAGTCAACCTGGAGAGGGTGAAGAAGTATCTCATTTTGATTTTTTGATGTGCATTTCCTTGATAACTAATGATGTTCTGTATCTTCTCATGTGTTTTTGTTTTTATTTTGGGTGGGGGGTATATGGAAAGAGTATGTTGCAGTTAGGAACAAAATATACAACTTTCTTGGCAAAAGAAAGAAAAGAAAGTTCTTTTGATCTCCTTGAATGCAGCACACATAAAAAGTGACGGTTCCCCTAGGCTTCCTCACAAATGGCGGAATAAGCAGAGGGCCGGAGTGCAGAGATCTTTTTCCGGGCCCAGACCTGTGAAAAGCGATGACCCAGTGTTCGTGCTGAGCGAGGCCCAGGGATGGGAGGTGCTCCCGGTTCGCCCCCTGGAGTCTGGAAGCATCAGCACCGCCAGTAGTGTGGGGCACACCTCAGTTCCTGGGCGAAGGCACAGGAGTGGACTGGGAGATGCGCGCTCCTTGTGTAGTGACAGCCATGGGCACGTACATGCCTGTGCTGCTGAGGGAGAGGTGCCCCCCTGCTGGGTACGAGGTCCCGTCGTGAAGGCAGGCTGGAGAGAAATGGGTGATCCATGCCTCGGGGCAGAGCTGAAGCTAAAAGCTGCAGAAGGTATGATGGGTGGTGCATCCAAGATGGCTTAGGTGATGAGGAGATGTGTGAGTCACTGTCTGGTCTGAAGACACAGGAGATGGGAGACATGGGGGGGTGCGGACTGAGCAAGCATCCTGCTGGGGGGATGTTATAACGGCAAAATCCACTCTGAAGCGCTGGGCTGGGGTCTTAGGTCAAGGCTATACCACCCATATCTGCATTCCTTAGCCAGGACCGTCCATTTTGCCACTTCCCTTGGTTCTGCCACTTCTGCGGACCACCGTCAGCAAACCTGCAAAGCCAGGGGTCAGACGGAGCTAGCACTCCAGCGGGTGTCTTAATACATTTTCCGTTAAAGTGGGTGATGATGGCTTCGCACTTCTCTGTGGACTCCATTCTTGCCAAGCCAGCCCCTCTGCTGGTCCCACTGGTGTCTCGGAGGATTCGAGTGAAGACAACCTGGCCAAAGGGCTTCCCCTTCTTATCCATTGCTAGTGGAAGGACTGCCAGGTATAACTTCGTGGGGTCCCGCCCCTGTTGCTTTGTCGTCATCTGTGCCTGTATGCCACTGGCTTTCAGTTCTGTTACAGTTTTCTGTGCTGCTGAAGGACGGTCAATGTGCACAAAGCCACTTTGTGGCACTGCTGCACTTGCTGGTGCTCTTCTCCAGTATGACCTCAGGGGAGACAATCCTGCCATATGACGATTTGATAGGGTCCCGGTCAGTAGTGCCTGGTTGCAATCCCTGGGTATAGATGTTGGTTTTGCTCAGCTGGTCCTTTCCATTGCTCCCCCTGCTGCTGCTAGTGGTACTGTCGCTTGGATGAGGTGACGCCATCTGTTGAGGCAGTGACACATACAGCTTCTTCTTGTTTTTCTTAGAGCCAAAAGTCGAAATCCTGGGCCTGGAAACCACTGAGAGCAGCATCTTCTCTTTAATGTTAGGTGGCTGAGCCTTCCCACGTGTTTTATTGGCCATTTAGATACCTTCTTTGAAGAACTGTCTATTCAGATTTTTTGCCCATTTTTAAATTGGGTAGTTTTTCTAATGTTGAGTTATAAGGATTTTTGTTGTTTTAACATATTTTGCATAAAAGGTTTTTATTAGATACGTGGTTTGCAAATGTTTTCTCCTACTCTTTGCTTCTTTTCCCTTTCTTGATAGTATCCTTAGAAGCACAAAATTTTAAATTGTGATGATGTCCAATTTACCTTTTTAAATTTTTGCTTGTGTTTTTGTTGCCGTGTCTAAGAAACCACTGCCTAATTCATAGTCATGAACACTTATGCCTATTTTTTCCCCGAGAATTTTATAATCTCAAGTGCTTGTATTTAGGACCTCAATCCATTTTGAGTTCATTTTGTAGACGGTGTGAGATATGGATCCAAATTCATTCTTTTGCATGTGGATATCCGGTTGTCCCATTTTTTGAAAAAAATATTCTTTCCTTGTTGAATTGTTGTGGCATATTTATTGATAAGCAATTGACCACAAATGTAAATGATTATTTCTGGACTTTCAGTTTTATTCCATTAGTGTATATGTCTGTCCTTATGTCAGTAATAAGATGACTCTTGGATGCTGTAGCTTTGTAATAAGTTTTGACACTGGGAAGCAGAAGTCCTTCAATTTTGTTCTTTTTCTGGATTAGTTTTGTCCAGTCTGGTTCCCTTAATTTTTATATGAATATAAGCCAATAGTATCCATATTGTTTCCATATGGATAAGCTTATTAATTTTATGAGAAAGGTAGCTGGGTATTTGATAGAGACTGCTTTAAATCTATAGTTCAGTTTGGGGAGTCTCGCCATTTTAGCAATACAAAATCTTCCAATCAATTGCACAGGATGTCTTTCCACTCAGTTTGGCCTTTAAAAAATGTCTGTCTGTCTTTCTTTCTTTCTTTCTTTTTAAAAAGATTTTATTTATTTATTGGACAGAGAGAGACACACACACAGCGAGAGAGGGAACACAAGCAGGGGGAGTGGGAGAGGGAGAAGCAAGCAGGAAGCCCTGATTCAGGGCTTGATCCCAGGGTTCTGGGATCATGACCTGAGCCAGAGGCAGACGCTTAATGACTGAGCTGCCCAGGCGCCCCTAAAACTTTTTCAATGGGGATGCCTGGGTGGCTCCATTGGTTAAATGTCTGCCTTTGGCCTAGGTCATGATCCCAGGTTCCTGGGATTGAGCCCTGCATAGGACTTCTTGCTCAGCAGGGAGCCTGCTTTTCCCTCTGCCTGCTGCTCCCCGGACTGTGTTCTCTCTCTCTCTCTGACAAATAAAATCTTTTAAAAAATAGTCTTTCAATTATATTTTTTAGTTTTCCATGTAGATGTCCTATATTTGTGTTAAATTTATTCCCAAATATTTTATTCTTTTTAACGTTATTGTAGATGTAGTTTTTTTTTTTAAGATTTTATTTATTTATTTGTCAGAGAGAGCGAGAGAGCGAGCACAGGCAGAGTGGCAGGCAGAGGCAGAGGGAGAAGCAGGCTCCCTACCGAGCAAGGAGCCCAATGTGGGACTCGATCCCAGGACACTGGGATCATGACCTGAGCCGAAGGCAGTCGCTTAACCAACTGAGCCACCCAGGCATCCCTATGTAGTATTTTCTTTATTTAATTTTTTTTTTTTTTAAAGATTTTATTTATTTATTTATTTGACAGTGAGAGAGAGAGATCACAAGTAGGCAGAGAGGCAGGCAGAGAGAAAGAGAGAGGGAAGCAGGCTCCCTGCCGAGCAGAGAGCAGAGAGCCCGATGTGGGACTCGATCCCAGGACCCTGAGATCATGACCTGAGCCGAAGGCAGTGGCTTAACCCACTGAGCCACCCAGGTGCCCCTCTTTATTTAATTTTTGTATTGTTTATTGCTTGTGTGGAGAAATAGAATTTGATTTTGTGTATTGATTTTGTATTTTGTAACCTTGCTAAAATCTTTCCTTTGGTCTAATAGTTTCTTCGTGGATTCCTTCCAGTCTTCTACATGTAAGGTCATGTCAACTGTAAATAGAAATAGATTTACTTTTCTTTACTAATCTGGAATATTTTTTACTTCTTTTTCTTGGCAATTACTCTGAATAATACTTCCACTACAATATTGAACAGCAATGGTGATAGCAGACATCCTTGTCTGCTTCTCCACATCTATAATTAAGAACCCTATTTATGGGGCGCCTGGGTGGCTCAGTGGGTTAAGCCGCTGCCTTTGGCTCAGGTCATGATCTCAGGGTCCTGGGATCGAGTCCCGCATCGGGCTCTCTGCTCAGCAGTGAGCCTGCTTCCCTCTCTCTCTCTCTGCCTGCCTCTCTGTCTACTTGTGATCTCTCTCTGTCAAATAAATAAATAAAATCTTAAAAAAAAAAAAAAGAACCCTATTTATTAAATTGTGCAAAGAAAGCAAAGTTCAAATCTGTGTTGCTTTGCTATTTGAAGTGGAACATGAATATACCTTGTTTCAATTCTTCACTTTAAAATGGCATAAAATATTTATTACCTTTCTATTTTGGTATTGGGAAGATGAATTAGAATGTGATGGTCCCCTTAAAAATTAAATATTATGTAAATTCATAGAAGAAAATTATGGAGCATGATTAGGACAGTTCTTTTTTTTTTTTTTTAAAGATTTTATTTATTTATTTGATAGAGAGAGATCACAAGCAGACAGAGAGGCAGGCAGAGAGAGAGAGAGGGAAGCAGGCTCGCTGCTGAGCAGAGAGACCAATGCGGGACTCGATCCCAGGACCCTGAGATCATGACCTGGGCCGAAGGCAGCGGCTTAACCCACTGAGCCACCCAGGCGCCCTGATTAGGACAGTTCTTAACTAGGGGATGAAACCTTTTGCCACAACCATTTTTCCTTCCTAAAGATCAGAATTATTGGGGTGCCTGGGTGGCTCAGTTTGTTAAGCAACTGACTCTTGATCTCAGCTTGGGTCTTGATCTCAGGGTTGTGAGTTCAAGCCCCACATTGGGCTCCATCACGGGCATGGAGCCTACTTTAAAAAAACAAAACAAAACAAAACCCCAAAGACCCAAATTACTAATGAATCATGCTCTTTTTAAAAAACATTATTTTAAGATTTATTTATTTTGAGAGAAAGACTGAGAGCATGTATATGGGGCGGGGGGGAGGGGCACAGGGAGAGAGAGAATCTTAAGCAGACTCCCTGCCCAGGGCAGAGCTCAACATGGGGCTCAATCCACTATCCTGAGATCACGACCCCAGCTGAAATCAAGAGCTGGTCACCCAACCGACCAAGCCACTCTGAATCATGATCTTTATTCTTGACTAAGGTAGGCTGGGGTCTGGGTGACTTTCTGGAAGACACACAATGTTTGCCTGCCCTGGGGACCATGAATGACTTGAATAACCACAAATGACCCACATCTGTTGGTTAGTCTTTTTGTTTATGAATCCTGCTTATTTGCTCTTTTTTATATATTACCTTGATAAATAAATTAATATCCCAATTAATGTAAAAGTGGCTTATGAAAGAATTTCTCCTTTGGGCCAACAATTCCTTCCCTCTGAAAAACGAGGAAGAGAGGGTCAGAAAACTCCCTTTCCCCTGGCGGTTGTGCCTGGGTATGGCTGCACCAATAGCCAGTCCTGAGTCCTCCACCTGCGAGGCCTCCCACAGGGAGCAGAAAGACTGCGTCTTGGGCCAGGTCCCCCGGAGTCCCTCTGCCGAACAGAGCTACCTCGTGGTTTACTTGCGGGTAGCCCTGACATAAAACAAAACACTGCATTCTCTTCCTAGAAAGACAAAAATTTCAGTCCATTCAGCTACTATAACAAAATACCACAGACTGGATAGGGATGGCTTATAAACAACGGAAACTTATTTCTCACAGCTCTAGAGGATGGAAAGCCCAAGATCAAAGTACTAAGAAGCTCACCGTCTGTTGGGGACCGGGTTCCTGGTTCATAGATAGCTCTTTTTTCTCTGTCTTCACATGGCTGAGAGGGGAGGGACCGATCTGGAACATCTTTTAGAAAAGCATGAGTCCTGGGACACCAGGGTGGCTCAGTCCGTTAGGCATTTGCCTTTGGCTCAGGTCACGATGCCAGGGTCCTGGGATTGAGTCCTACATCGGGCTCCTTGCCCAGGAGGGAGCCTCTGTCTCCCTCTACCTGCTACTCCCCCTGCTTGTGTTCCCTCTCTCTAATAAATAAAATCTTAAAAAAAAAAAAAAAAAAAAGCCCGAGTCCCGTTCATGAGGATTCACCCTCATGACCTAGTAACTTTTCAAAAGTCCCACCTCCTAATACCAGCACAATGGGGATCATATTTTAACATACACGTTTTGGGGAGGGGAGAGGAGGGAGACACCAAACATTCAATATGGCAAAGAGGCATCCTCAAGTTTGACAGACACTAAAATCTCTATTATTTGTAGCAACTACCTATTACAGAGGTCCTGGGGTTTTCTCCTTTAGTCCTCACACAGTCCTATCAGAGGGTGCTATCTTTAACCCCAATTTCTACTTGTACAAGCTGAGGTTTAGGGATTACAGAGGCATCAGGGTTCCCCCCTACCAAAGATTCTTCACCCCCCTTGCCCCATTTTCTGTTCATCCTACCCCTTTCCTTGGTGGAAGTCTTCTGTCCAACTCCTTGTAACTTTGGTACAATTGTAATACCCTGCCCCACAGTTCAGGGTGTGAATGAGTAACCCAGGATCAGGATCAGGCAATCTCATAAGGACTATGGGATGGGGTTTCCCAACACAGGTTTTGTATCTGGATGTTGGGAGAAAGGTTCTTTCTTTCTTCTTGGGTCACTATATGGGAAGATAGAAGTCGGGACCACACTCCTCTCTTGCCCTATATATTTTGGGAGGATCCTGCCTATATTAAAAAAGAATGGGACAGGGGCGCCTGGGTGGCTCAGTGGGTTAAGCCGCTGCCTTCGGCTCAGGTCATGATCTCAGGGTCCTGGGATCGAGTCCCACATGGGGCTCTCTGCTCAGCGGCGAGCCTGCTTCCCTCTCTCTCTCTCTGCCTGCCTCTCTGTCTACTTGTGATCTCTCTCTGTCAAATAATTAAAAAAAAATTTAGAAAAAAAAAAAGAATGGGACAAACATACTGAGGGAAGCAAGATTAAGATGTTGAGAAAAAGAATATTAATATTTTTGAGTCTCTGAGGCCAGTTCCTTTTCTAGAGCAACGTAATAAATCTCATTTTTGCTTACTCCACTGAGTAAAATTTTTGTCATTTGCAACCAAGAAAGTTAATGAGCTTCCCCATAATTATGCAATTGGGAAGGTTGCAAAGCTGGTTTTAAACGCATGTCTGGCTCCAAGGATTGTGCCTTATGTAATAGTTTGTTTAGCTTATATGACTACGAGCCAGGGATTTTAAGTTAGTCAAGATATAGAAATAAAGGGTAGGAGGTACACAGGATCCCAACTGACAGACCTACTGGGTAGAACCCCAAGTTAGAATTCAAGTTCAAATTGTGATGAAGAGCAAAATTGCACAACCTTTCCAGGAAAAAAAAAATAAAGCATTTCTTTTTCTTTTAGACTAAATCACCACAGATAGTATGAGTTCTTAGGAGAGTAACTGAATATTTCCTGTGACTTTTGGTATAAGTATCTCTTCATCCAAGCCAAAGGATCCAGTATAGCAGACTGAGGCAATGCCAGTGATTTGTGGGTATGACCGAGAGGTCAAAGGATGGTTGATAATTAAGTGGAGCTCAATAATGAGAATTTGACCTGTGCTCCCGGATCCACATGTTTTTTCTCTTTAATGTTGCATGGTTTGTGACAAGCAGATCCCAACATACAAGATCTCTCCTTTTCATTCAGTTCCCAAGCCATACAGACCCTGCCAGCTGAACGACTGTCATTTACCACCGGGTAAAACATTTAAAGAAATATAACAGGCATTTAAAGAAATACAACAAAAACTATTCTAAGTACAAGTAGAAAATTACAAATATACATCCATACAGTTCTCCATACATGCACACAAATGTCAACTGTCCATTTTTCAAGCACTTGGACATAATTTAAAAAAACCACATCAAAGTTCAAAATGACAAAAACCCCTGTTGCTGACTGGGACACAGTAACAGTAAAAATGAATAATTAAAGGATATGCAGGACAGACTTGATGATTAAAAACCTCCTACATAGATACTGGGTGAAATTGAAAGTATCAAAATAGCAGGTTCAGCATGGTTGAGAGTTCTAACCGTAGACAGAACATTATAAATCTGAACTCATGATATAAACTTAAACCTTTCCTTAGATGTGGATTCATGGAATTCTCTGTAACTAAATAAGAAAGAATACAGACGAACAGCAAAACCTTTAGTTCAAGAAGTGAGAAAAGGAACTGCAAAACAAACCTAGGGAAGAAGAAAGTTACTGATAATAAGTAAAAGTACAGTAAATACATTAGAGTATGAGCATTCTTTTTAGAGAATTGATAACCTGAAGGTTGATTCTTTCAGGAAAAATTGGCAAATGAATACTTAGTGTAATAGAAAAATGATACATAATTTCTTTGAATGTAACAAGCAGGACTTCATGACTTTTTTTGTAATTATAAAAACAATAGATGCTCAACAATAACAATAAAAACTAGAAAATAAAGGCAACATAAACAAAACCATTTGGGGTGGATGGCTACCAGACATAGTGTGGTTGGTCATTTTGCAGTGTCTATAAATATCAAATATCAATATCAAATATCAATACTGATATAATGTATGTCCATCAAATCCCATTTCAGTTTTTGACCCCCCCCCCCCCTTTCTGCTTGCAACATGCTTGTTTTAAATTATAGCTGACCCCTGAACAACACGGTTTGGGGACAGTGAGCCCTGCACTGTCAAAAATCCACATCTAACTTTTGATTCCCACAAAACTTAACTACCATTTGTCTACTGTTGACAGAAACCCTACTGGTAACAGATAATGGATTAGCACAGATTTTGTATGTTACACGTAAACACACTGTATTCTTGCAACAGAGCAAGCTACAGAAAAGGGAATGTTAAGAAAATCCTAAGCAAGAGAAAATACATCTGTAGTACAGTCATACTCTATTTATTGAAAAAAAAATTGTGCATCAGTGGGCCTGGGCAGTTGAAACCCATGTTGACCAAGAGTCAACCGTAACTTATTTTTCTCCCACAGCATCATCGTCCCTTCCCCACTGATACCCTCAGTGTCTCATCTTCTAAGACTTTCATCTTGGAAATATCTTTGGAAAGTTATTCCCATTTTGTACTGTCACGTGTACTTTGACCCTGACACTTCAGACCCACAACTGTAGCCTCCAGGCCCGGGTAACTATGGAAACTTCTCAGCTGGTGTAAGTGTTCCACTTTTGGGTCCATTCGGCCCCGTAACCGGCAAGAGCTCTTCTGTCCCCGGAGCGCTGAGCAACGCGTTCCCCGTTACCGGCTCGGCCGGTGCGGCTCGGGTGTGGACGGATGGGACGCGGGTTCCACGTCCACACCTCTGTCCTCGCACGCTCTGACCCCGACTGCTGTCTCCGGCAGTGAGCAACCGTGAGCGACCAGCGGGCCCGCAGCCCAGCACTTCCCTCCCTCCCCCCGGGGTAATCCGGCCGCACAGAGCGGCTCTTCCGCGGCCCTCGACGGACGCACGCGGAGTCCTTGCTTTGCACGGTTTTCTCGGGCAGGAATTCCCTGACCCCACTGCCCTGGCTGGCGAACAAACCCCTGCGTACCCTTCAAGACCCCGCGCAAACAGCGCCGCCGTCCCGCCCGCCACCTCGCGGCGCAGCGCGGCCCCGCGGACGCCGCGGAGAACAACGGTCCGCCCGCCCCCGCGGCTGCCACCGACCGGTCGCTGTGGCCGCGGGCGAGGAACCTCGCTGATTCCGCAGCCCGGGACCGGTATGAGGCCGCCGTGACCGCCCTTCCAAGGGACACGAAAACACCCGTGAGGAAATGTGCTCTAGGAGGAAAACCACTTGACACATTTAACTTTGTCGCTGCTCTCGGCCCTGCTCGGATTTTTCTGTTTGTTCAGTGCGAAACTCAACTACCCTCACCCCGCCCCCTGGTTTGTTCGTTCGTTTCCACAGTCCCCTTTCTTCC
Organism: Meles meles; assembly: GCF_922984935.1. NCBI lineage: Eukaryota > Metazoa > Chordata > Mammalia > Carnivora > Mustelidae > Meles > Meles meles. The sequence continues at coordinate 88,757,116 of NC_060077.1, read as the reverse complement.
CTTCCCTTCCCGTCTTTCCCTCCCGCCCCCCTGGTCTTGGGCGACTTGCCTGTCTACACGGAACTTCGGGATCCGTCGCAGGTACATTCTACCGTTAAAGTAAGCGATTTTAGGAACAGACGGCGGTGGGGCGGTTGTGGGCGTGCGGGGATCCAAACCCCACCCAACTGCATTGTCGATGGCGAAGTTCGGGGAGCCGAGACTGGAGACGGGCAGGGCCGGAGCGAGTTCGCAGGGCCCCGGGGGCACCCGTCGGGACGTCTGCAGCCCGCGCCAGAACCCGCGCTGAGATGCCGGAACCCCAGGACTATGGGTGCCGTGGCGAGCCCGGAATTCCGGGAACGGAGCACAAATGGGCGAAGACCACAACTCCCGATGTGCACCGCGGCCGGGGCGCGTTCTAGTCCCGGCTTGTCTCCTCATTCTTTCCGGTTCTTAAGATGAAGAGTGCTGTCTGGGAACTGCTTACTGGTAATTACAGACAGACTGTAAGCTTCTGTGGTGTCGCGGCGGCTCACAGGAGCTCACGGGGTGCCTCCTGTTCGTCTGCTGGGTCTCTGCGGCATCGCGGAACTCACCGTCCGAACGCCCGGGTTTCCATGGGGACACTAAGTGTTGACGGACGCTGTGGCGCGGCAGTTTAATTCTCCGGCGGCGGCTGACTGAGCGGGACGAAATGGTCTTGACGGGGCTCATCGGGAAACTCGGTAACAGTCTGGGCTGCCCCTCGCTCCCGTCCCCTTCCTGTCGTGGCCACTTGCTAGGAATAGCCGTGTAGCATTCTCGAGGCCGGCCCACCCCCAGACGGCTTCCTCTCGTCCCGGCCTCGCTGGGGCAGCCCCCTGGGGACCCATCTCGGGTTTCGTGTCAACTCAGCAGTTCGCGTCCCGAACGCACCGGAGGCCGCCTGTGAAAAACCCGGTGTATTTCCCTCTTCGCCCTGCCCTCGTCCCCCGCGTAACCAGCCGAGCGGTCGGGTAAATCCGGGTGGGCGTCTCTTCGGAGGTGGGCGACACCCCGCGGGCTGTGTTTTGACAGGGCACCGGCTGGCCGAGATCCGGGAGCGCGCGCTCAGGAGCCTCCTGTGCAAGCTGGAGCTCGGCCTGGTGGGCTGCGACGACCTCGCCCGGGAGAGGCTGCTGTGCCTGCACCTGCTGGGCTGGTTCAACTTCCCGTCCGTCCCGGGGAAGGAGGAGGCTCTCCGCCTGCTGAACAGACTGGTGAAGGTAGGATTGTTCTGAGGTAAAATCAGACGAGCGAGTGTTTCCTGGTCATTTAGTTGTAGCCCTTTTTTTTTTTTTTTAAGATTTTATTTATTTATTTGATAGAGAGAGATCCCAAGTAGGCAGAGAAAGAGGGAGGAAGCAGGCTCCCTGCCAAGCAGAGAGCCTGATGCGGGGCTCGATCCCAGGACCCTGAGATCATGACCTGAGCCGAAGGCAGAGGCTTAACCCACTGAGCCACCCAGGCGCCCTAGTTGTAGCCCTTTTTGGGGAGAGTGAAGTAATTACAGCTTTTTTTTTTTTTCTTCTTAAACTAATGAGAGATGTTGAAGCTCAACTTCCCTTTCTCTTACTCGTAACGTTGCCTCTCACTGTCTCTTCTGCGCTCTCTGGGATACCAACTTCTGGGTGTGGTGGGGTCTGATTCTTCGGAATCCTCTTTGGACGTTGGTAAATTGGTCCTCCTGTTTCTCGTTCGTTCTGCTGTTTGGTTATTAATAATTGGATGTGTCTGCATGAAGGAGAACGTGTTTAGAGTTCACGGTGCAGACCACGAATAAGACGACCTTACGTGCGTGAAATTGCGCTTTCTGTATCTGCTTTTCAGGTTTATGGTCCTCAGCCGGTGTTGAGAGTAGTTGTCAGGGTTCAGATGCCGAGAGTGCTAGCGTAGCCTTTCCAAACGAGGTCCTGTGCAGTCGGAGGGGATTGGTACTTTGGAAATTTTGGGCTGGAGGTAGGAGAGGGGAGGGTCAAAGTCCATGGCGAGCGGCAATCCACTTACTAAGTAACATGGGAGTTTATAGGGTGCGTTTCTAGTGCCCCGCGTCTGGGCTTTTCAGAAGTGTTACACGTGGTCTACGTATGTCTCTATAAATCCATTTCGTATACGTGGAAGTTCTTTACTTTCCCCCATGTCAGTACAAGATTTATTTATTTTTTTATTTATTTTTAAATATTTTTAAAAATATTTTATTTATTTATTTGACAGAGAGAGAGAGGTCACAAGTAGGCAGAGAGGCAGGCAGAGAGAGAGGGGGAAGCAGGCTCCCCACTGAGCAGAAAGCCCGATGCGGGGCTCGATCCCAGGACCCTGAGATCATGACCTGAGCCGAAGGCAGAGGCCCAAACCACTGAGCCACCCAGGCGCCCCCAAGATTTATTTTTTAAAAAGAACGTGTAGAATACTAAGAATAATTTCATGCTTTTGTTGCTGTAAGACAGAATGTAGAAATCTTGGTACCTATGGTTGTTCTCAAGACTCTCCTCTTCTTGTTTCAGTATCCCGCAGCCGTCCAGCATTTGGTTGATCTTGGTGCAGTCGAGTTCTTATCTAAACTTCGTCCTAACGTGGCGCCCAATCTGCAGGCCGAAATCGACGGCATTCTGGATGGACTTTTTATTCTTCCTTCAGAAGATGCCGCACTATGTTCCGCATCTTACCAAACCGGACAAACTGGTAGCTCTCTGGAATCAATCTGATGCTTTCTGTTAAAATAGAAATGTGTTGGTTCTCGGGGTTAATTCTTTTTTTTTTTTTAAAGATTTTATTTATTTATTTGACAGAGAGAGATCACAAGTAGGCAGAGAGGCAGGCAGAGAGAGTGAGAGGGAAGCAGGCTCCCTGCCGAGCAGAGAGCCCGATGCGGGACTCGATCCCAGGACCCTGAAATCATGACCTGAGCCAAAGGCAGCGGCTTAAACCACTGAGCCACCCAGGCGCCCCTCTTGGGGTTAATTCTAAAGAGAGGGACCTGAGGTTAAAAAAAAAAGAGAGATCATTTTCATTAACATACATGAGCTTGACATTCCCCCTTCCCCCACGGTTATTCAGAGGAGGATTCATTTGTATTTGTTGCTTTTTTGGTCAAGGGGCCTAAAAAATGCCAGAGATTTTCTTTTTTGAGATTAGTTTGCCATATTACTTCTGCAGTAATAACAAATTATCAACAATAACAATAGTAATATTGTGTTCCCATTCTAATTGCAACTGAACGGCAGAATATATAATCACATGTGACAGAATTGTCAAAGGTACTGAAAGAGTGCTTGATTCCTTTGTTTTTTTGTTTTTTTTTTTTTTTGTTTTTGACAACTTTTAACTATTAATGAAGGTTAATATCTTTACTAATGAAGGTATTAATGAAGATACTAATATGGTTGAAGTGTCAGGAACTACATAATTGGAATAAGAGAGAGGAAGGAGATGGACTAGGAAGCAGAGATGAGCCCTTGAATAAATACTTTGTAACAGATTCTTTATGTATGTTGTGGATATTTTCATTCTAACAAATAGTTGTATTTGCTAAACCATAAAAGGGAGGGGAATCTCCCCCCCAAAACTGTCTCAGCATTTATACTTTTTTCCTCTATAGGAAGACTCTTCAGATGAACAAATTACTATAATTTTTCTAGTTTTTGAAATGACTGTAAAACTTAAGAGAAAAGATTAATATTTGAAAAAAGTAAATTTTGCTTTTAACAAATAAGGAACCAATAATACAGTAATATATATTTTCTTATCAGAATTGCCACAACAACCTGAAATCTTAATAGGATATTTTCCTCAAGACAAAAGTAATTTCCAGCAGATGGAAGTGTCTCCACGACCAATGGGTGTGTATATGTATAGAGAAGTAGATCCCGTTAACCGGGTAAATCAGAAATTCGTGTGCTTTTCTTTGTTGTTGTAAAGACATTGTAAGAACTTACATGTTTCAGCACTGAACCGAATGTTTCAGTTTCCTAAAATTAGGATGTGGAGTCTAAATAGTAGCATTTTACGTTCTCGTACCTGCAGTGGAGCGACTCTGGAGGTGGCTGGCGATGGTGGCAGTACTTCTGAGCGCACTGAGCACAGATCTGTCCCGAATGGCGCCGTGCACTGCTACTTGTCTTGGTATTTGTTCTCCAGCCCACTAAGTGGTATTATTCATCCAGTTACTCAAGCCAAAGACTCAGGACCGTTTGCGTTTCTTCATTTGTCTTTATCCCAGCATCCACTTGATTGAAGAGTTCGATTTAGGGCCTCTTTCTCTCCCTGGAGTCTCATCCAGGTCTTCTCTTGTCTGGCTATGTCTCTGCTCACATGTTACCTCTTTGGAGAGACCTTCCTGAGGATGCCTGCCAGTGATCACTTTCTGTCTATGTCTAATTTTCTTCCTAACACACATCATAATCTGAAATTACATATTTGTTACCTCTTTTTGTTTTCCTTCTTATAAGTTTAATGATAGTGGTGAACACTGCTTTATCCCCAGTGAGCAGAATGATGCCCAGAACTTCCTGGGCACTCAGTATGTATTCTCTGAATGAATGAATGAATCTTCTCTGGAGTCCCAGTGAAATTGATAGTGTTATATTTCCATTTTACTGATGAAGGCCCTGAGGCTTAGAAAGGATAAAACCTTTGTTCTGGGTGATGTAGTTAGGGAATAATTAAGTAAGTGTGTACCTGACAGTTTATTATCTGCACAGTTGAAATGAAAAGGTTGTATCCAGGGTGTATCTGCTCATGTCAAGTATTCAGTTTATCTCCGTTTGGAAGCCCTCCGTTAATAACATGCTTCCATAGAAACTCTCTGGTTGGATAACAGCATGAGAAAGACCTGCAGACTTGTTTAGCTGTTGAAATACTTCACCTTCTCTTTCTGTACAAGTTCTGTTAGACTTGTTAGGGAGCCTCAGTTTTTGAGATGGTAGTTTCTTGTGTTCATGATTAAGAGGCTTCGCTGAGTGACTGAGAGAGACATCTGAAGGGAGAGAGATAGGCCTAGGTCTGGGAAGGTGGGCGCTTGAGTGCAGCTGTGGAAACCTCAGGGACCGTTGAGATGGTGATATTTTGTTCTGTGAGTTGCAGTTCGTGGATTGGCGATATGGCTTATTTTGGTCACATCTTTTTGTATGTGGTATAAGTCTGTCCTTCATTCCACCCCCCTTTAACTTTTCTGTTAGAAAATAAATCCTGCTTGGATCTTAGCACTTTTGAAAGAAACAACTGTGCTATATTTGGGAATTTAATAATGCTGTTATCTAAATTCAGTGATTTCATGCTCTTTTCAAAGCATTTGGCAGAAAGAATATTTGCCACTTGGAAGGGTTTATGTAGATACTAGATACTGCTTCTCAGCATTGCTGCCTTAACTTGTACAACATGAGATTCGTTAAAAAATAATTTGAATGGGGTAGTTCAACACTGTTGGTTTCTCAGATTTCTTTTCATCTCGAGTGGTGATATTTGATCTGCAACCTTATGGTCTTCAAGTCATCTTCAAAGAGGTTTAAATATCTAACACCATTGAGGATATTTGAACATGACTAATTAAATATAGTGTCTGATTATGTTTATATCATTTTTAATTTCTAAATTAAAAATCTCCAAATGCCAGTTCCTTTATGTTAAATTTAAGCTCTGTGTTTTGGTTAGCCACAGGGTAAAATAGAAAATGTAATTGAAGCTCTAAATGTCTTTCAGTATTGGTTTGTATTTATGCCATTCTAATAATATATGGTTCTGTGTAAATTATGAAGACAGAACTCTGTTATTTATCTTGTTAGGGAACAAATTTGCAGCTGACCTTATTTGGTATATTTTAGGTCACTGTAACATGTAACTGTAAGATGTAATGTAAGATGTAACTTTATTTGAGGACTTGTTTTAAGGGTGAAGCTGTATTCTTAGCATTGTGAGTCTCTCCGCATTGCCTTTGATCCCTTAAATTTTGCTGTTCCATTAACAGTAAATCAGACCGTGAAGTGTTTGAAGTTTTCTACATTTCCTTGGCTACCCCTGACTACAACAGACAGACATGTTCTCTCCTCTAATGAAAGGTACGGTACCTGATGTGTGTCATGTGTTTTGGTTCATTTGCAGCCATTAAATCTGGTTGCCATTACTGTACATTTTCACCAGGAAAAAACATACTAAATGGCTGTGAAAGGTAGTAATGGGAATATATAAATGATTTTCACTGTTTCAAAAAGCAAGTCAGAAATTTCCTATTTGCCATTATCTGGCTACACATCAAGATTTTGCTTTTGTTTTGTTTTTGTGGTTGGGATCTTGTATGCTTCTTGGTGGTAGGAATCATCTCTCATTGACCAGATTCTCTGATTGGCCATTGCTTATGCCCTTTGTTAATAAAAATGGAAAAAGATTAAACATAAGTATAGTATTTTTTTAGTGGACAGTATATTCAGTTGGCAGTATAAAGACCAGCTTGCTAGAGTTAGGACTAGATAAACAGTTGGATGCTATTAAATGCTTTTTGATGCTGGCACTTCCACGGCATCAGTAGATTCTCGGAACAACATATTGAAGAGGTAGAGACCATGTGGGAAAGCGGCAGGGGTGGTTTTGATGTCAGCTCTGAGGCAGGCCTCAAGGAGGAGCTGTGATTTCTAGTACACACCTCTGGATGGCAGGTGGCGGACTGGAGCTGGGCTGAGAGAGGGGGTATAAATTCTTGGGGTGGGAGGTAAACAATTGCCGAATCCCTGGGGGGCACATACTGTCTGAGATGGTGAGGGGTGTCCTCTCAGATAAGAGGAGAATCCCAGCTTGATTCACTGGGCCAAGGAAGAGCAGTAAGGAATTTAATTTCTAGAATTAACTTTATACTTGTTCTTACATTTTCTGTCATTTAGCAGATTTTGTTGCATTCTGTGCCCTTTGACTTCACTGATTTCATTTTGAGCACTGTGATAGTCTTTGCATACAGCGGTGGATACTGTGTAGTGCCAGCCTTGAGGAGGGTCAGTGGGGTATAGAAGGTCAGCATGCAGTTGCCATAGTACCAAATGTAGGCATATGGAGGAAGGACCTACCCAGAGTTCTTGATTAGCGAAAAGATCCAGGAAGGCTAGGTAGAGTCATTATGCTACTAGGTTGCTTAGAGTCTGGTATACATAAACTTTTTAAAAATAACTAATGCTATTTACTTATTTATTTGTTTTGAGTAGCTCTTTAAGAAGTAGTAACCACACTTTAATTTGGAACACCTGTGAACTATTGAAGGATGTAATCATGCAAGATTTTCCTGCTGAAATTTTCCTTCAAAGGCCAAAAATTGTTCAGGTATGTATCCTCTGTAATTGTTTTAGATTTTGAAATAGAGAACTTTTTTTTTTTTTTTAGAGATTTTATTTATTTGACAGAGACACAGCAAAAGAGAGACATAAGCAGGGGGAGTAGGAGAGGGAGAAGCAGGCTTTCCACCACGCAGAGAGCGCAGTGTGGGGCCCAAACCCAGGACCCTGGGATCATGACCTGAGCTGAAGGCAGATGCTTAATGACTGAGCTGGACACCCCAAAATAGAGAAGTTTTTTATAGTGAAACAAATTTTGGAAAGTAGGAGTTCTTGGGAAGGCGTATACTGTATTTAAAAAAATGAAGTATTTGGTTCCTTAATCACTTCTGCTCCAACTTCTTTGGATAGTGGTAGTTCTTCGAATAGGAGGTAGTCTTGTTTGACACATACAGGTCCAGTTTGACCACCTTGAATTTACCTTTTATGGATCACTTAAAGAGGAGAATAGACTTTGGAAATTGAGATTTGACAGCAGTAACGTTCTTCTTCTTCTTTTTTAAATAAAGATTTTATTTATTTATTTGACAGAGACATGGCGAGAGAGGGAATGCGGTGAGTGAGTGGGAGAGGGAGAAGCAGGCCTCCTGCTGAGCGGGATCCTGATGCAGGGCTTGATCCCAGGACCTGGGCTCATGACCTGAGTTGAGGACAGACGTCTAATGACTGAGCCACTCAGGTGCCCCACCAGTAACCTTAGCAGTGAGAATAGCATTGCTTTTTGAGTATCTGGGATGTGTAAGGTGCAGTGTTAGATGCTGTGGAAATAGAGAGTAGTGAGCAGTTCAGATGGATTCTTTACAGTCTAGTATAGTAGAGCTTGGGATCTGGGGTCTGGGATCGTGGCGAAGCCACAGCTGCTGATAATGCCCCAGCACCCTCACTCCGCAATCCCAGGGCTGGAGTGGGTGCCTCTGAATGGCAACTACTAATACATACTGTTGCAGTTGTCGAAAGATAGCAGAGGAAAAGCTGTTAGTTGCCAAAAGGTGGCAAAATGATTTAGCTGTTTGAGATGCTGAAGGCTTGCTGTGATTTTTAAAAAGTGGTATAGCTTAATGTTCCGAATGGGGAATAATTCATGTGTTCTCTCAGAGTAGGTACTCAGCCAACAGATTTTAGATATAACAAACACTATTTAAATTTTGTTTTGTCCCTTCTTCTTGCATTATGCTAAGTCATTTTTGCCTATTTCTTGTTTCTTGTTTCATAGATATTTTTCAAGTTATTTTATTTCCTTTGGCTTTTCATTTGACCTTATTTAAAGTCCACACCCACCTTCCTTTGATCATTTTCCTTGCTGTTCTTTATTTCAGAGCCTTTTATCTCTGTTGAAACTGGCCTTTGGAGGAGATGGAAAACATCGCCTGGCGTTACAGTCCGTGTCTTGCTTGCAGCAGCTGTGCACATACTTAAGAAACAGACTTAACTTTCACCGAGATCCAGGTTTTTTCTCGAGTAAACAAGGTATTTGTTTATTTATTCATTAGTCACTGGTGGTATTTGCAGATGCTTCTGAGTACTCCCTATTATACTTACTGTACAAATTTTCATAAACCTCTCATTCCTAAATGTAATTAAATGATCATCTTTGAAAACCAGTTGTGTGTTTGACAGAACCTCTCCTGCTCCCATCCTCTTTTTTGTGATAGCAGTCATTGGCAAGATGTTTTTCTTTTCTCTTATGCGTACAGTGTTGTTGGAAGCTAGGGACCAGAATCCCGAGTTCAGCTATTCATGTGGGACCGTGGGCATTTTATAAAGTTACTTGTATTAGTAGATTGTTTGGTTTGAAAAAGAACAATTTGTATTTTTTAATAAATCCTTGTTTAACATTTGGTATATTTAGTTAATTAATTTATTTTAAAATAATCTCTGCACCCAACATGGGAGTTGAACTCACAGTCCCAGGATCAAGAGTTGCATGTACTACCTACCGAGCCAGCCAGGTGCCCTTAATTTGTATTTTATGAAAACTGTTTTTATGCAACTTGTGATGTAGAGTAGTTATAATGTATTAATGGTGCCAGACTTTTAAGGGAGAAAGCACCACCTAATGGCCAAATAGAGCACTAGACCGACTCTGTCAAAACACTATTTCTGTGCGCTTTTGCTTTGAAAGTTGAATGTTAAATTACAGCGATTTGTCATCATGCTTCACAGTTAATCCCTATTCTGTTCAGAGTTTCACTGGCCCTGTACTACTTGCATACTTATGCTATATATTAATTTTATTATATATCTCAGGGTGTAGGGTTCCTCATTAACATTCTTGAGCTAGAGCATTTTGCAAATGACTGATAACAGAGATCTGCAGGTCCCCATATTTCATCAGAATTAGAGTTATAATGTTGATAAAAATAGTATCATTGAAGATTTATTCATGTATTGAATGTTTATTTATCACCAACTATATGCCAGCTGATGTTCTAGGCTCTGTGGGATATAACACCAAACAAGGCAGATGAGGTCCCCACCCTTCTGAGCTTATCCATGAGAAGGTTGGAGACAGTTAGTAAACAAGTTTGTTTCGGGTCAGAAGTGCTCGAAGGAAATAAGAAGGGTCACGTGACTGAAGGTGACCAGGGAACCGCAGCTTACCTGGATAGGATTGGCAGGGAGACCCTGTCAGAGGAGGTGACCTGAAGGGTGAGAAAGAACCATCCACCTGAGCTGCAGAACAGTGTTCCTGGCTGGTTGGGGGCCTTGGAAATGAGGCGACCTGCCTGAGGAAAGGAAGCCAGGCTGGTGTGTGAGTGGATGCATTAAGCGGGATATGGGGCATAAGGAGGGACTGGGGTGAGATCAGAGAGGTAGCCAGGGACCAAAGTGCTTTGGGATTTGTAGATCTTGGGAAGCGTTTCATATTTTCTTTGCTGTGCAGTGAGAAAGCTGGGGAACTTTCTTTTTTCCTCTGCAGATGCCTTTATTTTACTTAATTCCATAAAAAAATGGTAAAATATGTATAGCATAAAATCTGCCATCATAGCCATTTAGAAGTGTGCAATTCTGTTGGCATTAATTGCTTTCACACTCTTGTGCAACCATCACCATTATCTGTTCTCAAGCGTTTATGACTCTACGTAGAAGATCTGGGACTGTACCCGGGCTCTTCATGTCCCCTTCTCTCTGCAGCACCTCGCCTGTGTTCTGTCTCTAAATTTGTCTGTTCTTGGTACCTCATACAAGCGGAGTCATACAGTGTTTGTCCTTTTGTGTCTGGCTCGTTTCACTGAGCGTTGTGTTCTCAGGGTTCGTCCATGCTTCAGCTGTGTCACAACTTCGTTCCTTTTTCTGGATGAATAATGTTCCACTGTGTGGATATGCCACATTTGGCTTATTCGTTATTCTGTTGAGGGACACTTGTGTCGTTCTTACCCTTTGGCTCTTGTGAATAATGTTTTGGTAAATATCGGCATATCTGCTTGAGCCCGTTTTCAGTTCTGCTGGGTGGAATTGCTGGGTCGTGTTAATTCTACACTTAGCTGTCTGAGGAACAGCGAAACTTTGCCACAGTGGCTGTCTCATTTTACATCCCCCCTGGCAACCTGTGAGGCTTCCAGTTTCTTCACATGCTGTCAACACTTGTTATTTTCCCATTTTATCTTATTTCATTTATTTGTCTTTAAAAGATTTTATTTATTTGAGAGAGATCACACAAGAGAGAGCACAAGCAGGGAGGAGGAGTAGAGAGAGCAGGGAAGAGGGGTAGAGAGAGCAGGGAGTCGACTCGGGACTCTATCCCAGTACCCTGAAAAGGCAGCTCAGTATCTGAGCTGAAGGCAGATGCTTCACTGACTGAGCCAACCAGGCGCCCCGTTTTCCCTTTTTAAAAACATAGTCAACCTAGTAGGTGTGAGGTGGTAGGTATTTCATTGTGGTTCTGATTTATTTGCCTGAAGACTCAGTAGTCTTAATGACTAGTGATTTGAATGACTTTAAAGACTAGTGATTTCCTAGTGACTTTTTACATGCAGACCAGCCATTTGTGTATCTTCTTTGGGAAACTGTCTTTTTAAGTCTTTGCCCGTTTTCTAAATTGTATGTTTTTTGTTTTTCATTTTTAAGATTTTATTTACTTATTTTATTACTTTTTTAAAGATTTATTTATTTGAGAGAGAGAGAGATAGTGAGCACAGATAGGCAGAAGGGAGAGGGAGAAGCAGACTCCCTGCTAAGCAGGGAGCCTAACGCAGGGCTCAATCCCAGGACCCTGGGATCGAGACCCGAGCTGAAGACAGCTGCTTAACCACCTGAGCTGCCCCTTATTTACTTATTTTAGAGAGAGGGAGAGCGTTGTGGGAGGTTTGGGGGGAGAGGGGGGCAGAAAGAGAGAGAAAATCTCAAGCAGATTCCTTGCTGAGCATGGAGCCAGAGGTGAGACTTGACCTTATGACCATGAGATCGTGACCTGAGCCAAAATCAAGAGCTGGAAGCCCAACCGACTGAGACATCCAGGTGCCCGTGGTTTTTTGAGTTTTGTTTGTTTGTTTGTTTGTTTTCTTGTTGAGTTTTAGGAGTTCTTTATATACCCTGATTTTAAGTCTATTTTAGATACATGATCCGCAAATATTTTTTTTTAGTCTATAGGTTTTCAGTTTCTTGATAATGTCCTTTGATGCACAAAAGTTTTTGATTTTGATGAAGTCCAGTTTATCTTTGTTTTCTTTGGTCCTGTTTTTGGTTTCATGTCAAAGGACGTATTGCCGATCCAAGATCATGAAGATTTGCCTCTATATTTTCTGCTAAGAGCTTTATGGTTTTAACTCTCATATTTAGGTTTATTTTTTGAGTTCCTTTTTACATTGGTTTCAGTTCATTTTTGAGTTCAATTTTTTTTAAAAGATTTTATTTATGTATTTGACAGACAGAGATCACAAGTGGGCAGAGAGGCAGGCTGGGGCCAGGGGAAGCAGGCTTCCTGCTGAGCAGAGAGGCTGATGTGGGGCTCCATCCCAGGACCCTGGGATCATGACCTGAGCCAAAGGCAGAGACTTAACCTACTGAGCCACCAGGTGCCCCTTGATTTCATTTTTTTTTTTTTTTAAGATTTATTTATTTATTTATTTGACAGACAAAGATCATGAGTAGGCAGAGAGGCAGGCAGAGAAAGAGGAGGAAGCAGGCTCCCCATCAAGCAGAGAGCCCGATGCGGGGCTCGATCCCAGGACCCTGGGTCCATGACCCGAGCTGAAGGCAGAGGCTTTAAGCCACTGAGCCACCCAGGCACCCCTTTGATTTCATTTATATATGTGCTTTGAGATGGGGTTTCTCGTAGAATTTTGAGCGGGGGAGTGCATGACCTTTTATTCTGCTTTGGCAGTCCTGGATGTTGTAAGTCAGTTATGCTGGCTAGAAGGCTACACGTAATCAGGTCAGTTAGTTATAAATCTAAATGTGCTAAGTGAATACTTGCAGAAAATGTCGACCTTTACTTTTACCCCAGTAGAAGTGTTTCTACTGTCTTAACTTTGTTAAGGTTTTTTGGAAGGATGACATATAAAAGCTGTATAATCATCATTTGTTGCTACTGAGGGATAATTTCATTCTTTTTTCCCCCTCAGATACAGTTTCCCAAAATTCTTCTTTGTCTTACTGTCATGAAGTTAGAGTTATTCATCAGTCCCAGAATCCTTCTCCAGGAAGCAGTAGTCCCCGCCCTTCTGTGGTTGGACGCACAGGCCAGCGACCCAGAGGAGATGGCCAGGATTGGGATGCCGTGTCTTCCAGGTGACCGCTGAAAACCCAGTTAACGTGTGTGTGTGTGTTTTAATCTCAGAGGGAGATTAATAATTTTTCTCTGTCTTGTCTTTCGGAGCACTACCACAAGTATTGGCCTTGTGTTGAATCAGTGGTTTTCATACTTTTTTGACCATGACCCACAGTAAGAAATCATATTACAGGGGCGCCTGGGTGGCTCAGTGGCTTAAAGCCTCTGCCTTCGGCTCAGGTCATGATCCCAGGGTTCTGGGATCGAGCTCCGCATGGGGCTCTCTGCTCTGCAGACAGCCTGCTTCCTCCTCTCTCTCTCTGCCTGCCTCTCTGCCTACTTGTGATCTCTGTCTGTTGAATAAATAAATAAAATCTTTAAAAAAAAAAAGAAATCATATTACATTCAACTCAATATGCCATACACAGTCGTATGCTTTTACATATGTGTGTATGTATGTTTGCGTGTGTGTACACCTGTGTGTGTGTCCCTTTCAAAAAGATGCTCACAAAGTAGTACTTTGATTCCATATGCTACATAGTCAATTATATTTTCTGTTCTTTTTTATTTCATTAAAAAAATAATGAAGATTCTGGCCTCTTAAATTGTTTTTTTCAGCCACAGATGAAATGTGATCTAGTTTAAAAGCATAGCTTTAAATGATAGATACATTTTGATGGTATTTCAAACCCTCATATGTAAATTTAATCATAATTTAAATGCATCAGCACTACTATTAAAGGGAATGATTAGAGACTATAAAAGATTCCTTTCCAATGCACAATTTACAGAATTTTACTTATTTATTTATTTATTTATTTATTTATTTTTAAAGATTTTTTATTTATTTATTTGACAGAGAGAGATCACAAGTAGATAGAGAGGCAGGCACAGAGAGAGAGAGGGAAGCAGGCTCCCTGCTGAGCAGAGAGCCCGATGCGGGACTCGATCCCAGGACCCTGAGATCATGACCTGAGCCGAAGGCAGCGGCTTAACCCACTGAGCCACCCAGGCGCCCCTTTACTTATTTATATAAATACTGATTATAATATATCAATTTTGCTTAAGGGGGTTGGTGTGGTATTTGTGTGTTACCTCATCCTTAGGCTACAAGCATCTTATAAACATACTAGTTTCTTCCTTGGTGCTGTTTAATAAACGCTCAGTGAGGTGAACAGTCATTGTTGGAGTGATCATTTACTCGTGGCACCATCGCTGCTACAGGCGGCCACTGATTCACGCTGTCTGCATGCTTGGTGGTACGCCAAGTGCCGTACATGCTTTATCTCCTAGTTGTCCTCCTGACAGTCCTGTAATAGCACTGGTATTATCTTCATCATCATTTCAGACAAACCTGGTTTGGAAAGGCAATGAGCCTTATCCCAGTTTATACAGTTGGTAAAGAGGAGGGCAGGGGTTTGAACAGTATGATCTGAGAGCCTATGCCTAATCCTTCTGTAGGAGCTGGTGTTGGTCAGACACGGGTTTTCTCTTTACCCTTATAAAGCCTTTCTACCTCATTCTCTGAGCTGTATCTAGTATGCTGTGTGGTTATATCTTTTCACTCCTCACTGAATACCTTTCTCATGGAGCCTCTTACAGTTTGAGGGAGGCCCACCTCCTTTTCATATTTTGGGTTGTTGAAATTGAAGAAATGACAGAACATGTATTAAATTTTGGGAGTTTTACATGTTCAGTAGCATTAGTGTATCTGTGATTCAGCTTCAATTATGGATAACACTAAAAGTAAAAAATTTGAGGTCCTTTGTAAATGTGAGGTTCAGGCCTTTCTATGGCATTTTATCCCCATCCCATCACTTGACACCTAAGGTAAGAATTTTTTATGAAGAAGGCCAAGAAAGATGGGATGTTCCACTTTTTGGTATAATTTCAAAATCATGATGTGATGTTGAATATACTAAATGAAGTAATCCATTTCTCATGTTTTTCTGGCATTTTTTAGCATTTTTCAGTTGCTAACATTGGCTTACTTGGAACATTTGGTGAAAATCACAGAAAATCTAGGAAAGTAAATGATTTAGTTTTGCCTCTATAAGTTGATTACAGAAGAACTTTGCTATGAATTGGCTTGCTCTTCTCTAGAAACAAATGGGTTATTAGTGCTAATGTTGATTGCTCTTATAGAAATTTTAAGAACATCTTTTTGAAAAGCAATATATAGATGCATTTTTGGTTTCATTTACAATTTTGAATCATCTTTATGGAATTTAATCTTATAAATTTGTCAGGGTTTCTCAAATCTGAGCAGGCTTGTTGCATGAAGCAATGTAGTTGTGTCTAATGTGAGGCTTCTTACATGCCAGACAGCCGAGAGGCAGTAAACCTATTTGTGGGCTGTTTCCACATTCGAGGATTATCCTTTATTTATTTTGCAGTGGAAGTAGTGGTCGTGTTCCTGTGAACTCTCGGGTGTCCGTGCATTCGCCTTTGGATGTGGTACACATAGATCTGCCGGAGCTGGAGACAGAAGACACGCTCGAGCTGCAGTTCCAGCAGCTCAGTCTTCCCCAGTTCTGTGTCTCTGTCCTGGAATCAGCAGTTCCTCTCTTAAGAACAGGTTAGTTTTTGAAGTTACAGTTCTTTTTATATAATTTGTCTTTGTTTTGTCTGTTTTCAGGGATTTTATTTTATTTTTTTTCACTTACATTATGACACTGAGAATCTGTATTTACTTATCTTTTGGGATACAAATTTTTCTTTTCCTTTTTTTTTTTTTTTTTTTAATTTTGTTTATTTTTTTGAGAGAGAGAGCACACATGCGAGCCTGAGCAGAAGGGAGGGGCAGGGGGTGGAGCATACTCCCCTACAGAGCAGGGAGCCTGGCGCACGGGACTGGATCCCAGCAGCCCAAAGGCAGATGCTTAACTGACTGAGCCACCCAGGCGCCCCTGGGATACAAATTCTTAAGCACTTAATAAAGTCTTATTAAACGTGGATGCTGTGACCAGTGTTTGGATGGAGTATTCCCTTCCATTTATGACTTATTGCACAGGATTCCGCTTCTGTATGGCTGTTTGAAATGTAAGCACTGAACAAACAGTGCAGCCAGAGTAAGTTAGAGAAGGTGGGCCAGCATGAATGGAGCAGGATAAAAAACTCTTTGGCTTTTGCCCTTTGGAAACTTTGAGTTGCTCTCAGTTGTTCAGTCTTCCCACTCAGTTCGTAGTTAAGCCATGAAAATGTGAAAAACAAATCCCAAACTGGATTCTTACCTTTGCAATTATTTCTTTTTCTAAGAAAAAAAAACAACCCAAACTCAAAAAACCTAGCATTCTGGGATTGCTTTTTCTCTCAAGTGTGCTAGGTAAATCTGCAAAGATATACTCAAGTACTTAAGTATACATTTTAATATAATTATAATTTTAGTAAAGTGTGATAGGAACAGTAATAATACGGCCAGTGTTGCAGAGAGTTTAGGACTAGAATGGCAGTTCCCGCTGGCTTTGTGTGCGTGATTTCATGCATTCCTCTCACCATCCCATTGTATCTTTCCAAAAGCCGTAGTTACTACTTTCATCCCCATTTCACAAATGAGAAAACTGAGGTTTAGAGTGGTTTAGAAGCTTATCTAAAGTCAAACAGCTAAAACAGAGGCTTGAACCAAGGTTCTTCTGAAGCCAATGTCCATGCTCCTAAGCACTTAGCATTTTGTGAGGTACAGAAAGGTTTGCAAGCAATAACGATTTTTTGTTCTCTAACTGTACATTTTCAGTAGTTGATAAACTTGTCAAGATATAAATACAAGATAAACAAGATATATATTTTGTGGTTTGTACAGGCTCAATTAAAAAAATCTATCCTATTTCAATGATTTCTCAAGCACTGTGTCTTATTTTTGCCTCTTTGGAGGTGTAGTGGGGTGGGAAGCAGGACGGAGGTCTATATTGGGGAAGCACGAAAAATGTTTCTATCCTGAGGAAAACCAAGTAACCCTAACTTAGCACTGACTGAGTAACTCTGCTTGAGGAGTTAGAAGCACATATTAATTCATGTTACTAGTCGTCTGAAATAAAGAAAGGCTGAACTTTGGCATCATAAAGTATATATGTTTGTCTGCATGCTGTACTGAGAACAGTTTTAGATTTAATGATTTCTCATTTAACCTTTTCTTAATTTGCTGTAAAAAGTCAGATTGATAATTATAAAGCTATAGCTTGGTACATAAAATTTTCTAAATGTTCTCTTGCCCTTTTGTGATAAATTATTGCATAGTTTGTAATTGTTCAATATCATAAGAGGTTTCTAAGAGGACTTGCTTCAGCTGTTCTAATGGGACAATTACTCTAGACCCTTATGATCTGGTAGTTTGCTTTACTTTTATTCATTGGAAATTCACCTTTGGTATGTGGGAAGTCTTAATTGAATGTTCACCTTATGAGTAGTAGAGTTCCTTTTTTATTCTGTCCCTATGGAGAAAAGAGATTGCTTTGGTGGGTGTGACAGAACAGTTTCTTTGGAGTTTTTATTTTATTTTATTTTATTTTTTTAAAGATTTTATTTATTTATTTGACAGACAGAGATCACAGGTAGGTGGAGAGGCAGGCAGAGAGAGAGGGGGAAGCAGGCTTCCTGTTGAGCAGAGAGCCTGATGCGGGGCTCGATCCCAGGACCCTGGGATCACAACCTGAGCCGAAGGCAGAGGCTTTAACCCACTGAGCCACCCAGGTGCCCCTGGAATTTTTTTTTTAAAGACTTTTTTAGAGAGAGAGCATGCATGCATATGAGCAAGGAGGCAGGGCAGGGTGGGTATGGGTGGGTAGGGAGAATCCTCAAGCAGACTCCATGCTGAGCAGGGAGCCTGACTTGGGGCTCTATCCCAGGACCCTGAGGTAATGACCTGAGCTGAAATCAAGAGTCACATCCTCAACTAACTGAGCACCCACCTGCCCCTCTTTTGGAATTTTTATAGAGTTTTAAGTCCATAGAGGCTTGATAACCTGTTTGAGGTGGATTTTCTTGACGTTTTTTTCAGGAAATGCCATCATGCATGTTTATTCCTTTAGTTGGTCCAGTTGAAGCTCAGCTTCCCGGGGCACTCAGATGTGGAGTGATACTTACTTCTGACAAGGGCCGTCTAGTGCTAAACAGGAGATTCACAGGATGCATTTTCCAAACCTAACCTTATGGCGCTTTATCACATATTACATGTAACACGGAAAGTCTCTGAATTAGCAAAATTTTAATCTACCTCACAGTATTTTTAGTTAGATTTTGCTACTTTTAGAGTATCTTTCTCATTTATGAGCACATTGAATTTGTTGTACTTAAATAGCATTGTGATTGCAACAGAGGTGTTAATGGTGGCTGTAGATTGTGACTTTTCTATTCATCTCTTTCAGTGATTCTAAAGACATCGGAGTTTGAGGGCATGACTGGAGGATTGAACAGTATGATACGTAGCTGTTCATTTGAAAGCTAACTTTTTAAATTCTCTCCTGTTTATATATCTAGGTAGTAGACAGGTGATAATAAGAATTCTGGAATTGCTTGCAGAGGATCTGATACTTATTGGTGAAGCAATTTCAGAAGACATCTGGGATGACAACAGCCTTTTTGCTATAGATATGGTGAGAATCATTGTTTTCCTTGGGATATGGTAAATAGTGTTTTATTTTATTTTTGTCCCTTTAAGCTGGTTTCATTGTCTCATTAGTCTTTGAAAGCTTTCTTTCTAACCACCATGTCCCAGGCTTATTTTGTGCATTCTGGAACAAGCCATTTCTCTAGAAATTCTGGTTACTTTAATTAATTACTCTGATTACTTTTCATGGGGGGTTATATATTGAGACTAAAAACAGGCCAATGGGGTCCTTATAGCTAATGTTGTATGATTTTTTTTTTTTAGTAATTGAACTAGGAAATATATATTTTAAAAAATGAGTTCAGATTGCTATTTTTCTGATTTTAAACTTGTATTTCTGATTTTAAACTCATATCTTATACTGTTGCTCATAGAAAGTCTTATTTTTTGGCAATAAAGCTTATTAGCTTTAACCTTTAGCACATACTAAGTAATTTCAGAATGCCAGTGTTAGTATCATTGTGGTCAGTGACTGATAATGGTCAAGATTTCTTGGCAGGTGTTTTTGACTCAGAGTAAATCTCACTAAGAATATGCAGTCATGAGGCACCTGGGTGGCTCAGGTAGTTGAGCAACTGACTCTTGAGTCAACTTAGGTGATGATCTCAGAGTCTCGAGGTTGAGCCCCATGTTGGGCTCTGTGCTGAGCGTTCAGTCTGCTTGAGATTCTCTCTCTCCCTCTGCCCCTCCCCCCATTCAAGCTCTCTCTTGCATGTACTTTCTCTCCCTCTGTAAAATAAATGAATAAAATCTTTAAAAGAAAAAGGAATATACAGTCAAAAAATGTGCATCAAAGTCACTTGAAAGAATTCTTTTCTCTGTTAACAGTTTCTTATATGGTTATATTTGTTTTAATTTATTTTTACTTTTGGGAATTGTTTTCTCATAAACATGTAATTCAGAGATGTTCCCCTGTCATCCTGTTCTCTGTTTATTTTTTCCATTTTTATTTTAGTTTTTGCAAATATAAGCAAGTAAGCATGTAGATTGTCATTGCTCTTCTCACACCTTACATGAGAGGTAGTATGTCACATGTGGTTTTACACCTTGTTTTGTTTTTTTTTTTAAAGATTTATTTTTTTTGACAGATAGAGATTACAAGTAGGCAGAGAGGCAGGCAGAGAGAGAGAGAGAGGAGGAAGCAGGCTCCCAGCCAAGCAGAGAGCCCGATGCGGGGCTCGATCCCAGGACCCTGGGATCATGACCTGAGCCGAATGCAGAGGCTTTAACCCGCTGAGCCACCCAGGCGCCCTTACACCTTGTTTTTATACCTTAAAATATATCCCGTGTGCATGGAATAATAGGTACAGAGATTTTTTCATGTTCATACGTGGAGGTGTTCATTGTTCTGTTTTATAGGCTCCAAGTGTCTCAGTGTGTTTATTCGCCAATCTCCTATTGTTGGACACAATGGCTAATACAAATTGTGTGATGTGAATAACATGCATATGTCATTTCGTTCATGTACAAGTATGTCTCTAGGGTAGATTTCTTTAAGTTAGGATTGTTGCACATCAAGACAGTTGTCAGAGGAAGGGTGGTTGTGGGGACCAGCAAAATGGATGAAGGGGAGTGAGAGGTACAGGCTTCTAGTTAGGGAATGTCTAATTCGTGGGGATGGAAGGTACAGTGGTACACCATAGGGAATATGATGAGTGATACTTTAATAGCATTCTATGGTGACAGGTTGCTATACTGGTGAGCATAGCACAGAGTATGCAGTTGTGGAATCACTGTGTTGTATACCTCAATCTAAATGTAACACTGTGTGTCAACTATACTTACATTGAAACAGTATGTGTATTTTAAACCTTAGATATTGTTGCATTCTCCTGTATAACCATTTCATTCACTGACCAGCAGTTTTATTAGAAGGTGTTTTCTCCTACACACTCAGCAGTAGGGTTTATAGTCAAACCTCAGATTTTCGCCATTCTGGTAAGTGAGATATGGTATGTCAGTGTAGTATTAATTTGCTCTTCTCTATGAATAGAGCTGAGCATCTTTTTGTAACTTTAAGGGTCATTTTCTTTTCTTTTTCTGTAAATAGTCCGGGCATTTATCCGTTTTTCATCCATTTATCTCTCGGGTCATTGGTCTTTTGTTCTTTTAACTAATTTCTGTGAGCTTTTATATATTAAAAGGACATTGACTTTCCAAGACAAGTTGCAATTTTATTTGCTCAGGTCTGCCTGCCTGCCTTCTTTCCTTTCCTCTCCTCCCATCCTCCTTCCCTCCCTTCCTTCCTCCCTTCTTTCTTGACTTTCCTAATGATGCTTTGGAGAGTGCAGCATCTTTTATTCATTCATTCATTTGTTTGATTTATTCAAACAAATTCATTTGTTTGATTCCTTCATTTGTTTATTCATTTGTTTGATTTTTTTAAAAGATTTATTTATTTGAGAGAGCGAGTGTGAGCACAGATCGGAGGGGTAGAGGGAGACGCAGAGAGAGAATCTTCAGCAGACTCCCCACTGAGCGAGGACTCCATCCCACAGCCCTGAGATCATGACCTGAGCCAAAATCAAGAGTTGGACGCTTAACCAACTGAGTCACAGGAACCCCTTCTCTTGTTAATTTTTATATAGCTGGCTTTGTCAGTTTTTTTTTTTTTTAATCCGTTCTAGATTTTGAATCATAGATAGATTTTCTTCACACCTTGGGAAAAGCATGCTCTATCTTTCCATATCTTGAAGTCTGCTTTTTTCTCTTTCAAGAATATTTTTCTCATATAGATTTTGCACATTATTCATTGTTTATTCATATGTATGTGTGTGAATATATATTTGTGTGGGTGTTTAACAACTTCATTGAAGTATAATTGATATAAGTGGCAGGTGTTTTAAAAAGTTTCTTGATACATTGACATAAGGATATACATGATATAGATTAGTTTACATTTTCTAGAATTTTCTTTGTAGAATTCATATGCTTTTTTGTCTGCTCTCTTTCGGTAGGATTACTTTGAGATACTGCCATGTTGATGTGTGTATCAGGAGTTCATTTTATTACTTGATGCCATGTTCTTTGCTATTTGTATTTCAGTAGAGAAGATAGTTTTGGAGAGTACGGTTTTATTTATGTATTTTTTTGAAAAATATTTTGATAAGTAATATTTCACATGAGTGATCAACATGTGTACAGGGAACTCAGGAATGTTAGGTTACAACCTATTATTTTCTTAATATTTTCTTAAATGTGTAAACTAGTAGTACGTCTCTGTGTAAGTGGAAATCATATTCTTTTTTACATTTCAATATGTCATAAATCATTTGTCATTTTACACCTTCTGTCTTAAAATTATCAAGTGATTTCTTTGAAGAACTGACATTCTATCTCTTCTATTAATGTAAATTGGTAACTTATGTCTTTCTTTTTTTTTAATGATTGCCTTGTCAGAGAAGCAGATATTAATTCCCTGAGTTGCCGTTTTTTTTCCTCTTTATTATTTTGACCTAGGTCTGTCTTTGTTGTATTAAACTGTGTTAGGACTGCCTGATCCTTGTAAATAGAGGTTAGAACCTAAAAAACAAGAAAATACTGATGTTTACTTAATACCAATACCTGTGTGTGGAAAACCCAAACCTTAAGACACACATACACACACACACACACCTCTCTTGAAAAGAGAAACATATATTTTACAATAGGTATAATATATTGTTTCAAGTCCTTCAATTTCTTTACCCATAAAATAGGAATAATAGTTCTTAATCTTAGTTTTTTTTTAGTCCTTAAGGTTATCACACTATTTGGTAGTACTTTTTGAAGATTTTCACATATTGAAGGTTTTCAACAAGTGATTTTTTTTCTTAGAAGTGTGAAGAATGTTTTATCGGTTGCTTCTTAAATTAACTTGAATTTTCTTGGCCAGAACATTTATCTGTAAAAGTTAGTCATTCACTTTTAACTTTTGGCTGCTGATCTTTTATGATTCAATGAATTATTTTTACTTTAAAGGTTAAATCTGTTGTAGAAGTGCCAATTGGTATGATAGAAATGTTAAATAAAACAGTACTGCTTAAAATTATATTTGATTTACTTTTGCTTGTTTAAAAGAATGAATGCCTCCTAAGGAAAAAATCTCATGCCTTTGGGTATATATTAATAGAAGCAAACAATAGAATTCTTAATGTCCCTACTTTTATCGAGTTTAAAAAGGAAGATGGAAGCAGTATTTTTGTTGAGTCATTAAAGGAACAAAATAGTGTGTTACTACCAATTCAGAAAGTAGACACCTGAGGATATGTAATCAAATCTCTAGACTTTTCCCAATAGTGTTAGTAACAGCCATGTCTGGAGCTCCATGGCTCAGTTTGTGTAAGCACAGTCAAAAGCAACCCCCCCCCCAATCTCCTGCATTGAATGTTTTTATTTCCTGTGAAGTAAATAAAAGAAAAAAAATTTTAATGAACTGTTTTGTTAAGATAAATTTGCTAAGCACTTATAAAAGTTAGGTTGACCTAAAGTATGACATCTCTTCTTTGCTTCCCGTTGAAATCAAGTCTGTTTTTACTTCATTCACTTGGTAAGTTAGGTTCAAGAAGTGAGGATCTTTACCTCATGCCAGATAACCCCAGACCCCTGGGGGCTGTCTGCCATTGGTTCGAGCTTTGCCCTTCTCCTCTCTCGCTCCTGTCATGCAGTGTCATGAAAAACAGTCTTTGCTCCTCCTTTATGACTCGTTGCTTCCACATTCCCAGCTGACCTGCTGTGAGTGGGTAACTTAGCTATTCAGGCATGTTGAAGAATTGCTGGTTGGAGTTCAAGTGGGGCTGAGAGCATTGTGAACGCATCTAGAGAGAAGGGCTTTGTACCCAGTGAGGGCTCAGTAAGGGTAAGTGAAGCCGACTGTGAATTTAGAATTGGGTGAGTGGAATCTCTAATTAGCATAGGCCTCCCTGCTGCTGCCATCGGTTCAGAGACGGTTACTTTAGTTCACCAAACATTTCTTGATCGCCCATTATACGCGAGGCACTGGGGGTGCAGGATGAATAAGAGGCTGCTCTTTTCACTCTTGTGGAAGATAGATACTTCTGCTGTGGCACCAGTAAAACCAAGGTAAGCAGACAGGAATAACAGAGGGGCCGTTTAAGGATAGCGCTTACTCTGTTGTAGTCCCTGTTTAAGCACTCCGTGTTTATGAAGTCACTGAATCATCACGGCCCTCTAAGGCAGGTAACACATGTTACAGGTGAAGAAATGGAGGCTCTTCGGCTCAGGTCATGATCCCAGGGTCCTGGGATCGAGCCCCGCATCGGGCTCTCTGCTTGGCTGGGAGCCTGCTTCCTCCTCTCTCTCTCTCTGCCTGCCTTTCTGCCTACTTGCCTACTTGTAATCTCTATCTGTCAAATAAATAAATCTTAAAAAAAAAAAAAAAAAAAAGAAATGGAGGCTCAATTTTCTTTTTTAGGGTCATTTTAGAGTCTAGGTTTTCAATCATGTTTTATTGCCAGGGATGCCTTGACAACACTCCCATCTTAGAATCTCGGGGCGGGGGGCGGGGCACTATTTGTAAATCAATGCTGAGCTGAGTCTTAAATTATAAGTATGATTTGGCTAAGCAGTGAAGGTAGGGTTTTGTCTGGCAGAGGGGAAGAGAATGACAGGATAATGGTGGTGACAGGGAGGTCTGGTGGGGCCATGCAAGCAATACCGCGTAGAACTCAAGCTAGGAAAAGTGGAGGCACTGGGCGATAGGGTGTGCTTCCTGGTGCTGAGTAGTTCGGCCTCCATTCTGAAGGCAGGATGGGCTTGCTCTTCCCCAGGAGAATGCCTGGGGAGGTTTGCACCGGAAAGGAAGGAGGGAAGGAAGTACGGAGTGTGGGGCTGGCGGGATGGGCAGAGCCCGATGCAGTTACCTATTTCAGAGCCTTCACAGGATCTACTACCTATTTTGTGACGTACACATAGTGGAGAAATTGTGTTTACACTGTAAATTCTGTTTTATTGAGAACATTGTGAATATTTTGCTACTCTGTTTAATTCTGTACTTTCTTTTGTAAAAGCCATAAATATCCTTTGAAAACTGGCCTCCCTCACCCTCTCCATCAACTACTGCACAGCATTTTGAACATTTCTAGCCCAATGAATTAAAACTGTGGACCAGTTTCTGTTGTTTTCAGTCCTTTCTTTTCTTAAAACATTAAAACAAACTTTTTTTTTTTTTTTGCTTAGAAGAAATGTTGGAAATGGTGAAAATTGCAAGCCTGATTCTTCATAGTACTCTCTTTTTATACTGTTTTGAGAAGCATTCAATGTAGCATTGGAATTATTAAGGTTACTTGAAATAGTTTCACAAATAAATAGATTTTTAGAAAAAGCTCTACACTGAGATTTTAAATTAAGTTAATGTTGAATAGCAGATAAGTTGCTTGTAGGTGTATAAAAGTATTAATTTAATGGAGAGGTGCTGTGTGGAAGTATTGCATGTCAAAAATGTAAGATGCTCTCTGTTTTTAGTTTATTTTTGTCAGATTAGTTATTAATATAATGGCTTCTGGTTTAAATTTTATTAATTTTTAGTTTTACTTTCTTTGGATTAGGGAAGATACCTTTAAATATATTTTGAAGTTTTCTTTTTGGTTAAGTAAATGGTTTTTGTCAGTGTTTCTTGGACATATGAGGAGTTGTATTCTTTGATATGTTCAAAGTTTTTATCTTCTTATTTATGAGTTAAGTTAAAAATGACTGGATTAAATCCTGTAAGACCATCTTTGTTTCAGTAACAGGTTTTGCTTGATATTGTATGTTATTCAGATCCCACAGACTCAACTCATATTGGGTCCTTCTCTTAATTATGCTTTTCATTAAGAGAACATGACCCCCTTTATCTAATTTTTTTCTCTGAATTATTAATTCTTATTTCATAGATTTTTTTATTCATATTTCACTACATATTTAATTTTTAGCCTTTTATGCACAAAGATGAAGGTATCTTTTATGTGTCAATTATTTTGTTTTTTACTTTAACATGAAATCATATTTGACTTAGAGGAAAATTTAAACTTATTATAGCACAGTTATGCGTGGTCTTCTCTCAAAATTTTTTGCTATTTCTTTTGTGTCCTCTTAAAATTTTTTTAATATGTGGAATATTTTTTCTTCTTTTTTACTTCTGCAATGATTTGGAAAGTATCATAGTTTTAATTTTGTGTTTGTTTTAAAAATCAACACTATCAAATGATCCATGTAAATAATGTTTTTTCATCTATGCACTTTGTGTTTTGTGTATGTGTTAGAATATATATAACATAAAATTTACCATTTTAACCCTTTTTGGGTTATAATTCAGTGTCATTAGTACATTCACATTGTTATACAATCACACTGTTTATCTCCAAAACTTTTCCATTATCTCAAACCGAAAATCTATACCCCAGACGGTAACTCTTTCTCCCAGCCCCTGGCAGCTACGATTGTATGTTTTTCTTTATGAGTTTGACTGTTGTAGGTACCTCATGTAACTGTAATGAATCACAAAATATCGATCTTTCTGTATCTGGCTTATTTTACTTAGCATAATATTTTCAAGGCTCATCCATGTTATGTCATGTGTCAGAATTTTGGTACTTTTTTTTTTTTTTTAAGAATTTCATTCCTTTTTAAGGCTGAATAATATTTCACCGTACATATATGTGGCATACCACATTTCGTTTTTCTGTTCATCTGTCGATAGACACATTTCCACCTTTTGGCCATTGCGAATACTGTTCCTATGAACAGTGATGTACATGTATACATTCGAGTCCCTGCTTTCAATTCTCATAGATATATTACCCAAAAGTGAATTTGCTGGATCATATAGTATTTTTTTGTTTAATTTTTTGAGGAGTTGCCATACTGTTTCCATAGTGACTTGACCATTTTACATATTCACAAGCAATGCACAGAGGTTCCAGTTTCTCTGCATCTTTGCCAACACTTGCTGGTTTCCA
This sequence comes from Meles meles, assembly GCF_922984935.1. Taxonomy (NCBI): domain Eukaryota; kingdom Metazoa; phylum Chordata; class Mammalia; order Carnivora; family Mustelidae; genus Meles; species Meles meles. Next base: position 88,730,557 of record NC_060077.1, on the reverse strand, counting down.
TTATTTTTGATAATAGCCATTCTAATGGATGTGAAGCTGTATCTTATTGTGGCTTTGATCCTTTTTATATTTTTTCTTGAGACCTTATACCTTTTAGTTTTGCTTCTAATATATTTATCCTTGAATAAGAAAATTCTGGCATACATTTTTATCCTTAGTTTATAGGTTATTACATTTTTATTTTCCTGTATTCTCAGTGGAAAGGTGAGATCTCCAGTGCTCGTTTGTTCTACTATCTTACAGATGCTGTCCTTTTACCAGCTTGTTTATGGGGGCATGTCGGCATATGTAAGATGTATTTTGGTCTGTATTGTTATGATTTGCAAGTTAGCTATGTTTTAGTTTTCTCTTGGTATTTTTTGTATGCCTTTCAGTTTAAAGGATATAACTTCTAGTTAAGTACTAAGTTACCTATAAATATATGATGGCAGAACATTTGCCTTGAGACAATCTTTTTACATGGAGAGTTCATACAATTTTATATTTGTATAAAATTATATTTTATACAAATATAAAACAATTTGTAATTGTTTTGTAATGATCTGACTTTCCCTGTTTCATTTCTTTTGTAATTTCAGGATCAGTTTGAGTTCAGGGATGTCTCTTCTACTAATGCATTTCCCCCCATTATATCTGCCACTATGTTAACCATATAGTAAGCCTAATAAGTACTTCATGAGAGTTTTGCATGTCGATTTTTTAAAAAGATTTTATTCATTCATTTGACAGAGAGAGACACAGTGAGAGAGGGAACACAAGCAGAGAGAGTGGGAGGGGGAGAAGCAGGCCTCCTGCTAGCAGGGAGCCCAATATGGGGCTTGATCCCAGGACCCTGGGATCATGACCTGAGCCGAAGGCAGACGCTTAATGACTGAGCCACCCAGGCCCCCCTGCATGCCGATTTTTGAAGTTATAATAATTAAGCACTAGAAACTAGGAGTTTGTTTCATTTAGCTTTGGCATTTTGTTTATTTTTATTCATTATTATTTAGAAATATTGTTTGAGGAACCAGGTGGTGGGTAATAGGGAGGGCACGTACTGCATGGAGCACTGGGTGTGGTGCAAAAACAATGAACACTGTTATGCTGAAAATAAACAAATAAAAAAAATATTGTTTGAAAAAACTTTAGGTGTGCTTAGTTTTCATTTGTACTGCTTTAAATTATTTCAGCAGGTATGGGTTATTCTTTTTTTTTTTTTTAAAGATTTTATTTATTTATTTATTTGTCAGAGAGAGAGGGCAAGAGAGCAAGTACAAGTAGGGGGAGTGGCAGGCAGAGGGAGAAGCAGACTCCCCGCTGAGCAAGGAGCCCTATGCTGGACTCGATCCCAGGACGCTGTGATCATGACCTGAGCCGAAGGTAGTTGCTTAACTGACTGAGCCACGCTGGCATCCTGGTATAGATTATTCTTATAGGGAGGAATAAATTTTTGTTTTGGTTTTTGTTCTTTAGTCATAATATTTTAAATTATTCTCTGTGAAATTTTCCATACTGGATCCCTGAATTTTTTTTTTTTCCTGTTTTGTGTTTAAATGTCTGCAGAAAGAAAAACTGCTCACGGTGTTGGGGTCCCTGGGAGATACCATGTGCTACCACAAAAGCGGAGTGAGCTTGGACCAACCAGAGGTCGTGCTGGTGCACCACCGAATGGCCTTTGTCAGCGTTTCACTGTTCGCAGTCCGGGTGCTGCAGATGCTTCTCCCTGTTGAAAAGGTAAGGCAGGTAACGTTGCTTTGTGCTTTTGTGAACTGAACTGTGTGTTTAGTTGCTTAATGTTGTTTAGTGCTCTGTCATGTATTTCTTCTGATCGTGTCATGGTGTACAAAGATTACATTGAGAAAGACTAACATTTCTGAATAGTTTTGACAAATCATTTGATAGAAAAAAACATTAATTCTAAAAAAATTTTTTTTTTAAAGTTTTTTTTTTTTTTTTTAAAGATTTATTTATTTATTTTGACAGACAGACAGAGATTACAAGTAGGCAGAGAGGCAGGCAGAGAGGGAGAAAGGAGGAAGCAGGCTCTCTGCCGAGCAGAAAGCCCGATGCGGGGCTCGATCCCAGGACCCTGAGATCATGACCTGAGCCGAAGGCAGAGGCTTTAACCCACTGAGCCACCCAGGCGCCCCTAATTCTAAAAAATTTTTTTCTTTAGATAGCTTAAAATTATAGTGTAACATGTTTAGAAAAGTATGCAGTTTCGTACAAAAAAGTGACCACTTCCCCAGAACGTAAAGTAGAGTATTACTGGCATTTCAGAGGTTCCTTCTCATCCATTACCTCTCCTTCCTCCCTTCATGCTGAACTCCTCCTTTCTGACTTCTGTCAGTATAGGTCAATTTGTCTGTTTTTCATCATTACCTAAATGGAATTCTAAGGTATGAACTTGCTCAAGGTCTTTTTTGAGGTTTATCGCTGTTGTTGCTAATAGCAGTTCATTAAGTTTTTATTGCAAAATATGATTCCGTTTTATAAGTACGTTAAAGATGATTCTAGTAGGTGTCCACCTTTCTTTTAAATCATCTCTCAATTTTAATGTTAGTGGTAAAATATCTCAAGTGATTCATGCACAAGTGTTTTGTAATGTACTTAGTGCAAAAAGAAAGGAGTGGCATGTTTTAATAAAGGTATAGGAGAAATTACTACAACTAAGGAACTATTTCCTGTCCTTTTATTGTCCTTTGTTATAGACATTTGCCCTTTTGTTTTGTGAGATTCTGAAGAGCATAAGGCTAAACTCCATTTTTTCATAACACATTTATTTATTTATTTTTTAAAAGATTATTTATTTGTTTATTTATTTGACAGACAGAGAATACAAGTAGGCAGAGAGGCAGGCAGAGAAAGAAGAGGAGGCAGGCTCCTGGCTGAGCAGAGAGCCTGATATGGGGCTCGATCCCAGGACCTGGGATCATGACCTGAGCCGAAGGCAGAGGCTTTAACCCACTGAGCCAGCCAGGCGCCCTTCATAACACTTTTAAATGCACTATATTATCAGATCACCTGGGAAAGCAAGAACAAAACATCAAATTTTTATTGAAGATTTATATATTTATTTGAAGGAGAGAGAGAATGCATGCACAAGCAGGAAGGGCAGAGGGAGGAGGAGAGAAAAGAGCCTGACGTAGGGCTCAATCTCACCACCCCGAGAGCACAATCTGAGCTGAAACCAAGAATCAGATTCTTAACTGTGCCATCCAGGCATACTCCAAACATTAAATATTAAATTTAGTATTTTGCTTTAGGGAAAAGAGCATCACTTTTGTTAATTTTAATTTTTAACTTTCATTCATTAGTTACTATGAAGAAGTGACTAATCTGAAGGCATTTTCTGCTTTGAGGAAATTTTCCAATGTTAAAAATATTATTAATTGAAGAATTTCAGTCATATAAGATTGTAATTGCATTTAAAATATGGAAGTCTCACTTTACATAATACATAACTGAAAAATTAGTGGTGCTACACTAACTTGTTGTTAAGTATTACAAATGATCAATCTATAGGTTGAAATATTGATAGAAAACTTACCAATTATATCATATAGTTTTATTTATTTCCTTTTGATTATAGATTTTTTTCATTTTTGTGCTTCCTGGGCAAGAATCAATTCCAAGTATAAATCAATGATTTGAGTTACTTCCGTGACAGAATAATATAAAGCCTCATGCCTTTTTTACTTTTTGAAGTTATTTTTTATTTATTTTTTTTTGTTTTTGAAGGCAAATAAGTATCTGTGAATTTTGATAGCTTCTTAAATACATAACCTGGCACTTCATTACAGTGGTAAATAAGGCCATGGAGGAGATGGTAATTAGGGTATTAGTTTGTAGATCATTGTAATTGCTTTGATTGATTAAGAACTTTAAAATGAGAGCTAAACAAAAATGCTTTGCCATTGCTGTCAAATGTCTTCTTTTAGTTTATATGAATACAAGATTATGCTGCCCTCTGCCTGTTGCTGGCCCACCAAAAGTTGAAGTGCAGTTTGGATTCTGAAAGTTCCAGCCTGAAAAGTGGTTTTTAAATATTTGAATTGCCACTTCCCAAATATGTAATTTGGAAGTTGGAAAATGATAACATGAATCTGTGTAGAGATTTCCTGATTTTGAAAGCTTTGACAAAATGTTCAAGGCCTTTTTGAAATTGATAATTATTGGTTTGAAAAGATTTTGGATAATACCTATGTACAGGTTAAAATGATACACTAGTAATCCTATGAAAAATAATTTACTTGGATAAATCAAATTGGTAAAAACTAAGAGCTAAAAGTACTGGTCCTGTGCTGGAAGCAGGATCCAGAGCATGTTAGGAGCTTCTGTGACTGTTTCCTAGCTAGCTGACTGAGGATAGGAAGAGTTTATACCACAAGGCTTGACTCTTTCAGAGCAGCACTTCTCAAAGTGTAATGTGCAAACGGGTCACCTAGGGTCTTGCATATTCCCGTCCTTTAGTTCTGGACTAGGACTTGAAAGTCTGTGTTCTGACAAGCCCTTTAGATGATACTGTGCCTGATCTGAGTGGGAAGGTATAAAGAGAGCAGTGTTTTGCCCCTTCCCCCCTCGGCACACAAAATGATGTTGTTGATTGTATCTGAGAGCGGTGATGGACTGGCACTGACTTGTCTTCACTTTTAGTTCTGACTGACATGTGACTAATGCTTGTATATGTAGGGCAGCTGTCTTTAGTCTGTTGACTGATCAGTCCATTGCCCCATGCAGCACTAAACTTGAGTCTGTGGCATGGTGCTCTGAGTTGCTGAGATGATGAAGTTTCAGATGTAGGGATGAAGAGTGAAGATGTCAGAATTCCTTAGTGTTGGGGTGAAAAGAAGAAAGAAAGGACGTTAATATTTATTAAGTGAGATGTGCTAGACGTCTGCTCAGTGCTTAATTCTCCCATCAGCTATTCTTACTTTTCTGATGAGAGTTGGAGAAAGCTCTTTTAAAATGAGAAAACAGTGCCTTTGGCATTAGATCCCTGAGGATTTGATATCTTAGCATAGTGCCCAACTCACAAACTCTCCTTGGCTAATTCCTCTTTCTCTTCCTAACCTTATCAGGAGTAGAACCCCAGGACTGACCAAGGTCCTCAGGAGACATCATTCCATTCGTGGTCTTAAATACCATCAATTTGCTGACTTCTCCTGGATTTGTGGTTCTAGTACACAGGTGTTACCCGAACTGCAAACTCACATTTATTCACCATCCTTTTTGACATTTTCACTTGTGTGACAGTTGATGTTTCCAGCAAAATATGTCTCAACCCCAGTTCTTCACTTCCGCTCTATTCTTTCTACAGTCTTCCCTCTCTGGGTACGTAGCGCTTTCATTCTTCTAGTTGTTTGTTGATCACAACTAAGCAAGAATGCTTAGAGTCATCCTGGATTTCTGTCTTTCACACACACCTAGATCTAGTCCCTCTGCAGAATTTGTCATTTCTTCCTTGACATCTGTCTGGAATCTGAACACCTCTCGCCATTCCCACTGCTGTTTCCAGAGTTCAAGCACCTTTCTTGCCTAGACTGTTGCAGTAACTTCATCTTTCATGTCCCACCTTCCTCCCTTGCACTGTTTCATCTTTTCCCTGCAGACTGTTCTTGATGCTTGCTTGAAATTTTCCAGGGCTTCTTCCAAAGACAAGTTTTAAGATGAGCCCAAGCCGTAATTACCTGATGTGGTCAGTTGGCCCCTGCACTGGCCTCCTTGCATCCAGATATACGGTGTCTCTGGGTCTTTGTACTTGGAGTTCCCTCTTCCACCAGTGCTGTTCCTCCAGATAATCCACACGACTCCTCACTTCTCCAGGTCCTCACTTCAGTGTTGCCTTATCAGGGAGGCCTTCCCCTACTGCTCGAGTAGTAACCCTTCCCCTCTTCTACTCCCCATTGTGTCTCTTCCTCTCCATCTTTCCCGCCCCTTGTTTCTCTTCTTAGCACTGTTGATCCCACCTGATGTTTTATGAAATACATTGATTTACTCTGCCTTCTTCACTGGAGTATTTACTTCCTGAGGGCAGAGGCTCTGTTTGCTTCGTCCTGTGCCCTCAGAATCTGGCATACAGTAGGGGAATACAGTAGGGGCCCAATAATTTTTTCCTGAGTGAGCAAATAATAGGTGATCAGGTTAGTCAGTTTGCCTCTCTTTTTTCCCCCACGAAGAGAGTTCTTCACAGAATCATGAAATTTCTCTAGCCTTTCTAAAAGCTGCTATCTTAATAGCTGTTTTTTTTTTTTTCATGGTTAAGAACCTAAAAATTTGATTCCTTTAGTTTCTGATATTTATTTGGCAACTTTATTTCATTGAGAAGCATTATCTAGCTGATTCAGTCCTTAGTCTTGGATTTTCAGGTAGTAACTAATTATCCTTAAAACAGGTTATCCATGAAATGAATGGTGACCAAACCTACTTTAATAAAGACATCATTCAGCCAAAGTAGTGAGCTCTGCCAAATGATTTTCTCCAAACATTGAATTTTTAATCCTTTTTGTTTTTTAATTGATTCATAGAATCCTGTCACTAAGCTCTAATCATTAAAAAACCAGAATCTAAACAGTTCTTTCAATTTTAAGTCAGTTGATTAAGGTTAAAAAATGTATAATATAAAATTTGGGCCTGTGGTTTTATACTAATTAAGGGTCAGTTTTCTTTGGGTATTCTAGAACTATTTAAATATTATTGAGTTTCCCTTTTTGCCTCTAAAATACCAACTAAACAAAAATTTAATATCTGTTCAAATCAATCTGCTGTTATGCTTGATTTAGTGTTATTCACTTCAACATGTAGTTAATAAGCTCTGGGTTATGTGCTCAGCTTTGGTAGGGACGTGCTTGTCTTCAAGAATTTATTGGTTATTCTGGGGATTTATGTGCATAGCATGAAATACTGAAAAAGCCTCCTGCTTTCAGTTCAGTAGCAGAGTTATAAACAAGGGGGAGGGTCCAGTTCTGGCTGTTGGTGGTTCTGGTTGTTGGTTTAGGGAAGAAGTAAGTATCCTGTATCCCAGGCTTTGGGAATGTGTTGAAGATTGCACTTGAGTTATTCTGGGCAGAGAAAAATTATAGTGAACAAGACACGGAAGTGAGTAGTGCGTTAGGGAATAGAATTTTCTTTGGAGAAGCATAGACTTTGTGATATAGAGAATGATAAAAATAGAAAGTTGAGCTAGCTACATTAAGATCGTATAGTCTACCATGTTTTTCATAAAAAATTTTTAACTTTTTAATTTTTTTTATTCATTAAGGCAAGCCAACTTTTACCGGAACCTATGTCAGCAGCATTATTTCTGGTTTCTTTGGACATGCCTATTTCTTTGGAATATCCGAATATTCATGAAGCTGTTGTGGCATATTTGGAACAGCTGAATTCTGAAAACTACAGTATTTACAAACGAACTGCAGAGGCTGTTTATTCAATTGAATGTACCTGTAACTTCCTGACTGATGTTGGGAAGGAGGTAAACAGTTTCTTAAGATCTTCTAAATATTCCTTTGCTACTTTCAAATCAATGGACATATAATAACTGTATTGTGGGGGGGTACATTATTATTGAATGGTCACTTGTCAAGTTAAAGTAAAGATGTGGTTTGTGTGAAGGTAAATAAAGAATTTGTGGGACTGACGTGCTGTCTACTGCGCTAAGGAAGCGGGTAAACGAAGACTTCAGAGAGATGAATGGTGTATATTCAGGAGACCAGTTGTTTTTAAAAAGACAGTAATTATTTTCAGTGTCTTAATATTTAATAGTTCTTTTTTGAAGTGATTTACTGTGTATGAACACCGTGACAATTGACATAAGCACAATTATAAAGGCCATTTTAGTTCTTATCTATAGACACATGTTTCCTTTAATATTTTATAAACCCTTAGTACATACTCACACAGAGAGCCTGATTTTTTATTAAATAAAACCATGAACTAGATTGTTTATAAGGTAAGATGAATTTAGGTGCAATGTTATAGCAATAATTATATATTGTTGTGTATCCCTTTTAGAGAGACTACTAATTACGATTTTTAGTATTTTTATCAATGAAGGGGTTAGTGAGTCTTAAAATAGACACTGACTACAATAGGTGTTTACTGTTTGAAATACTGTTTGAAAGTTCCTGAAAAACTAGGAACTAAATTCTGCACTTGATCTTAGCCAAAAGGTCGAGAAGCGATAGGAACTAAATTCTGACCTCGTTTTGTTCCCTGCAGGGGAAGCTATCTCAGCCTCTAATTTTCCTTCATTTACCCTTACTTTTTTCTTTTGCTGTAGCCATATCTCACTGCCAGTGGCATCTTGTTTCCTCCGTGATAGAAGTGCAAATTGTCTTTAAATTGAATTATTTCTGTGGTATTCTGCATGGTCAGTTAATCATGCATGTACTGGTTGTCCTTAATGTTTGCAGAAGCAGTCAGGATGTAGAAGGGGGACATGGATCATCAAGATATATGAGTCCTGCCTTGAGTCTACAGTTAGTAGGGGGATAGGCTACAAACAAATAGCCACTCGATTGTAACCTTACGCCTACTTAAAGGTGAAAAATGGAAACTTTCTTGGGCATTTAGCGAGGAATTTTTCCCACATTTTCCCACCTAAGCTGACATTTTTAGTTTGTTGCTTGGGAAGGTGGACTTAAGCAAATGTGAACAGTCTCAAGTTCTCTGAATCTAATTTCTCTTCAAATTTTACTTAGTTAACATACAGTGCGGTACTGGTTTTTGGAATAGAATCCAGTGATTCATCGCTTACATACAGCAGCCAGTGCTCATCACAGAATGTGCCCTCCTTCGTACCCTTCACCCACCTGTCCTGTCCTGCAGCCACCTCCTTCCGTCAGCCCGCGGTTCTCTCTCGTTAATAGGCTCTGTGGTTTATTTTCCTGTATCCTTCCTCCATCCCTTCCCATATGTTCCTCTGTTTTCTTTCTTAATGAGTGATCTAATTTCTTGAAGTTGCTTAGTTAGCTGTTGAGAATTCTGTTGTACATGAATTTGACATTTACTGTTTCATTCTGTTCTTTTTTAGGGAGAGAGGAATCTCTTAGAATTGGTGGAGCTGGCAGACCAAGCCTTGCGAAGCTTTCCCTGTCATCAGCATTTCCCCCTAATAAAGGACATCATCTGCCTGTGTTCGAAGATGTAATTCTTTCTTGATATGATTATATTATTATAGGATGTATTGTGTGTGTATGCACTTAGAAGCAATGAAAAACGGAATTGGCCTTAAATCTTGTTACTCTTTTTTAGTTAAAATTGTTTTTATGTATGTCTGACCTCTAAATCTAGATGTATAGCTGCATGAGGGCAGTCAGCTATTATTCAAGGGTAAACTTTTAAAAATTCCGTGCCTGTAATCAACATTAACTATCCCTGGATTTTCATACGTTTGTTTTGGTGTCCATCCAAACTAAGTATTCAAACATATTTGTTTATTTATCTTTGAAGATATCTTTAATTAATAACTTAAATTGAGGGTCTTTCAATGTTTCATTACTTTCTACCTTTTTCTATGTGGATTTTTAGAATGGATCATGCATTGGTTAATTTGTTTTGAAGACACTGGGGGGCGCCTGGGGGGCTCAGTCCCTTAAGTGTCTGTCTGCCTTGGGCTCAGGTCATGATCCCGGGGTTCTGGGATTGAGCTCACATCCAGCTCCCTGCTCAGGAGGGGATTCTGCCTTCTCCTTCTCCCTCCCTCTGCTCATCCTCTGTCTTCCTCTCTTTCTCTGTTACTCTCCTCTCTCTCAAATAAATAAAATATTTTGAAGACATTGGAGTAGATTCCTATTTAGAATTCAGTGTCTTCATTGCTTTTGAAGAGTAAATTCCTTGATGATAAATATTAAGGATGGGTTTTAAAAATTTATTTATTTATTACCTCACATAGTTAATGTTTGGGTATGTGTGTATATGTGTTTATATACAGTAAGAACATTTATGATCTGTTCTCTTAACAAGTATCAAGAATATAATACAATATTAGCTGTAGTCATTATAGAGAACTTTAGATTTCTAGGATTTGTACGTTCTGAAAAATGAAAACCTTGTCTATTTTGACCAACATCTCCACATTTCCTATGTTCCTCAGACCCTGGCCACCACCATTTTGCTCTCTGTTTCTATGAGTTTGACTTTTTTAGATTACACATATAAATGAGATTATGCAATATATTTGTCTTTCTGTACCTGGCTTATTTATGTTATTTAGCATAATGTCTCCACGCTTCATCTGTGTTGTTAAAAGGATTTCTTTTCTTTTTTAAGGCTGAGTAATATGCCGTTGTATATATATATATACTACATTTTTTTGTATTTGTTCATCCTTCGAGGGACACTTGGTTGTTTCCACATATAGTTACTCTTGAAAAACACAGATTTGAACTATGAGGGTCCACTTATGTGAGGGTTTATTTCAATAAATATATGTACAGTGCTGTGATGTATTTCTCTTACCATTCTTTAGACTTCTTTTTCTCTAGCTCTATTGTAAGAATACAGTGTATATGTAACACATATAACATACAAAATATCTGTTAATCATCTGTTTATGTTACTGAGAGGGCTTCTGGTCAACAGTAGGCTATTACTAGTTAAGTGTTTGGGGAGTCAAAAGTTATACAAGGATTTTTAACTGCAGGGAGGTCAGTGCCCCTAACCCCTGTGTTATTCAAAGGTCAGCTGTATTGACTAGTGTGAATAATACTGGGATGTACATGGGAGTACAGATATTTTCTTTGAGTTACTGATTTCATTTCCTTTGGATTTATAACCAGAAGTGGGATTGCTGGATCATTTGGTAGTTCTATTTTTAATTTTGAGGAAACGCCATACTGTTTTCCATAATGGCTGTATATCAGTTAACATCCCAAATGTGGGTTTTTAAAGACTTTTTTTGTACTTTTTCAAGAGAATATTTTTTCCATTGAGACAGGTAAGGTCTTGGGTAAATATTAATACTGGTTTAGTTAAATAGATTCCAGTTGGAGAAATTGGAGTGGGAAGAAAACCCTTCCACTGTGCTTTTCAATCTCTTGAGTAACTCACTTACCTTAGATATCTTGGATGTTTTACCTTTTTACCAGTTGGAAATCTGCACAGGCCAGTCCATTACTTCAAGGAGAAAGTCAGAAGGTATTTCTACGCATGTTATCTCACCCATTACTGCAAGTGAAAGTGGAAACTTATAATTGCTGTCTGGAAATTATTAAGGTGGGTTTTTTGTTTTTTGTTGTTAGGGAGAGCTAATAGATTCTCTTATTTTATTTTATGTATTTATTTTTTATATAGTATTTTACTTTATTTTTTAAATAGGCTCCATACCTAGCATAGGGCTTGAACTCATGACCCTGAGATCAAGAGTTGCATGCTCTACCAACTGAGCCAGCCAATGCCTCTGGATTCTCTTATTCAAACTCTAAAATTAATTGACATTTTGTGTGAGATACAAGAATTATTACCATAAAAATAAATGACAGTTATTAGTCAACTTTAAGACAGTTTTGCTATTAATTCTCTATATAACCAAGTCTAGCAACTGAAGTGCTTTATTAGAAAATTTGTCAATAATTACATTTGTGTTTTGTTATTTAATGATGGAAGCATTGTAAGAAAATCTTGATTTTTACCATGTATTCAGAAGTCATTTCTGGGTGCCTTCGTGGCTCAGTTGGTTAAGCATGGGCATAAAAATACCATCTGAATCGCTGCTTTTATTTATTTTGGGTATATATATCCAGAAGTAGGATTACTGGATCACGTGGTAGTTCTATTATTAATGTTTTGAGGAACTGCCATGCTGTTTTCCATAGTGGCTGCATCATTTCATGTCCCCACCGGTAGTACATGAGGGTTCCAGTTTCTCTACATGCTTCCCAACAGTTGTTATTTTCTGTTTTTCTTTCTTTTAATAACAGCCATCCCAGTCTCATCATGTTTGCTTTTAATTTACTCATTAAGTTTAAATTTCACTTATTCTATATTTATTACTATGCATTTTCTTTGCTTCTTTTTTAACTTCTGTTTTTCTATAATAATCTTTCATTTTCTTCTTTTGCTTCTTTGGAAATTGTGAACGTACTGATTTTATAATTGATATAGATTATTCTATTATATAGAATGCTTTAATTTATTATGGCTATTGAATCTCATATGTTGTTCATTTCAGCAGGTGATGTGATTTTTAATTGTAAGGTTTTCTTTGGCAGGTGGTTTGTACTTTGGGAATCTCATTCTGTAGACAGTGGTTTTATATCTACTTCTGGCTTGTTTACAGGGATTTGACAGAATTGATAGGTGCTGTAGGCTGGGAGGAGCTTATTAGGGAGATGTATTTTCATTTAAATATGTCTAAATGCTCATCAAAAGAACCAGCTGAGAGAGGAAAGAGGATGACAAGTGCCTAATTAAGAGAAGCTACTGCCTTTGAAAGTTGAAGGCATTGGGATCTAGAATATTGATGGCTGATTGAGCATAAGTGGGCTTAGGTATAGCAGCAAGTGGAAGGTACTTCCTTCTATTGATTCTTAATTTTCTTAGAGATTGAAAGTAAGTGACATGTTCAGTGTGTTTGAAATAACTAGTGTGAGTTGAAGTTTGATAAGATCAAGTAGCAGGATTTGGGGGTCGTATTGAGGGCTCCATTGATTGTTTTTATAATCTTAATAGTGAAACTAATCTACTTTGCATGATTGGCTAGCTATTTGTGGTTTTGGAGAATGTGAGCATTTGGAGCCATCAAGGGTTGTGGTTGTGCCCTAATGATGGGAGGGAAGGCCTTTGGTGAAAGTGAGCTGAGTGGTTGAAGTGAGAGCCCGTAGAATCAAAGGAGGTAAAAGCTAGAGGGGAGGAAGTAGTTTGGATTTGGCGACTGGAGGTCAGAGAAGTATATTGTGAGGTGTTAAGCAGGTAGAAACCTGTATTTATGATTTTAGAGGGGATATAAGTGGAAGGTAAGTTGAAGTGTTCCTGAGTTACAGGGCAGATAATGGTTATTGAGATGAGGAGGTCAAGAAGCCGAGATCTGTATGTGTGGGATAGTCCTTGCCCTCAGAAATTTAGAATAGTGGAATTGGTTTTGATGTTCAGATCTTTGAAGTGGACTTTAAAGAATTCCTTGGAATGCCTTGCTAACCATTATGAAGCTTTGGATTTTATTCTAAGTACAGTGAGAAGCTATGAATGATTTAGGCAGGGAAATGATTTGATCTATTTACCTTTTTAAAAAGATCATTCTTCCTACTGTGTGAGGAATCAGTTGCCAGGGGTCAAGAGTGGAAGCCAAAGGACCAGTTCCCCTGCAGTAGCCCCACTGACATGGGATCATGTGGTGGAGATGAAGGGAAAAAGGGAATTCGGGATGTATTATGGACATAGAGCTGGTTGGTCTGCTGATAACGGGAGTAAGATATAGAAAACGGTCGAAGAGTTCTGGGGTTTGGGATTTAGCAGTTGGATTGATGGTGGTGTCCTAAGTATCAGATTGTGGATTGGATAGAACTCTTGAACCTATTAAGTTTGAGATGCCTTTTTACATCTAAGTGGAGAGTCTAAGTGGATGGTGGAATATAATAATAGTAACAACAACAATAATGCCAGTTACAATGATGGTGATGATGGTGGTAATAATAGTGATAACAACTAATATTTATTCTATGCACCAAGTACTTTTCTAAATATGTTAAGTCATCTAATCATCATTAGACGAAAAGACCAATGTAGGTAAGCTGATATATTTAGTGATGAGAAAAGAAAGGTGTTTCATTAAGGGTTAGGTATTATTCCCATTATATGGATTAGTAAACTGAAGGTCAGAGAGTTCAAGTTTTTTTTTTTTAAGATTTTATTTATCTGTTTGAGAGAGAGAGAAAGTGCACACAAGCCATGGGAGGGGCACACGGGAGAGAGGGAGAATCTCAAGCAGACTCCACAGTGAGCACAGAGTCCACTGCAGGGCTCAGTCTCATGACCCTGAGAGCATGACCTCTGCCGAAATTAAGAATTGGTCGCTTAACTGACTGAGCCACCCAAGTGCCCTGAGTTTAAGGATTTTGAGGAAGCAATTTTTTAAAAAAGATATTATTTATTTATTTATGTATTTGAGAGAGGGAGGGAAAGGGAGAGAGCCTGTGCCCAAGTGAGGGGAGAGGCAGAGGGAAAGGAGAGGGAATCCCAAGCAGACTCTCCACTGAGTGGGGAGCCTGACGCTGGCCTCAGTCTCATGACCCCAAGGTCATGACCTGAGCGGAAGTGAGGTGTGGACAGGTGCTCAGCCGACTACACCACCCAGGTGCCCCAAGTGCCAGAGCTCTTATTAAACCATAGGCCAAGGCTATGCTCTTTCAAAAGGTTAGAAGATACACTTATTGTCTAGCATGATTAAAATCTAAAGAGAAAAAATATGTAGTTACGTGTATGTGTGTGTGTAACTTTTTGACCTCTGATTTACTGTTTGTGGTTAGGAAGTAGTATTTTGCAGAGTGAAAAAAATCCATTTCTGAGAGTCATTGTTGATTTTGTATTGCGTTTAAGTTCTGTTAATATTTTAGGTAGCTTTTATCCCCTTCTTAAGCAGTGTCTAAGAGAATACTGTCCTCTAGCTCAAATTGAGAAAAGAATTTGTGATGAGTTGGAGAGATGGCACGGAGGTAGTACTTGTATTCCGGTGCGTAGCTGTATTGATGATCAGTATCCTACAGATATGTTGTCTTTCCCTTCCTGCAAAACTTCAGGTCTATTTTTATTTGAATTTTGTTTTTCTTTCTCAAACTTCAGTAAGCAAAATGCTAACACCCTAAGATAAGTTTATTGTGTGTGTTTTTTTAAATGTTTGTCATTATGAACAACCTCAAGAGATTATGATTGTCTCAGAAGTTTGGTTATATAATTTATCAAAACTCTGCTTGTTGTAACATAAGTTACAAGTATGTTATATTATGTTATGTTATGTTACAAAGTAACATAACACATATCTCATGTAGACTCAAAAGGCAAGTGAAATTTTTTTCATCCTCTATCAGTTAAAAGTTTCAGTGAAGTGAAAAGTTAAATTAGAATTAAATTATAAACAGAAGAAAGAGGAATTCTTTGGAACAATTAGCGTCACTAATTTTGAAAAACTACTTTACAGGAATGTTTAGGTGTCCATAATGTCACTAAACCTGTGTCTTCACTTTGTAATGGAATTCATTTTCTACTTCACCCGAAAGTTTTGTATGAAATCTCTGCATTTGGCATTCAAGAGCCCAAAAATGAGGTATGGCTCATTTTTGTATGGGTTTGGTATGGGTTTGGTTGAGATTTTATTTACACAAGGAGAAATGTGAAGGAAAATGCGAGAGTCAAGATACGAGCACGTACTTGTTCTTAAAGAATTTGGATGGTGCTCTATGTTTTCCATGTGAGATACGAGCTATACAGTATTATAGCCAGCAGGTTATTTCAGGGGAATTTTTATTTAATGCAAAAATATGCCTTTAAGGTTAAAAAGAAAAAGGAAATGTTTAGGGAGGGAGACCAGCTGAGACGAGAAGGTGAGACGAAGCTACAGAACACGAGCCCTTGAGGGAAGAGACGTTGGTCCAGCGCCACTCCCACGCTGACGCAGTGTTACAGGCACGCAGGGGGCTTGAGCAGGGCCTCACTGTCGAATTCCGCGATCTGTGTTGTAGGTGAACGCTGCCGCCAAGGCCATCCTACTGTATCTGCTGCAGGGACGACTGATGATGACAGCGGTGACCTGGAACAAGTTTATTGAGTCTCTCTGTCCTGTCATTCCAGTGCTGCAGGTACTCTGGGCGAGGCCCCGTTTCCCATCCCTTTTATCTTGGGTGAGTGTGACGGATTGAAACACGTGCAGATGGCAGAGCTGTCATGCGAGAGAAATGAGACGCCGTGCAGGCTCTGTGGAGCAGGGGCGGGGAGTGGGTGGCTGTCTTGCTGCCGGCAGAAGGTTCAATCGGAAGAGCTAATTTGTCTGTGTGCACTTTATGGATCTGGGTGGGAGGTTAAGGAGTGGGGTGCAGGGATTTGGCACTGACTGTGAAAAATAAACTCAGCCTTCTGTAAAGGCTTTTAGGCAAAGCTAACGGTGCTTTTAAAGCAGATGTTACGTAACTAAACTTGCCTGTGAATTGCATCCATGTATGTAGGCGATCGGAGTGCTACTTTGATTCACAGGTTCTGGGAAGCAAGCTTCCCCAGCAGTGATTCTGGGCGCTGGGGAGGAGTGAGGGGCGTTCAGGCCAGTCCCCTGCCTCCACCTCTGTCCTGTGGGCACAGGTCTGAAGATCTGGGAAGCACCTCATCTAGGGGAGGAGCCACGACCAGAATCTCGGAAAATAGAAAAATCAGCAAGCGTCAAGAGAGTTGGCATATTTTCCTGAAGTTGTTCAACATTATTATTATTATTATTATTTGTTAAAGATTTTATTTATTTGACAGAGAGACAGCGAGAGAGGGAACACAAGCAGGGGGAGTGGGAGAGGGAGATGCAGGCTTTTTGCAGAGCAGGGAGCCTGACTCGGGGCTCGATCCTAGGAACCTGGGATCATGACCTGAGCCGAAGGCAGCCGCTTAGGGACTGAGCTACCCAGGCGCCCCCCAATGTTATTTTTTAAATAAAACTTTATATAGGCTTCTTACCTGACATAGGTTATTTTGACAAGTGACTATTCACCCGAATTAAAAGAAATTTAGGAGTTGCTCGACAGGCTAAAACAATTCTTACTTTCAAGTTAAAAAGTTCAGCAATATGTATAAAACAAAGAGTAATTTCTCTTTTTCTGGAATCTGTTAGGGCTATGCTGACACAGAAGATCCTTTGGGTAACTCCATTCTCCTCCTGAGCAAAGGGAGTCCTGAGGCGGGCGAAGGGGCTCTCCCCTGTACCACCCGACTGAAGTCCCTGCTGCGGCTCCTGCTCGTCAGAAAGCCGTCGTAAGTAGAGCGGGGTCTGCTGTGTTCAGGATTCATGGGAGCATTCTCAGAAAGCGGAGTAACTCCGTCATCCCCAAGTACAGTACAACCAGAGAAGGTAAAGGAAAGTGACTCTCCATCGTAAGGCAGAGAGAGGAAACCCGTGTGTGAAACTGAACAGACATGGGGATGGACTCTTGGGTGCTTTCCTGACACCTTCCTTGGTGGCCATCCCAGGGCCAGATCAGCGTGCCTTCTCCTGGCACTGGCGCTCAGAGTGCTGCTCGCTGGCGCTGCGGGAGTGGGGGATGAGTAGATCGTGTCTTCTCTCTTTAGAAATCGGTGGCCTCCTCTTCTGAACATTTGTTCTGAAAGTTGATAAGTGTTCATAAAACTGTAATGGCCCAGTTGACCATATACCAGAATGAGCAGGCATTTTCATCTTGCTTAGTTTGTCCTCCTACTTGGGAAACTGGAAAAGTGTTCTTTCCTCCACCATCAGTGTAAGTGTCATTTAAACTAAAAGAAAAGAAGAAAAATGTATTGCCTCTCTCCCTCTCTGTCAGGGCAACGTGGATCTTCTCTTAGGGAACAGTGGTCATTTTTTCCCTCACCGAGAAGAGAGCAAGCTTAGTCGTGATGGGTAAGCGGTGATGACGGCCAAGAGGCGGTTGCAGAGGCTAGGAGGAGCAGGCATCCTTTCGACGGTGGATAACTTTGCTTTAATCAAACCAAACCTGTATTTAATAATAGAGCGGCTTATGTATAAACACATGATCAGGCTGAACAATAAGGATGTAGGTGGAAATAATCTAAAACACTGAGCGAATGGAGGGAGGAAGGTGAAGAGAAGAGACTACAATAGCAGCACGGAGAGTGAGGTTTCCCAGTGGGCGCAACCATGCAGGACGCAGGGGCAGGTGGAGTTACAGTGTCTGCCGCTCAGGAGTGGCCTCCACACGACAGGGCAGTGTCTGTACTAACGAGCCAGGCTAGTATTCTTCACCCCCAGATTTGGTGATGTAACATAATAGAAGCTTATTTTCTGTTCACCTTTGGGGGACCACAGTCTCCAGGTGAACAAAGACATACTCATTAGATAGGCCCTTTCAAGACTTAGAGATCCCCTCCCAGGAGCCCAGGGCGAGGCCAGAGCACCCTTCCAGGAGGGTCATTTTCTCACAACGAACTCGGAACAGTTTGAATCACATACTTGTTTTCGTCTAAGTCATTCTGCCCTATCCCACCAGACTGTAAACTCTGTGTAGGCAAGAACCCTGTCCATTGCCAATCTTTTCTGTCATTAGAACTTCGTAGGGTACCTTGGACGTAAATGTGCTCAAAGCATAACATGTTGAAGGAAATAAGCGGTGAGAATGACTGGACTCTGTTGCCCTACACTAAACCTAAAACGTGCTGAATTTCTCTCCTAGATGAGACGCATGAGTACACGCTTTACATACTCCACTCTGGCCTTTTTGCTGGGGGCTCACAGCCCCAGCGTTGAATATAGACGGCCCTGGCTTGAAATGAAAGGAGCAAAGTAAAGCTTTCTGTAGGTGTCTAGCTATTCTCACAGCAAATGGTAGGGGGAGAACGTTCATCTGACTTTTCACACCATCTTGGAGTAAATATCAGTACTCAGAAGAGGACATCTGTTAATAAAATCACTGTAAATTTCTCTTAGATTTGGGCAGTACTTATTGGATGTCAGCTGTGTGCCTACGAGCCATGGGAGGCTGTGGGAAATTAACAGCACTTGGTGTGGACACAGCACCGGCTGTATGGAATTGGGCTTGTAATTGGGAGGAGAAATGTTACCGGTTATACTTTATTATTGATCGTAATAAAGCAAGGTTGGCATTATGCCACACGGACTTCAGGGTGACAGGACCACACACAGCAAGGTGACCCAGCCTTGGCTGCGGTAGGGAGGACTCTAGAGAGTGAAGTTTCCTAGAGAGTTGAGTAGGAGGTGGGAGATAGCAGGTTTTGACTGTCGTCTTATAAATGATACTTAAAACCTGGAACTTGGGTTATCACTTAGAATTTTCCCAGTTTTTATGTCATTCAAGAACCTGTCAGAGTAACAGTAGATATCTGGTTGTCTCACCGTCTCCCAACTCCATGCCCTTTGTCCACTTAATGGTTTTCATTTTTCCATTTCATTGTCTAATGGCATGCAACATTTAACCTTTTTGTTTTTTTAAGGTTTCATTTATTTTTTTGACAGAGAGAGACACGGTGAGAGAGGGAACACAAGAAGGGGGAGTGGGAGAGGGAGAAGCAGGCTTCCCGTGGAGCAGGGAGCCTGATGTGGTGCTCGATTCCAGGAACCTGGGATCATGACCTGAGCTGAAGGCAGAGGCACCCAGGAGCCCCAACATTTAATCTTTTCTTGAAATTTCTTTTTTTTTTTTCCAAAGATTTTATTTATTTATTTGACAGAGAGAGAGAGAGAGATCACAAGTAGGAAGAGCAGCAGGCAGAGAGAGGGGGGAAGCAGGCTCCCTGCTGAGCAGAGGGGCCAATGTGGGGCTTGATCCCAGGACCCTGAGATCATGACCTGAGCTGAAGGCAGAGGCTTAACCCACTGAGCCACCCAGGCACCCCTTTTCTTGAAATTTCTTACCTCCTACTCAACTGACTTTAATCCTAATCCATTCCAGATAAAATGGGATTTTGATGAGAGTCACAAGAATTTGCATTTTTTTATTTGAGAAGAATCTGTTTGACCCCTAATACAAGAACATTTTCACACATTGTTGCGACTTTACATTTTAGTTATTAATGTGATTATTCTCCTGCAGGTTTGACCTCATGTTTGTACTCTGTTCATGAGTCTGGTAATTTTTGATTATTAGCTACATCGCTAGGCTTCAAGTCAGGAATTACAGATGTAATTTGCAGGTTTTATTAATTTATTGCCGTTGACTGTGATATTGACCATGGACTCTGAAGTTGATTGTCTCAGTGAGTCTGTCTCTTCATGTATAACTTGATTATTCTTTATTTCTGAAGAATAATTGTAGTTATACACTATTTTAGTAGAAAAACAAAGTACCTTTGTTGGTAATGTCAGTATAAACATGGTAAATTATCGTGTTGATATACAATAATGCTTTGTGATTATAGACTTTAAAATATAGGCATTGTGTATTACAAAAAATGTTGACTGAAACATTTTGTTTCTTTAGGGTCCGCTCACTAGCATTAAAGCTTTTAGCGTGTCATCTTGCAAGGGAAGAAGGGGCTGACACAAAGCGGCCTTCAATAGATGCCAGAGTTCTCTCCAGAGTGATTAATTTATTTATCGTGAAAAAGCCTATTGAACTCAAACTGGATGACAGAAGAGAACTGGTTATTAAGGTGACTATAACTGTCAGGTTTATTATTTCCTGGTTACTTGATGCATTTGTGTATCACATGTTTTACGTTACATTCTTCAGTTTGTGTACGCATCTGAGAGGAAGAGAAGTGGTTATTCATGGCTCGTTTGAAATGGTGTTCTGGCTTTGTCTGGCTTCTGGATACATTTATTTATTGAATAAATATTTCTTGGGTACCTACTGCATGCCAGGCATTATGTCCATTTCATTTAATATATACACTGGAAATGCAGATTAATTTGAATAGCATCTTAAATACAAGATAAGGTTAATGTAGTGGAAAGAAATTCTGTGGTGACTCTTAAAAACAAATATTACTGACATAAAAACTCTTGGAAATTCTTCTTGTTCTTATGTTGGATAGCCTATGAGGAAGAAGGAGAAAGTTCCTATGACAAAAGTTATCAGCTTCTTCATTATGAGAGGCAACAAATAATATAGGTGGAAAGGCGGTTTCTCTTAAATGTTACAGTGGTTCTGGGATTTTGTCAGTAATCTCTTTTCTAAATCTTTGGCTCCTTATATACCTCCCGAGGCATATCATCTATTTCCCTATCTTTAGCCAGGACTGTACCCAAATCATCCTGGGCCAACGGAGGATCCGATAAATCTATTCGTTATCTTCATTGATTCATTTCTACGCTTTATAGCTTCTCTCGTGACTTCCAGGGTATAGTCTATCAGTTTTAATTGAAGTTTAGACCAACCCCCAAAGCCTGCGGTGGTACTGTATAGCCCCGGATAATACAGTGAATTTTCTAAGTGTTCTTCTAACTTAAGCGTTCAGGGCCACGTGACAGCCCCAGCAGGAGGCTCGGAGAACCTTCCCCTGACTATATGTCGGGTCCTGCTGGGGACTTCCTGAGTACTGCCCGCTGGTAGTTGCTCCCGTGGCTTGGGTGTGATGTGGAGGAAGATGGGGGAGCAGGGGTTCCAGCACTGTTTTTGTGAGTCCATGTTAGAGCCAGAAATAGGTGGGGGAATGGAGTGTTGTCTTTGTCTTTTTCCTGTTCCCCTTCACTGTTGGGTTTGCCACCTCAGACCTGTCCTGGTATGAAGTGACAGGGACTGGTATTGGGAATGGCTCTGCTGGAGTGCCGGGCAGCAAGTCCTAGCATGTGCTGCCTGGCCTCTGAAGAGGGAAGCACGGCAGAGGGCCAGGGGATTCTAGCTGGTGGCTTCTGGGAGCCGGGGAGAAATCTGGTCACGTGTCTGGGGTTGCTGTTCTCAGGTAACTACCTGTAGAGATGTTATATAGCCTGGATGTTTTCTGTGACGTTCTTAAGGTGCTGATGAGTTATGAATGACTTCCTGGCAAAAATACACCTTAAAAAGAAAGGCATATTTGACATGATGGCTCTTTGTTTTAGATCCTATGTTTTCCCTGACCTAGCACATCATTGCTGCAAATTTATATGTAAATATATGTAAGTAAGTGGGCTTTGGAGCTTTTGTTCTTATGGTATGAATTATAAAATTTTATTGAACAATTGGAAGTAGATGAAAGCAATTTCTTTTTCTTTTTTCTTTCTGGTTTTCAGTTGGAGACTGTTGAAAAGGTATATGAAATCTTTACCTCAGATGATATCGATCTTGTTTTGAGAAAGTCAGCCGCAGAACAGTTAGCTGTGATTATGCAAGGTAATGTCTTTTAAGGAAAATGATTGCTGTACTGCTGGTAATTGGATTTTAGATAGCTGTGTTCAGTGGTATCAGGAGTTGCAAACTGCAGTTTTGGGGGCCAGATACAGGCTACAGTCTTTTTTTTTTTTTTTTTTTTTAATAGTCCTTAAGAATGTTTTTTAACATTTTTATTTATTTAAATTTTTTAAAAAGATTTTATTTATTTGAGAGACAGAGAGAGCACAAGCAGGGGGAGGGACAGAGGGAGAGGGAGGAGCAGGCTCCCTGCTGAGCAGGGATCCTGACGTGGGCTGGATCCCAGGACTCCTGGATCATGACCCGAGCCAAAGGCAGACACTTAACTGACTGAGCCACCCAGGTGCCCTGGTTTTAACACTTTTAAAGAGTTATTAAAAAAAAAGAAACATAGAGAATATGTAGCAAAGATGATTTGTGACCAGCAAAATCTACCATATTTTCTGTCTAGTTCTTTTCAGAAAAGGTATGCTGACCCCAGTTGAGATTACCATAATTTAACCTGTAGAATGTCATTTGATAGAATTATCTTCCTTCTAAAGTAGTGATATAATTCTAATAGTGAATTGGGTGTTCCCTTCTCAATTTACGTAGTACACAGTATTTTAAGTCCATTCCAGCTTGGATAAAGAAAGCAATCAGACAGTACTTTGTGGGTAGATAAAATAAAAACTGTGCACTGTAACTGTATTTTCTTTAAAGGTTTATTTTAAAAAAACAACCAGTAAAACATATTGGTAACTTTATTTGCAGTGTTGTTATTCTACAGGCTTCCATTCTTTGGGTTTTCTCTTTTTCTGTATATGTGATGTATGTAATTTATTTTTAATATTTGAGAGAAATGATAATTTTGCACTTACATAAAAAGATTCTAACCTGGAACATGGGATGTACTTAATGTTCCTGCCCTGACATTAATGGAAACTGGGATGAGAAGAGTGATTTGAAAAAGCATATCTAACATATTTGTGGCTTTAATAATGGTACAGACTGTAGAAAATAAGGCTCTAGAAAATGTAGACAGTCTTGGCTAAGGAAATCCTAAAACTCTTGTAGAGAGGATTCTTCCAGTATTGCTAATTACAAAAATAAAGCTTATAATTTTGGTGTACACTGTATTGGCAGGTAGTGGAAACTTTTTTTTTTTTAAGTGGCAGCCAAAGGTATTTCTAGTCATAGCTACAACTTCAATATCAGTATGTGTATTTTTTAATTAACATATAATGTATTATTTGTCTCAGAGGTACAGGTCCATGAATTATCAGTCTTACACAATTCTCATTGTATATATGTATATTCTCAGTGACAGTTATAGGAGAATAAATTAAGAAAATTTGTCTGAGAGAATTTGAATACTTACAGCTAATTTATAAACAACTAGACATGTTGGTTGCTAGTAATATCTCCAGTGTGTGCGTGCGCACATGTATATGTGTGTGTGTGTGTGCGCGCACACGTATGTCTTACTATATTCGGGCTGCACTAATAGAATACCACAGACTGGGTACCTTTTGAAAAATGGAAATTTATGTCTCACAGTTCTGGGGCTTGGGAGTCCAAGATCAAGGTGCCCGCAGATTCAGTGTCTGGGGAGAGCCAGCTGCTTGGTTAATAGACAGCCACTTTTCCCGGTGTCCTCATAGGGAGAAGAGGCTTCTTTTACACGGACAGTAATCCCATGCTTCAGAGCTCCACTGTCCTGACCTAATCGTCCTCAAAAGGCCCCACCTCCTCATATCATCTCACTGGAGATTAGGTTTCAGCAAATGAATTTTGGGGGAACATAAACAGTCCATAGCAGTGAATACACACACACATGCGCGCGCACACACACTCTCTCTCTCTCTCACGCGCATACACATAAACGCACAGTCATGTATATATGCTTACTTAAAAAGGTCATATTTTTCAGAAATATATGGAGTATGTTATAGTTCCTTACCCTTTATATTTGCCATTGAGAGTTTTGAGGTTAGAAATCTAAATTTTATTTATTTTATTTACTTATTTAGTAAGCTCAGTGCCCAGTGTGGGGCTCAAACTCATGACCCTGAGATCAGGAGTCACATGCTCTACTGGCTGAACCAGCCAGACAACCCTGAAATCTGAGTTTTTATTAATAGAAAAATGACCATGTTGCAAGTTATTAACATTGCTTTTATATAATTCTAAACATCTTGAAGTGATAGATTTAGAAAAGAGAAGAATTGTCAATGAAACAATATAAAGAAATTAACTTGTCATGTACCAATAAAAGAATTCATTTGTATACTTAAAGTTCTAGTAGTTTTCAGGGTCTGAACTATTGGATTTAACTGTTCTTTTTTAATAGCTTTTGAATTTTACATTGTAGAAATGAGTAAGATGTGCTTGTTACTTAAAAGTTTTCAAATAGTTCAGTCGTGTATAAAGTAAAAATTTAAAGTTTCCAAGTTTCCTCCTCTAATTTCAACATGAAGTGTAACTGTTTTTAACAGGTTGAGTTGTGGATACCTGCTCTGTATTTTAAAACTACAAAAAATATTCTTTAATTCTTAGTGACTTCTTTTTTTTTTTTTGTCTACAGATATTAAAATGCATGCTGTGGTGAAAAAGTTACACTTAGTTGACAAGATAATTGAGTATTTAAATGAATGTGTAGGTCAGGATGGTGAGGTAAGACTAACAGTGTATCTAGACATTATTTTTACGGGTTGGTATTTTTATTAATCAGATCTGAAATTAAATTCAGCTGAATTTGGGTAAGTACTTGGAGATTAAGTCCCGATTAACACTAAGTACCTTGTTTATTTTTTTATTTCTAAGAGTGAGGTCTCTCTAAAGGAAAACTAATGTTAAATTTTTCAGATGTGTAACGGAAGTATAAACAAAGCTTATTTCAGTGAAGAATGATTCTTAATATTTATTTGCATTTTGTTTTATACAGTATTGATGAAAAAGCATAAAATTTAGAATAAGTTAATATTATAGTATATTTTATCTCGCCTTAGAATTGGTGATAGTAGCATAACTGTGTTTTCCCTCCTGGCCAGGTCATAGAGTGTTTAATTCAGCCGTGCCTCAAGCTCTTGAGGAAAGTTCTTTGTGCTGACCCAGGCATGCGCATGGCCCTCTCCCAGCAGTCTTCTCTTTTGACCCTGTTATTCAGAGGTGAATAAAATAAATTCTGCTAATAATGAGATCAGTCTTAAGCTTTAAGTGTTATGCTTTAACTGTAGGTCACATTTACTTTCTGTTTTACTAATAGAATAACAAAGTTTTTTAGTGGATTTGCTGCTAAGAATATCCGTTGCAATGGAAAATGCTTCTTTTGTGGAGATTTCCTTGTAATCCCATTACTGAGGAGGCCTCAGAGCTGAGAAAGGCGGAAGCCCCCGGTTGTTCTTTGCACGTTGAGGTGGCTTTCATTTGGTGCTCAATTACCTGTTATCTATAAAGAATGCAGGCTGCCGCTGCTGTCATTACTGCCTCTGTCCCTTATCCATGGCCACAGTCTTAGTCTCCTTGTGCCTTTACATCCTGACCTGCGGCGTGGTATCTGGTTGTGTTATTAAACCGACAGTGGGAGTGTACACCCAGTGTGCGTGGGCGGGGAGCTAGGTCATCCTGAAGGACTCTGAGTGCTAGTTTATCTCAAAGAGTGATTCTTGGGCGCCTGGGTGGCTCAGTGGGTTAAGCCGCTGCCTTCGGCTCAGGTCATGATCTCAGGGTCCTGGGATCGAGTCCCGCATCCGGCTCTCTGCTCAGCAGGGAGCCTGCTTCCCTCTCTCTCTCTCTCTCTCTCTCTGCCTGCCTCTCTACCAACTTGTGATCTCTCTCTGCCAAATAAATAAAATCTTTAAAAAAAAAAAAAAAAAAGAGTGATTCTTTTTTTCTTAACCCATTTCAGTTTGGTTGTATTTAGGTAGAAAAATTCCATGTAGTTTGTTCTCTTTTCCTTCCTTCTGACTGTTCTCGGTAGAAAGCTTGGTAACATTTTGTGCTATTTTTTTCTTAGAAGTTTAGGCCATTGCTGTTAAATAATTCTGCAAGACGCATCTCGATCAAATGTCTCAATATGCTTAACCTTGTTAATTATTATAAGTGAGATCTATGTTCCAAATATTATTAGGATATACATTAGAATATAGTCATTTTAGCATTTTTGTTTCTTCTAATGCCATCTGCTTGCCAAGTGAAGAGGACACAGTTTATTTAATATAAGCATCGAATATAAGCATTGGTAAAGGTCCAAACCAGGTGAAGTTCTAAACAGACTCTGTGTCCAGGCTCCTGCTTTGAGTAGTGCATGAAATTTTACAATTTTTTTTTTTAAAGATTTTACTTATTTGACAGACAGAGATCACAAGTAGGCAGAAAGGCAGACAGAGAGAGAGGAGGAAGCAGGCTCCCGGCCGAGCAGAGAGCCCGATGCGGGGCTCGATCCCAGGACTCTGAGATCATGACCTGAGCCGAAGGCAGAGGCTTGATACAGTGAGCCACTCAGGCGCCCCAAATTTTACAATTTTTAACAGATCTGGAAGAGTAGTGGTTGTAGATCTTGAGTTTTCTTTAATCCTATTAATTATCTTGCTGATAACTTCACTCAGTAGAATTTCATCCCTAGTTTACCTTTTCTTTTTCTTTTTAAATTTTTACAATTCTTATTTTTATAATTATGATTTAAATTATTTATAATTTTGATTCAGATTATTCAAGCATTCATGAGCACTTAGGAGATTCAAAGGCACTTTCTAAGTCAGCCTCGTCTGTACCCTTTTAGTATTAACAATTTTTCTATTTCATTGATGTTTGTAAGAACTATTTCAGTGAATCTGAAAATGAATTACAGCACCTCTTATTATGGATTTAGTTTCAGGACAAAGTTTTTTTTAAAGATTTGTTTATTTATTTTAGAGAGAGAGCACACGTGTGTGAGCAGGGTTGGGGAGGGGCAGAGGAAGAGGGAGAGAGAGAGCATTTCTTTTTTTTTTTTTAATGTTATGTTAGTCACCATACAGGACATCATTAGTTTTTGATGTAGTGTTCCAAGATTCATTGTTTGCATGTAACACCCAGTGCTCCATGCAATACATTCCTTCCTTAATACCCATCACCAGACTCATCCATTCCCCCACCCACCTTCCTTCTTAAACCCCGTTTGTTTCCTGGAGTCCATAGTCTCTCATAGTTCATCTCCCATTCCTATTTCCCCGCATTCATTTTTCCCTTCCTTCTCCTAATGTCCTCCATGCTATTTCTTATGTTCCACAAATAAATGAAACCATATGATAATTGACTTTCTCTGCTTGACTTATTTAGCTCAGCATAATCTCCTCCAGTCCCATCCATGTTGATGCAAAAATTGGATATTCATCCTTTCTGATGGCTGCATAATATTCTATTGTGTATATCTTTATCCATTCATCTATTGAAGGGCATCTCGGTTCCTTCCACAGTTTGACTATTGTGGACATCGCTGCTATGACCACTGGGGTGCATATGGCCCTTCTTTTCACTACATCTGTATCTTTGGGGTCAATGGTAGTGCAATTGCTGGGTCATAGGGTAGCTCTATTTTTTTTTTTTTTTAACCTTTATTTATTTATTTATTTATTTATTTTTATATTTATTTTTATTTGTTTATTTACAGCATAACAGTGTTCATTGTTTTGGCATCACACCCAGTGCTCCATGCAGTACGTGCCCTCCCTATTACCCACCACCTGGTTCCTCAACCTCCCACCCCCCCCCCACCCTCCTGCCGCCCCTTCATAACCCTCTGGTTGTTTTTCAGAGTCCATAGTGAGAGAGAGCATTTCAAGCAATTTCCCTGCTGAGCACAGAGCCCCACTCAGGGCTCCATCCCACAACCCTGAGATCATGACCTGAGCCAAAATCAAGAGTTGGATGTTTAAGTGACTGAGCCACCCAGGCGCCATGGCAAAATAAGTTTTTAAATCAGGTTCTCTACCAGGAAATTCATTCCTCAGCAAATATTTATTGAGTACATGCTATGTGCTAGGTACAGCACTAGGCCCTGGGATATATTGACGAGCTTGGTAAATGACCTCCTTGCAGCTTACAGTATAGTTGGGGACCTTGACAAATACACAATGAGGCATAAAAATACCTATAATAGTGGATTTCCTGGTGCCAGAGGAAGTGTTCCTGTGCAGATTGGGTGGTAGGAAAACATCAGAGAATGCCTCCAGGAAATGTGGATCCCAGCTGGAATTTCGGAAATGAGTAGTTCAGTTAGAGAGAGTTGATTTCCAGATAGAGGGAGCCACAGTTATGTTTGAGAGAAAACGTGTGTTTGAAATGGTGGTTGGTCAAGGATGACTGGATTTTGGGGGCTTCTGGGGTAAGAGGAAGATGACGAGATGAGGCACGGAGGGCAGTTCATATAGGGCCTGGTAGGTCATGGGAAACAGCACTGAGAAGCCATTTTAGATTATTAAACTGAGGGGTGTGTGTTTTAGAAAGATTACTCTATCCACAGCATGGCGGATAGGTTGAAGGGGAATAACAATTAAATAATCTATCAGACACACTGCTTTTAATTATAAATTTTATGTAATGACAGAATCCTACCCCTGACAGAATTGCATGGTGAGAACTTAATCATTTATTACACCATCTTGCAGTGAGGAAATTGAGATCTAGAGAGATTTATCGATTTGGCCAAGGTCATAACCCGATAATGGTGAAGGCAAGAAAAGAACCTAAACTTCCTTACTTTTGTCGGTTTTTGTTTTAAATAATTACAGAACTTCTATATCCTTACTGTAAAAATTTGAGTAGTATGGAATGATAAAAGTAAAATGCTGGAAGTTTTTAAACTTTTCTTTCCTTTCTCAGTTTCCCCAAAGAAGAATGTGCTAGGTATTTTTTGACATATGTCATTTGGAATTATCTTTTCTTTATAGTCATGTTGTATTTTTTTATGCTATATACTTAAGTATTGTGTTGCTTTTTTTCAACTGAAAATGTATTTTGAATATCTTCCCATGTTATTACATGTGAGTCTGCCTTCTTAAAAAACGCAAAATCAAAAATCACTGCATAGTGTTTCAGAATTTCTGTTTGCCATATTTATATTTCTCTCAGATTTTTTCCTAAAAGATTTTATTTATTTGACAGAGAGAGAGAGATCACAAGTAGACAGAGAGGCATGCAGAGAGAGAGGGGGAAGCAGGTTCCCTACTGAGCAGAAAGCCTGATGTGGGGCTCGATCCCAGGACCCTGAGATTATGACCTGAGCCGAAGGCAGAGGCTTAACCCACTGAGCCACCCAAGCGCCCCTTCTCTCAGATTTTTAACTACGATAGTAATCATGTTTTATGATCATCTTGTGCGTACGCTGTAATCAGAATTGCTGGGTCAAAGAGATTTTACAGGATAACGTTTGGTTCCCCTCCACATCATTCCACCAGTGGTATTTAAAAATGCTTATTTTCTTCATAACCTTGCTAAAACCGAATATGTCTCTTTTAAAACAGTTCTTTAATGTTATTGGTGAAAATAATATTATTGTTTTATTTTCTATTTTTAAAACATTTTTAGTGCAGGTGATTATCTTTTCATGTATTTATCATACTCAGATTCTTATTCTATGAATTGCCTGTTTTTCTGTTGCATTTAATTTCTTTTTAGTGACTTACAGAATTTTTTTATATAACATAAATATAAGCCTTGTGCCTGATTTTATGTTAAGATTTTCTTCCAACCTTTGTATCCTTTTAAATATATTTATTATTACATCTTTAGCCTTAGCTATTTTATGGAAGTTTATAAAGCTTTTCTGTTATGGCAGCTGAGCTTTTCATCATGTGCTAAAAGGAGGGCCTTTCTGATTCTGAATTCAGGATTCTTTTTTTTTTTTTTTTAAATAAAGTCCTCTTTATTTAAAAAAAAAAAAAAAGATTTTATTTATTTATTTGCCGGAGAGAGAATGTGGGAGAGAGGGAATGAGAGTACAAGCAAGGGTGGTGGCAGGCAGAGGGAGAAGCTGTCTCCCTACTGAGTGAGGAGCCTAATGTGGGACTTGAACCCAGGATCCTGGGGTCATGATCTGAGCCAAAGGCAGACACTTAACCACCTGAGCCATCCAGGCATCCCTGAATTGAGGATTCTAAATGGGGCTTCTGTTCTTTCTTTTAACGTGTTTATAGTGTTGTAAGATCTAAAAAATTTAGATCTTTATGTAGAACTGGTTTTGGTAAATAGTGTAAGGTAGGGATCTAGATTGATTTATTTTTTTATATTGTAGGCAGTTATATTGCAGTAATTTCTTAGCTCATCCTGTTCCCACTGATATGAAGTCTACTTTATCATAAATTAAATTCTTACATGTATTTCTGTTTCTTTTTAGCTCATTGATATTTTTAATCATGTCAGTCACATGCTGAATTATCCTTAAATCAGGAAAAGTATTTCCTTTTGAAATTAATTTCTTGTTGCTACTTTCCTGGATTTGCTAACTCTTTATTATGTTATTATTCCCATGTGCTTGGTACCACTACCATACCTATTTGATTGGAATTTCATAGTTGTCAAGCACTGAGAAGTTGTAGCATAGAGAATGGTACAGAGGTGGAAACTAAGGCTTATTAATGCTATAGTATTTGACCAGGCTACTTTACTAGTAGGACATAATGGTGCTAACTTTGGATCTTATTAGTGCAGAGCAGTTTCCTTTTCCATTATCTTGTAATAAGCAAGACACATGAATTAAAATGCCACCAACACAAACACTGTGTTCTGAAGGCAAACCTAAGTTCTATGACTATATATTTGTAGGCATTGGCAGAAGTGATCAAATAAGTAGATCTTTGAGCAAACCTTAGCTGGAGGTAAGGAAATTGGCAGATCTCCCTAGAAGCTACATTGCTTTGCTTCTTCGAGAACTGAAAGTACACAGTATCTAGTGAGTGGATCTGCAGGTGTGTCTCCTGAACCAGCAGCATGCCCGATTCACAAGCTCCAGCCCAGACCTGCTGAAGCAGAAGCTGGGTTTTAGCAAGCCTTCCTGATGACCCACATGTGTCAGTGTGTCTGCGCTTGTGTGGCAGTTCTCTGAGAATTGCCTCTCTTCCCTTGGAGCTAAGATATTTTAAATTTGAAGCCCATTTTTCTAGAGGTAAAAATATTTCATGAAGTTATGCTTCTTTTTATTTCTTAGTTTCGTTGATATTTCGTGAAAATTGTGCTGTTGTGACTGAAGTCGGAGCATTATTTTGTCTTCTGTTATTTGACGAAGTATCAAGAATGGATATGTGGTGAGCTCTAAGAATTGTAAAACTTCTTTACTCTTATTTAAGGTTTCTGATGCAGTCTTAGAGCAATGCATGGAAATTTCTGAATTACGAAGCTTATACTTTCCATTTTGGTTTGAGTAAGCAGTATCGAAAAGTGAAAAAGCGTATTGGCTCAGAAAGTCCCATGAACTTTTTTTTTTTTTAATTTATTTGTCAGAGAGAGACAGAGAGAGCGCACAAGTGGGGGAGGGGGAGGCAGAGGAGAAGCAGGCTCCCCACTGAGCAGGGACCCCAAAGTGAGACTTGATCCCGGGACTCTGGGATCATGACCTGAACTGAAGGCAGCCGCTTAATCAGCTGAACCACCCAGGTGTCCCTCCCATGAACTTTTTTTTTTTTTAAAGATTTTATTTATTTATTTGACAGACAGTGATTATAAGTAGACAGAGAGGCAGGCAGAAAGAGAGGAAGGGAAGCAAGCTCCCTGTTGAGCAGAGAGCCCGATGCGGGACTCGATCCCAGGACCCTGGGATCATGACCTGAGCTGAAGGCAGAGGCTTTAACCCACTGAGCCACCCAGGTGCCCCACCTCCCATGAACTTTTTTTTTTTTTTTTTTTTAAAGATTTTATTTATTTATTTGACAGAGAGAGATCACAAGTAGGCAGAGAGGCAGGCAGAGAGAGTGAGAGGGAAGCAGGCTCCCTGCCGAGCAGAGAGCCCGATGCGGGACTTGATCCCAGGACCCTGAGATCATGACCTGAGCCGAAGGCAGCGGCCTAAACCACTGAGCCACCCAGGCGCCCTCCCATGAACTTTTAACTTGAGCATTACTAAGCATAAAATTAAAAAACTGCTGCAGTAATTTTTGTCATTAATACATATTTCAGTATGTACTCTGGATGTCATGTGTTTTTTTATATTTTAATTGACAAACCTTTGGGAAGATGTTAAGATGGTAATATCTGATTAACACTGACCTTGATTGAGCAGGATCCAGTGGGAGGGGGACACAGATTCACCTGCTAGTACAGTGTCCACGTTATATGAGTAATTTATTATATGGACTTCCTAAGCACTAATTTACTCTCTAGAAGCAAATCTAGGTAGTAGGAAAGTGTTCTTCAAGTGATAGAGCCGATTGCAACTCTTGTTTGGTGATTCAGTCAAGGAGCAAATCGTATTTGTTGGATATAACCATGGTTTACTCATTTATTTCTTTCCTTGTGTGTGTTTATAATGAAATAGGTCTATTAATCCTTCCAATAAACCTTCACCATCGGTCTTCAGTTTGCCCGTCTCAGTTTTTAGAAGGTAAATGATTTACTGTTTTGACTTTTGACTTTTTTTGAAGGTGAACTATTTCAGGAAGGTTCATCTGATATATTAAATCATATGACTTATAGTGTTTTAATGTTTTCTCACCGTGGTGCTTCGGAGAGTTCAGTAAATGCATGGCGCCATCCCCATCTGTCCATCTGATGAGTTCAGGTGTACAGAAAAGTTGAAAGAACTATACAGTGAAAGTGTGCTTACTCTCCAGCCGTGATTCGGCAGTTGTTAACGCATGGATTTAGTTTCTTTTTCTCTCTCAATGTATTTATTTATTTATTTATTTAATGTAATTTTTCTCTGATGCATTTGAAAATAAGTTTCAGACATAATTTTACTTCTCTCCTAATTATTCCAGCATGTACCTCCTTAAATTAAAGACACTCTCCTATATAACCACTGTGCCATGCATGATCACCTCTAAGAAAAGTAAAAATCATTCTGTAACATAATCCAATTTCTCCAGTTTTATCCAAAATAATAATTACCTCCTAGAGGAGAACAAGGGGAAAGGGAACAGCAAAACTTTCCGAAGGGTTGGAAATGTTCTGTATTTTATTCTGAGTGGTGGTCATGCCAATGAATACAAATGTAAAAATTCATCAGGCTATATATAAATTGGAAATCTATGTATTTAAAGATAAGTAAATTATGTCTTAATAAAATTATAATTAATTTAAAAATAACATTCCATAATTTGGTAGGGCTTATTACATGCACTGTAATCATTTTCATTACTTTATAATATTCTGTTGTTGAATTTATTTACCACAATTTATTCATTCTCCAGTCAGAAGGTATCTGGGTTGATTCTGGGCTTCTGTTTCTATATTCACTCCTGTAAGCATGTATATGTTTCCTGGTGTAGTGTGTAAGACTTCCTTTTAAATATATTGTTCAGAGTGAAATTCCTTGTTTATAGACATCACCCACTCTTCATGGTTTTTCGATTTGGCTAAGTAATCAAACTCACATGACTATAATAGGCCTTGTTTGGAATGAGATTACATGTGTGGATGCTGGGAACTGTCTTGATTTAGAAGACCCATGTGCTAGTAGGATATAACTTCTTTAGTTAAGTGTGCCATAGGCATAGTTTCCAGGACCCTACAAAACAGGTGACTTGTAAGAGCCACAGCACTCAGGGTTGCTCAGAACTGTGACTTCCCATCATGCATTTACGGTTTATTCCTACACCTCCCAAGCCAGATGTGGGAGTCATTTTTGTTGTAAGCACAAACCACAGCTTAGTAATATATTGACGTTCCATATCTATTTGGTTGTCCTGGGGAAAAGGGCCAGAATTAGCTTAAGATAAAATTTGTCCATAGAGAAGGGTTTTGTTATTCCTTTACTCAGAGTAATGTTGTCATTTTAAAAATTGTCCGTCTGGCGGATGTATAGTAGTTTTTCAAACCTGTTGTGAGGTATTACCCTGCACTTTTCATTCCTTTCTTTCTTCTTGTTCTTGGCTTAATTTGCAGTTCATTTTCCAACTTACTAAAGAATTCCCCGTTGATCAATTGCCTTGCCTTTTCTTATTCAGTGCAAGTCCTTTCAAGTGGGCTCTGTGTCCTTTTGTCAAGGCCCCCTGAGTCTATTAGTATTTTCTTGTGTTCTAGCACAAAGAAATATCCAAGAATCACCTTTTATTTCCCTATCTGACACCTAGTGTTAGCCATTTATCTGAGGATTCTTGGTTACTTTTGTGGAAAATTTCAGTTTTTAAATTTTTAAAACTATTAAACTGTTTGGCCTGATTTATATGTAGAACTCTCCTTTAGCTTATTTATTGAGACACATTAAATGAAAAAGCACAGTAAAGTTCCTCTGAGAAGTCTTACCCAGTTGTATTTATCTAATATTAGTCACAAATATGTGAGTTAGCGGTTTGGGATATGATTTTTTAGCAAGATGATTTTTTAACATTTGAACATGCTGGACATTACTGTCCTGTTAAACACTGTTAAATTAACTTGGACTGATTTAAGAGCTGTTGCTGTTGTATCGGTTCTTGGATCTAAAAATATTTCTGGGTCTTCTTGGCAACACATAGTAGCTGAGTTTATTGATGATGTAGCTGTGTCCAAGTAAAAATATTAGATTGTGATTTTGTCATTCACTGATTGCTGTGAACATAAGGCAGTTCATTTAGTCTCTTTAGTACTCATTTTGATCATCTGTAAAGTGGGTATCAGTGCCATGCATGTAACTGAATGAATGGTGGGTACTAGACAGTGTTTGGCAGTAAGTAAGCACTCATGTTCCAGCTGAAACCCTTTATGTGTGGCTCACTGTAGCTGTAGGCCTTGCCCTGGAGGGGTATTAGTCATCTCTGCTAAGGACTCCAGTACAACACAGAATAAGGAAGTCTTTGGGCAAGAATTTAAAAAGCATTTTGGGGAGTTTAGAGGATGGCAAAAGAATCGGTGAAATATGATGTACAGTTTGATAACTGCTCAGAATAGGAGCTATGAGAGTGATCTCTGTATTATCGTGAGAACTAGCGCTCATTTGTAATAGCTCCTCTGTTTGTAGTAGGGCTTAAGAATTTCAAAGTTCGTAATTATTTGTATATATTTTCTTTAGGTATCATCTACCAGTGCGTGTAGTTGGCCACCATGCTGTGAGTCCTTACTCCATAGTTGTGCCATTATCTGCTGATTGTTTGGCCTTGAAGCCAGTCTCAGACATGCTGAGAATAGCTTGGAACTTGTCCTGGTATCACGGAAGTGATAATCTGTTGAAGCAAACGAATTCTGAACCTAAAATCCAAGAGTAAGCTGTTATGTTTAGTTAAAAAATTATTCATATTTAACAAGTTATAAATGACTAGTTTGGTTTTATTTTACCTTTAGGTCAAGTGCCTTTTTTACTTACTATCATCTGATTCTGTTTTTCAACTGAAGATTATAATTTTTACTTTGTTCTATTTTTTAAAATATATTTTATTTATTTATTTTACTTTGTTTTAAAGATTACATGTGTTCATTACTTTTTAGAAACTATCACACAAGGAAATTTAAATTAAAAACCATGTGCTCTATGCTGTTTTAGAGATTACATAAAGTTTGGTTAGTTATTGTTTTTTTTTCCAGAGAGAGTGCACACATGTGAATGGGAGTCGGGGGTGGGGGCGGGGAGGTGGTGAGAGAGAGGCAGAGAGAATCTTTCTTTTTTGTTTTTTGTTAATATTTTATTTATTTATTTGACAGAGAGAGACATAGTGAGAGAGAGAACATAAGCTGAAGGAGTGGGAGAGAGAGGAGAGAAGCAGGTTCCTGCCGAGCAGGGAGCTTCATGTGGGGTTCGATCCCAGGACCCTGGGATCCTGACCTGAGCCGAAGGTAGACGCTTAACCGCTGAGTCACTCCAGTGCTCCCGGAGAGAGAATCTCAAGCAGGCTCCATACCCAGCAGGGATCCTGATGCAGCGTTGCAGCTCAGGACCCTGAGATCATGAATTTAGCTGAAACCAAGAGTCAGACCTTAATCAACTGAGCCACCCAGACACCTCAAGTTTGGTTAGTTAATGGATATAAATCTCTAGGGAAAGTAGTCTGGATTAGAGTCAGAGTTCAGCAAGTGTATGTATAAATGTTATCATTACTTGATGATGATGAAGATTACTTTGGAATATCCTAAATTCTGATCTGTTACTGCTTTCTTGTTTGAATGAAAGTTATATTTCTGTAAGCAGGAAAATGTCAACACAAACGCTTAGGATGCTAACATGAAACTCTAATTGACAGATGTATATCGGATTTTCTTTTGGCTCTGAGTCAGCCTCTAAAATGAAGATAAAACAGAATTTTTTGAAGAGAGTTTATAATAAACATAAATGTGAGCTTTTATTTGAATAGTTTTATGTTGCTCTTCCTTTGTTTCTTTTTGTTTAGATTTTCAGATGCATTGAAGTTATCCACAGAGGACACCCTTGCGCTGAAGGTGACACACACAGCTAGTGGACTGAAGGACTGTCTTCATTCCATTGTCGAGGCTGCAGTCCACAGAGAAGTGAGGGCTGCTGTCACGAGGATGAGTTTTTATCTTCTGAATGACAGATTGTCTTTGAAGAGTGGCGCTGGTCCATGTGGGGTTACCCTGAAGTCTGTGTCTTGGCATACCGCACTGAACAGGTCAGTATAGTACAGCTCAAGGCCAGTTTCAAAAAGCAGGATTGAATCATATTTGGGTTTATCTCCACATCTTTGAAGATAAGAGCATGTATTCTTCTTGTTGCTATCATTAGAGAAATGTTTTTTTCAGTAAGAAAAACTGGGATTTTTATTATGCATAGTAAATATCTAATAATAACAAAAGGAAAAATTTCCTGAATCACTGCATTTTTTTATTTTGTTTTGCTTTTGTCTTGTTCTTAAGAAAATTATTTCATTTTTCTTTTTACCCTGAATTTCAGGAAATTGGTTGCCATGTGGAGATCCTTTAGTAGTTATTGGGAAGGCTCTAGCTCGTAAATTCAACATGTTTAACTGGTAGCAGATGGCTGCATGCGAGACAAATAAGACTGACAAGCAGCCATTGCCAGCAGTTTTACATTTTAATCTTCATGTGAATTTAGTGTAAGATGCAGAACTTTCTATTAAACATAATGTGTGTAGTTTTTAAAATGTGAGGGTAAATGAGTTTCCAAAATGTGAACTCAAAATGGATCTCTCACAATTCAGATACCTAATTTGGCTTTTCCATTGGTATGTGTTGGAATCAGCCAGGACTTCCTTGTGAGAGAGCTGGCAGTTGAATATCAGCATTTTTAAAGTTAGTTGTTAAAACACAGCCCTTCTTCAAAATGAAATTGCATGAACTTAGAGTTAAATAAATTATAAGAAAAGTGAAGGTAATGATTATGCCCATATTATCATTTCCTGATTATTTTGCAACATTTTTTTTTTTTAAAGATTTTATTTATTTACTTGACAGACAAAGATCACAAGTAGGCAGAGAGACAGGCAGAGAGAGAAGGAAACAGGCTCCCTGCGGAGCAGAGAGCCCTATGCGGGGCTCGATCCCAGGACCCCGAGACCACGACCCGAGCCGAAGGCAGAGGCTTTAACCCACTGAGCCACCCAGGCGCCCCTATTTTGCAACATTTTACTGATACCTGTGTTCTTGAGGTTATTTATATCTGTTATATCTGTGTTGTGAAAATGCCATATAATGGTGTGCTGCTGTGCGTCTCTCCACAACTGTTTGTTACGTTGGTGGTTTGCATTTGACAAGGGGAGAATATTTACACTATGAAAATAGGCAAATACAAGAAATCATCCCACTCCTTACCTGGTTGTTAAATATTTTTCAGCATACCACTTACTGTAAAGAGCTAGAAACCATGATAATTCTCTTTTTTATTATAGGTTTTTACAGGTGCTTCCTGCTTCCACTGAAGATGAGAAACTGCTAATAGATATCATACATTTTTTAAATAAGTTATTGAAGGAACAAAGAAAAAACTCATCAGTAGAACTTCTAAACTGGCTTCTAGAATTACTTCTTAGACATGTAAGTGTTATTAAGGAGTTGAATGGATTTTAGGTCTGACAAATGATTTATTTGTAAAAATTAGTAATGCTATGTAATGAAAAAGCATAATTTTTATATAGCCCATGTTTAGTAAAGTAGTCTTTTATTGTATGAGACTGTTGACTCAAAACTTTGGAGTAGAGAAGATTTTTCCAAGTTACCTAAGGTAGAACCTGTAAAGAAAGAAATCTATAAATATGAGTACATAAAAATAACATGGCAGTGAATAAGACAAAAAAACCCTGTCTTCATGGAGTACATTCTAGGGTGGTGGAATGGACAGAAAAAGGTTTTCTGCAGGGGGGAGCAATATGTATGATGAGGAAACATCAATAACAAGACAGCTAGGCAGGCATGGCAGGACGCTACTTTAGATGTGATGGTCATAGAAGGCTCGCCTCTTTGACTGACATTTGGCTAGAGCACTGAGTTAAGTGTGAGGTCAGCCATGTAGGTATCTAAGGGAAGAATAAGAATGTTCTAGCCAGAAAGGAAGAAAATGCAAAAGCACTTCGTTGTCCGGGTTGTGTTTGAAGAACAACTAGAGGTCTGTGTGGCAGCAACAGGATGAATAGAGTAGTGATAGGAGATGAGATTAGAAGGATATTCACAGTCAAGCTCAAATAGAACCTTGTAGGCCATGGAGCTTAACCTGTATGAGAGAGAAAACTGGTGGAGGGTTTTGAACAGAAGAGTTACATGATGTGACTTCAGTTTAAGAAGACTGTGGGTAGCAGCTGTCTCTAGAACCACCGGTGGCATGGGTGGAAGCTGGGAGGCCTACAGTAACCTGGGGAGGGCTGGTGGTAGCTTGGCCTAGAGTGGTAATGCGCGAGGTGGTGGAGAAGGCAGCTCTCCCTTTCTTTCCCTCTTTCCCTCTCTCTCTTTCTCTCTCTCATACACACACCAATAGGACTGTGAAAGTGTGGAAATTATGGTCCTGGACTACAATTTGAATGTTGTGAAAGATGAAAAGCAGAAATAGCGTCACTAACAAAAGCTAGGAGATGAAAGGCGTAGATCAGATAGGAACATAAAATAAGTCCAAAATACCATAAGCAAGGTCCTATATTTCGTGACTTTGTGATTGGATTTAGTATTATGTTCTTTGATACGCTTGTGTTTTCTGAAGAACTATACTTTTAAATTATAGCAAGTTTTTCTTTAATAAACCTTATTTTTTATATTTTTCTCTTGCCCTTTTTTCTTTCAGATTAACTTTATTTTCAGTTTGTGTAACTTAACAACAAAACAGTTATCCAGTGGGAGGGTATTTATATGTAAGTTTTATTGGCTTCTGTATGTATGGCAAGAAATACTTTAAATATAGTTAAAAAGACACAATAAACTGAGAAAAATATTTGTAACACAAATGAGAGAATGATGGACTAATTTCCTTAAAGTACATAATTAATAAATGAAGCTTTAATAAGATGATTGAACTCCCAGAATACACAAACCTACAAAATTTTGCTCTCCTGTTATGTTCTTGAGGATGATTTCAAAGTACCATATATACTATATTTTGATTTTCTTGAATCATTTAATTACTAAAAAGAATTAACAAAGCATTTGGAGGCAGTTATTTTCTGACCATTTTTAATAAAGCAAACAGTAAAACCGTATGTCACTATAGTTCCTTGTTCAGCTTTTAGGCATGCTTAAATATTTTAGATACTGGATATTAAAATATTAAAAGAATCTTATGAAGTTTTTCCCGAGTTTTTTTTTGATAAATCGATTTTTGATATATAAATTTTTTATAACTTCATAATCCTTTTAGTCTTTTTAAAAAAAGAACAATTTCTAGAACAGTTTCCTCCTTAGGTTAAACTTCTTGTATTCTGAGAGTTATGGTTGCTTTGGGTTGTGTAAAGCAGTTATAGTGGGCTTAGGTAGAATCTTTTCTTGAAACTCTATGTAATAATTGAATGTTTGCTTAGAAGACTTTGTATGTGGTATATACAGTAGAAAAAGAACTATGCATATTAAAACATATTTACATAAATTATGTAACTATAGTAAAACTACATTTATTATGAATTTTATAGTGTGTCATGAGTGCTGATGCATATTGAATAATTTATTGATAGTTTTGAAATTAAAATGAAATTTCTACAAAATTCTAAATGATTGTAATTTTAATGCAGTTTCAGAGAAGGATTTTTGGCATAATTAAATATATTTATTTGACTTTGTATCGTATTAAGGCTGTCTTTGGAAAGCTTTTACTTTGTCTCGTATGTTATCATCACTGGTGTTAAAAATAACAATAGAGGGAACAAAAAGGTGAATATAAGTCAGCCTTTTGTTATTTGGGTCTATCAATACTATGGAGTATGTGTATTTATTTTTATGATTTTATTAAATGTGTATTTTGATTATTCCTATATAAAACATAGATGTTGTAGTCATGTTTTATGTAATTTTATTTGATCCAAATGAGGTACTTCTTGTTCAAGATGAAAGGAAAGCTGGAAAAAAATGTTTCTTAGGTATAAAATGTAGTAAAGTAAGGTAAAAGCAAAACATCTGTCCCCAATACTTTCTAAAATTTCTCAGTTGTATTTTTTATAATTGTGTGTACTTGATTGAAGTATTCTGTATGTACTGCATAATACAAATAACCTAGAATTTTCTTCCCATTTTTTTCATTTCCACAAAAAGAATGCAGTTATTTTTGAATTGAGTTTTTTAGGTGAAGGATTTCATAACAACAGTGATTACATTTTGATTTTATCTCTTTTTGTATGTTGTAATTTTCAGAACTGATGTGACATAAGGTGGGGAACAGAATATTAACTAGCTTTGAAGTAAGGTGATTCTCAGGTTGAATCCTTGCTTTGTTCATTCGTATGTCTTTGGACAAGTTATATAACCTCTTCATAAACCCCTGTTTAACCATCCGTAAAATATGAAAATGCACATCTTCCAGTTTAGTCAAAAGTAGAATTTTATTTTCTTTCCCTTTTTAGCACAATGCCTGTGATATTATAGGTGATGAATAACTCTACCATGTATCTTTAATGGTGTCTGCTAATATAACATTTTTTGTTTTAGGTAGTATTAAAAATAATTATGCTACATTTCTTGAGCTATATATTTTTTAAAGTTGGAAAGCAGGAAGAAATTTAAGTAGTACTAGTTTTATTTAGCAGCCTATCAAATTGGCAAGAATTGCATCAGTAATAATGCTAAGCATTGACGCGGATGCTGTGGTCTTCTCCCACTCTGCTTGGTGATTTGTATTGGTACATATTTTGCAGAGGCAGTTTGGCAATATATGTTGAAGGCATTAAAACAATTAAATCTATTTGATTTAACATCATTGCTTAGAATTCACATGTAGGATATAATCAGAGTTGAACACTGCAGCACAGGTCAGTAAAATTAGAAATCACCGATTCTTTAGTAGTTGGTGTGGTAAATCCTTATGTTTGAAAAATAATCAGATATTAAAATAATTTTTTTGAAGAAATGATAATATTAAGTTAAAAAGGGGGTAACAGTAGTGGTTTTTTTTTTCACTTGATCTCAGTTTCGTAAAAAATATGGAATTATAATTGTGTTTATATGCACACAAAAAGAATAGTGTGCACCAGTATACTAATAGTGACTATCTCTGTGAGGTGCGATCATAGGTGGTTTTTGTTTTTCTCTTTGTGTTTCTCCATATTATACTCAGTTTTCTTTCCTTTCTTTCTTCTTCTTCTTTTTTTTTAAAGATTTTATCTGCTTATTTGACAGAGAGAGACAAAACGAGAGAGTGAACACAAGCAGGGGGAGTGGGAGAGGGGGAAGCAAACTTCCCGCTGAGCAGGGATCCCGACATGGGACTCGATCGCAGGGTCCTGGGATCATGACCTGAGCCAAAGACAGATGCTTAATGACTGAGCCACCCAGGCGCCCTATACTCAGTTTTCTATAATAGACGTGCCGTTCTTTTGTTGAGATCACATATGACGCACCTTTTGAGTTTAGAACATAACATCTCTATTAGTGCACTACAGACCAATACCTACTGGCTAGGTAATACAACTCATAGGTAGTCCAGAACATGGTATGTAACAAAAATCTTTATAGAAAACAACACACGGCTCAATTAGAGAGTAAATGCATTTTTTTACAAATACTATTTTTTAGAGTCCAAACCCACTGTTAGACCTGCTGGTTCTGACGGAGTCACAGGCACGAGAGGAAACAGATGACATCCGGACTGCTGTCAGGCAACAGCTCCAGAAAGAACTGATTGCTCTTTTCAATACATTGCTGCTCACTTTCATGGCAGTTACCGACAGGTACTGTTTGTCGTTGAAGGTTTGGGGACATTGATGAAGAACCTAGTTTCCTTTTGATTTCCAAAGAATCTTACTTTTTACTTGTTTCAAATCAAGGAAGAAGGAATTCAGTAATAGTCAGTTGTGGTCTGTTTGTTTTTATTTCAGTGGAATCTCTGGTATAGACTGACTGTAATTTCACACACACACACACACACACACACACACACACACACAGTATTTTGCTCTTTCTAGGTTTTAGGTCTTGGTCCTCTCTCTCTCTTTTTTTTTTTTTAATTTTATTTATTTGACAGAGAGAGAGATCACAAGTAGGCAGAGAGGCAGGCAGAGAGAGAGGAGGAAGCAGGCTCCCCGCTGAGCAGAGAGCCCGATGCGGGGCTCGATCCCAGGACCCTGAGATCATGACCTGAGCTGAAGGCAGCAGCTTAATCCACTGAGCCACCCAGGCGCCCCCTTGGTCCTCTCTTAATTCTCTGAGCAGTTATATCCATTTCTGTGGCTTTATGACTGTTTTTACATAGATGATTTTCAAGTGTGTATCTATAATTCTGACTTAAATTTTTTTTAACTGGATAAAATTTACTATTTTAACCACTTTAAAGTATACTGTTGTGGTTTTTAATATGTTCACAATGTTGTTCAACTGTCAGTATTTAATTCCATCCAGAATATTTTCAACTCTGAAAAGAAACTTGGTTTCCTTAAGTTAAGTTAAGCATTAAGCATTAAGCTTAATTAATTAAGCAGTTCTCCTCATTTACCCCTTACCCAAGCCTTTGGCAACCACTAATCTGTCTCTATGAATTTGTTTATTCTGGACATTTTATATAAATGGAATCAGACATATGTGATCTTTTTTGTCTGATTCCACATTGTGTCTTCAAGGTCCATCGCTATGATAGCCCATATCAGTGCTTGCTTCTTCCTATGGCTGATTAATGTTCCGTGTACAGATAAACCACATTCTGTTTATCCATTTTTCTGTTGGTGGACATGTAAGTTGTTTCTATCTTTGATTATTATGAATAGTGCAGCTATGAACATTTGTGTACAACTTTTGTGTGAACACAATGTTAAGTCTCCGGTCCATACTTACAACCAGAATTTCTGGTTTGTATGGTAGGTAACTCTGTGATTACTTTTTCAAGGAAGTGCCAGTTGTTTTCCATAGCGACTATACCGTTTTACATTGCCACCAGCAATGTGCGAGTATTCTGATTTCTCAGCATCTACCCTAACATTGCTTACTATGGCCATCCTGCTGGTGTAAACTACAATCATTTTGGTTTTGATTCCATTTCCCTAATGAGATGCTGAGCATCTTTTCATGTGCTTAATGATTATTTGTTATCTTCTCTGGAGAAATGTCTGCTCAAGTCCTTTGCTGTTTATATACTGGGTTGTTGTTGGTTGTTGAGTCATTCTGGACATCGGTCTTTTTTTTTTTTTTTTTAAAGATTTATTTATTTATTTATTTATTTGACAGAAAAAGAGTGCAAGCAGGCAGAGCAGGCAGAGGAAGAGGGAGAAGCAGGCCTTCCACTGAGCAGGGAACCTAATGTGGGGCCCGATCCCAGGATTCTGGGATCATGATCTGAGCTGAAGGCAGCCCCTTAACTGACAGCCACCCAGGCGCCCTTGGACATTAGTCTTTTATCAAATATGATTTGCAAAGTTTTCTTCCATTCTGTGAGTTGTGTTTTCACTCTTTGGATAGTGTCCTTTGATGTATGAAAGTTTTTTTTAATCTGATAAGTTCTTCGTGTGCTCAGATCCCAAATCTCTGCTGGACGGAAGAACTTGATCCCACACACATGAAAATCTGAAACACGCTTAAGTGTCAAAACAACCCTAATTCAGCTCAACACCTGGCTAGATCTCAAAGAGCAGCCTCCTAACCAAATCTGTGACCACATGGCAAGCCATTTCTATGAGAAACTATTAGGTACTTTGCTTTCAGTAGCTCTTGTATACAAATATTTGACATACAGTCACAAATGGAGAGAATATAAAGAAGAAAATGTTTCCTGTAATTAAGAGAAAAAAGTCGTTAGAAACACACTCACAAATGGCAATATTAGAGGAACTTTAAAGCTGTTATTATAAATAATATTTTCAATGTAAATGTAATAGATATTAGATGAGAAGATGGACAAGATAAAAATATGTAGGATGGACTACATAAAAATATGTAGAACATCAATAGCAGAGAAAGGGAAACTGCAAAAAAGAACTAAATGCTAATTCTGCTACTGAGAAATACAGTTTCTAAAGAATTTATTGCATGGGCTTAGCAGCCAACTAGACACAGTATAAAAGAGGTTTAGTGAATTTAGAATACAAGCAATAAAAATTTCACTACACACGGTCACCTAGGAAGCTCCTGAGGCACTGAGAAT
Organism: Meles meles; assembly: GCF_922984935.1. Lineage (NCBI taxonomy): Eukaryota > Metazoa > Chordata > Mammalia > Carnivora > Mustelidae > Meles > Meles meles. Next base: position 88,685,797 of record NC_060077.1, on the reverse strand, counting down.
GTTATATATGTTATTTTGCTTGGTGGTTACGTGATCATATACATATGTAAACCATCCTGTAGTGTATATATAAGATTTATCAATTTTACCTCATGCATTTATGTGTCATTGAAGTACTGAAGACAAGAACAAAATGAATCCATTGGTAGTAGACTCTGGAATGTGTATAGACTTTCTTGAGGGGGGCTTATTAAAATGTTAAGATCAGTAGCTCAGGAATCTACAGATTAAATAAATGCCATGATAGTCCCATGGGCTAGACTTTGAGAAACAGTGCTATGGACTGTTCCTCAGGTGAATGTTCTTTGGCTGTTAAGAGGAACTTGCATGGAGAGGATGAGGCCAGCTGGGTGTGGAGCTTGGGGAAGGTTCCTAGGGACTAGGAGGGGGAACTGGTGGCAGCTGTGCCAGGTGGAACTGGGCTGCTTAGATATTTGCGGAGGCACCGTTCCCTTTGATGGTATAGTTTTTCTTTTGGAGTGGTTAAGGTGAAAGGAGCAGACAATGAGAATGACTTTTATCTTAATTTAAAAAACAGAAGAACAGGGGCGCCTGGGTGGCTCAGTGAGTTAAGCATCTGCCTTTTGCTCAGGTCATGATCTCAGGGTCCTGGGATTGAGCTCCACATCGGACTCCTTGCTCAGTGGGGAGCCTGCTTCCTCCTCTGCCTCTATCCCTCCCCCCAACTTATGCTTGCTTTCTCTCTCTCTCTCAATCTCTCAAATAAATAAAATCTTTAAAAAACCCAGAATACTGTTAATTACATTACAAGTGATCCTTGCACAACACAGGTTTGAACTATGTGGGTCCACTTTCACATGGATTTTTTAGGGATAAATACAGTATAGTACTGCACATGTATTTTCTTTTATGATTTTCTTAATAATATTTTCCTTTCTTGGGGTGCCTGACTGGCTCAGTCAGTAGAGCACATGCCTTTTGATCTTAGGGTTATGAGTTCAGTCCTATGTTGGGCATGGAGCTTACTTAAAAATATTTTCTCTTCTCTAGTTTGCTTTTCTCTAGTTGTTATAAGAAAACAGTATATAATAACATATCACATACAAAATACATGTTAATTAACTCTATGTTATCAGTAAGGTTTCTGGTCAACAGTAGGCTATTTGTTGAATTTTTGGAGAGTCAAAATTATATGAGGATTTTGACTGCACATGGGGGTCAGTGCCCCTAACCTCCATGTCATTCAAAGTTCAGCTGTACTTTGTTGTTGACTCATGAGGAATATGAATTTTTACAAATAACTTTTAGGCTTTGGTGTAAGTTCTCTGTGTTTCTGAAACTTCAAAAACACCTGGCTGACAGGTATATAAAAATTATGATCTTTAAATCATACAACTATACACCTATAAAACTGTGATGGAATGGGTAAAAATATAGGCAGTAGTTGTCAATTTTAGAGTGTAAAAAAACTGAGGAAATTTCGGATATTATTCAATGCTTTGTTACACAATGATATTACCTCTAGCAATTTCATCTTTGTATCCATGCCTTCTTATTAGTTTCAGGGACTTTGTTTTCTAATGAAAAGTGTTCTCTTGATTGTTCTGTTTCTGACAGTTACGTTTAACTTATGTGTCAAAACTCATTAAAACTTTTTATTTTAGCTTTCTGGGGAAAACAATTTCAGCTAATTAAAAATTCAATTTTGTAATGATATCTAATGATTAAAAGTATAGATTTAATATATGTCAATTAAAGGCATTTAATTATGCATTTAATTTTCCATTCCAACTTTAAAATTTTATTTTTGGGTGCTAATACCAATATCCATTTATGTACTTTCCAAAGACATCATATACCCTAGATGGTATTTTAACTGTGTTTTCCTTGAAAAGTCTTGTTTGAGACTGCCATTTCTCCTGGTGCATACTTTTCTGACGTGTGAAGTTGTTAGTAACCCTCTGCTACCAATAAGTTAACCTATTAGGCCCATCATACTTGTTCTCTCGTTGATTTTTTTTTCCTTCCTTTACATACACAGGAAGTGCTTGGAGCTTTTTTATGTTTTCCAAACACAGCTGGCTCTGAAACTGCTCCAGTGCCTGAGAGTCACGGATGCTCCTCACTTCTATGGCCTGCCGTCCCTCGAGAGGACCTTACGAGGGATGGCCCATCTCACAGCATCTCCGGGATGGAGCTCGCATTCTCCTCTCACAAAGCCATTTGAAATTTGCGTGAAGTACTTATCAGGCCTCCTTGAAGTAAGTGAAAATAGTAAGTGACTATAACAACTAGAATTACAACTCCCAAAGAAGAGCTATTGTCTGTGTATTGTCGTATTGATTGATTGATCACTCCCTTTGTGACAGGCACAATGTTAAGTGAATTATATGTATCACTGTATTTAATGCAGTTGATTATTCAGCATTTGTATGATTCCTCATAATGGTTAAACGTTTTAGTGATTTTTATTAATAAATAGGTAAGATCACTTTCAGAATACACTAATTTTCAAGAAAATAAACTAAGGCTTACATTCACATCCTCTCATTAGGGTAATTTATTTATTCACTTATGTTATTTGTCCTTTTTATATTTATGAAATACAACACGTATGTGGAGCAAACATAAATATATAGTTCACATAGTGAATCACTCCTGATCTAAAAATAGCACATAGCCAGCACCTTGGGATTGCTTGTGATACGCTTTTCGATCTCTACTCCTCTCCTGAAAGGTAGTTGTTACTTTGAGTTTTATGGTAAACCCTTATTTACATTTCTTGGTAGTCTACCACTTAATTATGTGTTCATATTTACAACAATTCCTGATTTTTAAAATTAAGTAAAACGGAATCATGGCTGCTTTCTTTCATCATTATGCTTAGGAGAGTTACTCATTCTGCTGCTTATAGGTAGAGTTAGTTTAATTTGTTTTTCTCTAGTATTCAGCACTACAATATTGAAGGACATTTGGATTTTCTTCTTTTTTTTTTTTTTTAAGATTTTATTTATTTATTTGACAGACAGAGATCACAAGTAGGCAGAGAGGCGGTCAGAGAGAGAGAAGGAGGCAGGCTCCCCGCTGAGCAGAGAGCCCGATACGGGGCTTGATCCCAGGACCCTGAGATCAGGACCTGAGCCGAAGGCAGAGGCTTTAACCCACTGAGTCACCTAGGCGCCTCTGGATTTTCTTATTCTAATTTAGAACAGTTTTGGATCCTGCTTCAGTGAATATCCTCATCTCTTAGTGAAAAGACTTTTTGATATTTTCCTTTCTAAGTATTGTTGAATATATGGAAATTTATTGCTTTTTTAAATATTAACCATAAACCCAGCAATCATTGTCTACACAATCAAAGTAAAGACCTTTGATTTTTCACCTTTTCATCATGTTGTTTATGGTAGTTTTTTCAATTAAAGAAAAATAAGATTAAGGAAGTCTCCTAGTTCTATTTTGCTAAGTGTTTTTGTTTTTTTTTTTAAATCATAGATGTATAGTGCTTTTTCTGTATGTTTTAAGATAGTCATGATTGTTCTCCTATATCCTATTAAGGTGGTGGATGCAGTGGATCCATTTTAAAATGTTAAGCAACCTTGCATTTCTGGGAGAATTCAACTTAGATTACGATGTATGATTCCTTTATATATTAAGAGATTTGGTTTATTAATGTTTTTAGAATTCTTCTAATTTTCTTTTTTTTTTTTTTTTTTAAAGATTTTATTTATTTATTTGACAGAGAGAGATCACAAGTAGGCAGAGAGGCAGACAGAGAGAGGAGGAAGCAGGCTCCCTGCGGAGCAGAGAGCCCGATGCGGGGCTCGATCCCAGGACCCTGAGATCATGACCTGAGCCGAAGGCAGTGGCTTAATCCACTGAGCCACCCAGGCGCCCCAGAATTCTTCTAATTTTCTAATGCAGAGGACGCTTTTAGAATTATTGCATGTCTTCTTTCTCATAAAACTTTATTTATTATTTATTTATGAATGAATGAGAGTGCCCCATGCACCAGAGAGAGTGCACTGTGCACAAGCAAGGGGAGTAGCAGGCAGAGTCCCTATTGAGTAGGGAACCTAATGGTGGGGCTTGAGCCCAGGATCTTGGGATTATGATCCGAGCCCAAGCCAGATGCTTAAGTGATTGAGCCACCCAGGCACCCCTTTTTGTCAGGTTTTAATATCAAAATTAGCCCACCGTCTATATATAAATTTTATGTACCTTTTTTCCCCTTTAGAATAGTTGATTTGAATTGGTGGTATTTCTTCCTTAAATGTTTAGTAGAATTTGATGATGAAGCAATCAGACCTGGAGTTTTCTTTTGGAGAAGATTGTAAATGAATTGAATGAGTGAAATGAATTTAAATCTAGAATTTTGAGAGTTTTAATTTTTTGCATCAGTAAAGTATGTTTTTCTAGACTTTTATGTAAATTTTTGAATTCATAGCTCTAAAATTATCCTTCTGTTAGCTCATTCTTTAAATGTATGTCAGATATTCAATGAGGTCCCGTTTCATTCCAGGTATTAATTATTCCTTCCCTCTAGTTTTCTTGATTAGTCTTACTGGTAGATTTATGTTTTATTGTTATCATTCTTTTCAAAAGAATGAATTTTGGTATTGTTGATCCTCCCTTTAAAAAGGTTTTCACCGTTTTATTAATTTCTGCTTATGCTTATTTCTTTCTCCTTTGGGTTTAAAATATGGCTCTTTTTCTGAAAATCTTTTTAATTAAAAAAAAGGATTTATTTATTGATTTATTTATTTATTTATTTATTGGGAATGTGCTCAGAGAGAGAGGAGAGAGAACGAGCGAGCGAGAGAGAGTCCCAAGCAGACTCTGTGCTGGGGGTGGAGCCCAGTGTAAAACTCATTCTCACAATCCTGAGATCACGACCTGAGGGAAAAAACCGAGAGTTGGTCGCTTAAACAGCTGGGCGACCCAGGTGCCTCTGTTTTTTCCTATTTTAAGATGGAGTCTTATTTCACTGATTTTTTTTTAAAGCTTTTTTCAAGTATTTTTAGCGGTCATTACCTTCTAATAAGCATGGCCTCAACGTTATTTCACACATTATGGTGTGTTCCATTTTTATCAGTTAGGGCACTATGGTTTTAATATGATGTAATAAATACAACCGTGATAGAACTGTGCACAGTTCTGTAGGAGAAGAGCTTCACCGAGGCTCCCCGCATCCTTGCGTTTATGCACAGTCCGCCATGGCAGGGCTAATCATAACTGGCCTAAGTCTTGAAAAAGTTCCTGTGATCCTTCTGGAACATGAGAACATGAGGCTTGTGAGGAACTGCTACGAGACTGTTTCTTATTTGCTTTGCTCTCTTTAGGGATATCTGCATTGTGCCCGTTTCTTCTTGCCTCCTGGGTTCTGATGAATGGGCTCACTGCCTCCGTTCCCTTAGGGAACAGCCACAGGCCATGAGCGCGGAGCTGCAGTGGCCCGAGCGCCGAGCTGCAGCGGCCCGAGCGCCGCCATAGCGGAGTGCCCTGCTATCCACATTGCTGTTGTCAGGTGCCTGTTTCAGTGTCCCCCTGTAAGGACTGGGAGTTGGCACCTTTGGCTACTATTGCTTTTGCTATTTATGTGACTAATACACTGTCTGACTCTAAAAACAGCTCATTGTTTCCTTATTGACCAAATCTGTCAGCATTGCTTGTCTTGAACTTTCAGTGATAGCCAAGTTTGGATGATAGTCAGAGGTTGGGATCTTTAACTATTAGGATGTCAGGAAAGTCTCTTAGAGGAGGCGGTGTACAGATTTTGAAAGATGAACGAACTGATTGATTGCGATGGGCATTCTAGACCTGGGATGTTTTGACCAACTTGTATCGGTAACTTCCTATTCCTTTTCATGCGGCACACCTGCTTGTGGTCGAGCCATCTCCCTACCACCAGATTATCCTTGAAAAACAGAAACCTTTCAGCCCAAACTTTTTCAAGTGTGTATGGCTCTTTGTAATCTTGCATTTTGAATCTTACATCTGTCTTAATTTTTTCCCACATCTCTGAAGTTTTCATTTTATTTGGCTGTTTTCACGAAATAAAAAAGTTTATTTTAGGGGCACCTGGGTGGCTCAGTTGTTAAGCATCTGCCTTTGGCTCAGGTTATGATTCCAGGGTCCTGGGCTTCCTGCTCTGCAGGGAGCCTGCTTCTCCCTCTCCCACTCCCTCTGCTGTGTTTCCTCTTTCGCTGTGTCTCTCTCTGTAAAAAAAAAAAAAAAAAAGAAAGTTTATTTTAATAGTCTATTCATACAATTTCTTCTCTCTTTCAGATGGCAATCTGTACACAAAGTTTAAGACTTCTTTTTTTTTTTTTTTAAAGATTTTATTTATTTGACAGACAGAGATCACAAGTAGTCAGAGAGGCAGGCAGAGAAAGAGGAGGAAGCAGGCTCCCTGCTGGGCAGAGAGCCCGATGCGGGGCTCGATCCCAGGACCCTGGGATCATGACCTGAGCCGAAGGCAGAGGCTTTAACCCACTGAGCCACCCAGGCGCCCAAAGTTTAAATTTCACTTATTATACCTTCCTTAAGGAAGTCTTCTCTTATCTTCTAGACATATGCTCTCAGTAAAGAGTGACTGACTGGTCTCTTTGGTTGTGTGTCTGCTGTAGTTTGTATGGGCCACTGTTTCATTATTAAATCAATATTTCATTATTGATTGCTTTCATTATTAAATCATGCTTTAGGTGATATGTATTCAGCTGTAAACCATGTTTCAGATGATGTTACCTAGAATTTTTCCCAAAAGTACATCTTGTTTTGTTAAAAAGATTTAAAAATCCTAAATCCTAAATACTCTTAGCGGTACTATAGAATTTAATGTGAATTTTAGTGTAGCCATTTTAGTAAAATTCTTTTTCTTGGATAATTATAAATACTAAAGAAGTACACACTGACAGTATATTAATTAGTTGTCCCAAACTTCAACATGTCCAGAAATGTATGCATTTTGAGAACCATTCTCAAAATGGTTATGTTAGCTTAGAGATCTTACCACAGTATTTTTTGAAAAGTCAGATCCTCTAATGTATTTAAAACATAACTCAATATAAAGTACCTAATTTACAGCATTATGTGTTACGTGATTTGTCTATACTCCAGTTATAAACCTTTGGAATCCATCTTCTCTGTAAAGTAGCTTGTCTCTGGTTCAGATCAGGGCTGTGTGTGGGCCTGCCACGGCACTGACTGAAGAAGTGAAGTGCTAGCATTGTTTATATCTGGAGACTCTCCCGAGTGCTTTTATTTTTAAAATTGTGTGAGAGGAGAGATTTCAGATCACACCTCATGTTTCAAATACCAGAAGTTAAAATGAGCTTTTTCGGTATTAGAGAACAAAAGGTCTTCTTAGTTCTAGGTGAGAAGTCGAGGCAAGCGGCAGTAACACCATTCTAAGTTCACTTGTCTTTGAGCTAATAAAAATCAACACAGCGTATTAGCTAAGGAATAGATAAAAAGTACAACCCCTGTTTTATAATGTTGATTAACAAATGTTGATTTGGTATAAACAGAGGAGCACATTTCATGCTTTATACAGTGTCTTGGGAAGAAAATCTTTTTGTCTTCACAGGGACAGGAAAATAATAAGATGTCTGTCAGTTTTGTCAGACATCGTGGCAGAGTCCCATTAAATCTTACTTGGATCCTTTTGCATAGTTATATAATTAGTAAACATCTAGATTTATTTATTTTACCACTGGTTAAGTGTATTGTTTTTTAAAGAATGAAGTCAGGCTTATGAAAATACATATTGAGGGGCACCTGGGTGGCTCAGTGGGTTAAGCCTCTGCCTTCAGCTCAGGTCATGATCCCAGGGTCCTGGGATGGAGCCCCGCATCGGGCTCTCTGCTCAGCAGGGAGCCTGCTTCCCCCCTCTCTCTGCCTGCCACTCTGCTTACTTGTGATCTCTCTCTCTCTCTGCCAAATCAATCAATCAATCTTAAGAAAATACACATTGAAACAAAGTCATTGTTGGTCCAGATGACTTGTTGTATAGTTTCTCACTAAAGCTGATTCCTTTACAGAAGGGAGCTGTATTTTTTTTTTTCCATTTTATTTATTTTTTCAGCGTAACAGTATTCATTCTTTTTGCACAACACCCAGTGCTCCATGCAAAACGTGCCCTCCCCATTACCCACCACCTGTTCCCCCAACCTCCCACCCCTGACCCTTCAAAACCCTCAGGTTGTTTTTCAGAGTCCATAGTCTCTTATGGTTCGCCTCCCCTCCCCAATGTCCATAGCCCGCTCCCCCTCTCCCAATCCCACCTCCCCCCAGCAACCCCCAGTTTGTTTTGGAGCTGTATTTCTAATGTAGGTATTTTATTTTTGCCCAGTGAAATTGGAATGGGAATATTTGCTTTTAGTGGTTGAGAAATGAGGCTTTTAAACCAAGCATGATACATTAAGATAGGTGAATAGACCGTGATAATTAAATCCTTAAAACCAGACATACAGAATATAATTCCATGGGTCTGACAGAAAGGTCTGATTGAAAGGAGATAGTACTAAAGGCCTTGGCTTATCCTTTACCATCTAGGCATGAAACCACAATATAGTTATCTCCAGTGACTTAGAGAATAATAAGGGCTTGGTCATTCTGGTGTCTTAATTCTAAGATAGTCCTTTAAAGTTTTCAACTTTTAATCATGAAAAATTTCAAATCTACACATGAAGGAAGGAGTAGCAGAGCAGAGCGCATTCCCTATAGTTTTTAACTCCTGGACAGTCTCATTTTATTTTTCAGACGTAATATACACTTTTTTGGTTTATGAAAATTCTGATGTAGCTCACAGATCCCAAATTGTCTTCAAATAAATTGCTTTTGTTCAATAAGCTGTACCTAACATATATGATTTATGTTGTTGTCTTTTTATTTTTTATTTATTTATTTATTTATTTTTTTTTTTTAAAGATTTTATTTATTTATTTGACAGAGAGAGATCACAAGTAGATAGAGAGGCAGGCAGAGAGAGAGAGAGGGAAGCAGGCTCCCCGCTGAGCAGAGAGCCCGATGCGGGACTCGATCCCAGGACCCTGAGATCATGACCTGAGCCGAAGGCAGCGGCTTAACCCATTGAGCCACCCAGGTGCCCCTATGTTGTTGTCTTTTTAAAATCATCTGCTGTACAAGCTGAAAAAAAATCCTAAACTAGAAAGTAGTCTCTGTTTTAAGACAAAATGACTTACTTCAAAGGATGCTGTGATGAATCAGTGCACTCAGAGGCTTGGGAGAACGAATGAATGGAAGTACTTTTTATTGTATTGGTCAGATAATAAGTTTTTAACACTTTTTAAAAAATTATTGTTTTTTCTTAAGAGAGTCCATGAGTGGGGGAGGACGAGCAGAGGGAGAGAGTGAGAATCTTAAGCAGGCTCCATTCTCAGTGCTGAGCCTACTGCTGGCCTTGATCTCCCTACTCTGAGATAATAACCTGAACTGAAATCAAGAGGTAGTCACTTAACTGATTCAGCCGCTGAAGCACCCCAGATAACAAGTAGTTTTTTTGTTTTGTTTTTGTTTTTTAAAGATTTTATTTATTTGACAGACAGAGATCACAAGTAGGCAGAGAGACAGGCAGAGAGAGAAAGGGGGAATCAGGCTCCCTGCTGAGCAGAGAGCCTGATGTGGGGCTCAATCCCAGGACCCTGAGCCAAAGTCAGAGGCTTAACCCACTGAGCCACCCAGGCGCCCAACAAGTAGTTTTGGTTGTTCTGCCTCAAAACACATTTTTCTTTTATAATGTGTTGGCACCTATATATAGTTAGCATTCCTTTTTTTACTAAAATTTTGTGAATTTTAAGTGATCTTTTGTCACTTTGAATTATTTTTTTTAGTTTAAGAGTTGAAAAGTGGGGCACTCAGGGTCATGAGATCAAGCCCCTCATTGGGCTCTTCATTTAGTGTGGAATCTGCTTGAGATTCTCTCTCTCCTTTGGCTTCTGCCTCTCCCCGATCACACACATGCACACTCTCTTACTCTAAAATAAATAAATTAATCTTTTCTAAAAAGTGGAAAAGTTATAAAGTTCTTGTTCAGTCAGTGAACAAATACTTATTGAACCCCAATTTGAGGGAAAATAGATGATTTATACAGAAATGTTCCAAAAGGGTTTGTCACATATTGTAAAGGATTTTTTAAAATTAGGTAGAAGGACTTTTCCTTAAATTACTGTCACCTGATTCTGCTTGTCTATTCTGATTGAACTCCTCAGTTAACGGCATATTTCTTCAGATAAGAAACATTTCTTTTGTTGTTATTGATGGAAATGTATCAAATTCTTCAGATATGTGGGAGAGTTGAAAAAAAGTTGAGAGCCAATGATTTAAATAATGAACATATTCTTAAATATGGAATAGAAATCTGAGATTGCTCAGAAGTAGGAAAAAATACCATTTACATTTAAATCATAATTCTGGAAAATCTACCTAACCCTGATTGTAGAGTTTTGTTTTTTAATTTTTAATTTTCTTTTCTTTTTTTTTTTTTTTAATTTTTATTTCTTTGACAGAGAGAAATCACAACTAGGCAGAGAGGCAGGCAGAGAGAGAGGAGGAAGCAGGCTCCCCGCCAAGCAGAGAGCCCCACGTGGGGCCCGATCCCAGGACCCCGGGACCATGACCCGAGCCGAAGGCAGAGGCTTTAACCCACTGAGCCACCCAGGCGCCCCTCTTTTCTTTTTAAAAAGATTTTATTTATTTATTTGACAGAGAAAGAGAGATCACAAGTAGGCAGAGAGGCAGGCAGAGGAAGAGGGAAGCAGGCTCCCTGCTGAGCAGAGAGCCCGATGCAGGACTCCATCTCAGGACCGTGAGACCATGACCTGAGCTGAAGACAGAGGCTTAACCCACTGAGCCACCCAGGCACCTGTTTTTTAAATTTTTAAAAGATTTTATTATCTGAGAGAGAGCACGAGTCGGGTGAAGGGTAGAGGGAGAGGGAGACGCAGACTCTCCACTGAGCAGGGAGCCCAATGTGGGGCCCAGTCCCAGGACTCTGGCATCATGACTTGAGCTGAAGGTAGACACTCAACTGACTGAGCCACCCAGGTGCCGTTAGAGTTTTATATAGGTAGCAATTTCTAAGTATATTTTTTCAATAAGATACTTATAAGCTCTTTTACTTAAAGGATACTGTACATTTGAAAAATGTATGAGCATATTCTGCATCACAGAAGTCTCCTAGGAGGATACTACGCATCTTTGTATACGTTCCAAAGGGAGAAAATTTTAAACAAACAATATTTAATTGTGATAAGAACCTAAAATATACCATCTTAACCATTTTGAAATATGTAAACTATAAGAATGTTATGTATACTTTATGTGGTTAGGATTCAAAACAGACAAGTTAGTAGAAAGTTACATGTTTATTTTTATATACCACTCAGAGTAAAGCCACCATGACATTGTTTATCCTTGTTTTTCAGGTCATTACTTCTTTTTATGTGGAGCGTGGTGGAAATGCTATGTCCTTTATGGGAAAAGGTGTCACAAAGAGCACAATTCTTTGCTTACTTCACTTGTCCCATGAGATGATGGCCCAGGCCCAGAACTTGGTGAGAGCACTGAAATCTGCTGTCTTCTGAACACTCGCTAGACAAGGAATGTGCTGTATCTCACACATTTCAAGCCTGCATGAAAATGTCTCTTGGACTTCCCTTCTTAGACAAAAATGATTTTTGACTGAGATGTTTCTTAGAAGTTGTGTATTATACAAATCTGAATTTTATTTGAAATTTGATTGAAATTTGTGTGCTCTAGAGAATTGCATTTTGTCTAAATCATGGGGGGATTAGTTCTGAAGAAAAACTGTTTAACTTTTTAAGAAGAAGCTGAGTTTTGGGGGTTTTTTTTTGCCTTGTTTTTGTTAAATACTGAATGAAAGCCAAGTCTTAAGTAAATTTTAACTTTGTTTTGATTTTTAAAAATTCAGTTATTTAAACTTCCTCTGTTTTAGTCTTAGAAACTTGCCTAATGGGTCTCTTCCCTTTTTTTCATTCTAGGAGTGGATGTCACTTTGGTTCTTGCCTTTGGGTAGTCACAGCGAAGAGCATACTCCTACTCAACAAGGATTGGCTTGGTTGATTCCATTATGGGTTGATCGAGACCCGGAGGTCAGTGTGAAAGAAAAAAAAAGTTTGTTGTATTAAAAACAAACGAAACAAAGTAATATACGCATATACATGAATTCATATTTTCCAAACAGAGATTATTTTAGTGACTATATCTTAAGCTGTTTACTCCCTATCTTAGTTTGGGCTGCCATAACATAGATGACTTGGAACACAGAAATTTATTTTCTCATAGTTGTAGAGGCTGGAAATCAGAGATTAAGGTGTCACCATGGTTGGGTTCTGGTGAACCAGAAAGGCTCTCCTTTCTGGCTTTCAGACAGCTGTCTTCCTCACTATATACTCAGTGACCTTTCCTTTCTTCCTCCTCTTATAAGGCTACCAATCTTATCAGATTAGGACCCTACCTTTAAGACCTCATTTAACCTTAATTACCTCCTAAAAGCTCTATCATCAAATTTATGTACATTGGGGGTTAGGGCTTACATACCAATTTAGAGGGGATACAGTTCAGTTCATAGCAGACCCTTCTCAGTGAAATTCATTAAAGTATAGATTAAAAATAGAAAAAGAGAAAGGATCATAGAATCGTTCATGTTTAGAAAGAACAGTGAAAAATTAATGGAGAAGCCTAGCCATTTTCAACAAGTTTGAAGGAGAGCTGCTAAATGACATTTGTGTGTCATTTAATAAAATAATACCATTGCAATGCAAAATTTTATATTAATAAAATTTCCAGTTTTAGCCATTTGTCCACTTATCTCTTTTCTTAGAAACCACTTTATTGAGTTATGATTGACATACAAAAAGCTATATGATTTAATGTGTACAGATTCAGGAATTTGGAAATAAGTGAACACCCTGAAATCATTACCACAATCGGTGTTATAAACATATCCTTCACCTACAAAAGTTGACTCCTGTCCTCTATATTGTTTATTTTTATGATCAGAACACTGAACATACGATTCTTCCCCTTAGCAAATTTTTAAGTATAATACAGTACTGTTAACTATGGGCACCATCCATTAATTTCAAGTAAGCGATGATTATGTTCTATTCCACTAAAAACCTTGATTTTTTAGAAACACTATTTGATCTGACCTAGAGGTTCCATTCTTTATACATATTGAATTTGGACTTGTTGATTAACCATGTTATGACTACATTATTTTTTATTACCCTGTAGCTATCAGTGAAACTATTTTAGAATCAGAATTCAGAAGTGAACCAAAATGCATAGCTTGAGCAGCATTGGAACTATGGTAAACATATACCTCATCAATCTTGTTTGAAACATTTTTCTTTTACAGTAATTTTAGAGAAAATACTAAATGCTTTATAAAAAGATAGTTTTTTTTTTAAGAAGTTTAAAAAAAGTCATTTAGAAGAAACACTAATAACTTAAGGATGGTGGAACAAAATAATAGATAACCTCTTTAAAAGTGAGGAATAAGCAGGAAACATGTTCATAAAATACATGTAAGCACCTGATGCTTTTTCTAGAAAGAGATTTGTGAGCTATAATTTTTATTCTTATTTATACCTGGCTCTGATTTTCTATGACATTTGCTTGTTTGAATTGTGGAATAGGATTTTTATTCATTCATAAATTTATAGGGCACTATTTTCTGTAAGTGCCTTTTATAACTTAGGATCGTCAGTGTCATAAAAGTATGATGTCTTATGTAAAATTAAGAATTCATGTTAGGGAATTGGATTCTTTGGTTTGACAACTTTCCTTTAATCCGAACAGGTGAGGTTCACTTCTCTGGGATTAGGATCAGCACTGACCACCCTTGAAACTGGCTGTATGGCTTTGGCAAACAGTTGTCAAAACATTTCTGGTGGGCTCTGGGGAACGGTGGTGAACATTCTTCTGGACCAGTCGGAATGTAGTATGGTGCGCCGGGAGGTACGCCCGACTTTAGCACCTCTTTGCCTTTCAGCCGCAGAGATTTGTTATGTTGCTCTTTATAAACCGTACTCTCTGTTCAGCACTGTGGACTGATCACCACCATGATCTTTTCTGCCTGCAGAAACACCCGAATGAAATGCTATCTGAGAATAAAAAAGATACTATTTCACAGTAAATACTGGAGTCCTTTATTTTGATAAGATCAAAGCTGAATTTGCTGTATTTTATACAAACTCTTCTATATTATTATACATTGAAAAGTAGTTCACAGAAAAAAATTACTTTTCTGTTACTTCAGTGTGTAAGTAATATCTGTAAAGCTTAAATTGGTTGCATGACTGTCACAATACTCTGTAGTAGTTACATGAGCTAAGAGGAAAAATAAACCCTATTTTAATTCTTTCTAAATAATTTGTGGTTTTCTGCCATTGCTGCTTTGAAATGGTGATTAATGCCAATATTTTTAAAAACAGTAATGAAACAGTGATTAGAGGCTTATGGAGGAAACAGGAGCTCCTGGGCCCATAATTTGCTGGTTCTCCGTTCCAAAATTCAAATGCTGTAGTTTTCTTGTTACTTGTTTTTTAATGGTAATGCTTAAACTTTAGCTTCCTCTTGATTTGCCAACTTTAAAGACATCTGTTGACTTAACAATTAAGGTGGTTGAAAATTTCACTCTTGGGTCCCCTCTGTTAGCCCTGTTATTCACCCTCACGTCGTCATCTTCACTATATAGATGATCAGTGTTCACACCACTAAGATTATTCTGTTCGACCATCTTCGGGATGTAGAAGATAAAGTTGGACATTTGTGGTTTGTGTTTCTAGTTAGGCCTCTTACTGAGAGGAGCTTGGATGAGAGGGAAAATGGGGGAGAGAGAGAGAGAACGGGGTACCTGTGTATGTGGAATAATAGAAACATGAAAGTGTATTTCTTAATTGCAGGCACAACAGTTTATGTTTTATATTTTATAGATCATTTTTTGGAAAAATAAAATTCTGAAATAGGAGTGAGCTTGGCAGTTCTCATAGTGATGTCTCAGCGTGTATCGTTGCCCAGTGATAGTTTTTTATTAGAAATTTCAATATATTGGTTATTTTGGAGATGACAACAAGGTGGCAGTATTGACATTTTCTTTTTTTTTTTCTAGGCTGCATTTATTCTTCAGAATCTCCTTGTAATTCCAATGCCTTCAGTAATTTTAAAGGATTATACTTGGCAGGTGGGTAACTTTAAACAATTATCAAGCTAGTAGATATCTGAGATTAATTGGTGATAGAGTATGCATATACAAATATATATCTCGTTACTAAAGAAACTGTGGCAACAATATCTCTTACAAGAGTATATAGAAAAAAATTTTTTTTAAGATTTTCTTTATTTATTTGGCAGAGAGAGAGAGAGATCACAAATAGGCAGAGAGGCAGGTGGGGCGGGGGGGGGGGGGGACAGGTTCTCTGCTAACCAGAGAGCCTGATGTGGGTCTTGATACCAGGACCCTGAAATCATGACCTGGGCTGAAGGCAGAGGCTTAACCCACTGAGCCACCCATGTGCCCATGAATATAGAAATTTTCTTATAGTTTATCAGATTTACAAATTTTTCTCTGTAATGTTAAAGGTAATTTTGATCAGAAATAATAGCTAACATCGTGTTTACTATGTATAGAAATAATAGTTAATACAGTTTATTATGCAGTCTTCTAGGAGCTTAACAGTATTTAACTTAATATTTAACTTGTGTAATTGGTTGAGTTCTGAACCACTAATTATTTTCATTTTGTAGATTAAGGAACTTTAGCACAGAGGTTTAAATAGATTTGCCCTAAATCACACCTTTGCTTTGAATCCAGCTAGTCTCTCTTTTCCACTCATTATACTGCCTCTCTAATTTAATAATAATACATAAATTTGTTTATGGTTAAGAATGCATTAATGTTAACATCTTTTTTCCTTTTTCTGGGTTAGTGCAGTTACGGTCATAATTTATCTTTCTTTGGTTTTTACTGGATTAATTTTTTGTTTTGAAAATCAAGTCCAGTGGTACCAAACTTTTTTTATAGCTTCCTGCTTTTTTAGATGATTTGGAGAATAGAATAGTGTTGCCACTGGGGAGATAAGAGATGCGCTTTCTCTGTATTTATCAGTCATATTGCTGCATCTCATTCTCCAGGATCCTAGACAAATCCAAGGTTTGTTTCCCTTTTTCCACTAGAATGTATCTTTGGAGGAATTGCTAAATTCACTTGAGCCTGCCGTGAGGGCAGCTTTCCAGGCAGGGACCTGAAGCCTGGATCCAGGTCAAGGCCCACATCTCATTTTACTCTTCCAAGGCCGTTTTCCACAGCTGACGTACCAGCTTAACCCTGCTAGTTACAGAGAATCCTGGCCACTTTTCTACTTGTTTCTCTAATTTGTTTAACATTGTCTTTTGATAGTGGTTGATTATCCATAGTCCGTACTGTAATAAAACCATAAGAGACAAAACTGGAAGGAATATACAGGATTAATATTTATGTTAATGGTGTAGTAGTTTGATTTTTGTTATCCAGTAACTAGATTTTAAAATGTGTTGGTTTTGGCTCAAATACAAATCATCTCTAGTCCCTTTGTTAAACTAGTGACACTCGTGT
This sequence comes from Meles meles, assembly GCF_922984935.1. Lineage (NCBI taxonomy): Eukaryota > Metazoa > Chordata > Mammalia > Carnivora > Mustelidae > Meles > Meles meles. The sequence goes on along the minus strand of NC_060077.1, from coordinate 88,669,197 downwards.
TTTATATGCTTGGTAATATAATGCCAATGAATTTTTTATTGCTGAAATATAACATAAAAGCAAGAGTAATACTACTTCTGGGTTCTATTAAATCTTTTGGGACATTTTATTAAAATATAGAAGCATGCATAGATGTCCCTGTTTTTCTCTTGCAAGTTCAATACAGTACAGTCCGTTTTTGTTGCTAGTGACATGCTTACTGCAGCTTTTGGTTTTATTATTCTCTACTTCTTTTTTTTTTTTTTTAAAGACTGAGAAATGGCCAGAGAGATAGGAAGAAGAGAAGTTTTTGTTTTTTTTTTAAAGATTTTATTTATTTATTTGACAGAGAGAGATCACAAATAGTCAGAGAAGCAGGCAGAGAGAGAGGAGGATGCAGGCTCCCTGCTGAGCAGAGAGCCCGATGTGGGCTCGATCCCAGGACCCCAGGATCATGACCTGAGCCGAAGGCAGAGGCTTTAACCCACTGAGCCACCCAGGCGCCCCAATTCTCAACTTCTTTATTACAGAATTAATTTTCTACTAAAAAGTTGAAAATAGTGCTTTATTTTTTTTAAGATTTAATTTATTTGACGCAGAGAGAGAGAGCAAGAGAGGGGGATCACAAATAGGGTGGCAGGCAGAGGAAGAGGGAGAAGCAGGCTCCCGGCTGAGCAGGGAGCCCAGTGTGGGGCTCCATCCCAGGGACCTAGGATCATGACTTGAGCTGAAGACAGATGTAACTGACTGAACCACTCAAACATCCCAAAAATAGTGCTTTAAGTGAGCTTTTGGAGTCTTTTGCCTTGCTTATTATGGCCAGGATAAAACATTTTGAGAGCTGCTCTAATTCAAAATAGTATTTGATGATTAAACTTTTGCTAGTCTTAAGCAAAATTAGAAAAACAAGCTTAATTATTTTTTGCATTTTTAATAAACTCAGATTTTCTTCCTCTCACTCTTTTTTTGATCTTTTTTTTGGTCATTATTTTTCTTTAAAGATTTTATTTATTTATTTGACAGGCAGAGATCACATGTAGGCAGAGAGGCAGGCAGGGGGATGGGGGCGATGCAGGCTCCCTGCTGAGCAGAGAGCCTGATGAGGGGCTCAATCCCAGGACCCTGAGATCATGACATGAGCTGAAGGCAGAGGCTTAACCCACTGAACCACCCAGCACCCCTATTTATGGTCACTGTCCTTATTTACCACTGTGAAGAGCTGATAGTCTCATATTTGTCTCCCCTCCCACCCTTTTTTTAAAGTTTAGTGGTACTTTAAATCCCAAAGTGAAAACAGCTGTTCCAAGAAGGGAGAAAAATAGTCTTCAAATACTTCGATGGAATTTTATAATCTCCAAGAGGTTGTGGCCTTTGCCAGTTTATTACGTCTAGAAAGAATGTGCTACAAACCCGGTATTCTAAAACCAGAACTGTCTTTGGTAGAATGATGAATAATAATCTTATTCAAAAAAAATGTTTTAGGGCGCCTGGGTGGCTCAGTGGGTTAAGCCTCTGCCTTCAGCTCGGGTCGCGATCTCGGGGTCCTGGGATCAAGTCCCACATCGGGCTCTCTGCTCAGCGGGGAGCCTGCTTCCCCCCTCTCTCTGCCTGACTCTGTGCCTGCCTGTGATCTCTCTCTGTCAAATAAATAAATAATCTTTTAAAAAAGTTTTATTTGCTTGTCTTTATGTACATTTCCCAGTATTTGGAGGCTAGAGCAGGAAGTAGCACCAGTGTCTAGAAGCATTGTAAATACGGTAGATACTTCATTAGTTAGGTTTTACAATGAGAACTGCTTTTACTGCTTTGCACTTTGTTTTGATGCCTGAAGTCCAAGTTGATACTCTCTGTACTGTTGCTCCACTGGGCATTCTGCAGTGTTCTTTTTGTGATCTCTACCCCTTCCCAAATTCTTTCCCTACACACCCAGAATAAATTCCTATTTCATGTCAGTATCTGGAATTGTTGTACTTCTGAGTGGTAATAATTCGTATATACATATAATGTAACTGGTTGGTTTTCCTTTTATTGCTGAGTGCTAGAAAGTTTAGAGCTTTCCTATCCAATGTGGCTTATCTGGTATATATGTTTTTTGGCTTTATTCCTGGTTCTGTATTTTCATACCCTTCTTTTTCTTTCTTTCATCCCTGCTATACTTTTACTATCATGTTATAATTTACCTTTCCTTGTAATAGGCCTTTAATCTTTTCTGGAACAAGATGAGGCATAAATCACTTAAAACATTTTAATTTTAAAAAGTATTTATTAAAAAATACTCTCAGTAAACCATATAATCCATTTTAACTCCCTCTAATCAGAAAGACAGAGCATTTAATATCTATATCAATAATTTAGGTTCTTTTTCATATATTAACTTTATTGCCTTGCCCTCTTTTTTTTTTTTTAAGATTTTATTTCTTTCATTTGAGAGAGAGAGTAAGAGAGATAGAGGGGAAAGCACAGAGGGAGAGTGAGAGGAAGAAGCAGACTCCCAACTGAGCAGAGAGCCTGATGACCTGGGAGCTCAATCCCAGGACCCTGAGATCATGACCCGAGCCGTAGGCAGACACTTAACCAACTGAGCCACTCAGGAGCTCCTACCTTGCCTTACTTCTTACCATTTAACTTAATTAATCTTTCTGTGTAGAATGTATGTGACCATATTTTTCATATATTTTTTAAATGTTTCAGCCCCTGCCCAAGACATGATAGTGATTCATTAGTCTTTGATAGTACCTAATGATATTACTAAGTAAATAAAGTTAAAAATCAGGTCTTAAGTTTTGTAGTGTGATTTTCCACTTACTGTTGCATGACTACAGAAATGTAGTGGATATGGGCAGTGACCAGGAGCAGGGGAAGAGGAGGGACCTGACTTTAGTGAAGGTTCACTCAGCACCCAGCACCTTCATTCGGGCCCTGAAACCCTGGCTCCTGCTGCAAGGAGAACTCAGTTTTTGGTGCATCAGTCCTGGTGTGCATCAAAGCACTGTTTTTGTTTTTTTAAAGATTTATTTATTAAAGCGAGAGCACGCGCCCACATGTGTAGGGGGAGGAGCAGTGGGAGAGGAAGAAAGGTAGAATCCTCCAGCAGACCGCCCGCTGAGCACAGAGCTGGACACTGGGCTCTGTCCCAGGATCCTGTGTTGATGACCTGAGCTGAAATCAAGAGCTGGCGGCTCAACCAGCTGAGCCAGGCAGGCACCCCTTTAAGGTACTGTTTTTTAAGAGAGGTGCCTATGAATACTGGTTTCCTTCTTCAAGGCTGTGGCCTCCTCTGGCAGAGAAAACAGAATCATTGGCTTTAAACTGTCCTGCTCCCAGCTCTCCATTGTCTTGTAAACCAGGTCTCTACAGGGTGACTTGGATTTAGTACTCTTGCTGGGGAAGATTCTGTTGCTGGGTTTAGTTTGAGAACCATTATCACAAATCCATATCCATGCAACTTAAATAACCAGGGTGGGATTTTAGAGTTGATTATAACAAATTTATTGACTAGATAGGGATTATCAGTGTAGTTTGTTTGACTTCATTTGTGTCAACGTTTGTTGAGCACCTCAATTTTGGGGGTTCACAGGTACCTAATCAGATTTAATTCTCCAGGGCTTATGGCCTGTGGGAGAGACCAAACATGTACCCAGGGAACATTGCTATAATATTTTATGACAGATCCTATTTTATAGAATCATGGCAGCTTATGCATAATTTTTATAATATTAAAGTTTTATAATAACTTTTATTATAATTTTATTATTTATTATTATTTATCATTTATATATTTTTAATTATAATATAATTTTTATAATACTAAAGTTGTTCTTTCCACTTGAATATTATCACACATTTAAATGTAAAGGTAATTGCATGCACTTAAGTATAGTGAGTTGTCAGTTTGTGGTGTAAGTATACTTGTTTATGCTTTAGTTCCTTTCCACATTTTGATAGGACTTTGAATTGTCTATATGTATTTTTTTTAATTTATTTTGAAAAAAAAATTAGTCCTCTGTAAAAGTTGCAGAAACAGTACAATTTTTGTGTACCTTTTACCCAGACTCCCCATATGTTACAGTTATTCCAAGTTTGCCTTAGTTCTCTCTGCTCGTGTCTTTTCTCTGAACTGTTGAGAGTTGCAGGCATAATTCTTCTTTTTTCCCCAAACACTTAAGTGTGAATTTCCTAAAAATGAGGACATTCTCATATAAAATTATCATAGTAATTATTAAAGTTAGGTAATTATTCAAATTTTCCCAGTTGTCCTACTATTGTCCTTCATAGGAAAGAAATAAATAACGCCACCCTAGTAAAGGTCTAGGATCAGAAATACATGTTACAGACAGTTGTCATATCCATTTTGTTTTTTTCTTCTAAAATAGTTCCTGAATCTTTAACATTTATGACCTTAGCATTTTTGAAGAGTACAGGCTGTTTAGTTTTTGTAATATTCTTTAATTAAGTTTATCTGTTCTCATGATTAGATTCAGCTTATACATTTTTGACCCTAAAGCATAGACTTGATGTATTCTTGTTAGTACATTGTATCAGGAGACAGGATCATCTCTTTGTCCCATTACTGGGGATACTGACTTTGTTTATGTGGTTAAGGTAGAGTCAGCTTGTTTCCTTCGTGTGGAGTTACAGTTGTAACTTTTGTGGGAAGACACTCTGAGATTGTATTAATACCTGTTTCTCATCAACTTTCTTCCTCTAGTTTTAGCTTCCATTTGTGATTCTTGTCTGAATTCTTGTGATTCTTGTCTTGTCTGAAACAATGGTTGCCAGATAATGACTTTCTAATTCTGTCCTTCTTTCTACATTTATTACATTTTACTGTTAGAAAGAGCTTTCATTTCTTCCCCCTTTATTTGTTTACTTCTTTATTTATTTATACCAGTGTAGACTCAAAGGTTCTTTGTCTTACGAGTTATAGCCTGTTTCTATCCTTATTTAATTAGATATTCAAATTGTTCCAGATTTGACTAGGTGGAGCCCCCTCATGAAGAATAGTTTGTCCCTTTAATGTGTTTTCTTTGGTCTTTGAGCACTTCCCTGTTTTCTGGTTTACCGGGCAAGCAGCCCCAGCCCAGAGTCAGACATTTGCTCAGAGAGCCCTGATCTTTTAATGGAGAATGGTATTTAGAAATGAGATCTGGATTCTAAATATGTTCATTGTTTCTGAGCAGGGGGAAGGAGTCATTGCTTCCATGTATTCATAGTGGACACAGCTGGAAACTCTCTGCGTATGTGTTTATGTGTGTGTTTTAGATGGATAGCTGACTCATTTATGGTTACAGTATGTATCATTTCCGTATTTGATGTGATAGCTACCAGTACATGTTTTTCATCTTTTAAGGCGTTCATCATGAATCATTATCAGTATTGATTTCATAAAACAATAAATACTTGGTGTCAGAGAAGCAATATCATTTTATCTATATTCATAATTTATATGTAGTTAGGGATTTCTTATGTAACTAGGGTCATTTTTTCCAATCTTTGCATTATATTAGAGGAGTTTTTTCTATCCTGTTACATATCAAAATAATTATTTTTTCAACTTGAAAATATTCTTTAGTCTTTTTTTTTTTTTTTTTTTAAGATTTTAAGTAATATCTCCACTCAGCATGGGGCTCGAACCCACAACCCTAAGGTTGAGAGTTGTGTGCTTACCTGCTAAACCAGCCAGGTGCCCCTATTCTCTGTTCTTAAATGTGATTTTTATTTTGCTTCTCTTTTGCTTTCTTTTGAACCACAGCTTAATGGGTATATTAGGACTGGGACACCAGGAGTAAAATATATGTTTTTAAATTAATATTATAGCTTATTGCATCCTTGAGAACAATGTTTTCAAATTAATTGGAGTGTTTTATGACATAATTAATTTGCTGTTTTCTATGCACACTTACTTATAATCATACCTGGTGATTTGAAGAGTTTTCTTCCTTTGCATACTGTCCTTCTCAGCTCTTCCCGGCCGTTTTGCAGATGATCTGGCAGCCCAGCACTCACCTGAGGGCAAGTCTGGTAGGGATAAAGATGTGCTGAGACAGAGCAGAGAGACCATGCTGATTTCCCCACTATGCCAGAAGACAGCCCCATCAATTACTGATGGATCTATAGAGCGAAGCCTTATGTATGCATAAAAAGCTTCATTGTTCTGGACCTTCTACTATTAGTCATCTGTGGAAAGCCTGAGTCAGATCATCTTTTGTACACATGCTGGGCTTGGCACTACTGCCCTGGGTAAAGCTCTGTTGCTAACATGCCATTGCTACTAGGAAGCTTTGGCAGGTGGAGAATGGGGACCCAGGCTTAATGTTTAGGTAAAATAAATTGAATAAAAAAATAATGGTGTAATAGGTACATATTCCAGATTTGATCTTCTTTGAGAAGTTAAAAATGTTTTGAATGAATTGTTTGAATTTTTAGAAAAATTTAAAAAAAATAATAAAGATGTACAGTTAAAACAACCATTAGGGCTTATAGTGAAATTTACTGAGTCTCTTCATTCACAGAGACAGCTTTACCTCCTACTGATTTTAATTCTTCAGGTAGTTGCTTTCATATCTCTAAATAGTAGTTTGCAATAACGTTTGTTCCTTTACTGTGTTGATACGCAGGAGTTAGCTCATTTAAGTAATGTCCTGCGAATTTAGTTCTGTTACCAAACTTAGTTTCTCCACCTACTATTTCTGATCTTGTTACCTGTGGATGATATCTCTATCCCCACCATCTAGAAGGTAAGGAAGTTGTGGCTAGGATGTCCCTATCCTTTCACTTCTGCTGATCTTTGTCAATTTTATCTTTTACTTTGTAAATGTTGATGACATTTGTATTCTCTTCTGCAACCTTGATTTATCTATAAATGGATTCTAAAAATTGAAAACTGGTAATTTACTACAGAGCCACTTACAGGACTGTGGTTATACTTCTGTATCTCTTCATCTAGGGCTGTGATTTCTCTGGTGCTCAGAAGCAACATTTTCTGATATTTATATATATTGTATGTATACAAACATAGGTGTTTGTTTATATATATAATTAAAAAAAGTGGTTTGGGTGATTTTTTTCCTATGGAGTGTCTATCTAATTTTTTTTTTAAATTGTGAGTCTATATTGTATCTAATGTTTTTTTAAACTCTTAGTCATCCTCTTTTTTCAGTTAGGATCCTTTCTTGAAGAGAAAGGATCTTCAAAATGATCATACTCTTACCTAAAAACAAGTGCATGAGCAAGAAACTTGATGAGTTCTTATGTTTTTGAAAATGTATTTAAACTGTACTCAGTAGTTTGGGTAATTACCAGATAGGTTGAAATCATTCCTCACAGGAATTTTGCTCCATTGTTTTCTCACATCCTATACTGGTGATGAGAAATTGGATGCCCAGCTGGCTTTTTTACCTTTTTATGGCCAGCTTTTTCATTTATCATCCTCTCTTTATCTTTGATGTCCTAGAATTTTATGGTTTTGCATCTTTTTTCATTGCTCTTGCTTGACACTCATTAAGCTCCTTAATTTGAAGACATAGATGTACTATATCTTTTGGCTCTGACACGTATTTTCATTTTTATTTATTTTATTTTTTCAAAGATTCATTTATTTTAGCGCTCGTGCAAGAGAAAGTATGCATGCTTGTGCATAAGCGGGGGGAGGGACAGAGAGGGAGAGAGAATCCTCAAGTGGACTTCTGCTGAGTATGCAGCCTTACTTGGGGCTTGATCCCAGGACTCTAGATCATGACCTGAGCAGAAATGAAGAGTCGGTTGTTTAACTGACTGAGCCACCCATGCACCCACTTTAAAAATGACTTTTCTTTTTCCTTTGTTCTATCTTTCTACATATCATATGAGTCCCATATTAAGTCCCTTGAATTGATTTTATTTCCTTATCTTTTATAGTTTTACCTCTTAGTCTTTTTTTTCCCTGGGATATTAATCCTTCATTCATATCAGAATTAATTTAACATACTCAGTCTTGGTAGTCTGAAATATTTTCACTGTGATTTATAGGAAAAGAAAAAGAAAACAGTTTTGGTTTTTTTTTAAAGATTTTATTATTTATTTGAGAGAGAGAGCGCGCGTGCACAGGCAGGGTGGCAGAGTGGGGGAAAGAATCTTGAGCGGACTCCATGCTGAGTGTGGAGCCCAGCACAGGCTCGATCCTACGGCCCTGAGATCATGACTTCAAGAGTCTGACACTTAACTCACTGAGTCACCCAGAGGTTCCTTTTTCTTTTTTTCTTTCTTTCTTTTTTTTTTTTTTTAAGTTTTTATTTAAGTAGTCTCTACAACCAACATGGGGCTCAAATTCACAACCCTAAGATCAAGAGTTGTATATTCTTCCGACTGAGCCAGCCAGGCACCCGCCCCCCCACCAAAAACAGGTTCTGAAACCTTACTAAGTAGATGGAATTTTAAAGTTAACATCTCCAAAAAAATAAATAAAGTTAACATCTCTTATTATGTCTTATTTTGTATCATTATTTTCTAAATCTTTTCTTTCTATATTCATAAGGACTAGAGAGAAAATGAATTTTAAAAATATAAATATTCCTTGACTTACAGTGGGGTTATGTCCCATTAAACTCACTGTTAAATTAAAATTATTGTAAGTTGAAAATGCATTTCATATGCCTATTGAATATCAGAGATTAGCCATGCCTACGTTAAATGTGCTCAGAATGCTTACATTAGCCTGCAGTTGGGCAAAATCATCTACACAAAGTCTGTTTGATAATAAAGTGTTGAATATCTCCTGTACTTTATTGAATATTATAACGAAAGTGAAAAACAGAATGGCCGTTTACCCTTGTGATCACTGGCTGCCTAGGAGCTGTGGCTGGCTACTGCTGCCCAGCATCATGAGAATATGTTACTGCGTATCACCAGCCCGGGAAGACATCAAAATTCAGAGTTTGAAATAGTTTTTACTGAACACATATCACTTTGCTCCATTATAAAGTTGAAAAATTGTAGATTGAACCATTGTAAGTCAGGGACTATCTGTGTACTAACTGAAGGGTAAATGTGATTATGTTAATGATTCTTTATCACTAAGATAATTTTGTATACTTGGAGAGTCCTTATTCCTGTTCTACATCCCTTGTGTATAATTTCTCCCTTACTTTGGAAATACTTATAACTGATTTTACTTATTAGGTAGAATTTACTTATTTATTCATTCATTCATTATTTTTTTTTTAAAGAATTTACTTATTAGCAGGGAGAGGAGCAGAAAGGAGAGGGACAAGCATACTCACCAGAGTGTGGAGTCTGACAGGGGGCTCGATCTCACAACTCTGAGATCTTGACCTGAGCCAAAATCAAGAGTCAGACACTTAACCAACTGAGCCACCAAGGCACCCCAAAAAGGTGGATTTTAGAAGACAGTGAGTCTATAATACCTTTTCTTCTAGCAGTTGGTATAACCTTCAGCCTCAGCAGACCTTTGCAGAATAAAGAACCAGTAGATTTAATGAGAGCTCTTGAAGGGCTTGTTTTTGAGATTTATATAGCTTATATTCTTTCACCTATTTTTATTAAACCTTTATGAATTGTAGACTGTGGTGTAACTCATCTAGGAAGATAAGTATGACTTTTTTATAGGTATAATTTTACAAAAGTAAAAATTTTATGTGGCCTGTAACAAAATTTAAAATTTGTTCTGGGCATCATTATGAAATATATTTAAAAAGGTAGTATTTGTCCTACTTTGTTTAATCATTTTATTTTATTGGCTTATTGAAGTTTGTTAAGTAGTTGGAACTAAGCTGGTAAACTTAGCTAAATTATTTATAATTCTCATCTTGGTTGTTAATTCCTTCTCTGAATTATTATAGTGAGGGCTTTACTTTGTGATGTTAAGCAACTATTGCAAGTCTCCTGTATATTTGAGATGTTTTGTACATTGAGAATGTTATAAGTTGCCTATAAGATAGAATCTGAGTTTGAAGGTGTGGATGTTAGGATTGACTCTGTGGTTTTGGATGAATTATTTCATTCCAGATAATTGAATAAGTGCATGAAAGGGCCACATTGCCTGAAACATATACCATGGTTGACAAACAGCCATATGACCCTGTTGTATTTTACAAGAAAAGTTTTACCTGCTTCTTCTAGACCTCAAAATTTAAAGTGATGCAGGGACCATCATGTGCTGGTTGCTCATTAAATAGCCTTATTTCTTATTAAATATGTAAATTGCTCTATTGATGAAGAGTAAGTTCACGGTATTAGGTAGTTTTATTAGAATACAACCATAACAATTCATGACCATAAAAGGAATTTAATCATGAAATCAGAGGTTTGATTATAATGATAATATCCTGAAAAAGAAAGGTTAATGGAAATAATCTTACTGTTTTAATTTTACCTTTAATTTGTGAATTATTTTATCTTCCTGGATAGTAAGTTTTAACATACATCTTTCCTTGGTGATGAGCAGACATGAGAAAAGGGACTCATACATAAATATCACAGTTAATGATAAACTTCGAATATGTTTTGACCATACCTTTCCTTGTGGTACTTAGATTTCTGTTTTCTGTCTTTTATATTTCTCTCTCTTATGGTCTGTTTTAAAAATCATAACTTTTTTTATCATTTTCCAAAAACAAAAATAATTATAAGCTAGTGACATGATTCTTTGCAAGCTTTAAACATATCCTGACTGCTTGGTTTTTGCCACTGGATATTCCAGGAAAAGTAGTGAGTGGCAGTGCAAAACACAGTTTGGAAAAAAGTGCAACGAGATTAAATGGTGTAATGGCAGATTCTTCTCAGTGTCCTAATGGAAAGTGTGTGTGTGGGCATGTGTGCCTGCATGTTTCTCTTGGCAGAATTCATTCAGGGAGAAATAATGTGGCAAACAAGTTTTATCCTTGATAGTGATGAGGCTTTTCGTTTTTATCTGGCATATTGATAGGTGCAAAAATTAATTTGGAACATAATTACTGGATCACATTATTTCAGTTATTTAAATACTTTATTCCACGTAGGTTGAAGAATACTGCTTTTATTGTATTTGTGGCTCGAGTATGTAATTACTTGGTTAAAACTGTAGCATTTCATAGAAGCATTGTAAACTAATGTTTATCCCTCAAGAGATAGATCAGCCTTCTACCTTCCAAGGACTTTTAGGCAGGAGGAAATATTTGCCCTAGGTCAGGTTGCTTTGAGTGGGAGGGACAGAGGCAGGTGGAAGGATCATGGTAGCACCTGGGTTGCATTTGATTCGCTGAGGGGAATGTAGGGCAGACATCAGGTCTTTTTGAAGAAATTACATTATGAATCAGTTTCTCTCTCTTCTTCTCTCCTTCTTTTCTTACAGGGCCCCTGTGTCCATGATGAGGATTCTGGCCTGTCACTAACAGGAAAACCTGCCCTTCAGGCTCTTTTATATCACTGCCATTTTTATGAACATTTGAATCAGATGGTAAAACACTGTTACCTGGGACGGTATACATTTGATTTGAATTTTTCTGCTCTTGATCGAACTTCAGAAGGCAGCGATTTAAATGGTAAGTACACTATATATTTATTTTTATGAGATCTAACTTTTTAAAAACTGTTGAATACCTATGTGTTTGTTACAGAATATTTGAAAAATAATGAAAGTACACAGGGAAACACTTTTCTCTGGGCCTCACTACACAAACATGACCTTCGTTAACATCAGGGTGGATTTCTCCAGTCTTCTCTCTCTTGTAGCTTTTGTTTGTTTTACATGATTGTGTTCATATCTATGTACATTTTTGTTCCCTCCTTCCACTAAACATTGCCTAAGCATTTTTCTACGTTATAAATTCTTCATGGAAACCATTTTGACATCTGATTAATGTTTTATAAGCTATTCATGCCCTTCAGTAAAGTTTTACAGTTTTTTTCTCTATTAGATGTTTTAAACTTTTTGGAAGGTTCTTCCTAGGCAATCAAGAATGAGATCTTTTCCTACAAAATTTTCTGATTTGTTTTGTAATATATCAAAAAGCTATTTGTTTTTGGTATGGTACTCATTTATCAAAATATCTTGCTGAAACCTTATATCTATTTGTAGATTCTTTTGGATTTCCTATGATCTTAGCATGTATAAATACTTTTGTCTCATAATAATAAATAACTTAATGATTTTAAAAATAAGTTATATTTTAAAATTAGTTTTAATAGTAATTTTTGAAAATCTTGACATAATTTCACACAGAAAAGGTGCAAGAATGCAAGAATGTTCTCAAATGTTAACATTTTACTGTATTTGTTCCCCTTTGCCGTGCGTATGCATATGTATGTGTTTAGATGCATGTATACATATATATTTTTTCCCGAGGTATTCTAAGAGAATTGCAGACATAGTTCCTTTACTCCCAGATACTTAAGTGTGAACTTCTAATTCACTTTTCTCCTCAATTCTTGAAGGAATTAAGAGGAAAATGACATTTGATGAAGATTTTGAACTTTTTTTTTAAAGAGGAAGGGAGAGAGAGATGAGGTGGAGGGGGCGTAGAAGAGAGGGAGAGAGAGAATCTGAAGCAGACTCCACACCCAGTACAGAGCCTGACGTGGGCCTTCACTTCCTCACCCTGAGATTATGATCTGAGCTGAAATCAGAGTCAGACGCTTAACCAACTGAGCCTTCCAGGCACCCCAGAAATTTCTGAAATTTTAAATAAATGTCCTTATTAGGAAAGTGACCTATTTCATTGTTTGGATTTCTCTGGGTCAGTGTTACTTAAAGCATGGCTCTTGAACCAACATTATTCAAATCTTTTGTGAACGTGTTAAATGCAAAATTGCGGCTCTCACCCTGATTTGGGGGAGTAGAATCTCTGAGAATAGGACCCAGGAAATTTCTTTAACAAGCCTTTTATGCTTCTTACACACATTAAAGTTTGGGAGCTGGTGGTCTTGATAAATTGTATTAAATTAAGCTAAGCAAACTCCATTAATTGTCATTAAAATTTTTGTGAAACAAGATTTATATGTAAATTAATTCAGAATAATACAAATGAAGCAAACTTTTTCCTTAGCTCTGGTTGGTTTCCTGGAACAAGTTCTTGATTGGTTTCCTATAACAAGTATTCTTTCTGTTAAATGTTTTAATATGGAGGAGACTGTATTCACGTTGACAGTTTTCCTGTTGTCACAGGTTTAGATGACTCATTCAAGTTTTGGAGGGCTCCATCTAGGATGTCCAATCAAGATCAAGATTCAAGTTCTCTCTCCACCTTGGAAACAATGGTACTTCCAAAGAATGCATGAGTGCTTCATTTTGAATCTCTGAAAAAATTTGAATTTACATGGTGGACAGATAAGAGTGTATACAGAGTATAAGGTTATGATCAAAATAGCTATGATTTACTTATTATTTTTTTAAAATATATTTATTTATTTATTATTTAAAGTAATCTCTGTAGCCAGCATGGGGCTCAAACCCACAGCCCTGAGATCAAGAGCCCATGCTCTGCTACTGACTAAGCCAGCCGGGGGCCCCATAGCTGCGATTTTTTAAACCGCTGTCTGTGTAGAACTAGGGTCTAATGTACTCATATAGTTACACTGGATGTCCTTTCAGATAAATTTACAACCTTTTCTTTACCCTATTTGATAGAACCAGAAGCATCAAAATTTAAAAATGTTTATCAGTAGTAATAGAATAGATCCCATATGATAGTAATGCTTGAATGCCGTGCAGTTTTGCTTAAGGGCAAAGCAATTTGGAGAAAATGGACCCATTCAAATGATTTCAGTTTGGTCCTGTAGATTTTAATTTATTTATTTTTTTAGCGTAACAGTATTCATTGTTTTTTCACAACACCCAGTGCTCCATGCAAAATGTGCCCTCCCTATTACCCACCACCTGTTTCCCCAACCTCCCACCCCTGACCCTTCAAAACCCTCAGGTTGTTTTTCAGAGTCCATAGTCTCTTATGGTTCGCCTCCCCCTCCAATTTTTTTTTTTTTTTATAAACATATAATGTATTTTTATCCCCAGGGGTACAGGTCTGTGAATCGCCAGGTTTACACATTTCACAGCACTCACGATAGCACATACCCTCCCCAATGTCCATAACCCCCTCCCCCTCTCCCAACCCCACCTCCCCCCAGCAACCCCCAGTTTGTTTTGTGAGATTAAGAGTCATTTATGGTTTGTCTGGTCCTGTAGATTTTAAGCACTTTTCTAAATACTTGCTTCAGGTAGAAGCTTGTTTTGATTATCTGAAATACCTGAAATTTATGCCTGCCTGCCTGCCTTTTTCTTTTCATATATAAGTTGCTTTATTCTAAAAAGTTTGAGACACATTAAGTATTTCTGAGTATGACTGATGTTAGGTTTCACTTGTTTTACAAGCATACGAAATCATTTCCTCTCAACTGGAAAGCATTACATTGAGTCGTAAAGTGTTTTTGGAACAGTTACTGTGTCGTAGACCCTGTCAGGAAGGCAAAGGCTTGGCACTCCTGCTATCGGAGCAAAAAAATATGAGAATAATAAATAATTAAAAGGTAATAATAAGATCCACTTCCTGTAGTTTCTCAACACTGGTACTTTTTGCTGCAGTTCTAGGAGTTACTTTTTTACACGTAGACTCAGAAGAGTTTGTGGGTAGTGCTGCATTGAACCTTTATTTGGAAAAGTAGAGTAATTACCCCAGTTCCACTAGATGTCATGCTTTCCTTTCCATGCTAGAAATAGTATGTATCTTCTTCTCAACAAGAGAAATAATATAATTAAATGCAAAAAAGAGCTATATTAATTTGTTATTTAATTCACAGAAGGGCAGCGGTAACATGTGCTTAAAAGTAATTCTTAGGCTTCCCTGTCTATTAAAAGGGCTATCCGTAGACTAACCTTGAAATTTGTGCATTCTTCAGTTCTTTGCTTGTAGTAGGTACTCAGTAAGGAGCAATTGCTCTGATTAACTTTGAGTCATCTTAGCTATTTTGTAGATACCGAGATGTATTTATTCTATGCAATAATACTTAAGTACTTTTGCATTTTTCTATTTTATAAGAGATAATAATATATAACAATTATATATAATATATAGTAATAGATATTTTAATAATAACAAATCTTATACATCAGGTTTTCTGAGAAAAATTATAGAAATATGTTATTTATTATAATCATTATTAAAATAGAAGCACCTCTATTAGCATAAGACTCTTTAAATTGCTTGTGTTTGGATGTTACATATTCTTTTAGAAATATAAACCAATGACATCTTTTTTTTTAATAAAGAATTCTTATTGTAGTTCTATGTGGGATTGATTTTGTGGGGTTTCTCAAAAGATAATTATCTGTTGGAATTTTTACATTCAACTCTTTCTTTTCTTCTTTTGGATTCTAAGTTAGAAGAGCTTTGGTGTTGGTGACTTACTCACCAAATTGGTGACTTTTATTCACAGAAGTAGTCTCATTACCCCCAAATTTTGCTAATTGTCATGTTTTTCTTGCCATGCCAGAGATACTGTATGTTTTTGTTCCAACGGGAAAAAAAAATTGGAGAATTTATTCATTATACTAGTATTTATTTATTTAATTGAAAAGGTTTATTTATTTATTTGGCAGGGGCAACACATGAGAGGGAAGGGTAGAGAGAGAGGGAGAAACCTCAGTAGACTCTGCAGTGAGCATGGAGCCTGCCGCAGGCCTCTGTCCCACAATCCTGAGATCAGGACCTGAGTAGAATTGAGAGTCAGACACTTAACCGACTGAGCCACCCAGCGCCCATGTACTAGTATTACTTTAAACCGAAGCTGTCATACCTAGACCAGCTAATAATTTCTTAAGGATAAGAATATGTTGAACTTACAATAAAGGTATCAGTTCAGTGAATTTAAATCTTGCCAATAAGTGTATCTGATTATTTATATCGTTATTTTGTATATTTGCCAGATATGACAAAAGAGGCAATTTGTTTGTTGGTTTGTTTTTCCATTTTGTCTTTCTAAGGAAAGCGCTTTCTTTTGATTTGAGTCGTAATCATCTAATGTGTTGTCACTGGGTCGTTATCCATTCTGTGCAGTTAGTGCCACATTAGGGACTTTGATGGTGTTGTCTAATGAATATAGTAGTTCAGTTTGGCAAACTTTGTAGGGATTGGGACATGTGTGATCATAAATTACAGACAGGAGAAAGAGAGTCATTTTCATGTTGGTGCATTCCCCTTGTAACTAACTGTCTTTTCAGAGATGGCTTCTATCCAGCCCAGAGTGTCTTTCTCCCAGGTAGGAAGGGTCAGGCATTGGTTGGTTTTCCTCCTGAAATCTCATTTCCACTTTTTAGAAATATCCACACTAGATGGGTGCTGATGTCTAGTATATACCGGTATGCAGCAACAGTTTTCTGACCAAAATGTACTTTTTTTTTTTTTTTTTTAAACTGCTGTTGAGCAGAATTATGTCTGTATTTTTTTAAATCTGTTTCATCAGTTGCCAAAATAAAGGAGAGGTGGTTTCTTTCCTTTTGAGCTCTTCTTTGTGAAATATGTGATTGTTTGAAACTTTTAGGAGCACCAGTTTAAATAAAACTGATTTTATTTTAGCTTAAGTTTATTTAAACATTTAAAGAGAAGTTACTCATGGGATTCTTACTATTGCTCTTTTACAAAAGAAGAGATTAAGGCATGCAAGGAGTACGTGTCTTGTTCAAGATTCCAGCGCTGGTAACTGATAAGAGCATTAGTTGAACCCAGAAGTATGTTTGGCTCTAGAGCCCAAGTTGTTGACCGTGATGTTCTACTCCTTCACGACAAAGCCAGATGTGGTAGGTGCCATAACAGATGTTCTAGTCAGGGTGCAGTGAGGTTACAGTAGAGGGCATCATGATACAGAAAGTGATTTTGTATAGGAAGTGGCAATTGAAATAAGCTTTGAAGGGTTAATCTTTCTTAGATGTATGCACACATTTTCAGGGAACCAAAAAGATATTCAAACTTGTCTTAGGATTCAATTCTTGTTTTGACAAGAGTTGAAAGTCTTGTCAGGAACATGAAGCACAAAGAAAACATAACTGCATTTATTGGTTGTGTGGTACTAAAAGCATTAGATGCTCAGAAAATGCCTGGTTTGTTTGGAGTGTGCAACAAGGCCAAAGTTTAATTACCAGGTAGCAGTTAGCTAAGAGAGCTAAATCTGTTTTTGGTTTGAAGAGGTAAGATATAATGGCCGTAAAGATACAGACATAAAGGCATTTCAGCTGAGTAAAATGCACGAAACGTTACCGTTGACATTATAGAAATATGCATTGGCATTTGTGTGAAGGTAGTTACGAGTTATTTTATAGAATGAAGAACAGACCAAGGACAGTTAAAGCAGGGATGAATTGAAGTGGCTTTTTAGAAGAAAAATCATTTTGGCATAGGAATTAGTGATAGAGTAGGTATGTAGGTCCAGTGCAGTGACCCCAGGAAAACCTGGGGAGACAGCAGTTTGCATGATGGTGGAGAGAAAGAGAATGATATACTTTGTTTAAATAAATTTCAACCACCTGGGGATTACCCAGGATCTAAGACCCTGTGTATTTTAGTTAGAAAGACAGTATAAGTGAGATTCTAGTTCCTAAGTGTTGGTAATATAGGCCACAGGGCAGTAGTACAATGAAGGTAAGTTTGTTGTGGGGTTTTTTTTTTTTGGTATAAAAATTTAATATTGATCCTTTTAAAAAAAAAGATATATTTATTTTAGAGAGAGAGCATAACTGGGGATGGGGGGAGGAGCAGAGGGAGAGGGAGGAAGAGAGAGGCAGACTCCTTGATGAGCACGGAGCCTGACTCCAGCCTTGATCTCAGGACCCATGAGATTGCGACCTGAATCAAAATCAAGAGTCAAGACAAGACACTCAACTGACTGAGCCACCCAGGAGCCCCTAATATTGATTCTTTTGATAAGACTTAGATATTGATGGTTAGTAATACCTCCATGTTAGTTTTTTCTACTAGGATTTTTTTGTGTGTGACATTAGAATGAATATAGTGGCTAGTGGAAATAGAATATTCATTCCAGTCTGTGTACATAGTGTGTACTATTTTATAAATATTCTTTTAAAAATCATTGGAAAGAGCAAATAATATTTATTTTGTGTTTTTTTTAATCTGTATTTTTTATTGCTTTGGTGTGTTTGAAATTATCCAGCCTAAGTGACTATAGAGGTATAGCCATTGCTGTCAAGTGCAAACATTTAAAGGAAATTGGCAAAAACGTTTTGAGATTGATTTCAGCAACTTTATTAAGCAGGTAACTGTAACTGAAATAAGTAAAATAGGTTTGTGTCTTATTTTATATTTATACTAAAATATATTTCCTTAATTTTGGTAAAACTGCTTATTTTTTTTTTTTAAACTGCTTATTTTTTGTAGTCAGTTTTGATATATGTGGAGAGTTAGCCTTGGGCCTTTAGAGGTCAGATGACAATAGCTTCGTTGGCTCTTTGCTGGAGAGCTGCAGATGGGTTAAGGTGTTAAATCTACACCATTTGAGAGTGGTGCCCTTCACAAGTGAAGAAGCGGTGTCTCCAGGAATTCGGGTATTTAGTGTAGGGTCACAAAGCTGATGGAGAGAGGAATAGGACGACAAGCTCTAGGAAACTTGTTCTCTTAGGGCATAGGGATGTGATTATATCCTAAGGTTAAGTCTCTGCATGGGAGTGAGTGGATCTTGTATCATCTTAGACTCGTTCCTTCAGTGATATTTCTCTGAGCTTCCTTTTTTTTTTTTTTTGGTATTGTACACAATCCATTTGAATCATGGATCTATATAGTCGAAGTTATTTGAAGTTCTTATTATTTGGTGAGAATTAACGATTACAAATTGTGAAGTGTCTCAGAGCTTTTCTGGTGTTGGGTGTATAGACAGGTATCATCTGTAGTACTAAACACATGAAACCTGGAGTTCCTTAGAAACTTTCCATACTTTGTATTTAGCCATGTTTTAAAAATTTGAGTCAATTTGTACCCTGTCTTTTTCATCTCACAGATCCTCATTTTCTTCCTTTGTTCCCTTAATTTTTTAAAAACCAAATAACTTATTTGGAAAATAATCTACTTTTGATGAAAGAGGATATAGAAAATATTATAAAATTACTTGACATATAGTGTTCAGAAAACTTTGAAGTATCCAGTAAACACTTTCATTTCTGTAGGGCAGAATACAAAAGAAAATAGTTTTGAACATAGATGCATTTTGTTTGTTTGACAGAAATTGTGGTTTTTTAGACCCAAATTCTACTTTGATATGGTAAACGACTTTGCTATTTTCTGCTACTTCAAAGAGACTCTGTTAAAATTGTAACTGCCTATTTTACAATGAGGCATGATATAGAAATCTTTTTTAGCTATCAAATCTGTTTATAAACATATTGAAGAAAAGGTTATTATCTTTTTTAGTTTTTATAAGCAAAATTTGATTCTGTTTTATGACAGTGGTAACACCAGTTTATCTGTACTAATAGGCTTTTTTTTTTTTTTTCAAGATTTTATTTATTTATTTGACAGAGAGAGAGATCACAAGTAGGCAGAGAGGCAGGCAGAGAGAGAGGAGGAAGCAGGCTCCCTGCGGAGCAGAGAGCCCGATGCGGGGCTCGATCCCAGGACCCTGAGATCATGACCTGAGCCGAAGGCAGCGGCTTAATCCACTGAGCCACCCAGGCGCCCCTGTACTAATAGGCTTTTATTGCCTGTTACAATACCAGAAAGGTGAAGGGTAGAAGTATATATACTTCAATTCAAGGAATACTCAGTTTTATTTGTCTTATCAAGGGAATGTAAATTAGAAAACTCAAGATGTGTCATGTGGCAGACAAGAAAGAGGAAAATGTCTAGATTGTGATTTTTGTACTGAAGTCATTTTAATGAATTTAATGAATAGAGCAATGACAGAAGAATTAGACAGACTCCCTGGTATGAGGACAGTCCTGGACTCCCACTTGGGGCTTTATGGTTACTATGAGAGCAAATGAGAAGGTGTGTTCTCTGCTGTGAGGGGTTGGTGGGGGGTGAGGGGAGAGGTGACTAAGTACACTCAGCTTGGCTGGCCAGCATTCTTGAGGTATGTCTAAGGGCTTCCTCTGACTTGAGTGTATTGGTGCTTCTGTGAATATAGTCCTCAAGGAGAATCCTGTGTAGAGTGTGACCTTATGGTCCTTTTCTCTAAATGAGGGCCTGGACTAGATCAGGCCTTTTCTGCCTGTGTCGTTGTGGGCTTATGTGAACCTCCTCCACCTTCCAGAAGCTAATACTTGAATATTAAAATGGATTAGTTGTTACTTGGATTTCAAGTTAAGTAACATATTTGTGTGTATATGTATATATACACATACACACACACACACATACACTTACCCTGTATGGTAACTTTATATATATATACACATATAATATATATAAATATAAATACAAAGTTACCATTATTATTATACATATATACATGTATTATCGATATATACAAAGTTACCATTATTATATACATATATACATATTACCATATAGATAAAATACATTATATATAATATATATAATATATAAACACTTGTTTATATATATTATATATAATATATATATAAATATATATATATATAAAAAGTTATATATATATATATATATAAAGTTACCATACAGGGTAAGTTATAATACAACTATTAAGTTAGGTGCTTTCTAAAATATTTTCTGAATGTGTGTTTCACTTCCTTGGACTATACTGAGGAAAATCACGACTTTTATTAATGTTTGACCTTTGGTCACTCTTTGTGATTTTGCTTTCTTCTAATGAGCCAGGTATTCCATGGGCCCTTAGGAACTTTTTTATCCTGCCCTGAGTGTTGCCTCTTCTTGTCAGTAGGAAGGACTGGATATGGCCTATCCCCTCTTATTGCCCAAATGTTTAAAGGCTAAACACATTCCTTTAACTTTTGCATGATTGAGACAGTCTGCCCTACTTGATTCATAATAAACTTATAAAATATAAGTTTCAGATGGCACACACAAGGATGTCAGGGAAAAGGTAAAGGATTCTAGCATCATTGCTTTCTTAAATTTTATTATACAAAAAAAGGAGCTTATGGCAGGTGCCGTATCATCTTTGTGATATCGGTCTCAGTTATGATTGTTGTTTTCACACACTGGAAGTTATTCGGATGTCTGTTGAAAGGAATTTTTTTTTAGCATTTCTTAGAGTGAGTTGTAGGTAAATACCATTTTTAGAAAAATAAATTTTAGGGTTTTTTCCTATTATCTGGATCTAATATTAGATAAAATAAGGTATTTAATATATGATTATTTATGAGTGTTTATTTAAACTGAAATTTATCCAGGTTTACATTTTTAGATGACTTTATGTGCTTGGCTTACATTTATTGGCTACACCTTTCTGTTATTTGTTATTGTAATGTCATACTTGAAGTGGTGAGAGATGATTAAAGTCTTAATTTGAAAGGGGGATTTTAAAAACTGTATATAAATTCCATCAACCATTTTCTTCAGATTTATATTCTCTTTACTAACAGAAACTAAAGGGGGCACCTGGGTGGTTCAGTCATTAAGCGTCTGCCTTCAGCTCAGGTCATGAGCCCAGCGCCCTGGGATCGCATCAGGCTCCCTTCTCTATGAAAAGCCTGCTTCTCCGTCTCCCACTCCCCTGCTTGTGTTGTCTCTCTCACTATGTCTCTTTCTGTCAAATAAGTAAATAAATAAAATCTTAAAAAAAAACAAAACTGAAAGCAAAAATAACCTTGCTGTTTTGCTTCTATTCTGTCATACCTACTTTATATGTTAAGATAAAACACGATCAATATACAAGTTCTGAGCTGTATGGTATCTGAGTTTGAGGTAGGGTTGATTCGCAAGTTCTAGTGACAGCCCATACTGCATGTGTGCGCTGACATGGAGCTTATCCAGGTTTGGGAAGTTGAGGCTATTTCAGAGAAAATAAATTGATGGTAAGAAAAAGAGTGATCTGACCTCTCCAGATAAGGTATATTTCATATAGAAGGTGCCAGATACATCAGTTTGAACTTTTTCCATTTTAGGAGGCCACACAGTCTACTCATCTGTAAACCTGTACGTGAAATTGTGTTTGTCTTCTACAGAATTTATGTTATGTTTAATGTTTTAAAAAATACTGATTTCTGAAACACCGTGTCAACATACTTCCTGAAACAGTTCTTTTGTGATATGGGGAAGGTAGAGAAAACTCTTTTAATACTTCTCTTGATTTTTTTCTTAGACACTATTAAAATTTGTGTATGCCATTTGAAACTTATAAAAAGAACCTCTCTTATTATGAGTCAAGTAGGGCAGACTACCACAATTATGCAAAAGTTAAAGGAGTATGTTTTAGCCTTTTAACATTTTGGTAGTAAGAGGGGATAGAACATATCCAGACCTTAAAATCCTAAATGGGCTTCAAATCAAAACTTTGCTTCTTTGAGTTACTGAGTAACAAGGTTACTGATTTACATAAATTCCAGCAGCCCTATTAGAAGAAGTAGGAAGTGCCATTCAAAAAACTTACAACTCTAGGGGCAGCTGCATGGCTCAGTTGGTTAAGCGGCTGCCTTTGACTCAGGTCATGATCCCAGGCTCCTGGGATGGAGCCCCACATTGGGTTCCCTGCTCAGCAGAGAGCCTGCTTCCCCCTCTCCCTCTGCCTGCCTCTCTGCCTACTTGTGCTCTCTCTATACATAGCTCTCTGTCAAATAAATAAATAAAAATCTTAAAAAAAAACCAACAAACCTACAACTCTAGGGGCACCTGGGTGACTTGGTTCTTAAGCGTCAGCCTTTGGCTCTCAGGTCATGATCCCAGGGTCCTGGGATCGAGCCCCGCATCAGGGTCCGGGCTCAGCAAGAGGCCTGCTTCTCCCTCTCCCACTCCCCCTGCTTGTGTTCCCTCTCTTGCTGTGTCTTTTTATGTCAAATGAATAAATAAAATCTTAAAAAAAAACAAAAACACAACTCTCAAGATGTGGAATGTTTTCTAGTCATATGAACCAGTGTAGTTTTGTTATTAACCTTCTTGTTTAAGGATATTTTGTACATGTTGCTTCTGTTTCACTTTCCATGTGGTAACATTAATGAATGAATGTTACGAATAACATAATTTTCTTTGCTGCTTGATAGGTGGCACCTTCGTCGGGTAGTGCTGAATTTCCACCACTTGGACCCTCAGCGGTGTCTCTCCCTGAAGCCTCACATGACCAGTTTGTGGCTCAAGGTACCCTTTTAGGAAGACATTCTGCTTTCAAAAAGAAAAATGACAATTCAGTCCAGATATTTTGCAATTAAATATCTACATAAAAACAAAATTAAATAAGTCACAAAGCACAGTGAATGGCTAGATAACAACACCATGAAGTGGCCTAGAACATGATAGAATAAATATATCAGAAACATGTGCCCTTACCTAATAAGTGGAGCTTAGGCTGATTGACATATGGTTTCTTATGAGTTAGGAGTAGATATTACGTGTTTGAACTGTAGATATTAGTTATAATCTAATATCTAACTCATAGATATTAGTTACCTTTATTTTGCTCCCTCTTTAGGGAAACACTTCAATTTACCACAGTACTCCACTTAAAAGTGGAGAGAATCTGGTAATAAGTATTTTTCAAGGGGAATACTTCCATTTTAAAGTCCACAAAATGGTGTTGCATCTTTATTTTATTAGAAATGCTTGATGAGTAGCCTGGGATTTATTTTTCTTAACGGTAATATATAAATTCTATTCTTTGTATTAGGGACCGCTTCCAACTCTGTTATGCTTCAAACTTTATATATTTGGAACATTACAGCTTAGCTTGTGTTTGTTCTAGAGAATTTACAGGCCTTTATTCAGTGGCATTAAATTCATCACCTGTAAGGAATATACTCCCCAAAAAGAAGGTAATTTAAACACTGAACTATACGCATCTGTAGGGAAAAGGCTTTCTAAAACTTCAGAAAAAAATTGCTTAATTAAGGCTTTCCTCTGAATTTTTATTGTAGTATTTGTTCCCTAAGTTCCTAAACAATGTCCCATTTTGGTTTTTTTAGTAATATATGTTAACAATATAAAAAAGTGTTTAATTGTAGAAAGTACTCGTTTGATCCTCTAAACAATAAAGGAGCAAACTCACGTTGTTTAAATAGTTGAGGACCCAGAGCATGAGATGAAATTTGATAATGAATTTCACAAATGTTTATCTCTGAAAGTATGTTGCATTACTTTTTTAATAACTTCATTGAGAATAATTTACATACCATAAGTCACCCATTTAATAAGTGAATTCATAGGTTTTGAGTCTGTTCGCAGACCTGTGTATCACTGCAATCGATTTTAGGGCATATTCATCACCCCAAAAAGAAACCTTGCCACTAGCAGTCACTCCTCATCTCTTTTGATCCTTCCCAGTCCTAGGCCATTATTAGTCTACTTTCCCTCTTTATAGATTTGCCTGTTATGAAAATTTCATAAAAAAGCAATCATATAGTATGTGTTTTATCATGACTTTTTTTTCACTTAGCATAATGTTTTCAAGGTTGGTCCATGTTGTATTATGTGTCAGTACTTAATCTTTTTTTATTGCTAAAAATATTCCACTGTACGAATATACCACATTTTATTTACCCATTCTTCAACTGATGGACATTTGGGTTTTTCCCACTTTTTTGCTATTATGAATAATACTGCTGTGGACATTCATGTATAAGTTTTTGTGTGGACATTCAGTTGTGTGGGTTTTTTTGTCTTGTTTTTTTTTGTTACATTATTCTTGATTTGGATTTATTTTATTTTCAAGGATTATGCTTAGAATATGTATTCACGCACAGTTTTACTGGTTGCCAATCACTTAAGTGTGTATATTTGACAAAAAACTTTTTAATCTTTTTTGTTGAAACTGCCACTGAACAGTGCTGCAAAGCATCGAATATATATTGTCAATGAGCCATACTACTAGAGAAATTACTTTGTTGCTGTTAAATACCTTCTTGAATCCCATCTCTTTAATATAGTATTAAGATAAAATGTGATTTTTTTGTTTTTATTTTTTGGCAATAATGAGATTTTAGTTCCCTCAGCCGGAACATCCAGCAGGATTTGCCGGTAAAGCTGGTTAGTCCTTTTATTTGTTGTTTTGCTAATTCTTAATTAGCCAGGAAATTAATATACTCCAAAGTGATTTAGGACAGGGTGGAAAAAAATTGTCTCTAGCATGTACATTAGGGCCACTTGAGACATCCAACTTTTCATTTTTAAATTTAGTTTCTAACTTTTGTAAAAGAAAAATTATTTTATTTAAAAAAAAAAAAACACCCTAACAGGATCTCTTACAGGATCTGTAAGCTTACATTTGATATACAAAGGTGAAAAGGATCATTAAAAAATAAAAATGTTAGTGTATTTGAGGACTACTGACGTAAACAAATGGGATAATTTCTTTAGATAAAATATAAAAGTTTATTTAAATATATGAGATGAGTTTGAATTTCTTTTTTTTTTTTTTTGAGTTTGAATTTCTTAACCTCCGTGCCCTCTCCTTTTATTGATCTTCTGTATCCTTGGCCTAAAAATGCTAAAAGCATTGGGCTCCCTTCTCAGTGGGAAGCCTGCTTCTCCTTCTCCCACTCCCCCTGCTTGTGTTCCCTCTCACTGTCTCTCTCTCTCTCTCTCTCTGTCAAATAAATAAATAAATAAGTCTTTTAAAAAATAAAAAATATTAAACATCAAATCTTTTTTGATGCTACATAGTCCCAAAGTTACATAGTCCTAATTCTTCCCCTGAAGGAATTAATTACAAGGGAAAATTGAACTTTATAGCGGAGGAACTGGGTGGATACCACTTTGATCGAAGGGCTGAAGTTAACACCACCAGTAGCAGCACAGACAGGAATCCTGTTTTTCCTGGTAGGATTCACTGAAGACCTGCTCATGAGGAAACATCAAACATCAGACTTTCTACAAAGTAACTGGCCTGTGCTCTAAAGGAAATAAGTGAGGGTCACAAGGGAAAGTCTTGAGGCAGATTAACAAAGGTAGCTTTCTTATTAACCATCCCTTGTTGAATTTTCTGAGAAAGGCGCACAGTCTCATAACTTCAGTTCTAAAATCCAGAATCTCTGAAACCTCAAAAAAGTTTTCTCAGAATTCACTTGGTGAAAAACCTGCCTATACCTGAATACCGTTGCTGCGGAACCTGAGCAGTACTGGTTTGAGGTGGTCTTTCTTCCTTTTGGCCTCCTGTTTACTGTGACTGTACATGGGTCACACCACAGAAGTACTCATGTCATTGTGGGATATTGCCCAAGATCCCATTAAAGGTGTGAGTTAATGTACGGTACTATCTTACTATTTTTATAAGATCTAAAATATTTTGAATTCTGAAGCACTTCTGGCTCCTAGAGCTTTAGAAAAAGAGTTGTAGACCATCTGTTCCTCACTGTCTGAACACTTGAGGGCACAAAATGTGCACTACCCTTCTTGTCTTGGGTCTTTCACTGTCACCCAAGGCAGACACAGACAGACAGACAGACACACAAACACATACACACACACACACATACATGCAGATTGGAAGAGTTGGATGTCTGCTTCCTTGGCCTCAGGGTTGAGATGAGTTGGGCACTAAGGAAATTCCCCAGCCATCTCTTTGGCATTTTCAGACTTTGAGGGACTTTCCTTGATTATAAGAACTTGTGAATATTGTACATAACCACAAAGTAAGCACAATAGTGATAATCTTTATGCTTGTTTTCAGTAATGGGTCAGCATGAAACTGTATCAGCACAGCTTCCTCGTGACACATCCCTTCCCACCGCTCTGCCCAGGCAGTGTGTGGTCATCCCACCTCTCCTTTCAGCCGTGTGTGGCCTGCTGGATGGGCTTTTGGTGATCGCTCCGGGAGACAGTGCACGTGCTTTCCGGCAAGCCCGGCTCATTGAGCTTCTCTGTAGGTAAGACAGGCAGCTGGTAGAGATGAGTTGACACCAGCTGTGCTCATGACTTGGTGTAAGACTGCATGCGTACCGCGAACAGATCTTTACCTTTCCTTTTTTTGGCTCATTAGATTGAAGATTTCTTTTTGCCAGAATTTTCTTTTGCCAGAATTATCTTGACAGTTTTAGTTTGGATCTATTACAGCACTCATATTGGTTTGTTATGTTGACGTTATGCACTCCCACCTTCCTGATTTTTTTTTTTTAATAATTCAGAGGTTCTAAACCTTATTTGTCTTCCACCATACTTAAGAAATATGATACAGTCCACTTGGCCATTCTAAATGGAAGTGAAAGAGGTTATTCATCTCGGGTTATATCAGAATTGTAGCCACCAGGTGAAAATCATTGTTTAAATTCATTTGGAGTTTTTTTCATTTTTGGAGATTAACCTCTTTTTTGGTTTGTTTTGGTTTTGGTTTACACTTTTAATTTGAAATAACTTAGAGAAATTTGCAAAAATAGTGTAAAGAATTCCTGTGTACCCTTCACCCAGCTTCCCCTAATGTGAACATACTACATAGACATAGTCCAGTGATGAAAACCAGGAAATCAATCTTGGCATAATGCTTTAACTAAACTACAAGTGATATTTGAATCCCAACAATTTTCCGTTAATGTCCTTTTCTTCTGTTGTACAACCCAATCAAGAATCCCACACTGCATTCAGTGGTCAAATCTGTTTAATTTCCTCCCTTATGTGAAGGTTCCTCAGTCTTTTGTTGTCCTTTGTAATCAGGGTCATCAGGAAGTACTATGACAAAATTTAGGAAATCATGATTTTGTTCTTTCATTTAGCTATTATTAGTGAACTTATGGCAGGACCTTCGGATGGTCATATTGGTTATATGGTATAGTAAGAAAGGCTGCAGATCCTCAGTGAGCCTGACTTAAGGTCTTATTATAGTTCATTCACACCCTAGCATTACAGTCTTGGGAAAGTTATTTTAATTTCTGTGTTGTCATTAATAACATCTCTTTAATGGGATTAGTATGAGGATTTAGTGCTGATGTCTAGGATACTCTCTTTATAGTATCTGTTCCTGTTCTTTCTTCCCACAACCAGATTTTTAGAGCCAGCCTACCTCCTAGTCAGTCGTTTGCATTTCTCTGCTTGTGAACATTTACCGTCTGAAGTATCTTCTTCTTCTTGGTCAAATCACAGTGCTTTCTTTTTCTTTTCACGATATTAAGAAAACTCTAAAAAGAAAGAAGTATCCCTTTCAGCTCACTTTTCATTACTCATTTACCATTTATAATAAGCTGTGGAGTGTGAGTTTGTTCTCATTTACTTGTCATCTTTGTACTCTTGGACCCACAAGAGTTGAAAAAGAACCCACTAGTCAATTGACTTTTCCTGATGGATGTTTTCCTGCCTTGCAAAGATCAAAATGGAGCTTTAGGAATCCTCTGGCTTCTCAAGGGTCAGCCAGGAGTCTGCCCTGAAATTAGGCCACAGAGCTATTAAAGGATCTTTTATGGCAAAGCCTTGTCATATTCTGTACCTGTTCTTTATTCCTGACTTAAAACAATTTTCCTGTTTGTTTTGTTTTTTTGTTTGTTTGTTTGTTTTGTTTTTTACTTTCTAAATCAGAACTTATTTCCTAGCAAGTATTTTTCCTGTTTTACAGGGGAAACTAACCACCAAGTTTTATTCTTGTTTGCTTTCCTTCGAAAAGAGCTTCTTTATATTTTATTCTGCTTTTCATTAGATATTATTTTGCTTCCCATGTTTATTGGATAAGATCTTTTCCTGTGTTCTAAAATATTATAGGCTACCTTTTTATATACAGTTATTGTCTTTATGAAAATCTTTTCTCTTTTTTTGTTTTTACTTTCTGAGTATAGTTGATATACAATGTCACAGTACTTTGAGGTGTGCATCTTAATTATGCGACAGATTTATGTATAACGCTGTGTTCCCTACAAGCATAGTTACTATCTGTCCCGTTACATCGCCATTACAGTATCATTGACTGTGTTCCTTATGCTGGGCCCTTTATTCCCATAAGTTACTCATTCCGTAACTGGAGGCCTGTATCTCCCAGTCCCCTTCACCCACTTTGCCCAACGCCCCCACCCACGTTCCCTCTGGCAACCATCAGTTTGTTCTCTGTTCCTAAATTTAAGGTTATAGTCAGACTTCAAATACTAATTTATTAATTTTTAATAAGCAGCATACGACTCCTCTGGAGGGTTTTCTCTCTCTGTTCTTCGCAGGATTGCAGATGCCACCCTTCTAGAGAGCTGTGTCCAGGAGCTCAAGGCTCCGCTGCCCTTGTCACATCCAGTTGAGCACACTCAGGCTCAGGTAGGTGTTCCGCCTCCCTCCCGCTTCATGTCTGTTTGCACATTTTTTTTGCTTCAAGTGCCAGAGAGATTTCTGCCGAGAATATATTAACCATTGGAAAGGGATGGGAATCTTAGGTGATACATGGTATGATGAGGGTATTTGAAATAGGTTACTTAACATTCTAATCTGAGACGTCTTCGCATGGTGAAAGAAAGCAGCGGGGTTTAAAGATGTAGAGTCTCTTCCTGATTCCGTTATTAACCATCTCTAAATGTTTATCCACGGATCTGGATATCTTTGAGCACCATATTAAAAAAAGA
Source organism: Meles meles (assembly GCF_922984935.1). Lineage (NCBI taxonomy): Eukaryota > Metazoa > Chordata > Mammalia > Carnivora > Mustelidae > Meles > Meles meles. The sequence continues at coordinate 88,639,643 of NC_060077.1, read as the reverse complement.
GGACGTTGTATAGACCACCTTCCCATTCTGTGATTTTAGACTAGTTCCATCATTTTCACCTAAACTGAAGTTGTTAAAATACATAGTGACTAAATTCTATGTATTTTCAAAATTGAATCTAATAAAAAATAAATTTATTTTTGTTAGATATTTAGATATTTACTATTTTGTTTTTTAGATAGTTACTGCTTTTAAGTTCTTGCTTGTAGCTAGCATCTTTATGTAAAGTATGCTTAACAATTCCTTGTGTAGTTGTTGCTAATAGAAATGTTACCTCTAATCAGATTTTAAGAAGGGCTACTAGATTTATTTATAATTAAATGTGGATCAGACCAGTGTCTCTTGCTTTGTGGTACTGTTTTTGAGGTTTCTGAGTAGGGAAGACAGCCTTTTACAAGGTTCAAGCCTTTTACAGTGTGCATCATCTTCAAAACACTTGTCCCAGTGCAGTGTTTTCATCTTTGAGTGTGTTTATTTGCCTAAGGCTGTCTCCTCCATTTCGCTCTCTATCCATCCAACAGATTTTTACTGAAGGCCTACCATGTACCAGGATCTTGCCTGTGCAAATACACCTGCTGATGATAGACATCTGAGAAGAAAAACTAAAAACGGAATGATGTCAGAGCTGGGAGGGTAGGGCTTTTCCACTTAGGGTGGTCGGGAGGTTCTTCCAGACAGGAACATGTAACCTGAACCGTGTGAGGAAGCTAGTCCTGGGGTACACTGCAGGACCCCTGAGACTGGGATATGTTTGGTCTATCCAAGAAGTATCAAGGAGGCCAGAGGGGTTAGAGCGCATCTGTGAGGGGGAGATGAGGTCGGAAGCTATAGTGAGCTCCGTGAAGGCAGGGCTTTGCCTGTTCTTATGTATCAGTTATATTCTGGATGCTGAGTGCGGTGCCTGGCCCATGGAAAGTGTCCACTTAGTCCTTGTGGAATGAACGATAGCAACAGTAGCACACATTTACGGAGTGCTGTTTGTACTAATGTTTGTCATCCTCACAGTAGTCCCATGAAGTATCGTTAGTGGCCTCATTTTACAAGTAAATGGCTGGAAGTGTCCAGACTTGCTCATAAAGAAAGGGGGCAGAGCCATGATTCCAGCTCACACAGGCTGGTTCCAGAACTCACACCCTTCCTCACTTCATCACCGGGCCTCCTGTAGGCTCACTGCTTCTTGACTGTTTGTCCTCCCACAAGATTACTCATTCATTCCAGAAAAGTTCTGTAGTCTCTTCTCTGCCAGACTGTGTTCTAGATGCCAGTGTCAGATGTGAACAAAGCAAAACACACTGCCCACGTGAATTCTGTCCTCGGTGCAGAAGACCGTAAGCAGCAAATAAAATGTGAAGTGTTTTATCAGCTGGTGACACCTGGTGTGGGAAAAACGAGGGTGGGTGGAAGGACGTGTGGCAGCGGCAGAGAGTGCTGTGTGTTGTCAGGGTGGTCAGAAGACGCCCCTCAAGGCTGAGATTGGAGCTGCGAGTGGAGCTGCGAGTGGAGGCACCAAGGAAGCAGGAGTGTGCAGGGCGAAGCGCTCGGCTTGTGAGAAGCTTGGGGCTTCTCTCTCAGATACTTCTTGTTGGCTTTCGCCTTGCACGGCTCAGCTCTGCACGGTCGTCCTGCGTATGGCAGAGTCAGACTTGCTGGGACCGCAGTCAGTAGTGTAGAGCACAAAGGTGTCAAACAAGACTTCATAGCAATAAGGAAATTAAATGTTACAAACTTGCATTTTACCTGATACGACATGTGTTAAAGAGTATTTTGTAATCTTTCTTTCTTTAAAAAATTGTACAATATATGGCATTAGAATGACCCTTTCTGCTTCCAGAATATTGATTCCACAGGTTAGCTACTTAAAAACTATAAAGGCTTTCTTTCTCTACATGGAATTTGAAATTTGACTTTGAAAATACTACTTTGATTGGTATTATTATACTTGACAGTGTTAATGTCATTAATGACATGTTTATGAGAAAAATAATACTTTGTGTGCTATGCATTCCTTTTAGATTTTAAAAATTATGATTAATATTTTATTAGTTTTTTATTAACTTACATTACAAAGTGACTCATAATGCATAGAAAGCTGAAATACCACTGAACTAGACTTTTCATATAATATGTTTTATTTTCCTTTGTCTGTTTTGAAAAAATAGGTATCCTTTCTCCTAGAATACCTGTCCTCTTTGTCCAGGCTTCTGCAGTCGTGTTTACTGGTAGATCCCGACCTTGTGATTCAGGATGAGCTTCTGAAACATCTTATCACAAACATCATTGGGGTCCTCACCATATGCACCAAAGATGTGTTAGGTAAGCTTTATTTTTTTAGATTGAGGATGGAAGCAAATAATACTGAGGAAAAAAGTCTTTACTCTGCACCAGATACTTCAAGGTTAAATTTTATGTTGTGCTTTGCCAATATTTTGGAAAGCTTTTATAATGTGTTTTATAGTTTGGATCTTTTTTTAAGTGGTTCCAGGAGACCATTTGAGTCAAATTCCTAGTATGGTGAATGGCCGATCCCCTGTGCTGTCAGTTTACATGAGGGCAAGGTTTGTATGTAATATTAGCGCAAGTGCAGTGCATTTCAGATAATAATTATTCTTATAACCTATGGGTACAGCCAAATGACCTACTAATAACTTACTTGCAATAATAAGTATAAATAAGGACAACATATAATATCAAACATTTTGATAAAGTCCTAAATTATTGAAAAATATACTCTGATGAAAATTTGCATATAGTACTAAATAGAAAAGAACATTAAAACAATATAGGATCTTTAACAGAATTAAAATAAATAATTAAAATATTTAATAATGAAGTAACTGATAATTTGGCTATTGCTAAATGGCTCTTTACCTGTTCATTTATTACTTAGTTTTTTGAATTTTATGGATTTGCTTGGTTTTAGGTAAGTAAAATGTTTTATGATGCCTCAGTGTCTCATTAGTGTTAAAATATCCTGGTGCTAGAAGAATAGTAATTCCTTACTTGGAAATTTTATAAGTGGTCATGATGTCCTAACTAAGCAAATCAGGATAGACCATGCATTCTCTATGAGGGTGATATCACCTCCCAAGAAGCAAAAATTAAACCTTGGGGGAAAGTGGTAGGGGAAAAATCTTAGCTGTCACAATGGTTTGTGGCCCTTCAGAGCTCAGTTCTATCCAATAAAATCTTATTCCTTAGTGTTTTAATTTCTCTTGTTGAGTTTCTTGGATATCACTTGGGAAGCACTGATATTGAGCTCATAGAAGATAAACAGGAAATACACAATATCATTGCTAAAAACCATAATGCATAGATGTCATGACTGGAGGACTTCTGATTCAACACTTGATCCCAAAGTCATATGGCAAGAGAGAGCCAAGTTATATGGCCAGATGTCCCAAAGTTATATCATGTCTTGATTGTCATTGGCTGACTTGTGGATTTTTTTTTTTAATTGATTCTCTTGCTTTTGTGTGTGACTTGGGCTTTGCGAATTAAATAAAAATAGTACATGTTTTATCATTATGTGAGTTAATTGGCCCATCAGTAGTTATTCAACTGCTGAAAATAAAAATGTCACCGATATCTGAATGTATATCTAGTGGCTGGTTAGGTTAGAAGTCATTTTCTCATATCTAGCAAAAGGTAAAAGTTCAGTAAATATTTTTTAAGAAACGAGTTTGGTTTTTTTTTAAAAGATTTTATTTATTTATTTGACAGAGTGGTAGAGAGCACAAGTAGGCAGAGTGGCAGGCAGAGGGAGAAGGAGAAGCAGACTCCCTGTCCAGGATCCTGGGATCATGACCTGAGCCGAAGGCAGACACTTAACTGACTGAGCTACCCAGGCGCCCCTAAGAAACAAGTTTTCGAAATTTCTGGAAAAATAGCTGTGAATGATTTTATAAAATATTGATTATCTTTCTAGTATATATTTATATGATTTGCTAATTTCCATATGTAATTCGATACATTTTATAGGAGCAATAAATTACACTGAAAGTTATTTAGCAAAAGTAGTTATAAAGTTAAGTTAAATGTTAATTGCTTTTCAGTTTTTAAACTTTTTTCTTTAAGGTTTTATCTATTTATTTGACACAGAGAGAGAGAGATCACAAATAGGCAGAGAGGCAGGCAGAGGGAGAGGGGGAAGCAGGCCCCCCGATGAGCAGCGAGCCTGATGCGGGGCTTGATCCCAGGACCCTGAGATCATGACCCGAGCCAAAGGCAGAGGCTTAACCCACTGAGCTACCCAGGTGCCCCAATTTTTAAAGGTTTTATTTATTTATTTGATAGATCACAAGTCGGTAGAGAGGCAAGCAGAGAGAGAGAGGGGGGAAACAGGCTTCCCGCTGAGCAGAGAGCCCAATGTGGGGCTCGATCCCAGGACCCAGAGATCATGGCCTGAGCTGAAGGCAGAGGCTTAACCCACTGAGCCACCCAGGCACCCCAGTTTTTAAACCTTTAACTTAAATATTTTATTTGGCTATCTTGAATAAAATCAGTAAGTTTAATACCTAATTCTTTTTATGCATAAAGTATAGATATATTGATAGCACATAAACAGATACACAGAATCTATGGAATTAAAATTTCATAGGGACGATGAGGAGGAACCATATGTCTGAAAAGACTCCTTATAGAGCTGAGAATGACAAGAAGGTTGAGACACACAGCAAGGATTGGTTTAATCCAAACTCCCAGGAATATGCCGTTTCCAAAAAACCCTGAAATGTAAGTCCTTAGTTTGCAAAAGCTGGCGGTGCAGTCAGAGAAGACAATCCTAAGATTGCTGCTTCTCTCTAGCCTCCATTTGACACGTAGACTGAAGGAAAAAGCAGTCCTTACTATAGGTTAATTGCTATTTTCTCAGCCATAGGCAAAGGTGCAAAATCCTCTTTTGTGTCATGTTTTCATTGAGGGGCAATACTCATGGTTGTTCAGAGGACTTCTCCTTTCTTTTCTGCCAGGACCTTGGCACATTGTGCTTGCTTCTTTCGCCCCTGCACAAAAGTGATAAAGACAACAGGAGAAACTTTACTTTATAAAAGTAGCACAAATAATGGCATCCTTTTACAGTATGTACAGTGTTTGATTCCTGTACCTACGGTAAAAGGTTATGTATTAAGGTCATGACTTAATACTCAGTTTGTCAGACCTTCTGAATTGTTATTGAATGTGTGTTAATGAGAGGAAGATGCGGGAGTGTGAATTTGTCTTTATGTAGAGGGGTAGATGAGAGAGATCTTAAAGAAGCAGTGAAAAAGTTAATTAAAATAAATTTTGGATCATGCTGAATTACATTTGTCCTCATCTAACAGGTACATGCCTCTTAAGTGTAATGAAGTGTCTGGTGATTTGTATTTTCTACTCTTTGTAGAAACTTAAAATATTTTCATTAATTTTATAGATGTAGAGTTGATATCGGCTTTTTATCACACATGGACACAGTTATTTAACCTTCTGGCTACACTCCTGAGGAAAGCTGCTCTTGCCTCCCTCCCGTCTATCACGGTGGCTCTGGCCAAGCACTGGACGGCGGTGACCGGTAAGCAGATACTCTCACTAGGCTGCGGGTCTTTCTGCTAGTGAAAATTAAGATAATCAGTATTTACAATTTTTACATATTTTTTCTTAAAATCAAATACTTATGCCGTGGCATTTGAAAGAGAAACCAGGTATTTACTTTGAGATGTTTGCAGTGCTCTTGAGGAACCTCAAAAATGCATTTTTGAAAAATTGAAACCCAGTTCAAAAAACTATAAAAACAAGTTAAGAAAATCCTGTGGTATAATGAAGAGACATTGATATGATATGATTATAAAACAATGAGAAAGATTTTCACGTGTTGGCATAGAAACCAGTCTCCTTCCTGACATGCACTGTACGTGGGTAAGCCTACACCTAAAATTCTGTATGTGTGATAACATGGGAACTTTAATAAAAATAGTGTCTTGTGTCAAGACAAGGATTTTCTTACAGTACAGAAATGCTAAGTGTGTAGTATAGTTAATTATTTTTATTTTTTTTTTTTAGTTAATTATTTTTACAAGATGTTTTCCATATAATGAACTAGGATAAATGATTTTTTAAAATAACTGCTAATTTTTCTTAGAGTCTCTTTTAAATTTTAGCACAGCAGGAAGACTTTTTAAAGCATAAATACATATAAATAGCATTTATGTTACTTTTTAAAAATGGCTAGTTTAAAAGTATTCAGAATTGAGTTCTTTAAGCTTCCAAGTTGCCACTAATTCAGTCAACTTATTTTTTTCACATTTTCCTTTATCATTTGATCATTCTATAGACTTAGATGGATGATACATTTTTAACCAGAGTGGTAGTGTTGAAAGAAGTTTTATGGGGAAATATAAGTTTCGTAAGAAGCAAAATTGTTTGTTCTCTGAAGATAGGAATTCTGAGTTTACCTAAGAGGAATAGTGTCCATTTAGAAATCATTGTTCTGTTAAAAACTGAAAGAGATTGTGTAATTGAGGTTTTCTTATCCATGGTGGGGAAATTTAGTTTACCACCCGAGTCACTGCCAATATAAAGCAAGGTTGGCTCATGTGGGACACCTAAGCCGAGAGGGCAGATGTGGCCTGCTGCTTGTTTTGGTAGGTGAGAGTGTGTCGGGCAGGCGGCAGGCGGCTGGCTACCCCTTCTCATTTACTTGTTGCCTGAGGCTGCTTTCCTGCTACAGTGGTAGAGTTGAAAAGCTGTGATAAATGCCTGTGACTGTAAAGTGTAAAATACTCACTTCCTCTCTGACCCTTTACAGAAAAAGTTTGCTGGCCCCTGCCTTCAGCCTGTTTACCTGACACTTCCCCTAGTGATAAAATAAGGACATAGTAAATTCAGAATCTTTCTACAAAACGTGCATACACAGTTTATGTAATATGGTGTTAATCAGAAATAAGTTACTACATAAAAAGCTAGCTCTGATAAAGTAATGCTTATGAAAATATAACTAATGATTGTTGCTGTTCCTTGTCATGGAGTTGTCTTTGTTCGTTTTTAGTTTCCATCCCATATGTTATCCAAACTTAAAGCACCTTATGGCCACTTTGTAACTTGTGTTATCTATAAGAGTCTTCTCTCAGACCTAAGTCATATTTAGACATCATTTAAATGAACATAATTCTCATGAAACGCCACTCTCATTAAATTATTTTCCTTGTATTAGTTAAGAAAATAAGAATTTCTTTTAGCCTAAATCTAGGTAGAAATTCTTATGGTTATAACTCTTATACAAGTATAAATTCCAAATGATATAAAAGTAAAACATAACAAAATTATAAACCAGTGTTACTGAAATTAATAAAATTGAGGTAACATATCAGATGCTTCTTTGATGAAATCAGTGATCATAATAGGAAATTAATAATGACTGATTCAGTGTAGATTCTTTTGAGTTGGCTTGCCTATTCTTTCTAATCTGTGTTATGTTTGCAAATTTGTGCATAACCACTCTTGTTCTGTATTCTGAACTACCACGAAACATTGGTTCTGCACCAAGCCGCACTGCACACTAAGTCTTGTAAGTACTGTTTGGCATCAACTTGTTTGACAACAGAAACACAGTTATATAGTGGTGATCTAGATAATTCAGAGTACAGTCCCATGCAATTGTATTTAGGTAAGCGCTGAAATAAAAATTACAAAGTTAAAAACTCCGGAGACTTTGTGGATTCCAAAAGACCCCAGAGGGATCAGTACTCATCTATATATAATCCTCTTACTTTCGGTCTTAGCAAATATTGTGTGTATGTGGATTTGTGTACACACACACACACACACACACACACACACACTTTCATAACAAAAAGAACCCATATAAAAAGAATGAAATGAGAATTAAATCAGCTCCTTGATTTTGTTGTCTTCATATTGACTATTTAAATTACTTTTAAGCACTAGAGTTATTCTCATGATACTTATAAATATTGATGGGTTTACTTCATTAGAAATAAAAAGGCTATAAACTTGATTACTCAAATCGATCTGATTCACTTCTTTAATATTGAAGACGTTTCAAACATTACATAGAAAGTATTCTCTCCCTCAGATATGTTGTGCACATGTGTGGGTTTGTCTACCATGTGCCCTACGTTATCTACGGCCAGCATGCAGTTCCTTTCTGTTCTCTTGACGGAGGAAGCAAAAAGGCATCTCCGAGATAAGGATAAAGCAAACGTATGCCAGGGTCCATCAGTGGCTTCACTTCTTGATAAAACTCAGGAAAATCAGAAATCTCTAGAACGACTTAGTGAAGTAATTCTTCAGGTATGTGATGTTTTGACCTTTCAAAAACTTTGTTTAATATTTAAATAAATCCACTTTCAGTCTTGGCCTTGTAAAATTTTTTTTCACTCATTCGAGTTAAAAAGTAATTAATGTTCATTATGACATTTAAATGAAACAAAAGCATATAAAGTTAAATTAACCATTTCCTCTCCGGTCCTGGTTCTCTGATGTTGACTGGTTTCTTTAATGACTATGATGTAAAATTTCAAAATGAAATATTAGAAATCTAAATCCAGCCATTTCCCAAAATACAGTGTGCCATTGTAGGACCAAAATGGTTATATTTCAGGAATGCAGCTATAATTCATAATGTCTTGCCATTTTAAAGGTATTTCTACATCTCTAAACATATATTCGTCTAAACAACATTTGATTTATGTAAGTAAATTACATATATTTAAGGTGGTTTGTCTATAGAAGTGGGCGGACTTCATTGGTACATTTATGGGAAAATGCCACCTTTCTAAACCACGTTGCCTTATGAACTTATCTTATAAACTTACTTTTTGCAGTCCTAAAATATGAACCAAGAATTTTGTTCATTGAAAAACATTCTAAAATCATGAAGTATGATTTTATAAATAGAATAACCAAAAAAACCTTCAAGTGTTTCCTAAGTTGTGTAGTCGTTTTTACAAATGGGAAATTGCTAGATTTTTCTATATTAAGAATCTCCCTTTTTAATAATCATACGGTTTTATGATTTTTATCTTCTCGCTGGGAGGTGGAAAAGAAGTAGACTTGTGCCTTGACGGATTTGCTTCCATTCATTCCCCTGTCAGTCAGTCACGTTTCATAAAGGCAGGTTACTCCAGTTTGCTGATATGTTGCTGTCTCTTTGCTGCTTTGAATTTGGGGATTTTTGCCCCTTTTCTGCCTCTGGGAGTTACGGCTGTACAGGTCTTGCTGGCATGACCACTTGTGTGTTGTGTGCAGCGGCTCCCATTATGTTGGGAAGCAGACAAGGCTGCAAGAGGCAAGGACGGCTCCTGGTCCAGCAGGAACCCACCCACCGAAGGTGGGGCTCTGCGCTCTTAGGGGACTTCTGTCTTCCTCACCTTTGCCTGGCACACAGTTACTTTCAGAGCACAGATAAGGAGACTGATGAAGTTTCCTCTGACATTTTCTCCTGTCTCCGGTAGCAACTTCAGAAGCTGGAACTCCAGCGGGAAAAGATCCTCACAGCATCGCTCAAAATCACTTACTCTTGGGAGGCCGTAGCCTCCCTCCCTCCACTCAGCTCTTCTTAGCTTATCCCAGTTATCTCATTCCCCATCAGAACAATAGGCTTTATTTGATTCACTGAGTCTGATTTTGCACTTTAAAGAGTATTATAGAGGAAACTCAAATTCACATCTTTGCAGTGGTCTTCCACCAACTCAAAAGCATTAGGAATCTCCTGACTTTGGCTTCAGTAGAGCTCTTTTCCCTAGCAAAGGGGCCTTCGCTCTTACTGACATTCTTTTCCCTCCAGGGAGTGTAAATGATTTCTGGAGTCGTGCCTCCTTTTCTTGCCCGCAGTGAGGGAGATGCACCTACCCTTCTCCCCTGCCCAGGCCAGGAATGCCCAGTAGCTTTGGAAACCTTGACCATAGCCGTGACCATGGGTTCTACAGCCAGTCCTCCTGGACCAGGTGAAATTTAAAGACCTCCAGCCAGGCCAAACCAAAGTTGTTTTATTTCCTAGCTGTTTTCTCTCACTTACTGGTCGTGCTGTTTCAAGGAATCATGATTATGCTTATGATAAATATGGGTCCCTGTTGGTTGATGCACCAGATTAAAATAAATGTACACAGGAAAAATTCTTTGCCACAGGAATTAAAAAAATTTTTCTTGCTTCTTATTTTTTCTTAATATCTTGTAATATTATTCATTATAAAGGTTATCATTTATAATATTTCGCTGTTACCTTCTTGGCCAAAGAAAATTAGGTATCCTAGAGCCACAGGGTATCTCAATGATTTTCCTAATGACTAGCCAATTTTCCTCTCCATTTCCTCCAAATTATAAAAGATGTAAAGCATTCTGTGTGGATATGGATACTTTAACCAATTATATAAACTGTTTTTTCTAATAAATCACACTCTTCTTGTTCATATAAACAGTAGAATATAAATACATGACATTTGTTAGAAGGGCAAGTTTAAGACAAAGAAAGTAAAGGAAGTGTCCCTGTGACGTATTTATGAGAAAATGTATGCCTCACATGAGATGGGACATTTATTAATGAGCTTTATTAAACTACAAATGCTATTATGTTTTCTTTGCTTTGCCCTATATAAAGATATGTGATTTAAAATGTTATTCAGATACATAAACCAGCAACACATAATAATAAATTACATATGTTTCTTATTACACATGCATGTAGACTGTGTGTTGTGCCAGGTTTTATATAAAAGAAACTACAGTCTTTAAATGGTCAGAAGAAATAGTATACTAAAATTGACCACCTTCAGAGGTTTATTACCTTACTCAAAAATATTGGATGTGTGACCCTAAGCATATCAATTAACCTCTTGTAATTCAGTTCTTAAAATGCAAATGCGAACTGAGAGGCTTGTATTAAGTTTGTATAAGCTGGCTCTAGAGCTCCGTCCTCGTAACAGATTGTTATGCTGTAACTTCAATTAAAAGGTCTTGGCAAAGAATCTTTTCAATGGCTGCTTAACTGTACTCTCCCATGGGGGATACATATTGAAAGTTTGCATTTGGTATCTATGTCTTAAATTATGTGCAAGTTTATTTTTTCATAATTCCATTTTGAGGAGATTTGAGGATTTGAATATTCTCTTAGAAACTATTCTGTCTTCTGACATATATGTCCTATGAGGTATATTTTTTGGGCATAGAGACCGTATTATCTGTTGACCATACATATTGAACATATTTGACTTAATAGAGATTTTGCCTTCCCTAGTGAGATAATGTGATTCATTTGCAAAGACATATAATATACATAATAGATTTTGATAGATTTTAATAGATTTTGCTCATAATTGAGATGTTGAATTAATTTTGCTCCTTATATTTGCTCTGATATCTAAGGATAATAATGAAAGGAAAGAACAAACTCTAATTTCACATTTTAGAAGGTAGATTTTGCACAAGTGTTTAGTGAATGGTGACTTCAAGAGTTAATCTGTTGGAGAGAAAAGGCTTATCTATTTGAGATACTGCTGTGTCAGTGAGTGTTCACCGTAATTAAAATCCCCGTTCTTTATATCGGTGCCTTTTGGAAAGAAAGTAGAGTCTCGACCTAGAATACCTAGATCACTTCATGTATAGAAGGAATTAGATCTAAACAGAACATAAAATTTAAATAAAGTACATTGAGTCCTGATTTTCTTTCTTCCTTTGGTTGTCGAAAAGACATGCTGTTTCTTGCTCTGTGTCCTCTTGATTTATTTCTCCTCTTGTGTGTGTCTGCGTCACCCAGTAGCTGGTTGTCTGTCACTTCAACTACCGGACATGGAGTCTTAGCCTCCGCCTTCTTGCCTCCCGGGCTTCCGGCGGTTTGAGCCACGTACTCTGGCTCTGCACAGATGCTCAGAACGACTTTTCAGTCTGCAGGAAGTGCTGCATGGAAAATGGCAGAAATGAAATCCTCTACTCTGACCTTCAGTCTATGTTGAAAAGTATGTGGATTTACTAGAAGTTAATCCTGCTTATTTCTTTGTTTTTAGTTTTTGGCTTTCATATCAGTTTGTGATACATTTTAGAATGCCAAACAGGTTTATAAGTTTTGCATCCAAAGGAGAAGACTTCTGTCTTTGTCCTTCATTTCGAGGCAACTACTCCTGCCTCTTTTAGTTGATTGTTTCATGTTTCCCTTCCAAGTCTCTAACATGCTTGTATTATTCTATTTTGGTTATTCCATTTTAAACATTTTCTGTTGACTTCCTGCTTTGGAACATGAGACTTGAATTTCCTTTCCAGGCTCCAACCACCTACCTGGCCACAGTGGGCTCCCCTCTCCTTTCCCTGCTATCCTACGTCTTCATGGTGGCTAGAGAGGAGGCAGCTTGTGGTGGTCAGTCTGTGAAAGTGCTGCACACAGTTGAACTTCACAGCTTCCATTTTCCTTAGACATAATTATTGTATTTTATTTTTAAATTTGCTAAGTTTTCTGTTATCACTGATAAGCTCCATGCTCTTTCCCAGCAATTGAATGTCCTCTCAGTCTATTCAGACATGTAGGAACTGATGTCAGCTTCATGTTCTGGAAGAAATCACTCCTAGTTCCTTCTGACCCTGCATGGTGCCCAGTGTGATCCTGGGATCTCCATTCACCTTCGTCCTGAGGAATTCCTCTACCTCTCTGCTGTTTCCGGTGAGCTCATGTCTCCCAGGTTCTCCTTTCCTGCTTCCCACCTTCCTGTGGGTAGAGTCTGTTGTCTGGGACCTTGCAGAGTAAAGGTGCGTAAGAGGCTCTTTTGAGATCTAGACAGAGTCTTTTTCTACCCTTATATTAAATTTATAGTTTAGTCTAGTGAGGATTCTAGATTAGAAGTCATTCACTTCAGAATTGAGAAGGCCTTGTCTCTTCCTGTTAACTTCTCATAGTACTGTGGAAAAATCTGAAGCCATTATGATTTCTGGTTTCTCTCCCCTGGGAGTTTTAAGAATTATTTTCTGTCTCCAGCATTCTACATTTTCCAGATGAAGTTTCTAGGTGGAGTCTATTTAATTCATTATTCTGACCTCTCTTGAGGGTTCTTCTTCTTCTTCTTCTTTTTTTCTTTTGAAGATTTATTTGTTTACTTTAGACAGAGTGCAGGCGTGGCGGGGGGCAGAGGGAGAGCGAGAGAGAATCTCAAACATTCCCTGCGCTGAGTGTGGAGCCCGACACGGGGCTCCCTCTCATGACCTTGAGATCATGACCTGAGCCAAAGCCAAGAGTCACAAGCTCCACTGACGACACACAGGTGCCCCTTGTGGGGTTCTTTCCATCTGAACTCCTGTTTCACTTAACTGACTGTGTGTTCTGTATGTTTGCAACTCTTAGTAAGTTTTCTTATGTAATTTCTCTTTTCTTCCTTTTTGACTATTTTGGTTTCTGTGTTCTGGTTAGGGGCTCTTCTCACGTATGTGGTCGTCTTGGTGGTCTGCGGTGTTTGAAACTGGGAGGTTGGAAGTAGACTGGAAGCCCTGGGCAGGAGAGTGGAGCCTGTCAGCTGCAGGCTGTGCTGTGTGAGGGCATTTGGCCGACGCCCTTTGTGGCCTGCCTTTTTGAGCTTGATGCATTCCCCAGGGAAGAATCTTCCCGTCTCCTGCCTGGAGGTGAAAACCCAACTGCCAAGTGTTTTGCCACAAAGTAGGAGGAAGAGAACAGGGGTTTCAGAAATCAGTTTGCACATTTCACTTAATCCTGTTTTCAGTGTAATACCCTCACCTGCAAGTATGCCTTGTCTTTGCCCGTTTACAGCACTTTTAGTTCACCCTCTCCAGGGACTAAATCCCCAGTTTCTTGAAAAGGTGGGAAGAGTGGCTTGTCTGTTTGGAGATTGGTGGGTCATGGGCAAAATCTGGTCCTCAAACTGGTTCTCAGAGATTTTCCAAGTAATCCTCTTTCGTTTTCACTTCCAGGGGAACCTGGTGCTAAGTTCCCTTAGCCGCTGGCAATTCATTGTATGGAGGGGGTGGTATTCCGCCTTCTCCAGCCTTCCGCTGCATTTGCTATTCGTCTGTCTGCTTCCTGGTTTCCAGACTTGTGTGACTGAGTGAGTGAGTGCGCGCTCCTCTCTGTCTGTCTGGTGTTTAATCCCGTTTCTGTCGTTTCGGTGAGATTTCATGAGGGAATAAAGGACACATTGATGTGCATAACTGTTTCCCTAGAATTCTTACCGCTGTTTTCTCCCTCGTTGCTGCAGAGCGTAGATTAGTAATAGATTTCAGTGAGATCATTTTGGTTTTCCTCAAAACATTAATGCATTCAGGTTCAGTAAGGGTGTGTACAGGAGAGCAGTTTTCTTATTAGTGGTGAAGATTAAGTTTATAGGCAAATTAGGATGCTCATAATTAGCTATAATGATGATACTACACACATATTCATTATCCTAAAGTTTTCTGCCTTTTCCCCACCTTCTTCAGGTCACATTAGCATGATCTTTATCAAGCATCCCTGGGTCTGGGCATTTAATATCAAACTCATTGGCTAGATACGGAACAGCCTGGTTAGAGGCAGCAGCCTAAGTGAGGTATTCAGGATGGAATCACACTTCCCCGATGGTGGGGCTGGAAGGCCCCTCCACAGCCCCCCACCCCCACAGGCTCCTCCTCCTCCCATTGCTGGGTATAGGCTAATCAGGAAGAGTGAAGTTGCATCTGTGTATGCTATACTATATTTTATGTAAAATTGTATCATTTTGAGCTTGATTTTAATATGATAGTATAACACTGGATCATTGAAAATGACTGGTAAAAGGAAAAATTGCAAATATGAGTTACAGCTAATATTTATAAATCATATGAGGAACTTCCACTTCTTACACTGGAATTTATGGACCCTTTGGAATTGTAGTTAAACTTTATGTGTACTTCCACATGAGAATCTTATCACAAAAGGTTTCACCTGAATACACTCAAGACTTTAGAACTACAGCACCTGGTAAATGAGAAATACAGAGCAGAGAAGACAAGTTCAAATCATCACAAGGAAGCAGTCAAACCCAGGATGTGGGGCATTCCTTAGGATGGCTGATCTGGTTTATTCAGCAACTAACAATATGAACGGAACGAAATGAAAAACCCTGGTGGGTGGTTTGGGAAGTGTGAAAATGGCAGGTGCTCTAGATTTAGGAGGTCTGTTGATAGGCTGTGAGGGCTTTATTGGGTGCTGATTCCACTAAACCACCATAAGGAGACATTTTTGAGACAAGAGAAAAATCTGAATTTGGACTGGATATTAGGTTCATAACAATAAATTATTAAATATGTTAGGCATGATAATGGCTTTATGGTCATATATACTGGAATGTGACATTATATGATATCTAGTATTTACTTGAAATAGTTTAGCCCAAAATTTTTTAAAAAGAGAGAGTATGTTATTTTGTTCCCTTCAGTCTTGTATATATTTAAATTTTTGATCATGAAAAAATTTTTTACTTATAAATATCAAATATATAAAAGAAACATACCAAAATATTAGTGTTTTCAAAATACAAGTGATTTTTTTAAAATTTTTTTTTAAAGATTTTATTTATTAATTTGACAGAGAGAGAGATCACAGGTAGGCAGAGAGGCAGACAGAGAGAGAGGAGGAAGCAGGCTCCCCGCTGAGCAGAGAGCCTGATGCGGGGCTCGATCCCAGGACCCTGAGACCATGACCTGAGCTGAAGGCAGAGGCTTAACCCACTGAGCCACCCAGGTGCCCCAAAATACAAGTGATTTTTAAAAAATTTATGTAAGTCAACAAAATTAAGAAATAATTTTTTTTAAAAAACATGTACTATGACAGATAAATGTGACGGTAGAAATGCAGGCTGGAAAGAACAACATCCCCTGAGGTATAGGGGTTTATAGGGTTTATAGGGTGGAAATTGAGGGAGGGACGAGTCTCAAGAAGAAGATAGGAGGAATTTGATGGCAGTTTTCCTATTCAGCCGTTTAGTGAGGGCCCTTTTTAATAAGTTACATATATGTACGTACATTCCCTGGTGAATTTGAGTTAAGTGCACACTTCTTCCTTTACATGATGAGCCTTTGAAAATGACTGTTGCTCTTTTCCACATTGTAAGTTTCTTCTATAGTCCCATTCACACAGAGCATTCTCAGTCTCAAATCTTAATGATTTATCAAGTTCCAGTGAATTTCATGGAGTAGTTGAAACCTGGAAATACCTTTTAAATAGACCACATCTTTTATTCACAGCTCCAGATTAAGTTTTGCTCCAGATTAAGTTTTTCTTCAAGGCATTTGGTATACATTCTTTGCAGTGCTATGAAGGGAAATCCTCCAAGGATGTCCTGAAAAGAGTTGCTGCAAATGCACTGATGTCACTTTTGGCTGTCAGTAGAAGAGCTCAGAAACGTGCTTTGAAAGGTGAGCCACATGACTCAACTGGTATGGCATATTGTCAACTTATAATTTTGCTGCTTGTTTCTTTTAATTTTCTTTGGATTCAGAATGTAAAGAACTTAAAAATCTCAGTGACTAAAAAGTTTTTCTCATGCAGAAACACGGTAAACACGTATTACTTTTAAAACAAAGATTGTACATGTAGATTATTTTTTGAGTAATGATTATATATATAATACATTAGGGAATATATATACATATAATAGATGTTATATTATATATACATATAATAGATGTTATATACATATAATATATGTTATATATTATATACATATGTGAATATATATACATATATGTTATATATTATATACATATATATATATATACACATGTGTATATATATATATATATATATATAAGCACATTAGGGAAGCTTTCTTTTTTAAGATTTTAATTATTTGAGAGAGAGATTATGAGTGAGGTGTGGGGCTGAGGGAGAGGGACAAGCAGACTCCACGCTGAGCATGGAACCTGATGCGCAGCTGATCCCATGACCCTGAGATCATGACCTGAACCAAAATCAGGAGTCAGACACTTAACTGACTGAGCCACCCAGGTGTCCCTAGTGGGGAAACTTTAAGAAGAAACACATCACTTAGTTTCATAATAATTAAATATTAGTAACCACAGGCATATATTGCATACTTGAAAAAAAAAACCCACATCGTTTTGATAGCAGTAACAACAGTGTTAGATGACCCTGCATTTTCATAGATATTTCCCTTCTAGAGGATTGTGAGTTTTCCTCTGTAATCAGGGAACATAGGTCTTAGAGTTAAAGAGAATAACGACAACATCAAGCCTAGTAATTTCTGTTGTGATTTGCTATTAAAATGAATTATGCATGCCTCAAACCATAAAGTAGGTTTTGGAAGTATCATACTAAATTGAAAACATTGAAATTATTAAACGTTTTAGTTCTCTTTCTTTTTCTCTGATTTGTTAATTTCTCCCTGAAAATATCAAAATGAAGTTGCTCAGAAATATAAAGCATTATTTTTTGGAGACTTTGTTATATGTAATTTCAACTTATTTGGGAATGGAATGTCCTTTTGATTCTTTCGGATTTTATCTTTCAGCTGATCTAATAGATAGCTGCATGGAGCAGATGAAACACATTAATGCACAACTGAACCTAGATTCTCTCCGGCCTGGGAAGGCAGCCCTAAAGAAACAGGTAACTCTGATTCCAAACATCTGGATGGATGAAGGAATGACGTAGAGACCATCTCTCCAGTTTCCTGTACTTATAAATGACATCAGCATTTGGTACAAATGGGTATCTGATTTAGAAGAGAAGTATAGTTAGATAAATTAAAGGGATTTCTATATTAGCAACTTTGGGCTTGGGATTGTGTGTGTCTGTGTGTGTGAGAGAGAGAGAGGGAGAGAGAGAAAGACACTTAATTTTCACGTAAAGAGCTTAAAATGAGATTTATATATTACTTGTTTTTGTTATGAGCATTTTGAAGTGTGTATGATATTTTACCAGATAAATTATTTATATTACAAAAGGAGGCATTTTTCTCAAAGCAAGCTTGGATTCACTAGGAATGAAATATAACTTACTGAGTTTTTCTACATAGCAGGCACTGTTCTCTAAGCAGGTCGTATTTATTCTCTCATGAACACTAAGGCCAACATAGTCATAAAACTAGGAACTGAGAAAGCCGGTAGTTGCTCTGTATCTGGGTGGTTGGAGAGCTGGTATTCCTAATCTCTTTATTCCTGCCATGACTTTTGAATGTCTCTTTCTAGCATTGAGTTTACTGGACTCATGTTCAAAATGCTTGCTCATGTAAGCTCAGGATAACACAGTTTTTATATAATAGTGATGATAATAATTATTTTTACATTTTTAAAATAATTTTTAATTAACATGTAATGTATTATCAGGAGTATAGGTTTGTGAATTGCCAGGTTTACACACTTCACAGCACTCACCATAGCACATACCTTCCCCAGTGTCCAAACCCACCCACGCTCTCCCTAGCCCCCTCCTCCTGGAACCTTCAGTTTGTTTTGTGAGATTAAGAGTCTCTTACAGTTTGTCTCCCTCCCGATCCCATCTTGTTTCATTTATTCTTTTCCTACCCCAGAAACCCCCCACGTTGCCTCTCAGCTTCCTGATATCAGGGAGATCATATGATAATTGCCTTTCTCTGATTGACTTTTTTCGTTCAGCGTAATACCCTCTGGTTCCATCCACGTCGTCATAAATGGCAAGATTTCATTTCTTTTCATGGCTGTATAGTATTCCATCATATATATACACACACATATCTCTATATATGATGGAATATCATATATGTGTATATATATGATATTGATATATAAAATCTTCTTTATCCATTCATCTGTTGATGGACATCTAGATTCTTTCCATAGTTTGGCTATTGTGGACATTGCTGCTATAAACATTCAGGTGCATGCGCCCCTTTGGATCACTACATTTGTATCTTTAGGGTAAATACCCAGTAGTGCAATTGTTGGGTCGTAGGGTAGCTCTATTTTCAACTTTCTGAGGAACCTCTATACTATTTTCCAGAGTGGTTGCACCAGCTTGCATTCCCACCAACAGTGTAGGAGGGTTCCCCTTTCTCCACATCCTTGCCAGCATCTGTCATTTCCTGACTTGTTAATTTTAGCCATTCTGACTGGCGTGAGGTGGTATCTCATCGTGGTTTTGATTTGTATTTCCCTGATGCCGAGTGATGTGGAGCACTTTTTCATGTGTCTGTTGGCCATCTGGATGTCTTCTTTGCAGAAATGTCTGTTTATGTCCTCTGCCCGTTTCTTGATTGGATTATTTGTTCTTTGGGTGTTGAGTTTGATAAGTTCTTTCTAGATTTTGGATACTAGTCCTTTATCTGATATGACATTTGCAAATATCTTCTCTAATTCTGTCAGTTATGTTTTGGTTTTGTTAACTGTTTCCTTTGCTGTGCAAAAGCTTTTCATCTTGATGAAGTCCCAATAGTTCATTTTTGCCCTTGCTTCCGTTGCCTTTGGCGATGTTCCTAGGAAGAAGTTGCTGTGGCTGAGGTCGAAGAAGTTGCTGCCTGTGTTCTCCTTAAGGATTTTGATGGATTCCTGTCTCACATTGAGGTCCTTCATCCATTTTGAGTCTATTTTCATGTGTGGTATAAGGAAATGGTCCAGTTTCATTCCTCTGCATGTGGCTGTCCAATTTTCCCAGCACCATTTGTTGAAGAGACTTTTTCCATTGGCCATTCTTTCCTGCTTTGTTGAAGATTAGTTGACCATAAAGTTGAGGGTCTATTTCTGGGCTCTCTATTCTGTTCCATTGATCTATGTGTCTGTTTTTGTGCCAGTACCATGCTGTCTTGATGATGACAGCTTTGTAATAGAGCTTGAAGTCGGAATTGCGACACCCCAACTTTAGCTTTCTTTTTCAACATTCCTCTCACTATTTGAGGTCTTTTCTGGCTCCATATAAATTTTAGGATTATTTGTTCCATTTTTTTTTGAAAAAAATTGATGGGATTTTGATAGGGTTTGCATTAAATGTGTAGATTGCTTTAGGTAGCATAGACATTTTCACAATATTTGTTCTTCCAGTCCAGGAGCATGGAACATTTTTCCATTTCTTTGTGTCTTCCTCAATTTCTTCCATGAGTACTTTATAGTTTTCTGCATACAGATTCTTAGCCTCTTTGGTTAGGTTTATTCCTAGGTATCTTATAGTTTTGGGTGCAGTTGTAAATGGGATTGACTCCTTAATATCTCTTTCTTCTGTCTTGTTGTTGCTGTACAGAAATGCAACTGATTTCTGTGCATTGATTTTATATCCTGACACTTTGCTGAATTCCTATACAAGTTCTAGCAGTTTTGGAGTGGAGTCTTTTGGGTTTTCCACATATAGTATCATATCATCTGTGAAGAGTGATAGTTTGACTTCTTTGCTGATTTGGATGCCTTTAATTTCTTTTTGTTGTCTGATTGCTGAGGCTCGGACTTCTAGTACTATGTTGAATAGCAGTGGTGATAATGGACATCCCTGCCGTGTTCCTGACCTTAATGGAAAAGCTTTCAGTTTTTCTCCATTGAGAATGATATTTGCGGTGGGTTTTTCATAGATGGCTTTGATGATATTGAGGTATGTACCCTCTATCCCTTCACTTTGAAGAGTTTTGATTAAGAAAGGATGCTGTACTTTGTCAAATGCCTTTGCAGCATCTTTTGAGAGTATCATATGGTTCTTATTCTTTCTTTCATTAATGTATTGTATCACATTGATTTGTGGATGTTGAACCAATCTTGCAGCCCTGGAATAAATCCCACTTGGTCATGGTGAATAATCCTTTTAATGTACTATTGGATCCTATTGGCTAGTATTTTGGTGAGAATTTTCGCATCCGTGTTCATCAAGAATATTGGTCTGTAATTCTCTTTTTTGATGGGGTCTTTATCTGGTTTTGGGATCAAGGTAACTCATAAAGTGATCAAACTCACTCATAAAATGAGTTTGGAAGTTATCATTCCATTTCGATTTTTTGGAATAGTTTCAGGAGAAGAGGAATTACTTCTTCTTTAAATGTTTGGTAGAATTCCTCTGGGAAGCAGTCTGGCCCTGGCTCTTATTGTTGGGAGATTTTTGATGACTGGCTTCAATCTCCTTACTGGTCATGGGTCTGTTCAGGTTTTCTATTTCTTCCTGATTCCGTTTTGGTAGTTTATATGTCTCTAGGAATGCATCCATTTCTTCCACATTATCAAATTTGCTGGCATATAGTTGCTCATAATATGTTCTTATAATTGTTTGTATTTCTTTGGTATTGGTTGTGATCTCTCCTCTTTCATTCATGATTTTTATTTATTTGAATCCTTTTCTTTTTGATAAATCTGGTCAGGAGTGTATCAATCTTATTCTTTCAAAGAACCAGCTGCCAGTTTCATTGATTTGTTCTATTGTATTTTTGGTTTCTGTTTCATTGATTTCTGCTCTGATCTTTATGATTTCTCTTCTCTTGCTGGGTTTAGGCTTTCTTTGTTGTTCTTTCTCCAGCTCCTTTAGGTGTAGTGTTAGGTTGTGTACTTGAGACCTTTCTTGTTTCTTGAGAAAGGCTTGTATGGCTATATACTTTCCTCTCAGGACTGCCTTTGCTGTGTCCCACAGATTTTGAACCGTTGTGTTTTCATTATCATTTGTTTCCATGAATTTTTCCAGTTCTTCTTTAATTGCTTGGTTGACCCATTTATTCTTTAATAGGATGCTTTTTAGCCTTCATGTGTTTGGGTTCTTTCCAAATTTCCCCTTGTGATTGAGTTCTAGCTTCAGAGCATTGTAGTCTGAAAATATGCAGGAAATGATCCCAATCTTTTGGTACCAGTTGAGACTTGATTTGTGATCCAGGATGTGATCTGTTCTAGAGAATGTTCCATGTGCCCTAGAGAAAAATGTGTATTCTGTTGCTTTGGGATGGAACGTTCTGAATATATCTGTGATGTCCATCTAGTCCAATGTGTCATTTAAGGCCTTTATTTCCTTGTTTATCTTTTGCTTGGATGATCTGTCCATTTCAGGGAGAAGAGTATTAAAGTCCCCTACTATTATTGTATTATTGTCGGTGTGTTTCTTTGATTTTGTTATTAATTGGCTTTTATAGTTAGCTCCTCCCATGTTTGGGGCATAAATATTTAACATTGTTAGATCTTCTTGTTGGACAGACCCTTTAAGTATGATATAGTGTCCTTCCTCATCTCTTACTATAGTCTTTGGCTTAAAATCTAATTTATCTGATATAAGGATTGCCACCCTAGCTTTTTGTTGATGTCCATTAGCATGGTAAATTGTTTTACACCCCCTCACTTTAAATCTTTAAATTTTGGGTCCAAAATGAGTTTCTTGTAGACAGCATATTGATGGGTTTTGGTTTTTTTTTTATCCATTCTGATATCCTGTGTCTTTTGATTGGGGCATTTAGCCCATTTACATTCAGGGTAACTATTGAGAGATATTAATTTAGTGCCATTGTATTGCCTATAAGGTGACTGTTACTGTACATTGTCTCTGTTTCTTTCTGGTGTACTACTCCTAGGCTCTCTCTTTGCTTAGAGGACCCCTTTCAATATTTCCTGTAGAGCTGGTTTGGTGTTTGCAAATTCTTTCAGTTTTTGTTTGTCCTGAAAGCTTTTTATCTCTCCTTCTATTTTCAATGATAGCCTAGCTGGATGTAGTATCCTTGGCTGCATATTTTTCTCATTTAGTGCTCTGAGTATATCATGCCAGTTCTTTCTGGCCTGCCAGGTCTCTGTGGAAAAGTCTCCTGCCAATCTAATATCTTTACCATTTTATGTTACAGACTTCTTTCCTGGGCTGCTTTCAGGATTTTCTCTTTGTCACTAAGACTTGTAAGCTTTACTATTAGATGACGGGGTGTGGACCTATTCTTACTGATTTTAAGTGGGGTTCTCTGTGCCTTCTGGATTTTGATGCTTGTTCCCTTTGCCATATTAGGAAAATTCTCTACAATAATTCGCTCCAGTATACCTTCTGCTCCTCTCTCTGTCTTTCTTCTTCTTCTGGGATCCCAATTATTCTAATGTTGTTTCATCTTATGGTATCATTTATCTTTCGAATTCTCCCCTCGTGGTCCAGTAGTTGTTTGTCTCTCTTTTGCTCAGCTTCTTTATTCTCTGTCATTTGGTCTTCTACATCACTAATTCTCTCTTCTGCCTCATTTATCCTAGAAGTAAGAGCCTCCATTTTTTATTACACCTCATTAATAGCCTCTTTGATTGCAGCTTGGTTAGATTTTAGTTCTTTTATTTCTCCAGAAAGGGATTTTATTTCTTCCAGACAGTGTTTCTCTGATACCTTCCATGCCTTTTTTGAGCCCAGCTAGCACCTTCAGAATCATCATTCTGAGCTCTAGATCTGACATATTACCAATGTCCATATTGGTTAGGTCCCTAGTCTTCAGTACTGCCTCTTGTTCCATTTTTTGTAGTGAGTTTTTCCGCCTTGTCATTTTATCCAGATAAGAATATATGAAGGAGAGAATAAAATACTAAAAGGGTGGCAAAGACCCCAGAAAAATGTGTGTTAACCAAATCAGAAGAGACCCCAAATTGTGTGGGGGAAAAACGGGGGTAAAAAGAAGTTAAAAAAAAATTTTTTTTTAAAAGAAAAAGGAAAATATATGTATTAGATTGGTGAATAGAACAGAGCCACCCACTTAATTTTGGGAGTATTTTGGTCTCTTAGAAGAAACTACTTCTCAAAATTTTAAAGAAAGGAAAACCTATATATATACAAAAAAACGGGATATGCCTCTTTTTGAGAATATGAATGCATATGTATTTATAAATTTATAAGTATACATATATTCATATATAGCTAAGGCCATTATAGCAGCGACCTGTGTAATAACTACTTTCTGTTGCATATGATAAGAAACCAAGAAAAAGCCTCATTTAATAATTTTATTGATGCAGGGGGTTACATATTTGTCAGTTTCTTTTCTTGCCTCTTTTCCTTTTTCTTCTGTAGGCAAAGGTTCTTTACTTCATCATTCAGAATGTCAGCCAATACCTGATATGATTGAAAACCAGTCAGTACCTGCTTCACTTTATTGAGATGAAACATGGAGCCTATTATATATCTCAGTTCCTCCATGCTTGATAGAACAGAAATAGCTTTTTCATGGCGGATGCGCTTCTTGAGATATGGTCATCTTTCAGAGATCATTAGCTTGTCAGTCCCCTCAAAGTTATGGTGGTCAGGTGCAATGAGAGCATACCACATTGTGATGTGACCCAAAGGAGAAGGAATTACTGTATGTAAAAATTGGAATATGCCATTGTGTTCACATTTTTAAACTACTTTTTGTTTAAACAGGAGAACGGTTTTATTAAAGAGTTAAGCATTGCTATGCAGCTTCTAAGAAACTGTCTTTATCAAAATGAAGAATGTAAAGTAAGTAGAATGATGTTTCAAAATTTTGATAGTAATGCTGGCATTAAACAGTTTATAATTTTTATATGAGATAATATAGGGGGAACATGAAGAACTCTTCAGATTGTTTTAGATGTACAGTCAATTGGTCCTTAAAGTCAGTGTTAATTCATAGAAATGGTTACACCTTGTTATTCTTCAACATTGATGGCATTTCTTGTTTATGTCAGATTTTAACTTCATTTCTTACACTTCTCACAGCTAAAGGAAACTTGAACTTCTTTTTCTGTGGTTTTGCATTTCAGTTGTATTTTATTAAGATGGAGTGCTTGGTTATGTTCTTTCAAAGGCAGGTGTCAGGTAGCAGTCCAGAAAATGAGTGGCGGTTGTGTATCCATAAGGAAAGAAGAGGAGTGTGTCTCCTGTTTGGGTAGAAAATGCTTGCTGCGGTCACTGGGCATGGCCCTGTTCACTCTGGGAGGCTTTCTACCTCCACCTCTGCCGGCTCCCTGTGCCGCTTGACTCAGCCCCTCTGCCTGGGAACCATTGAGGTGTTTTGCTGTGTCTTGAGTATTGATGATGGTGTTTATTTATTTATTCTTAATTTTTTAAAAGATTTATTAATTCCAGACAGAGTATGCTTTTGAGCATGTGTGGGGGCGGGGGAGAGGCAGAGGGACAGAATCTCAAGCAGACTTCCCGTTGAGCAGGGAGCCCCACTCGGGGTTCAGTCCCAGGACCCTGAGATCATACCTGGGCCAAAGCCAAGACCTGGTTGCTCAACTGACTGAGCCAGTCACCCTGGCGCCCTGTTGATGGTGTCATTTAAAATACTGTGTTAGTAACTGTTACACAGGATGTAGTGTCCTGAACTCTTTGATTTGCTTTGTCATAGTGATACAACACTTTGAAGCACTAGCTTTCACACAGAAATACTGCGGAAAATGAGTACAAGAAAGATAAATTATAGGCGCTTTCTTTTTAAGGAAGTTCTTACCTTTTTTTGCTTTTACTTGGGATGAAACTGGAAAAAACATAGCTGGAAAATGAACATCTTGAATATATTCCTTAGGCTCTGTTAATTTGTTCAAGACATGTTACTAGCAATTAACTTTTCAAAACAATTTGACAGGAATTAAGTGTTTATACATTTCATTGAAATTCCCAAGGTATTAACTTTTTACTCAAAATGGAGGTCTCATTTACTAAATTTGTGATCCTTTATGCTGCATAGTATGCTTGTGACTGAATGCACTTGACATTAATCCATGACACTTTACATTGGGAATACCCTGGAACACTTTCCAGGTAGGACCTGCTTATGCAGATTTCTGAGATGCAGGCTGGGTACTACTTATTAATACAGTATTCACATTTATATCACGTTAGCCATCTCTGAAAGTGTCATCTCGCAATAAGCCTAAGCATCTCTCCATTTCTGAGTTGTTGAATAAGGAATAAATTCAAAGAAGAGTATTTAAATTACTCGAGTATAAATATAGTCCTATGGGGCAAAGATTCTTAATTTCTTTTCCTGTTCCAACTTACCTGTGGAGTATAAGATGTTCCCGGTGCTAACTGTTAGGCACTCTTGCGGTAATTCAGCAAGTCACCCATGCCTACCTTGCTCCAGTATCTGTTCACAAGGGACGTTAAAGATTTTCCATACTGGGAAGATCATGGTGGCTGTGAGGTAAATGAACAGTGGGCAAGGTTAGAGGTAGGAGACTGGAGTAGGCAGGAGATGATGAGACCCGGGCTGGGGCAGGTGGAGAAGGGAAGGAGGGTGGGGAGATACTGAGGAGAAAAGAGAAATGTAGAATGATTTCCAGGCTCTGCCTTAATGTAAGTGCACATAACAGAGCAGAGTGTAGACGTGAGAGAGTGTAATGTTTGGGTTTACACAAGTAGTGTAAAGTGTCTTTGGGACATCCAGGGGGAAAACGGCTGGTAATCGTAGATGACAAGGCTCTGGGACTCTGAGTGGTGATATAGCTTGGGGGTGTTAGGATTTATCAGTGTAAACTGTTGAAATTTCCCAAGAGATTACATATGGAAATATCTGTGGGAACTATATTTAAGAGAAGGCAGAAAACAACTGGGAAAGGAGTGCTGGGGACAGTGTAGAGATGTTCCAGGGTAGAGAGGCTGCACGGGAATGAAGAAGAAACAGACTTTAATAGATGTCCCAGCGCTGAGGAGGGTGGTCTTGCTGGCACCATCAGGACAGAAGATAAATGGAAGTAAGCTGAAGATTCAATAAAAGATGGAAAGTGATGGCAAGAAGAGTAGCCTTTCTGGAAGCTTGGTCATGAAAAGCAGCTTTAATAATTTAGGACATAGCACTACAAGTAGTTAGTCAGTATGTTTGCTTCTCCTAATATGTAAACTGTTTGACTATAAGCAGAAAAGAGCAAACTGGGGACTCATCATTAAAGAGGCAGTAAGAGAAGAACTCACTGATGGATAAAGATCCCTGAGGAAGTGGGGAGGCTGTGTTTCAGAACACAGATGGACCTTCTGACCTCCAACAAAAGAGGAACACCTAGTCCTCACTTCCGGGCAAGAAGGACGAGTGGACGGAAACACAGATAAACTAGGTGAACCAAATGACAGAGTAGAGACAGAGCTTACACCTAATTGTTTCTGTTTTC
Organism: Meles meles; assembly: GCF_922984935.1. Classification (NCBI taxonomy): domain Eukaryota; kingdom Metazoa; phylum Chordata; class Mammalia; order Carnivora; family Mustelidae; genus Meles; species Meles meles. The sequence goes on along the minus strand of NC_060077.1, from coordinate 88,612,682 downwards.
TCTACAACCATGGGCCTCTGTTCCAAGCTCATGGGCGTGGGGGGGGGTGCAGTGAATAACTTTGGGGATAACATTGGGTATGATTTCAAAGCTTATGGAGAGGGTTGAACACTGGGAATAACTTCCCACTCTCTTCTGCCGTCGATGCTGCATAAAATTAGATAGGGTGTGTGTATTTATATAAGTATCGACATGTGAGCGCTTGGGTCTGGAAATTGCCTAGTAATTCCTGTTCACATAAGCAATTGCTGCATTTACCACAAATGGTTAGATTGTATATGTAATATTGTTTTGGGGTAACTGATCTTTGTAATAAAGACTATGAGTTACTTAAGAATTTATTGATTTAACACATTATTTTAACTAAATTTTACTGTGTTCAAATTATTTACAAACAGTAATCTACCTCTGATCTGTCCAGACTTATTAGACAGATGTACACACGTATATATACAGTGGAGAGAGAAGGTGGAGGGAACAACTTAGAACTGATCAGAATGTTTACTTAACCAGAAAATTCCATTTCTTAACTGTATCAGAGTATTTATGAGAATTTATTCAGTGTAGTGAGATGTCACCATCTTGCATTCTTAGAAGCTGTTTCTTTAATGTTTTGTACCTAGCTTGTGTATTGTGGCCACCCCAGTGTTGAAGGGACTTCCTGAGACTGGTTGGGCTTGTGGTCAGGGCCGTCCTGGGCAAGGTGCTGAGTCCGTCCGCAGGGTTCCAATGCCAGCGGGCACTAATCAGAACAAAGATAAATTCAGTTTTTGTCTCCTTTTGTTGGTAACAGGTTTGTTTGTTTGTTTAACTTGATTTTAATTTTATGTTTTCATATATTCAGGCTAACACTGTCTGCATTTCCTTCTCACAACAGGAAGCAGCTCTGGAAGCTCATCTCGTTCCTGTCTTACACTCTCTCTGGCCTTGGCTTTTGATGGATGATTCATTGATGCAAATTGCCTTGCAGCTACTTTGTGTCTATACTGCAAAGTTTCCAAATGGTAAATAGATCCCAACACTGCCTTTCAGGAGTATACTAAAACACTAATTTTATATCATAGTGTTAAAGTGGACTGGAAAAACAAATACATATTTTGAAGTGTTCTTCAAAATATAGAACGTATCTCGGTTAGAGGGAAGTTTTCTCGTAGGTACTGTAAGATACTTCAATATGTGTTTGTTGAGATAGGAAGAGCCATTAGATAGCTCAGGGAATAGAGGGGGAAGATACTTGCCTGGTTATATGGCAGTGAGAAATTGAATTTAATAGGAAAATTGAGAGAGCGAAAATTATGATGTAAAACTTTAAAAACCAAATAAAGGTCTTCAACAGATGAATGGATAAAGAAGATATGGTCCATATATGCAATGGAATATTACTCAGCCATCAGAAAGGATGAATACCCAACTTTTGCATCAACATGGATGGGACTGGAGGAGATTATGCTGAGTGAAATAAGTCAAGCAGAGAGAGTCAAGTATCATATGGTTTCACTTACTTGTGGAGCACAAGGAATAACACGGAGGACATTAGGAGAAGGAAAGGAAAACTGAATTGGGGTAAATCGGAGGGGAAGATGAACTGTGAGAGACTGTGAACTGTGAGAAACAAACTGAGGGTTTTGGAAAGGAGGGGGATGGGGGATGGGTGAGCCTGGTGGTGGGTATTAAGGAGGACACATATTGCGTGGAGCAGTGGGTGTGGTGTGTGAACAATGAATCTTGGAACACTGAAAAAATAAAATTAAATTTTTTAAAAAAACAGGTTAAAACTTTTATAGATTTTAGAGTAGGAGCTGGCATGATGAAAGGTAGCTCTGGATACAGTTGGCCTTGTGATAACTGGTGTCGTTGGGACACCTCTTTTCATGCCTTTACCAGGTGTTTTATTGAGAAGCTGCTGAGAGCCATGCATTGTTAGAGACCGACAGCTAAGAGTGAGCCAAGGCGAGGTTGGGGGTGATTTGGGAAAAGAGGAGGAGGAGGTGTTAAGTAGCTGTTTGAGCTGAGGGAAAGAAAACCCGCTCTGGAGGTGAAGTAGGATTGCTGGCAGAATTTCCCCTTGGAAACTCGGGGTCATACACGTAAGGTCTGGTCAGCAAGGGCGCGAGTTTCTTCTAGCCATCTTTCAGCAGCTCAGCAGCTGGGTTCTCCAAACGTGCAAAGATATGCAGAGAAAGGACTGGAACTCAAAACAATTTGGAGTCTCATCACTACCATGTGCTTGATGGTCAGACGTGGGCCTCCACCCCAGCTCTGGGCTGTCTGTTCCTGGAGCCCACTCAGCCTCTCTCTCCCCAGCAGGAACCGATTACACAGACTTTCAAGTTTTTAATGCCTGAACTTTCACTAAGGTGTATGGAGTGCGCCGTGGCACAGAATTTCCTTGTTTTCGTTCTGTCACTGACTTTCTCGTTCTTACTTCTGCTTGGACAGTCTCCTGTGGCTGCGTCCTCCAGCTCCCTGCCCCTGACAGCACGCCTGGTGCAGTAGACCATCCGCCCGGTGCTGCCTCTGCACCTTGTCCTTCTTCACCCGCCTTCACGCCTTAGTTGAGGGTTTAGGGAAGGAAGCAGGGAAGTAGAATCAGTTGCTAAATATCGAGCAAAAGGAACATTTTTTGAGTCTTTTGAAACTATAATCTATGTTAGTTTTATACTTAAAATTGATGTAAATATGAGATTATGGTTAGGTTCCTAAATCAAGGAAGAAACCTTTTATTTTCCTATCTCGTTTGTTTTCAGACGTCATTTAGTGGGTTTAACAGAAACCTTGCTGTTTGGTTACTGCTGTGTAGTGTGAGTAGAGGAAAGATCACTATATTATTTGTGTCTTCTTGCCTTTTATGACCTATTTGATTCTGATCTAGTTATACATAGGCTGGCCTCCTTGCATGGACTTTCACAAGTTAATTTTCTTTAGATTTATGTTACAATACAGTGAGACGAATTTCTGATTATTTTACTCCCATGATAAATCCGTATGGTTGTTTAATTTATTGAGAAAACACTGGACCTGGAAAACCAGTTGATGCCACTGCTGCCTCTTGGTGCTTATGAGCTGTGTCACTCCGAGCAAGTCACTGGCCTCTGTGAGGCTGTGCCCTTAGTTAGCGTACATGACTGCTATCATTTGTCTGTGCCCACACCCCAGCATTTTTGTGTCCCTCTTTTTTTTTCTTCTGTGAAATGAAGGCATTAGACCAAGTTACATTCCATTTCTAAAATTCTGTTCTTCTACACAAGTCTTTCTTTAGATGTCTTTTTAAGGAACCGTTTAAAAACTTCTTGTGCATATTTTATTCTTTAAAAAAAAAAACAAACTTAGTGTTTTAAAATGCCCTATCGAGGTCATGAGACCTTCAGTGAGGGTGGCAGATCCACTGGACTGGATGTAGGCGTCAGCACTAGCCTTTAGTGCCGTATGCAGGTCATAGTTAGTGAATAAGTCATTGATGGACAGATAGGCTTCACTGCTTAGGGTTTTTGGGGTTTTTTTTACTTGACAGAAAGAGACACAGCGAGAGAGGGAACACAAGCAAAGGGAGTGGGCGAGGGAGAAGTAGGCTTCCTGCTGAGCAGGGAGCCTGATGTGGGGCTCGATCCCAGGACCCTGGGATCGTGACCTGAGCCGAAGGCAGCTGCTTAACAACTGAGCCACCCAGGCGCCCCACTACTTAGGGTTTTTAACTAAATAGTGAAACTAAGAAGACATTGTGATAGGCTGTTTCTTTCTTTTTTTTTTTTTTTAAGGTTGCAGTTCTCTTTGTTGGTCAAGTTATGGAGTACATCCGGTTCAACCTGCATACAGAGGAGGCCCTGGCACATCTCTGATGGGGTGTATCCTGAAGTTGGCTTCCCAGATGCCTCTTGAGAACACTGCAGTTCAGCAGATGGTTTTTATGCTTCTTTCAAACCTGGCCTTATCTCATGACTGTAAAGGAGTAATTCAGAAAGTAAGTACTTAATCTCTCTTTCATATCTTTTTTTAAATTAATTTATTTTAGAGAGAGAGTGCATGTGAGAGTGGGGGAGGGGCAGAAAGAGAGGGAGAGGATATGAAGCAGACTCCCTGTGGAGCACGGAGCCTGACATGGGGCTCGACCTCACGACCCTGAGACCATGACCTGAGCCAAGATCAAGGATCGGACTCTTAACCAACTGAGGCACCCAGGCATCCCCTTCATATCTTGAGAAGGATAGTAAAATAATCCTTCTAATCGAGAACATGTATGAAAAATCTGGAACTCAGTTTCTAGGATTAAATTATTATGTTTTCAGAGCATCATATTTTAAAAGATTTTAAAAAGATTAAGAAGGTTCACTTTGTTTAAAGCCAGGTGATAGATGACACATGAAAAGTGACAGGCTAGAGTATGATCATTCCATTTCCTTTTCGTTTATCTTCTCAGCTTCTACATTATATTTTATCTCTCTAAAAATGAGGGTTTTAGAAAGACAGCTGTCTTACATTTATTTGAGATCATAAAAGTAATGTATTGGTCTTTCTGTAGACCAAATTGAGCAGTAATGATTTCCGTTCAATTTACATTGTCAAAACGGTGTGTGAAGTCATAGCCGCTTCCCCCCCTCAAACCTACCTTCTTTTTGACAGAGTAGGTGATGTGATCAGTCCTCTGCCACTCCGGTGCCAAAACCTGACTCTTATCACTGATTTTACCCGACGGTACTTTACAGGGGATTGGATGAGTTAAACAAATTCTAATACACATGTTCAGTGAGGTTCTATTTAGATGTGTATGAACAGAATCCCTAATTTAGAAGATCCTTTAAGATGTGAATATGATCATATTATCTGTTATTTACTAGTACATAGTGGTTTGTTTCTGCTTCTTTTACATGGACGCCAAGATAAATTAGAAAGTTGACAGCACTCACAGGAATTTAGTCTCCTTTTCCTCTATTGTGCCAGCTCACCATCCTCCACCCACCCCAAAGCACCCCACTCCGACAGCAGTCTCCAAATAAATAGCAGTTGTGACTAAGGAACAGTCTTTTCAGTGGTCTGTTGGAGCTAACTCAGGCTGGTTCATGAGTGTCATTGCTGATTTTCAGGAATTTTGTGAGCCATTTGACATCACGTTGCTATCTTGAAATCAGTCACAGTGGGAATATCACCCTACGTAAGTTGGCAAAGGATGCCAATCAGGGACCCACTACTCCCACCAGAAGCAGCTGTTTATTTGCTGGCACAGGGCTGGATAGACATGTGAAGTCATGCCGAGCTGGCTGTGTGTGATGCCATTTGCACGTGTGTGGGAGCACAGACTGGGGTAGGGCTTCCTGCCACCTCCCTGTAGAGCACATGGGTAAAGTAGAGTAGGAGCTCCCAAATGACTACTGGTCTTGGGTCTGACATGTGACTTTGAGCTGGAGACCTTCTCTCCCTAAGCTTCATTTGGAAACTTCTCAGGTTAAACATGATCTTGACTGTGTCTTCTACTCTCAGGCTGTGTTACTGTGCTCACGCATATTTTGATGTATATTTCATTGGACTCTGTTTCAGGTGTGGTTCAATCAAGTTGTTTTTCCTCTCCTCTAATTAGGCAACCCCTGAGCCTTCCCCTGCTGCTTTGGCATAATGAGCCCTGGGCACTATAGTTAGACCTCTCCATTACTCATCCATAGGCATAGAAAATGTCGCGAGCACTTTTGTACAGCTGAGATTCTAAAATATGTAGTTTCTCTCCACCATGTCTAGTATAGGGAGTTGTCTAAAAGCATCTTTAGCTCTAGCAAAAAGAAGGAATGCCTTAGCATATTTATAATTTAAGGAACTACCATATATTTCATCACTAGCATCAACTCCAAATCTCCAGTATCGTGGCAGAATCTATCTGAACGGGAAAGGCAAGGGATAAATCTAAAAAGCATTGATTTGGACTGAGCGATGAGAAGTAGTTGTGAGTGATGGCAAGTACAGTACGAAGTGGGCCTATAGTTTTGCAGTTTGCTTGTTGGTTGGGTTGTGTTGCAAATATTTCTGTTGCTCATTTCGTTTTCGTTTTTTATTTTTTATTTTTTTAAATTTTTATTCAAATTCCAGTTTCAGGTATACAATATAGTGACTTAGTACTTTCTTACCATTTCATTTTTAGACTGGGAGTCCTTCTGTGTACAAGTGTTAAATTTACCTTATAGATTCAAGCCAGCATCTTGATTTAGGTGCAGGAGAACCCAAGAAATAGGCCAGAATAGATTATTAAGCAGGAGAGAGATGAGAGATACTCTGGACATTTATGAAAGTTCAGTGATCATATTTCTGTACCCTGATCAAAATATCTAACTGATATTTTTGGTATTCATTTCTAAATTTACTAAAATGGCAGGTAGCCATGAGAAATTATCTGTGAAGGTAAACAGTTAGAGTAAAGTGAATATAAGATGTACACAGATTTAAAAATAAATTTTTTTAAGAATGCTTAGATTCAGATCTCTTCAGTTCTAGTAGAGTTGTTAACTGGTATCCAAGACTGATTTGGGGTTTGTTTCTTTTTCCTCCCCATAGGGTAGCTTTTAATGAGCAGCAAAATTGCCAGAAGGCAGACAGAAAGAGAAAACTCAGGAGGCCTAAAATAATCCCCAAACTGAATTATGCATCCTAAATAATTAAGAGTTGACTATATGTAGTTCCTTATCCATCATCAGGAAGGAATGATAAGAATTAAAATTTGAGCACTATTTTGTGCTCTTTACCTTTTCCACTTATACTTGGAAACAGTATAGATGGAATATTTGGAAGGCAGGAAGGCAGGTGTTAGGAGGAAGGAGGAATAAAAGTTGTGGAAAAGAAGAGCAGAACTCTAGTTAATTGGTCTCCAAGGGACAAGGAAAATAATGAAAAGACTCAGAAAGAAAATAATATTCTCTCTATTTACCCACAGAGCAACTTCTTACAGAACTTTCTATCTCTAACATTGCCAAAAGGAGGAAATAAGCATCTCAGTAATCTGACCATTCTTTGGTTGAAATTGCTCCTGAATATATCATTTGGAGAAGACGGGCAACAAATGATCCTGAGGCTGGATGGCTGTTTAGACTTACTTACAGAGATGAGCAAGTATAAGCACAAGAGCGGCCCTTCCATACCACTTCTTATCTTTCATAATATGTGCTTCGGTCCTGCCAGTAAGCCCAAGATCCTGGCTAATGGTGAGTATTCACAGGATCGACCACACACACACACACTCACACGTGCACACACATACATGTGCGCGTGCGCAAAGACACACACGGGGCATCTGGATATACATGTGGTCATTCCTTGAGTATTCCATTCAGATTACAACATGGAATTGTTTTATAAATAATTTGTCAGGTATTTATTAGGCACCACTGTGTACAAGGCCCGGTGGGAGGATAGAGGCCGTTGGAAAGAATCAGGTGTGATCTCGTCCTCAGAGGTGAACCACACGTGGCTCCAGCCCTCCAGAGACTTCCAGGAGTCTTCTCAGGCTTAGCAAGTCTTGCCACTGGTGGCTCCACTGGATCCAGGAGGTAGCAGAGAAGAGGAGCATGGAGTGGAGTCTGTCCGGCTGCGCCCTGACTTCTCTCATCTCTCTTCCCCTCGCTCCTCTAGGTCTCTGAGCAGGTGCTGCCTCAGGGAAGCCTTTCCAGACCCACCTGTCAACATGATAGTCCTCACATCCTTCTTCCTGCCTCCTCTCCTCTCCTCTCACTCACTGTCTCCTCTGCTTGTTTTATTTTTCTCCATAGCGTTATCAACAGTTGAGATACTATACGTGTTCAGCCTGTATTTGTTTATTCCTAGTCTGCCCAGCATTAGAACATTAGCTCTTATGAGGTCAAGAGGCTTTTGTCTCTTTTCTTCACGTTTCTCTGTAGCATGTAGAGTGGTGCCTGTCACAGTCAGCACTCAGTGAGTGTCCGGTGATTGAAAGAGCTCCTGTGCAGGCTGGAGGGTTCAGAACCCACGACCACATGGTGACATTAGCCTGACAGAGACCTCATTCTCTGAGATGTAGGACAGATGGGGGAGAGGATTCAGAAAAATTTTGAAGCAGAAGGAGGGAAATGGAAATTTCTGTTTCTGCAACCATGTGCTTTTTCTGTGAGGAGAGTGTGAATTTTATAGGGAGGGAGTTTTATAAGGTTACATTGCATTGTTTTGGGGGGAAAAAAGAGGTGGGATCTAGACTTCCGCACACCTGGTGTTGGGTGCCAGCCCTTATGTGCTAACTCCAGAGTCACCTGGGGCAGCTTCCCTGGGTCTAGTTTCTACATCTGTAAAATAATCCTCTCTTGGTTTGGTAGAAATCAGTTTATAAACACACATAAAGTATCTGGTACCATTTATGGTACATAGTCGATGCTCCAGATAGATTAATTCTGTTTTCCTTTCATGTTTTTTACTTAATCTTTCCTAGAGGTATTTTTCCAGGACACATGGAGTTTTCTAAGTGAGTGGCAATGATTCTGCCTATTTCCTGCTGTGTATGCAGTGGTGATTCTCTTTTTCTGATAATTACGGAATTGTTGGAAATACAGGGAGAGGTTTTAGAAGCTCGGTCAGCTTTTAACTTCGCAAAATGAGCCGTGGATCTGAGCTCTGCTTTTCCATAGCTCCTCCACTGACGCTGCGCTGGCTGCCGTCTGAGCGGTGTGCCTCAGTCCTCACGTGGGTAAAGTGAGGCTAGTGGTAGGCCCGGCCTCATAGGGCGGTGCGATAGATAGGTGAGGTGTCTGCTCCCAGGCCTGCTCTCACCTATTGCACATTTTTCTCAGAAGAAGTTTTTCTTTGGGACTACTCACTACAATTTTATTATTGAGAGAGTTAGAAAAAGGATGGGCTTTAGGGAATTCAGGGAGAAGTCTACATTTTCCCCCTGGATTTATTTTTAGCATTTCTTTGTAATAGTGATGCTCTCTCTTCCTCCTTAGCTTAAAACAGTTGGACAAACTTTTGGTAAGGAGGAGCTTCCTCAGCCCTAGAGACATGAGATCAGGGGCCTCCAAGGCAGGAATAGGGGGCAGCAACTGTGCGGTTTTTGTATGGACCTTTGAAGGCACAGCACAGGCACTGCCTCCTGTTTCCCCTTGGGGATCCAGAAGGAGGGCTTAGCAGAGTCAGCTAGCTTAAAAATCTACCAGCTCAGACCGCAAAAACTCTGATCATGTGTGCCCCACCTCTGGTTTTGATGGTTAGAAATGGAGTGAGTTGTGGGGCTTACTGTTAGAAGTAGAGCTAGAATACTCCTTATTTCTGGTAGTTTCAGGCAAGGACTCCTCTGAAAACAACAAAATTATGCTAGATAAAATGTGTCAAAATTCACCTTAAAAAAAAAAAAAAATCAAAGAACTGAAAAGATAGTGGGAAACTCCCAGGCCAATTTTTTTGAAAGTTTGTGCCTTAGAGAGACACAAAATATATGTATGAAGTATGTATTTTTTGTTTCAAGGACATTTGCCAACATTGTATGCTTGGTTTCGGTTCGGGCATGCCAAGGAATCTGGGAACAACAGTCAAGGTGTCTAAGATGGGGAGTTCATGGGCCATCTTGTTTGTATTAAGGTGGAACTCCAAAGAACTAAGCTCTCAGGAGAAGGATGAATCAAAATTAAATTGTCCCCCAACCCTTGTTTATGTTATTATAAAGACCAGAAAAACAAGTGCGAGCATTGGCACCCCAGAGCTGAGAGCCTGAGTGGCATGTGACCTTGGTTTGAGCGGAACCTCGAGTGACAGTGGTTCTGCGTACTCCGCACAGGCTCTCTGCCGCTCTGACGGAGGGAGGACAAGTGCGCACTGGGAACCGCCACAGGTTTTCAAAAAGTATTAACCGGGGTGTGGGGACCTGTGACCAAGCAGAGCAGGAGCCGTGGCACCATGAGTGAGAGCCGGCAGGGGAGGCACCCAACTCGCCTGCCCAGGCTTTGGATACTGGAATTAAAGTCACAGATTTAAAGATAAATTGATTTATGCCATGCTTAGATAAGTAAGTGGCCAGCCTGGAAATGTTTGCGGGAGGTAGGAAAATGGAAAATGGAGAAATTTGAAATAATAACTAAACAGATTCTATGAATATGTCTGTACCGGCCATGGGAGCACAACATGGGAGACGTTTACTGAATCCTGTGTCTGTAAGCCCATCCGTGGTTGCCGTGTCATCATCATGTGACACTCGAATCACATCCCGGTTGGCTTTTCTCCCTATCAGTGTATTGTCGTTAAATCGAATTCGTAATGCACTGTGAAAACTGTTTCTCACTTTATGCAAAATATAGTCATAAAACAGACCTCTTTCAGCTTTACCATTAATTCAGCTCTGGTTTGTTGCATTTGTGGTTTTCATGGTGTAAATACTCTTAATATAGCTGATTTCAGGCTAGGAATACGACATCCCTAAATAAGTAATTAGCTCAATTATATTAAGACGAAAGGTAGTAAGTATTTGAAACTCATCATTTACTACTTACTAGCTACATTTTACTGTTATCTAGTCTCTTAAAGTTATTTATAGGTATATATGAGTACTCCCTTCATACCTATTAAACTTTTTTTAATAAAAATTTTTTAAAATTTAAATCCAATAATTAACATATAATATATTTTTTGTTTCAGGGATACAGGCCTGTGATTCATCAGTCTTATATAATACCCAGTGCTCATTACAACGTATACCCTCCCCAAAGTCCATCACCCATTTATCCCATCCCCCTCTCTCCCTCCCCTCCAGGAACCCTCAGTTTATTTTTATGATTAGGAGTTTCTTATGGTTTGTCTCCCTCTCTGGTTTCATCTTATTTCATTTTTTCCTCTCTTCTCCTATGATCTTCTGCCTTGTTTCTTAGATTCCACATACCAGTGAGATCATATGATAATTGTCTTTCTCTGATTGACTTCTTTTGCTTAGTGTAATATCCTGTAGTTCATCCAGGTTGTTGCAAATGGGAAGATTTCGTTGTTTTTTTTTTATGGCTGCATAATATTCCATTGTAGATATACCCCACATCTTCTTTATCCATTCATCTGTCAATGGACAACCAATTAGTTAAAAATGTTTAATGTGCCTTTTTTTGTATGCATGTTGTATTTCACAGTGAAATATATTTTTTTTAAATTGACCTAGTTGCATCATCATTGGGGACACCATATTAATTGATCTATATATGTACTTTATTAAAAATGCTTAAGAGATAGTAACTGGTGAAGGGAGTTACTATAAACTTACTTAGATTATAGGTTATATGTTCTGAGTGTTTAGTACACTATGTAAAAATATCTCTTGATGATACTCAGAGAAACACCTGGGAACCACCCTTTCATTTCATGATGTGCCCTAAGAGGGCCAGCTGCCACCTACAACCTCACATAACAAATTTCATCACATAACTATTTACATAGGCTAGCTAGGGAAAGTTGGGGTACAGGAAAAGCAAGGGAAACTAGGGGTGGAGGTGTGGTAAGGAGTAGGGGTGGTTGGCAGGAAAGTTCAGCACCTGCATGTACCTTCCACACTATCCCTCAACTATACAGAAGTTACTTTATGGAGCAGCTTTTTTTTCCTCCATAGAACATGTAAAATTTCTTTAAAAACTAAACAGAGTTACCAAAACAGCATTTTTGTTGCTTTAGTTATGGAGTCTTTCATCCAGATAGTATTTATTAAGGCCCTAAAATAAACTGGCACGAGGGTTGAAATATTCATCAGTGAGCAGACGCATTTTGCCCTCAAACAGGTTCCAGTGTAATGAGACGCATGTAGTAGAATGAGGAATGGTTCTACATGCTGAGAGTTCCCACAGCAACCCTTGAGAATGCTACATGTTGTTAAACATACATTTGAGAGGAAAAATAATTTTATACAATTTAATGATATATATAAAAATAAGTAACAAGATAGGTTCGTATATTGGTCTGAAACACCCTGACAGTTTCCTTGGGACTAAACTTTGCATCTTCACGTAAACGATTAGGCTGCTACCGATAATTTGTAAGTCTTGATTTCATACTCTGGCTAGCTTTGCAAAAAGGGGACATATCTCGTGTGTTGATGTGCCTTTAAATCACTTTTTCCTCTGACATATACATACATGAAAACATTTCTCTAAAATGCTTAGTCCTTTTTTAAAAAGCTTAACTAATTTCATATTTCTTGATTATTGTTTTATATGGTAACCCATGCTGTTGATGTTCTTATAATAGTCTTTATAATTTATCATAAGAGCAAATCTGCTCTCCTGCCCATCAAAATGTGAGCTATAATTGAACAGCTCATTTATACGACTCTTTGTGTAATTACTTACTTCTCCACTCTTGTTGTTTAAATGAATGTGCTGTTGTTGAATTAGGGCCAAAAACATTAGGCTGCCACGGCTTCCCTGACTATTCATGAAAATAATTTGTTTTGAGGTTGTCCTCCCACACATAGTCTATGTCCTCCCCTCATAGTCCAGTGATGTCCTCCGCTCATAGTCTAGGGATACCAACTACGTGTGTGTTCTGATGGGGGAAAAGGGAGTATCTGACTAGTCCAAGATCAGAATACATTGTAATGGCTGGGACTGAACTTCTTTTCTAATGTGTTTGTTATTAGAAAAAGTCATTAGTGTGCTAGCTGCCTGTCTGGAAAGCGAGAATCAAAATGCTCAGAGGATTGGAGCAGCTGCGCTTTGGGCTCTGATTCACAATTATCAAAAGGTCAGTTTTTAAAGTCCTTGTTCTAGCCGGGGGCAAACACCGAGGCTCTGAGGGTACAGCCAGGGATACTGGCGGAGTATCAGCAAGGGAGAAAACGTGAACTCAAAGACCTTGTTGTCTTGTGCGTTTATACAATTAGTGAGCCACCAGTTGAAATCTTTTTCATTTAATTAGCAGGAGGTCTCATTTCAGAAAGGTGTGTCTTTGGGGTGAATTTTCCCTGTCAATATAAATTGATTTGGCATACTGATTTAATATTAGTATAGATCGTTTCTGCTGAAAGATGTATTAAAGAAAAATGCATCCTGAAATAAAACCAGATAATGAACTTTTACCCAGCTGTGTGATTCCTCTTGGTCTAGCGTATGCTATTACCAAGTTTTGAGAAAACTTGGTTCTTGTGAGACTGCAGCCCAGGACCAGCCCCACGGGAGCCATCCGCGGGTGCGGACCTGTCCTCGCTCTCCCTGGCCTTTGGGCTTCTCTTTGACTACAGACATCTCGTTCCTGAGAGAAATGCCCTCGTATGTCTAGCGATCAAGTAGTGGCCAAGTGACAGACCATGTTGAGATCCACACCGTCCCCGAATGGTGCTCTTGGCTGTTTGTCCCGTGTCTGTGCTGCTTGTTCCCCCTGCTGGCTGGCGACAGCGTCCAGGAGGCCAGAGGCGCTGCCATCGCTTTCACCGCGTGTCCCCAGGGCTTAGCACAGGAGTTGACACTCTGCAGTTACTCTGCAGTTAGAGCCGGTACTGTTTGATACGCTTCGTCAGAAATCTGGGCTTTGAGGGGATATGGAATATTGGAACCAAGACTGAGTCCTCCTTTAAGACTTGAGGTTAGGGGAGAAGGGCAGGGCGAGAAGCACACGGAGCTGCAGAGAAAGGAGTGAGTTGGGGAGGGAAGGACGTGGGTGACAGCGCAGTGGGACGTGCTCAGTCGTTACTCCCTAGCTCCGTTGCTATCTTCGTGCGACGCTGCGGAGTGCTGGGCTCAGCACTGGCAGCATCAGCGCTGTGGTACCCTGATCCGCAGCATATGGGAATAAATCTAATTAATGCATTGCTCTGTGTTACCTGCAGGCAAAAACAACTTTGAAAAATCCATCAATAAAAAGAAGAGTGGATGAAGCATATTCCTTAGCAAAGAAAAGTAAGTTCTGTTATGAAAGAGATTACGGTTAAACTCGAAAGCTATTAAGCGGATTCCCTGATTAATGAACCGCTTGGATACTTCACAGCACGATGCCAGTTTTCTCCACTGCTATTTGAGGAGCTTTTTTATTGAAGCACTGTAAAATGTGCTGATATCTGGTCCCTACTTTTCATTTATGTCACCTTTTTAAATAATTGTTTTGATAGATGAAGGTTCGAGATACAATTTCTTAAAATATGTCTTTGATCTTTCTCCAATTCGTTTTCTTTTTCGTGCACTAAACTTCCTTTGCCAGTGGCTACCTTCATGCTGTAATGTGTTCTGAGGTGATAAGAACTGGGCCCAATTAGAATTGACCTTGAATAGAAAACTTTGATCTAACATCAGGGAGTTGAATTACAGTCTTCCGAGAATAGATCAAGTTGCCCCTCTATCCTCTCAGCCCAGTGATGTGATCATGATAGGAGGCAGGGTTTTCTTTTCACGGTTCCTTTTTCATTTTAAGTGACACCGCTTTTCAGTGAGCATTATTCTTTGAACACTTTTTATGCTAAAGCACTGTACTGTGTCTTTCTTGTACTGTACTAAGTCTGTTATTAATTTGTGCTTTTATAGTCTGATTTTTTAATAAGTGGTTTGTGGATTTTTCAGTTTGTTCTTCACTGTGACCATGAGTTTCTAGAGGTAGTTATGTTAGAATTTGTGCTTTTGGAGGAATGGTAAGTACATAAAGCAAGGCATTCTTATTGGGCTACAGGTAATAGCAGCCATATGGAGGTATATTGATGTTTGTTTATACTTTTTGGCTATAAAAAGCTAAAAATAAAAATAAATATGAATTGTCTGTTCTTAAGTGCAGTACTAAATTTAATAAACTTACTTTTTCCATACTCTTTATTTTTCTCTCTCAGCTTTCTCAAACTCAGAAGAAACCCCTCTAAATGCTTATTACTTGAAATGTCTTGAAAACCTCGTTCAGCTTCTTAACTCTTCCTGAGTGATGTGAGAGTCTCCTGCCTGAAACTGATGGCCGCCAGACAGGTGAGCCAACTTTGAAGCAAGCTCTGTGTAGCCACTGTTACCTGGAGACATGCTAAATCCCTGCAGGGTGCTCTGCCCTTCCTGCCTGACGAGAAATAGACTGGGACATCTCAGCTCTGTCCCTTCATACCAGCTCTCTGTGAGTAAGAGCAGCTGACAAGAAGATGATGGACAGAGAAAGTTTTGGGAACATCAACATTTTTACCTTTTTCTATGCAATTTGCTTTGTAAATATCTTATTTAACAGTTATTTAATAAAATATTTTTAGAAACAAAATTGACTAGTAATTGCTGCTTGCAGACTTTTATCAGTTTCATGAATATGAATTTTAGTAATTGGAAGAAGACAGGTTGTTCTGATTTCCTTTATTTCCTTAAGTTTTTACATGGAATTTGGGTCTTGTCAGTACACATCCTTGTTTCTCAAACCTTTGTATTGCCCAGAGCATACACATTGGTAAAGAGATACTTGTATATAAATGTCTATAATTTTGTCAGTAGCTTCTTTATGCAGTTTTTAATGATATTAACTGATTTCCATATGACTTGTAAACCTATGTTTTATTATTTTCACCTTTTGACTTCTGAAATGCTGTGTAATAAAGAAGGAAGAAATGAATTTACGATCAGGTAGGCCTAGGTTCAAATTCTAGCTCAGCCCAAAACATCACAAAGAATAAGACTTAAAAAAATCTAGCAAGAATAAGTTCTGCCAAATATTCATCATGTAATAACTCTTAATGAACATTAGTTTTGAACTGAAAAATTACACCAATGTCATTTAAGTACTGATCAATTACAGCAGTTTCTCAACCCTTTTGAGAGAAAGAAAATTGTGTCTAAGAAAAAAACACATCACTATACACATTATTTACACATACACAGCAGTATACACTCATTATTTAGGGGAACATTTTCTAACTGAATTAACAAAAAAAATAACGTTTTTGAAACGCTTTAGCAAACTGCTATCATCACGAAAGCAAGCCAGGTGATTTTATTTAAGATAGAAGCATGACTAACATCTATTATGTTAAATATTGAAATAGAAGCAGATAAATTTGTGGTGTCTGAAAATTATTGATTAGAGATCTTAACAGTAGATCTAGGAAGTTCAGAATTTCCTAGACAGCCTAAGTTAATTCAAAGAAATGGACATGCCGATACGCTGAAAAATTCATCAGCTCTGAGCAGGAATCAGGAATTACTTCTACCTTTTCTCCTGGTTTCTTATATTCTGTGCCATCTTCTTGGTATTACGTTATAATTCTCACAGATGAATAACAGCATGGGTTTCTTTGTGACTTTCATTTAAAGAGCTCTCCCTATGTCATGGGCAGTATTCTCAGAATGCTCCGTATTTAGCCTGTCTATGCTTGCTGCCTCCTTTTCTTTTCTGACTGGAATTTCTGTCTTTGTATTTGGATCTTACAGATAACTACCGGTTTTTCGACAAAAATCAGATCTCTCCAGGGAAGTGATCCTTTCCTTTGTGGTTCATTGATTGATTAATTGACCTATCAGAGTATCCTTTGCCTCGTATCTTTGAAATCAGGAAGAGTTGTAATTGCCTCTTTTCCGTAGCAGTTCAGGGTCCTGAACACAGTACCCTGTGTGGGGGGATTTGTAGCACAGTAGCTCGAACCACTCAGGGATCACCTGCTGATGCTCAGGAGGACTGCCATGCCTGGCAGAGGAAGAGAGCTAATGGCTTCAGGAAGAGTCGCACTGTCACCTGTTGGTGTCCAGAGACTCAAGCCTCAGAGGCAGGTAGTGTTCCTGGTCCTGGACGGCAGCCCTTTCCATCGGTGTCTCTTCAGATTGTTTCCAGCCAGCCAGGGGGGGAACTAGTAAGCAGAAAATTCCCGAGGTCACCGGCCCACTATTTGAGCAGCTACTGTGGCACTAACTTGGGGGCCCACCAGCATCAGAATCCCCTAGGATGTTTGTTGCAATGCAGACTCCTGGACCCCCTGAAACGGAGTCTTAGGCCCATGTCCAGAAGACTTGTTAGTGAGCTCCCCAGGTGACCTTTACTCTCACCACAGTTTGAGAACCAATAATTAATCCCCCTGATTTTACAGAAAACTGCTTAAACATGAAAATGATTCAACATTACTCAACTACTTACTGATGAAATCTGACTTGAATCTGGGTGTCTTGCATGCTAGTCAAGTGCTTTTTCTATCACACATCCCCAGTGTGAGCAGAGATTCAGAAAACTGGTGTAGCGACGAGTTCATGCCTCATGGTCTCCCAGTTTCCCATCCCCTGGGCTTTTTGGTTGCTTGGGTTAGTTTTGCCTGCGTTCTATGAATGCACACAAAGCCTGTACCTTTTTAACCAGGGTGTGCAGGCATTGATACAGAAGCTTCTGAATTTAACACCAGTTGAGCAGTTTGCAGGAGGAGGCAGTCTTTGTTTCAAAAATGGAGGAAACAAGTAGAATACTTAGGAGACCTAGCTGGAGACTTTTCATTCTCTTCCTAAAATCACTTTCAAAAATGAATCGCTGGATGTATTTTTCTTTGGTTTTCTGTAAAGGATGAAGTGGAAAATACAATTTGCCTGTTTAACTGCAGGCCATCAATTTTCCTTTGTAGTATTAAATATGCTCATCATTAGTCTTTGTGGCTACACCTTGTCTACCCCCATTTCCTGAGATCTGCGTTTTGATTCATGATGTTCCACAAATGGGGCAGACTGATGGATAGGAATGATGAGGGATTAGCATCCCTGCTCTTGCCCTGGCCACATGTGCAAAGGGTTCTCTTAGGGAAGGAGAGAGCTTGACGGGGTGGTTAAGGGTATTGGGCTCTGGAGCCATATGGGCCTGGTGTCAACCCTGGCTTCATCCCTGCACAGCAGTAACAACCCTGGGGCAGCCTTGAGGTCATTTCTTCTGCTGTACTGGGGAAAAGGTTGCCTGCCTCGTAAAGCTGGGGAGAGGTTGGAGTGCCCAGTATCGTACCTAGAACATAGTTGATTATCCCTTGGATGTTATCAGTGATTAATTATTCTTATATAGTTCTCAAAAATTGATCTCTCCCTCATTAAAACATTCAATCTTTTGTGCCTTGCAACCCTCCTGTTTCTTTGGGGAGGGAGACAGTCTGGGAAGTGCGTTATGATGTCAAAACTGAGGTTTCCACATTCCAAAAGGATTGTTGGTTTCTAGTGGGGACGTGGTCCCAGTCTTGAGGTCACTGGGTCATGGACACTCACCAAGTCATCGTGGAAAGCCTAAGTCTTACAAAGCACTGTGTGGAGGTAAGGATACCTGGGTGGACGTGGTACATTTTATTCTGCTTGTCAGGTTTCCTGGATTGACTGTGAAGTGGTGAACTATTGCTCTTCTCCAATTTGACTTGAAAAATATAAGAAATATAAACAGCATTCAAAAGAAAACCTTAGCTTACAGAATCCCTCATTTAGGGGAGAGCCATTTTCTTCCGTCGCCAGTTGTTGACTTGTGATCCAGACAGTCAAGGGGATTGGATGATTAAATGCTATTGTTCCCGTGAATGGGCAACGTAGAGTTTATTCTTCCTAAGTTTAAAGTATTCTTCATGGGCGATTCCTTACAAAATCCAAATAGTAAGTCAGCTGGCACTGAGTGAGAGTACGCTGGGCCTCAAGGCTCAGGATGTACGAAAGACTCTGCCAAAACCCCAGGATTCTGAGATCTGGCAGCAAGACATGATGAGCTCAGTGTGATCCTGTTTTAAATTTTCCCAACAATGTTCATCTTTGTATTTCTTTTGCCTCTTCTGCATTTGAGAAATCTGCTTCAGGAAAAAAAAAAAAATGCTCTTTTAAAATATTGTTTCACAAAAGATCCATAAGGTAACATTCAATAAGTTTCTTTTTAACTAATTTGGCATGAAAGCCAAGAGAAAAATTTGTTTTAATGTAGACTCCAAGGAACAAACTCTTTCATGCATTTCTCCTCCTATAATGTCTTTCCCTATGGTTTTACCTCTACCCATGGCTGTGTGTTTGGAGTGTATGTGTCCCATTTGGTTCATCTGGGCAGCAATTCTCCGCATTCTGGTAGCAAGCAGATTGCTGGCAGTTCTGGACAAATTCTGAAAACATGATTTCCTCAGATACTCTATTAGAACATTCTTCTCTTGCCTTGCCATGCAAAGAGATTGTAAAAAGACAGATTATAAAATGGAGAACTACTACTTTTATAATCATTTTCTGATGAAACTCATAAAGATTGTGTTGCAAAGAATCAGTTTAAGGATATGATACCTGATTATACTTTTTATCTGTTAGGGAAAGCCATGATTGCACAGAGTAGAAAACATAAAGTAATAATGGCTTCAGGGGGCACCCGGGTGGCGCAGTCACTTAAGCGTCAGATTCTTGGTTTCACCTCAGGTTGTGATCTCAGGGTCACAAAATTGAGCCCCCACATTGGCTCTGAGCCCAGCACAGAGTCTGCTTGATTCTCTCTCTCTCTCTCTCTGCCCACCTCCCCCGTGCATGTGTGCGCACACTCTCTCTTTAAGATAAAAAATGATACTACTAATAATGGCTTTGGCCAAAGAGGATTTTCTTTTTCTTTTATTCTATTATGTTGGGTTTTTTCCCACATGTAGGAAGCCCCCAAGGGGCCATTCCTATGTTGACACTGTCCTCAGGGACTCAAGTGCCCATCCTTCTGTTCTCCTGTCTTTGATAGCACACTTCCTTCAGCAAGTTACCTCATGAATGTTAGAAAGGAAAAGGATGGAAGAAGATGTCCACAGCTGTCTGTTGTCCTTTTAAGGAGCCTTCCTATAAAAACCACTCCAACAACCTGCCCTCACATCTTCTTGGACAGAACACAGTCACCTTCCTGGTCACTCCTGGCTGTGAGGGTGCTGAAGGAGTGCCGTCCTTCAGGTGTGCTCACCGCCATAACTAGTGACTCAGGCCTCTGCTGGTCTGGAAGGGATGAGGGGCTTGGGTAGGCGACCACCAGTCTCTGTCCCACAGGCCAGTGTTCTAGTTAACTTTAGAGAAGAATGTGATATAATTAGGGGTAAACGTATTTGCCTCCTAAATAAAAAATTAGAAAGAGATTAGATGCTGATTGAACTTATTTAATCTGCATTAGACTCTGTGATTAATTCTAGTTGCATTTAGGACCAGAAGTGTTAATGTCAGAGAACAAAGTAAGATGACGTTCTAGGGGGAAGCCAGATGTGCCGTGTGGAGTTTGTCCCCATGACCTGGAAACCTCGGCCATCCAGTGCTGGTTTCTAGAAATGAGCAAGGACTGAGACACTTATTAAGCAATCCAAACCCCAGCCTCTTCTTGTTTTTTTTCTTTTTACCATTTTATCAGGAATTCTTCTGGATTTTTACTATTTTTGCTAATTACTGGTATTGACTTCTCTTTTTTCAGTTACCTCACTGCACCAGATTCAATAGAGACTACTTGCTACCAATTCTCTGCAAAATATTCAAGTTAGTTCTTACAGAAATAAGTATTTCTTACCTTACTTCTGTCATTACTCTTTAACCAAATTCTGTAATTTCAGTAATGAGGCTAAGTGGTTTGAACCATTTGGACCCCAAGAGCAGCCAGGTCGCAGTCAGCCGCAAGTTGCCTAGCGGAAGCCGGAGGACTGTGCTGAGGGGTGGTCAGCCGACCCCCGTGCGCCCGGGCCCCACTGTCAGCCGCTGTGTTTACCAGGCAGATGGAGAGAATTGTTAAATCTCAGCAAATCTGTTCTGTGGGCGCCAATTAAGAGAGGTTCTATTACACTGTAAGCTTGTAAGATTTCTTGAAACTTAGAACTTCCTCTTGTTTCTTAACTGGCTAATTCTTGCCTGGCTCCCTATGTGTAGAGAAAGATTGCCAGAGGTTAGAGGGTATGGGTACTTTCTGGACGTTATTCCCAACTCACCCTTTACCCCCTCACCTTCTCTAGCTTGCTTGCCCCTGCCCTTTCTCTCCCACCTCCATGACTTAATTTTTTAATTTTCCTCCCTCAGGGCCTCCACCCACCCTACATTTCCATTTCTGCTTTTTTGAAAGGTCAAGATCAAATGTCATCTCTCCTGTGAAACTGTGTCAGATTCCCAGGCTGAGAGGAAATTCTTTAGTCTGAGTTTCCACACCGTTTGGTTAGGTTTTTTTTTTTTTTTTAAAGCTTTGATATCACTTCGTTTTTTCTCCTTGTATTATGCTGATTTACATACAGTCGTTACCACCATCTGCTTAGATACGGCTTCAAGATTGAGCTTTAATTTCCTGCCTCTCACAATGCCTTGCACGATGGAGATGCACAATTTATATTTATTTGAATGAATGAATATGGAAAATACTTTATTAGTAAAAGCTTCAGAATTTCGCAGTGTAAATTAGGCTAAAAATTCTGTTGACTGTCAAAATATGCACAACCGTTAAGTATTTCCTTTATGAGAATAGATTTTTAAGTTCTGAAAATAAAGAATGAAAGGAAAAGCGCTGTTCATGAATACTACAAACTCTTAAAACATTTTTTTTTAGTTCAGTAGAGAAAGAGAAGAAAAACAATATTTTAGATACTTTTGAAAACATAACTAGCACCAACATGAAACAAAGATGCTAGTCTTAAACTTTCAAGATCTGTGCCTTCCTAGGAATCTTGCTTGGGATACTCTTTCTGGGCAGTAGAGCATAGGTTTCAGCTTTTTGAAGACAGAACCATGAATCCTGAGAATTACATAGCTGCAGCACCAGCAGTGTGGAAGACCCAGAAGAAGGCACTTTGTATCACCCATGTGTGAGAAGCACAAATCAACAGATAACCTGTCAGCTTCCTTCCAGGTCTTCTCTTTGGCTGCAGCAGGCACTGAGGACTGACTTAGACTGAGATAAACACGATACTGCTTTGCACAGAAAGAGAGTGGGGCGCAAGGGAAAGGCTGAAGGAAAACTTAAAATAGTTTGACTTAATGAGAATCGGGGAAAATGCTTATTCTCTTACGCATATTTCTTATCCGCAGCCCATAATGTACAGCTCCATCTGCAGGGTAAGGACACACAGCTCCTGTGCAGTGGTTTTGAGTTTTGACCCAAATGGGGAAGTGTACAGAGTCTGAATCAAATGGGTAGATGCGACGTGTATGGCATTTGCTCTGTGTGATTTAAAGATTTGAAATTGTTAAGAATATGGGGACGGGAACTAAGCAACATGCTGACCTGTCAGAACGGCTGATCCTCCCCCCAGATTCACTCCTAGGAAGGACGAGAGAGCGGGGAGAGCCCCCCAGTGTCAGGGGGAGCTTCTGGAACTGCTGTGGTGGAGGTCCTTCTGGTCAGTGGCAGGAGAGAGCTCAGCAAGGCTTGTGAGGGCAAGCAGAAGGTCTTGGGATTTGCTTTTGGTTTTCCCAGCTGTTGCTTGGGAAAAACAGTTCCTGCCCTTGCTTGTTCTGATCTCTGGCCCTGGGGAGCTCACTTGCAAACTCTAGGCAGCCACACGGAATCCCCGTACTCATAGGGGCTGAGAAACCAGGTGGAGTGCGCTGACCCCCAGACAGGCCCTTCTGCTCTCAGACCCCCATGCCGTGGCGCTACAGTCTTAAAAGTTCTCTTCCCAACTCTGCCTCTCCTGACAAGGGCTTGCTTTCGCAGTGGGGAATGAGTGACTATGGTCCTTTGTTACCCTGGACTCAACTACTCCTTACTGCAAAATTTAAGAACATCAAAGACAAAAAAATTACCCAAGAGAAATGGTAACATAATAACCCCCAAATGCCCAACAATAAGAGAATAGGTTTTAAAAATTGTGTTTTAGGGGCACCTGGCTGGTGCAGCGTGTTAAGGGTCTGACTCTTGGTTTCATCTTGGGTCATAATCTCAGGGTAGTGACATTGAGCCCACGTCGGACTCTGTGATCATCATGGAGCCAGCTGGAGACTCTCTCTCCCTCTTCCTCTGCTCCTCCCCCTGTCCACTCTCTCTCTGTCTCTCTAAAATAAATGAATAAATCTTTCCAAAAAACTGTGGTTTATTTAGACAATGAAATGTTCCTACGCAATAAAAAAAATAGCAAAATGCTGATAAGCACATCATGAATAAATGTCAAAAACATTAAATTGGGAAAAGAAGCCTGACACAAAGAGAAAATGTACTGGATGCTTCTACCTGTAGGCAGTTCAATACGAGGCAAAAACTCACCTTTGTGGACAGAAGTTCATAATGTTAATCTTTTAGAGCGTGTTGACTGGCTTGTGTATCTTGATCTAGGTTGTGGTAACAGGTGTATGCATATGTAAAAAGTCTTAACAATTGTACGTGTTACTATATATTATACTTCAATAAGACGCGTTAAGTTTAGATAATATGATAGGCAGTAAGAAGAAGAACAAAAAATATAAAAGAATGGTATGTTGTTATTGGGGTGGGGAATGCAGATATCTGCTTTTAGGTAAGAAAAGATAACAAAGAAACAAAGGGACAAATTGAAAGAAGTTAAGATGACAAAAACACATCTAAGTATATCAATTAAAAGTAAATGGACTAAACTTGAAGTGAAGGATAAACTTGAAAGATTGAATTTTAAAAATCTAATATATGTCATTTAAAACATTTAGATGAAAAGATAAAAATAAATATCAAAATAAAACGGACTAATGTAGAATAAAATGGACTTGAAGAAAAAAATGACGGGCTGAAAAAGATCACCATCATGATACAAGATTAAACTTACCAAGATGTGGCAATTTCACACATACAGCTTGTAAAATATCTTCTAAAGTGTATGAATCCCCAAGTGGCAGAATTACAAGAATAAGTTGATAAAAGTGACATTACAGGAGTACCTTTTAAGCCATGCTCTTGATGTTTGATAGGTTGAGTAGTCAGTAACTCAAAAAAAGATACAGAAAATCTGAATAACAATTGATAATCTTGATCTGATGGATATATACAGGATTCTCCAATCAAGAATTAGAGAAAACACATTTTTTCACCTCAGTCCACATGAAGCATTTACAATTGATCAAGTATTAGGCAACAAGGAAAGCCTCAGTAAATTTCAAAGATAAGTCCATATAGACCTAGAACTCTTACCACTGTGCAATTAAGTTAAAATGTAAGTATCTTTGTATGTTTGGAACTTAAAAGACACACTTCTAGAAAACCCACCGGTTAAAGTGGGAGCCACAGTGGAAATTTACTGAATGATAGTGAAAGCTCTACATACAAAGACCTGTGGGATGCACCAAAAGTGAAAGTTCTCTCACTTTTTTTAATCCTAGAGAGAAATTTTTAGCTTTAAATCTGTCCCAAAGAGGAGGGCTTCCAGATTAATTAGTCAAGGGTCTATCTTTTATAAGTTAGAAAAATGACAGAATAAATCTAAATCAAGTTGAAGAGAAATTTAAAAAACTGACAGAAGTCAATGAAATAGAATCAGAGGTATAGAATATCAATAAAGCAAAAAAAAAAAATTCTTTTAAATAGACAAATTTCTGCCAAACATGATCAACTGAAAAAGCAAAAGGATACAAATGCTATAATGAGTGTAAAGGGGGACTAAGTAGAGATGAAGTAGCAATTAAAGAGATATACTACTAGAATATTATCAACAATTTTAGGCTAGCAAATTTAAAAGCATAAAAAATGGACAAGTTCTTGGAATAATATAACTTATTATAATTGACCTCAAAAGTAATAAACTTTAGTAGTCTTGTAGCTGTTAAAGAAGCTAAAGTAGTGATTATAATCTACTCACAAAGAAAAAAACCCAAGACTGTTGGTTTTATAGGCAAATTCTAACAAACATTCCAAGGACAATCCCAATTTTATTCAAACTCTTGTAATTATATTGAAAGAAGGAAGAATACCAGTTCAGTCTATGAGACAAGTGTAACCATGGTACCAAAATCAAACCAAGACAGTATGAAAATGGAAAAGTATAGACCCATATCTTCATGAATATAGGCAAAAATTCTAAATGACATTTTTAGCAAATAAAAAATCTACATTCTTATCTTAGTAGATGTAGAAAAAGTACTTAAAGCATTCTACTATAATTGATGATAAAATCTGTTGGCAAATTAGAAGTAGAGGGGAATTCCTTAACCAGTAAGGATTATGTATAAAAATCATAGAGCTCTGTCATTCTAAATGGAAAAACAGTAAGCATATATATCCCCTTACAACTAAGGAATACCGCAAGGAGGCTTGCTGTTACTGCTTTCATTCAAATTTTATTAGAGCTCGTATGTAGTGCAATAAGATATGAAAAATATACCAAATCTTAGAGAATTGAAAGGAGAAATAAAAGTATCACTATTTGCAGCATTTAGTAAGGTGGCTGGATTCAAAATCAGTTGCATTTCTTCACATTACAAGCAACTAAAACCACATTTTTTTTATTATGTTCAGTTAGCGACTGTATAATACATGATTAGTTTTTGGTGTAGTGTCCAGTGATTCATTAGTTAAGTGTAACACCCAGTGCTCATCACAGCATGTGCCCTCCTCCATACCCATCACCCTGTTACCCCTGCCCTCCACGTTTCTTCCCTCTGAAACCCTCAGTTCGTTTCCCAGGGTCCATAGTTTCTCATGGTTCATCTCCTTCTCTGATTTCTCCCCCTTTGGATTTCCCTCCCTTTCCATATAGTCCTCTGTACTATTTCTTATGTTCCACTTATGAGTGAAACCATATGGTAATTGTCGTTCTCTGCTTGGCTTATTTCACTTAGCATAATTCCCTCCAGTTCCATCCATGTCAGTGCAAATGGTGGATGTTCATCATTTCTGACGGCTGAGTAATATTCCACTGTATATATGGACCACATCTTCTTTATCCGTTCGTCTGTTGAAAGGCATCTTGGCTCCTTCCACAGTTTGCCTATTGTGGACATTGCTGCTATGAACATTGGGGTGCTTGTGCCCCTTCTTTTCTCTACAGCTGTTCTGTTCTTAATTTTTGGAGAACCTCTGTACTATTTTCCACCGCAGCCGTACCAAGGAGTGCACCAGGCTTCTCTTTTCTCTCCATCCTCACCAGCACATGCTATCTCTTGTCTTTTTGCTAATAGCTACTCTCAGAGGTGTGAGGTGAGCTCATTGTAGTTTGGTTGGTATTTTCCTGGTGATCAGTGATGTTGAGCCCCTTTTCACGTGTGTGTCTTCTTTTGGAAAATATCTGTTCGTGTTCTCTGCCTTTTTTTTTTTTTAAAGATTTTATTTATTTGAGAGAGAGCACATGAGAGAGAGAGAACACAAGTAGGGGCAAGGGGTAGAGGGAGAAGCAGACTCCCCATCGAGCAGGAAGCCTGACTTGGAACTTTATCCCTCATCTGGCTTTAAGTTAAGAGGATGCAAACATGTGATCTCAAACAGCTTTTTTTTTTTTTTTTAAAGATTGTATTTATTTATTTGAGTGAGAGAGCACAAGAGCACAAACAGGTGGAGGGGCAGAGGGAGAGGGCAAAACAGGGTCTCCACTGAGCATGGAGCCTGATGTGGGACTTGATCCCAGGACCCTGAGATCATGACCTGAGCCAAAGGCAGACGCTTAACCCACTGAGCCACCCAGGCGCCCACCTCTGCCTATTTTTAACCAGATGGCACTGGGAGTGGAAGTTTTGAACCGTAAACTGCAAACGTAGTCACTTGGAGCTTTTTATGTCATTGATTCCGTACAAACAATTCTTTAGTTTACCTTCAAGCTGTATAATGTGTGATAGGTTTTAAAGAAGTTCGCATGTTACAAATGCACAGAATGACACTTGATGATATACATTCATATGGTTTGCAGTTCAATTTAAGACTGCTCTAGTCTCATATGAATAGCATAGGAGAAATACATTATTTAATGCAAGACTTGGAAACAAATAATTTGGTAGAATAAGATAGAAATTGTGTGTTTCTTAAAAAAAAAGGCTCCCACTGCCAATATTTTCTTAATTGAAAAAAAAATTATTTTTTTAGGCCTTTGACCTGCTGTCATAATTTAGAAAGAACCTCTCAGATATCATTGTTATTTAAACATACCTGAAATTCTGAGCTTCATTTTCTCAAATCTCAAAAAAAATTGCCGTGTTCTAGGCTGTGCATTTTCCCAGACTTAGCCGTGTATCCGTGCAACACACACTTAACGAACACTTAAGCTGTGTTGTGGGCCTGGGGCATGAAGCAGTGAGAACAGAGCTCCTGGCTAGTCAGCTTAGAGCCATCAGGGCAGAGACAAACACACGCTCGCATTAAGTGCCGGTCGCCATGGCAAGTAGAACTGCTGTGTGCTCTTGGAATCCAGCCGAGCGGGTGGTTCGCTTTACCTGGCTCTAGACGTCTAATGCTGGAAATGTCACTTGCTGTGCAGTTAGTACTGACTTCAGCGCGCATCTTAAAACTAAGCCAGCTCACCATTGCTTTTGGGTTATTTCTGAAATTAGAAAAGTAGTACTGATTGAACTCATGTTCAGACAAAGCCACAGGAGGTATCGAAGTACCAGAATCTCAAAGGAGAAAAGTAGACATGAAAGAGGTTTGGTCTGGATGGCCTTGGATTTATGTGGATTTGAACCCCAGTATCTTCTACAGTGGGAGAAAGTGGACCCCTCCCTCATGCAAAGTACACACACACACACCCCATATCCGTACATATATGCATACGCACATATATCTATATCTAGATATCACAGTTTAGAGAAGAGACCTAGAGACAGAGAAGGATTGATACCAAGCAATGTACACTTTCAGATCCATCACTTAACACCCTGTCCAGGCCCCACCATTGCTTGGGCTCTGATGCCGTCTGCAGGGCTGGAGCTTGCTCTGTGCGGAAGCTCGCACGCACGGCTTTCTCCTGCAGACTTCCCACCTTGGATCCCATCACCTTGCCCTGGGCCGTGACACCCACCCCGGATTGAATGTCTGTTGACTCCCACAAGTAGGCTCTTTCTGATTATACAGGCATCTTCGAACTAGTTTTACAGTTAGACGCCAAACATTCAATCACAACCTCACTCTCTGAGAAGTCTGAATTGTGTGTTATCATTCTATGACCCAGTGAAAGTTAAAGGTCTGTCTTCCCTCTGCTTAGACCTGATAAAAGCACAGATCAAGTTAATGTGGTTATTAAATTGAAAAGAAAATGACTGCCAATCTGTTTCTATTCCATATTCAGAGAATTGTAGATCTCAAATACTCAGACTGTAGTCACTAATTTCCTTCCTTTTGCCTGATTTATTAGGTGAGATGTTTCATATATTTGAATTCAGTATGAGTTTGTGTGTGTGTGTGTGTGTGTCTCTCATGGAGCCTTAATGTTATTCTTCTAGCATTTTAGGATAGCTAAATGTTTATTATTTAGTCTACAGACCTTTTTTTAGCATACCTTATTGGTACTTTATGGGAGAGAATAAATAAGGAATAAATAATATTTCTCATCTAGTACCATTCTAAAATGGTAGCTAAAATGAAAACATTTGTGACAAGGGTTTCACTTTTACTTCCACTCAGTTACGAACTGGTTCTCATTTCTGAGAATTTGAACCCACCATAAGATCGGTCTTCGGAACTTTCAAGGACCCTTTAGAATTTGGGGTTTACGTTTTGGTTTGGTGTTAAACATTCTTCAGTCCTCCTTCCTCTGTGTACTTTCCCCAAATGTCACATCACCTCTTCTGACTTCACTTATTATCTGTAATGGGAAGACCTGGGTCTTCTTGTAAACCAGGGTCTCATTCCTACTGTTCCCTTCCACTATCCGTCAGCCTCCCTCGAGATCCATCGGTCTCTCTGGAGGCCTGATTTCTCACATCCTTTTAAAGCTAAGTAGTGGTCTCTCCCAGGGGCATTAATATTTCCTCTACATTCCATGCCATCCCCATAACTGTGGTTTGGTCAAGTTGGCATGGCAGGAATCACACAACCTCAGTCACTGAGGGAGCCAACAGACATTCAATCCGGGGTGGATGTCACGGCCCAGGGCAAGGTGATGGGATCCAAGTTGGGAAGTCTGCAGGTGAAAGCCGTGCGTGCGAGCTTCCGCACAGAGCAAGCTCCAGCCCTGCTGAGGGCATCAGAGCCCAAGCAATGATGGAGCCTGGAAAGGGTGTTAAGTGCTTGCTCTGAAAGTGTACATTGCTTGGTATCAATCCTTCTCTGTCTCTAGGTCTCTTCTCTAAACTGTGATATCTAGATATAGATATATGTGTGTATGCATAGTCACAGTACAATGTACACAAGGCAGAGATCACTAAATGTAACTTAGAGAATTTGGGGGCTCATCTTGTCCATAGCTTTCTATGGAGAGTTATGGAAATTGAGAAATAATGAACAGGAAATGGATTGAGTTGGAAAAAGAAGAAAATGTGCTACTAGACGTTCATGTTTGTCTCCTCTATTGAAATGTTTCCACATTTTCGGGAGAAACATTTTGCACTCTCATATACACTGACCTTGTCAAAATTACAGCGTCACTGAGTGTGTTTTGTAGTGGCTAGTTCCCAGAACACTCAGCAATGGGCCTTCTTTACCATCTACCCCCACTTCCACTTCAAGGGCTTCCCAGCATCAGATTCAGAAAACCAACCCGACCTCATTCTGTGACTCACTGAACAGTGCCTCGGTATCTGGTTATATAATCAAATAAATAGTGATGCTAACATATTTTGAGCTCTCCAAAATAAGGATAAAACTGTATCTACATAACTCACATAACATGGTGTAAGCCCTTTTCTTTCATCCAGTGATGATACAAGAGGGAAGGAATTCATGTCCTGTCTAATGCCAGATTTACTTAAACAGTGAAGCTGGATTGACTAAACCCAGCTCCTCCTCAGCACTGAACACAGATGAGTGGGTGAAATGAGTATTTCTACCAGACTGAGGCTCAGGCTGACTCAGGTCCTTTACAGAGATGCTGTGGTATGCTGTGTGGGGTACCACGATGCTCCTGGTCATCAGCAGAGGCTCCTCCCATCCCTGGTGTGGAACTTGACGGCAAAACCACCTTGGGATAGGTGCAGGGAGAGGCCAGAGCATGGCGCGTCATAGAGAGGACAGTATGGTCCTGAAAAGGGGATTTCCTACATTTGAGAGGGGGTGGGGTGGCACCTAGCAAAAGAGATTGTTCAAGAAAGGAATGATGAGCATTTGTATGATCATAATGATGGTAATCCTGGTGATCCATTTTTTCAAACTATCATATGTTGGGAAGATAGGAAGGCGAAGTGAATATGGATGTATGTAAAGGAAACCCCCCTCATCAAATGGACTATGAACTGAATAGTTGGTGAACAAAGTAAAGTTATGTTTCCCAAGAGTGTCAGATGAGGGTCAAACAGGTTTATTGGAGAATGCTTTAGCATTTCAAAAAAATCAAGCAATTATCATTTCATTTTCCTCTGAGTTTGAATACGTTTTCCTTCATGTGTGCAAGAGAGATAATACGTGGCAGGAATGGAAAAGATGTTTAAAATGGGTAAATTAAGAAGTAACAGAACAGACATATTATTTAGGGATATGGCTTAAGAAAAACAGGCAGAAGTTTTGAGAATGAGTGTTCCTAGGGACCAGCAGAGCCAAGTGGGGAGGCGCAGGGTAGAGCAAGTTTCTGAGATTCCAGAACTTGTGTGGTGCAGCTCAGTCATCGACAAAAGGCTTCACACATAGTCACAAAGTGCCTGTCTCCTGTGGGCGGATGGGAGGTGTTGGCGGCCGCACACAAGACTGGAAGCGTGGCCTGCAGAGTGACCGAGTCAGTAAGGGAGAGCCCACGCCATGCGAACTGGCAGGGCATCGTAGCATGGCCCGACTGTGGGAATTCAACTTGTATTATGAGATAGGGGGATGTCAAGAAGTCGGGGTTCGCTCCGGATTGGGGGCTGGGGACCCCCACGACAGGAGGAGGGACAGTGGAGAGAAGCTAAAGCTGTACTTGGTGCAGAAGCAGCAGTCGCTTGGGTTACCTGGGAGAGGGTTTGGTGATTGTTGTGGTTTGTGCAGGGACTTGGTTTTTTGTCGGTGCCTGGAGAGGGTTAGAGTGTGGCCTCGTATTTCCCTGTCCTGGGGCCGCTATCAGCCACTTCTCAAGGATCCCTGGTTCCTTTAGAGAGAAGGAGATCTAGGAAGCAAGTGGTGAGAGTGGGTCGCTGTGCGCAGCCGCTGCCACTGCTTCCAGGCCCCTTCGGCGGACGGAGCCACGGAACGTGGGTGTACGTGGACGACTATACGACTAGCTTAGGAGCACAGAGTTCTTCTCCTTTCCCCTTTCCTTATTTTGTATGTCTCCTCCTCATAGTGAGAACCCTGGTTCCCTACCACATCAGAGTAAGGATATCCCATTTCCTTGTCCTACTACGTGAACAAAGTTTCAGAATCACTCGAGTGCCACTTCCAGCAGCAAGTTGTTCAGCCTTACGACGAAGTTCGGTTTTTCTTCTTGCAGTGATTTTGGTCTTTGTAATAACAGCCCTAGTACCAAAGCTTACGGTCATTATACATTATACATTTACTGTATGTCATTATACATTTACCGTACATTTGCTTGTAGTAGTTTTAGTTTGATTCTTTTCATCCTTTCATTTAAATTTTTCTCTTAAATGTGTAAAAATACACATAATTTAAAAGTCAAAGTCTTGGAAGCAGGTAGACTCAGAGAAGTCTCCTTCATGAGAAGGCAGACTCAGAGAAGTCTCTTTCTTATCCTACCCCCCCACGTGCTTCTTACCAATGCCACATATAATGTTGTCATTGGTTTACAGTTGATCTCGTCTGTGTTTTTCTCTGCAAGGAAATATATATATAAACACTGTATATGTGCTATCCCTTCTTTCTTAAGAAGAAATAGCAGCATGTTGTATGTACCCTTTTGTACTTTTTTCATTTAAAAAATATCCTGGGGGTGCCTGGGTGGCTCTGTCGGTTGAACATCTGACTTCAGCTCAGGTCATGATCTCGAGGTCCTGGGAAGGACGCCCACATGGGCTCCCTGCTGGGCAGGAAGTCTGCTTGTTCCTCTGCCCCTCCCCCTGTTTGTGCACACTTTCACTCTCTCTCTGATAACTAAATAAAATCTTTAAAAAAATACATATCCTGGGAATCCCTATATGAGTTCAGAGGTATCTTCCTCATTCTTTTTAGTACTCCATTATATGGATGTACCATTGTTTATTCGGTCAATTTCTCAGGGATGAGTACTAAGTTGTTTGTGATGTTTTGCTACTACAAATAATGCCCCCATTGTTAAAAACCTATTCCTATGTTGATTGGTACTTGCAGAGGTATATATTCAGAGCAGATTTCTAGAAGTAAAACTGGGGTCAAAGAGTAAATGTCTATGCAGTTAGCTCCTGCACTGGGGCGTTGCCTTCCCCTCCCCCTCCCTCTCCATCCAGGCACATAGGGGAGGCCTGTCTTCCTACAGGTGTTGGAGGAGAGGCTGCTAGGCTGTGGCCTACCTTCCTGCAGCCTCCCTGAGTTCTTCTGCAGCTGTCAGACCGTTCCTATGTCGTGGCTGACAACTGCCTCCTCTCCTCTCTGTGTCTCTCTCATCATGAGCGAAATAAATAAACAGCAGTTCAGTAGGACAGAGGAGTTTTAATGTAAAATCACAGAGGTTAAAGAGAGTGGTTTAGAGAACAACTTGAAACTCTCTGTTACGATCATGACTGGGAGTGTGTACTTTGGGGATTCATAAAGCTCCATTATGGACAAATTGCGAAGGGCACCTGTGCCATTTGTAAAGTACAAACTCAAGGAAGAGTGTCGCTTCGTGTGAGACCTGTGTTCAGAGTCGCACGGTCTAAATGAACCGCTTCGAATCACGCGTTGTTGTCTCTCTGAAACTGACGTTAGCAATGACTCTGCCTTGCTAAGAGTCAAGCGCATTTACGTACTTTAATGCTCACCTGCCTTCATTCAGAGCCTGATCAGGTCAGCCAGTACCTACTGAAGAGCTTGTATGTTCATGGATTATGCTACGTAGTAGGCTCTGCAATATTTGACGGCTGCATTTGCCAATACACACAATAAATAACTATTCATTGTCTTTTGCATTCAAAACTTTCCTTTTTGATTATAAAAATAATACATTTTTACATAAAATTTGTAAAATAAAGAGATTCATGAATAGAAATACAAAGATTGCCTTTAAGGGCCAACCCAGTATAACCACCATCTTGATACGGTTTTCATTTATTTAACCCCTCAACAAAGTAATTCTCTAGTGGCAGGGAAAGTGTTATATTCATTTAAAAAAGAATTTTTCCTTTGTCAAGTGAAAGCATACTTGTTGTAGAGAAAAAAGAAAATACCACTTATGTTCTACCACCTGAAGACACTTGCATGAATTTCCTCCTAGTTTTTCTGTGTATATATTTAAGCTTTTATGCTATAATCCACTGTTAATATCGTTTTAGTGACTGCATAATATTTCATCAAGTACATAGGCAATAAATAAGTACTTGTGGAATAAACCGATAAGTAGCATCTTAAAATCTAAAACTTTAAATTCTGGACAGGTAAAGTATTACAAAGTAATACCCCATCTCTTTGGTTGCGCACAGCACATTTTGTTAACAGAATAATCCCCCAGCATAAAGAATGGTGTCGTAAGAGCTGTCAGAGTGGAGTAGGAGAACTTCCTGAGTAGAGTCAGTGGGAATGCTAACATGGTAGGATGGGAAAGAATTCTTAGAATACAAATATAGGAGGGAGTTCGTGGAGAAAATTATTTTTGGAATCCTTTCTATAATGGAGTCAACAGTGAGTCAGAATAGTTTTATATTTGCATTTCTCCAAAACTTGTCACATGAAGGAAAGAGCAAACATAAATACTTACATGTGTTGTCCTTTTCCCTAAAAAGCAGACTTTTGCGATGGTATTTAGTTACATGCTTTTAAAATTTGGCTCAAGGAGCAGGACTACCCAAGCATGTAGTTGGTGTAACTTTGCCAAGAATAGCGTATCTGTAGAATGAGGCCGAGTAAGACTAAAGTCAAACTTCAAACCCTGGGCAGTAGGAAGAGAAAAGCAGACCCTCACCGCTGTTCTGTCGCTGGGATCCTGGATGCAGCCTGGACAATTCCCCAGCTTTCCTTAAAGTTGTGGAGAAGAGGGAATGGCAATGTTTCGTAAATGCTCTGCTGCTTGTATCACAGTCTCTTTTCCATGGCAGAGTAAAAGGCTCTTCAGAAATTGTAACTCCTGTAACAATTGTAACAGCGTGACAATTGTAACAATGTAACAATTGTAACTAACAATTGTAATCATGAATACCCTTCTTGATGGCACCTAAAAGGTGAGTGAGTCCCCCTTTCTGACAAGCAAGAGATTCCCAGCAGCAGAGCACCAAAGAACCGTGAAAGTTAGGATATGTTGTTGCCTTCTCTCTTTCTCTTCTTTTAAGATTTATTTATTTGAGAGAGAGAGAGAGAGTGAGTGGGCATGTAGGGGTGAGGGGCCAAGAGAGTGGGAGAGAGAAAATCTCAGACTCCCTGCTGAGTGTGGAGCCTGATGTGGGGCTCAATCCCATGATTGTGAGATCATGACCTGAGCTGAAACCAGGAGTTGGATGCTTCCCCAACGGAGCCACCCAGGCACCCCTTTCTCTCTTTTTTTTAGTTGAAATTTCTATTGAGATAATTGTCATGCGTAGTTCTAAGAAATAATACAGAGATTTCACGTATCCTTCACCCACTTTCCCCTAATGTTAACATCTTACACAATATAGTACAATATCACAACCAGGATATTGGCATCGGTATAACCTACGACATTATTCAGCTTTTCCCAGCTTTTACTCGTACTCATTTATTTGGGGCGCGTGTATGCTCTTCTATTGTATTAAGCTGCATAAGATGCACAAGCATATCATATTAATAAGAATATTGATTTAAGTGCTATACAATTTTATCATCTATGTAGGTTTTCGTATCTAACCTGACAGTCAAGATACTACACAGTCCAAACATGATGAAGATCCTTCCTATTGCCTGTGACAACCTACAGAGACACTTCCGTCCCACATCGCTTTCTATTTTTAACCCTGGCAACCTCTAACCTGTTCTAAAGTTTCTGATTTCCTAAATTTTGTCATTTCAAGAATGGTATAGAAATGGAATACATTCATTATGTAACTTTTGGGATTGGATTTTTTTTACTCAGCATGATTCCCTGGAGGTTCATCCAAGTTTTTGTATCAATAGTTTGATCCTTTTTATTGCTGAGTAGTGTTCCATGGTATGGATGTACCACATACTGAGGTCTTTTATTTTATTTGGTATTGATTGGTAAATGGTATTATGTTTTAAATGTTGGTTTCCCAGTATTTTATTGTTGACCTGTGGAAGTGCTGTTGGTTTTTAGGTGTTGATCTTGTTTACTAAAAACTTGCTGAACTCACTTATTCTAGAAAATTTTGTAGATTTTTGAGTTTGCTGCATGGATAAGCAAATGTCATGGATAAGCAGATGCATGTCATCTGCAGTTAGCAAGGTTTTATTTCTTCCTAATCTATATGCCTTTTATTGCTTTCTCTTGCCATATTGTAGTGGCTAGAACATCTAATATTGCGTTGCATAGCAATGTGAGCAGCAGACTTCCTTTAATTTTCCTTGGTTTTAGGAGAAAACATTCAGTCCTTTTAGCTTCATGTTTTTTGCTGATCATCTTTATTAAGTTGAGGTGATGCCCCCTTTTTCCTAATCTGCTAAGCGTTTTTATTGTGGGTGAGTGCTACATTTTGTTAGATGCTTTTTCCATGTCAATCCATATGATCACATGATTTTTCTTGTTTAACTTGTTGATCTATTGAACTATACTGATCTGGTTTTCAAATGAGAAGTGACTTTGGACAGGTAAAGAAGGGAGTAGACTCTGTAAGACTTAGCCAAGTCTTACAAATGAAAGCTAGTGTGTTTGAGAAACCTAGTCTGAGAAACTGGGTTAAATTAAGTTTGATAGGCTTCTTCACTGTTGGACTTGTCAGAGCCTTTAATATGGCACACTGAGTGATCTCTATATTTCCAAAAGGGGAATAAAGTATATAAAGTTTCCCAATCCAGGTTATCTACAAAATCTATATTTTCCATAATGTCTTTGGTAATGGGAAGATGCACTTTGGGGAACATTGCCATAGGAAATAATATTTCCAATGAAAAGTTCTGATGTGGAGAGTATTATAGGAGGAAGTCAGTATGCTATGGTATCTCTGACACGTGGAACTTTAAGCAGGTTTCCTAGAAGCGGAATAAATCTGCCTCCTGTGATGGAAGTGAGGTGTGGAGGGGAAGAGTGTGGGCTCTGTAGTCAAATATCTTTTAAAAAATATATTTTTATTTATTTACTTGACACAGAGAGAGAGAGATCACAAGTAGGCAGAGAGGCAGGCAGAGAGAGAGGAGGAAGCAGGCTCCCTGTTGAGCAGAGAGCCCGATGCGGGGCTCGATCCCAGGACCCTGAGATCATGACCTGAGCCGAAGGCAGAGGCTTAACCCACTGAGCCACCCAGGCGCCCCTATAGTCAAATATCTTGATTCAAATCCTGGTTTTGCTCACCTAGAAGGTGTGGGGAACATTGGAGAAGCGCTTAACCACTGTGTGCCTCAAATGTAACCACTGTTTGCTCAAATGTAATGTGAGAATAGTGACAATTCCTATTCTCTAGGATTTTAGAAAGCTTTAATGAATGAAACATGTAAAGTGTTACAGACAAATAAGGCACATAGTAACCATCCAGTAGTCATTACCTATGATGTTTGTAGTTGAAGGATGAAGTGAGATGATCAGAAAAGCACCAATACTCAGAAGGTCATTATTAGGAAAGTAGACCCAAGGGCAGTTGTAGGATGAGTTATGGGCAGGTGAATCTGTGGTCCCACATTGAATGCTTTGAGGACCAGCATGGTAAGAGTGCCAGTGGAGAGATTGCTCTTAAAAATATTTTCTTGGATGCTTCAGTATTTGGTCACTGAATACGAGGGGTCTTAAAAACAAAAACAAAAACCTCACAGGTAACAACAATGTTGAGCCTTGGCATTAGGGAAATGGATTTTGTAGTTGCCAGGAAACATCTGTCCTGGATGTTAATGGGTAAGGCAGTTGAATTTGGCATTGTAGTTAAAAAATAATAGATATTTTAATTTTTGATTTTAACAAGTGCAGGAAAATAAAATATTGTGTCTGTTTATGCAAAAACTGAAATGTGATCAGTTTTGGTAAAGGAGCGATCTGATTATGCAGTTGCATGACAAAGAGAATTATGCCCATGATGCAACTTTGAACTTTTGAGAACCTCTCGGCTTCTTATTTGGGACACTGAAGTAGTAGAATGGCTCCTCAGAGGAAATTAAGGGACAGAAAAGCATGCTGGTACACAGAACAGAAAGAAACAATGCAAGAGGGAAGAATGGAAAAGGTCCTTTGAGAAATCAATGAGCATAACTTAAAGAATGGGAGAAGGGAAAATGTGGTTGCAATAACAGAGAAGATTTAAGCAAGAGGGCAGCTTGGTAAAATGACTTGAGCCAAATGTATAAGATTTTCAAAAAAATGTTTCTTTGTTTGTTTAGAGACCCAAGTGTGCGGGAGCAGGGGTTGGGGCATGGGCAAAGGGAGAGAGAATCACCAGCGGACTCCATACTGAGTGAAGAGCCTGATGAGGTTCCATGACCCTCAGGCCATGGCCTGAGCTGAAACCAAGGAACCTTAACCAACTGAGCCACCCAGGTGCCCCAAGATTTAACACACTACGTAATGATGGACTTGACTTAGAATATAGCCCAACTTTGTTTTCATCTTATTTCTCATGTTTTGGCATAGAATATAGCCCAACTTTGTTTTCATCTTATTTCTCATGTTTTGGCATATAGTGGGAACCCACTAGAGCCCAGAATACCATTACCAGAAAGTAACGAATCTAAAAACATTTGAACAGGAAGTATTTTAATGCTTTAGTATGCCAGTTAATAAATTAAATATGTGTAACTGCATTTGTGTATTGCTTAACTTATATTTAAAAATCTTTCTTCTTTCTATATCTGCTTTTTATTTTCTTTTCCTCAAAATCATCTTTTCCATTAGCCCTCAGGCTATCAGGGCGCTGAACACTATGAGTGAATTTTCCCCATACTGTTTATTTCTGTGCCAGAGACTTTGAATAAACTGGAGTCAATGCTTTTGAGAAGACAAGAAGAAGTCAGTTAATCTGTTTGGGCTATCATTGTCATCAGACTAATGGCCCCTCAAAGATGTCTCCATCCCACTCCCTGGAACCTGTGAGTATATTACCTTTCAGGGTGAAACAGACCTAGATAGGATTCAAGTCAAAGACTTTGAGTTATGGAGATTATCTTGAATTGTCCAGGTAGGCTCAGTACAATCATGGGCTCCTTAAAAATGCAAGAGAGAAGCAGAGAGGTGAGTCAGAGATGGTGAGACTAGGGAGGAAGGGTCGGAGATGCGACATTGCTGACTTTGGAGATGGAGCAAGGGCCCTGCTGGCCCACGCACGGCTGCCTCCAGCACAAATGCAGGAGACTTCCAGACTGTCCTGGCAGACAGGCTGCTTCATGCCTCCCACCTGCAAAGTCCGCACAGCTGCCCACTACTGCTGAAAGATGACAGTAAACAAATTTACAGAAAGTACGATGTCAATTAGTAGAATTGAAATTCTACTTCTCTTTTGATTTCCAGATCTCATGCAAGTACCTTTCACTGGCAAAAGAAAAAAAATTAAGATTTTATTTATTTATTTGACACAGAGAGAGAGAGAGATCACAAGTAGACAGAGAGGCAGGCAGAGAGGGGGAAGCAGGCTCCCTGCAGAGCAGAGAGCCCAATGTGGGGCTCGATCCCAGGACCCTGAGATCATGGCCTGAGCTGAAAGCAAAGGCTTAACCCACAGAGCCACCCAGGCGCCTTCACTGGCAGAATTGAACTTGGAATCCTGTTGTCAGGGGTCTGGCAGATGCTGCCTCATGGTCGGGGGGGCGGGGGGGTTGCTACCATGGAGGAAGAAAATGCCGCTGCTTGGCCAGGAGATGAGCCGGCAGTGTGGTCAACCACAGCATCCTGTCTCCTCCCAGGACAGAAAGAGAGCCCAGCAGGAGAAGGGTGTCGACTCTCCCTGTGAGCGGACACTCATGTTCCTCAAGGTCCTGATGCACCTTTTAGCACCTTTTCTCCGTGTTTTAATTCTGAAAATAAACTTGCGAAGAGGTGATCTGATGATGGTTACAGGGCTGTTGTTTATTGACGCCTGCTACAGGAGGCGCTGCTGTTGGACTGCGGACACAGCGAGGGTGACCAGCTGTCCAGGTGTGCCTGGGGCTGTTCTGGTTCAGCACCAGAAGTCTTGTGTCCTGGGAAACTGCTCTGACACACTAGTGAACAAGGCAGTCTTTGCAGTCAAGCAGCTCACACTCAAGGTGGGAGGTCCAGAGACAGACACAAAACAAAAAAAGTCACGGTTTTAATATAGTGTGGCATCAATTTAGAAGGAATATGGAGTTTTTATTTATATATTGGTTCATCTGTTCATTGTGAAGAAGGCGATGGCTCCTTCTTTACACAGTGGATGAAAGAGAGGACCACCCCAGGACATACTTTTGCTTCCAGAAGGATCACTGCTTACCTCTTCAGTGTGGGTACAGTACTCTGAGGTAAGAGAAAAGAAGGGATGTTGATCTGGCTTACCTAGCCTGCCCTTCACAGGTGGCTTTTGGGACAGGTCACATGCGCCAGGAAGAGGAGGATGGAGACTCCAGCCCTGTGTCTCTAAGAATCAGCCCTGTGAGTGGCTTTCTGACGGATAAAGGTAATCCTGTTTGAGGGCTGGGTAGAAAAGACAACACAAGCTGCCAAGTGAGCTGACCCAGAGTGAAGGTGGGCCTGACCTAGCACCAGGACCTACGGAGCTCTCACACCCAGGTGGTCTTGGTCACTGCTGTATCCATGGTGACCAAATTGTCCTCATTTGTCCAGGACTAAAGGGTGTCCTGGGACATGGGACTTTGAACCCACAGCTAACTAGGGTGACTTTTAGAGTGAACATAGAATTAATCTTCCAAACCAAGACACTGCAGAGTGAATGGGGGGGTTATTGATAAATACA
The DNA here is from genome assembly GCF_922984935.1 of Meles meles. Taxonomy (NCBI): domain Eukaryota; kingdom Metazoa; phylum Chordata; class Mammalia; order Carnivora; family Mustelidae; genus Meles; species Meles meles. The sequence goes on along the minus strand of NC_060077.1, from coordinate 88,572,735 downwards.
CAGTTCAACCAGGTGTATGTTGGGACCATCCCAGGGAGCCTAAGACGTGCCACCCTATTCACATTCGACCACACTTATTTCTGCTTCAAATTCCAGAAGTGCGGTGCATTGTTCAGCTGAGGCAGGAGACCTTCCCTTACCCAGCAGCCTGCGGTGGTGACAGACTCCGGGGACAGTGACTTTGCTGTAAACGTTAACCAGACAGCTCAAATACGAGCTTCACTGCCGAAGGACAGACAAAACTCTCCTTGGGCCAGCAGCAAAGCAGGAGAACAACCATACGACAAGGAGAAACGTTTAGAAATTTGCCATAAAAAATATCGAGCACGTGTCTATTTTAATTGAAGCACATCTATGTTTTGTGCCATTTCGGAAAGTAAAAATTCTTTTCAGTTCCTTGGGATGCAATGGTATTGACGGTATGAGAGTCCAAATCAGCCTTTCAGCACTTTGTGTCTTGAGGGGGCCTGGCTGGGGCCCGCGAGGGTGGGGTGCACTTGGCCGTGTAACACAAGGTTGGAGTTGGCCAGCCCGGGTGCTCCACCACGCTTGGCCGTCTGTGTCATCACCAAAGAGCTTGTGAAGGGAGGCCCCACAGCGAGCCCAAGATGGATGGGGATTTGACCCCAAGTCCTCTGCAAAGCCCATACTCTTTTCTTTACGAGATCGCTCTCACGCTCTCGCACTATCCGTGGTGCCGAGGGAATGTTATCAAGTAGCAGCGCCAAGTAACGGGATGTGGAGGAGAAAGGCATGAGCTCTGTCCGGATGGCTGGGGGAAGAGATAGTAAATGCGTGCAAGCCTCCGTCCATCCATGGAGTGTGGTCGTCTGCTGCTTCCTGCGTCACTTGAAACTTAGTTTTTCCCGAGGTCTGATGCTTGAGGTCAGGAGTCCTGACAATGTTTCAGTACTTATTTCCTCGAAACCTTGAGACCATCAGGAGAGGGAAGGGTATCAGTGGAGCAGGAAGGTCAAGGACGGTGGCCAGAGGAGTCGTGAGTGCAGCCTGCTGAGCCCCGCCCACGCGGAAAACAGGTGAGAAGCCGGGTGTGGGCTCTTTTCCAGCTGCTGCTTTATAGAACGGCTCTCATTGTCTTCTTGTTCTGGGCGTATGTGTGTGTCGGAAAAAGTTCTTCACTTAGTGTTCCAGGTTAGTTTACACGTCTGAACATAGACCAGCATAACCACCGGAGAGCGGCAGAGTATCCGTACATATTTAAACACCAGATCTTTGTGGGGCGCCTGCGTTGCTCTGTTGGCTAAGTGTCAGACTCGATCTCAGCACAGGTCTTGATCTTAGGGTCGTGAGTTCAAGCCCTGTGTCGGGCTCCATGCTGGGCGTGGAACCTACTTTAAACAGGCAAACAAACAAAAAAAACAGATCTTTGTTAACTTGGCTAAATTTATTCCTCTTCAGGATACGTATCTTGAGGCAGCCTGGCTGGGTCAGAGGATATAACAAGTCACATTTTTCATATACATTGCTTCACTCTTGCATATAGAAAATGCTTACCCCTTGACCTGTCCACAGCAGGGTTTGGCTATCCACATTTCTGCCCACTCTTTTTTTTTTTTTTAATATTTTAAATTTTATTTATTTATTTATTTATTTATTTGACAGTCAGAGATCACAAATAGGCAGAGAGAGAGAGAGAGAGAGAGGAGAAAGCAGGCTCCCCGCTGAGCAGAGAGCCTGATGCGGAGCTCGATCCCAGGACCCTGAGATCACGACCTGATCTGAAAGCAGAGGCTTTAATCCACTGAGCCACCCAGGCGCCCCCATCCGCCCACTCTTGTTACAACAGTCACTATCATTCTCTTCGTTTATATGTTTACATATTCGATGTGCAAAAGTTAATATGCCATTATTTTAAATTTCATTTTTCACAGCGAGATTAAGTACCTTTTTACATTTTTCTGTTTGTTCTTATGTGAACTGATGTTTGATATCCATTGCCTGTTTTTCTGTTGGGGTATTTGTGAGATTTTTTTGGTCACTGATATTTAAGCACTTTATGCTTAGAAAATATTACACTGTGCCTCATACCTTTCTATATCCCTCTCCTGATTGTCAGGCCTTCTTGCTTTGTTAGTGTATAATGTTTGCCATGCCACAGTTTTAAGGTTTTTCCTTTAAGATTTGTATTTATTTTGGGGAGGGTGTGCAGAGGGAAAGGGAGAGAGAGAATCTTTTTTTTTTTCTTTATTTTCAGGGTAACAGTGTTCATTGTTTTTGCACCACACCCAGTGCTCCATGCAGTACGTGCCCTCCCTATTACCCACCACCTGGTTCCTCAACCTCCCCACCCCCCCCCCCACGCCCCTTCAAAACCCTCTGGTTGTTTTTCAGAGTCCATAGTCTCTCATGGTTCATCTCCCCTTCCAGTTTCCCTCAACTCCCTCTCCTCTCCATCTCCCCATGTCCTCCGTGTTCTTTGTTATGCTCCACAAATAAGTGAGACCATATGATACTTGACTCTCTCTGCTTGACTTATTTCGCTCAGCATAATCTCTTCCAGTCCCGTCCATGTTGCTACAAAAGTTGGGTATTCATCCTTTCTGATGGAGGCATAATACTCCATTGTGTATATGGACCACATCTTCCTTATCCATTCGTCTGTTGAAGGGCATCTTGGTTCCTTCCACAGTTTGGCGACCGTGGCCGTTGCTGCAATAAACATTGGGGTACAGATGGCCCTTCTTTTCACTACATCTGTATCTTTGGGGTAAATACCCAGCAATGCAATTGCAGGGTCATAGGGAAGCTCTATTCTTAATTTCTTGAGGAATCTCCACACTGTGAGAGAGAGAAGCTTAAGCAGAATTCCCACTGAGTGTGGAGCCTGATGCAGGGTTCCATCTCACAACCACGAGACCATGACCAAACCATGACCTGAGCTGAAACCAAGAGCTGGACACTTTACTGACTGCATCACCCAGGTGCCCCCAGTTTTAATTTTTGTGTAGGAAAAGCTATCACATTTTCCCTGACTTTGGCATAAGATATATATACCTTAATATATATGTGTCTCAATATATTTTATATATATGTATGTAATATCAAAGTAAAAAATGCATCACTGTCTTCAGGCTTATCAAGCGTATTCTCCAATCTTTTGACTATTTTTCTGACTCCAATTATTAATGCATTTGCAATGCATTATGCTGCAACACATGAATGTTATTGGTTAGAGTTCTTAGTTGTAACTTGCCAACTGCTTCTCTCTAAGTTGGGAAGGAAGCAACTTACTGGAAGGACACAGGACTTGCTGCAGGTTGCAGAATGAATGGGTGACGGGAGCTTGTTCAGTGCCCCTGGGCCGGCTGCCCCCTGGGCCTGGTGAGCATGTCTCTGTGGCCTTGCTTGGGCCCAGGCACTCTTGTCTGCTACTGGGTACACCAGGATGCCCAGTCCACCGCTGCGGGCAGAGCTCGGGCACCGCAAATCCACACCCCCCACGCCTGGCCGGAACGGGCCCTGTCGCCCCGCTGCTTCCCCGCTGGGCTCGCAGGCTCGGTGGTGAATTCTTGGGGTGTAGATGTACTCGGCAGAGCCTAGGTCTTACACCTGGATGCCGCTGCAAGGGCCGTACCGCAGGTGTGGAGAGCTCGTGCTGCCCAGGGAACGGCCAGTGACCCCACGGTCAGCCTTTCCCACTGGTAAGTCAGCTTCTCCGGTACCACGTGGTAGACAAGCCATTCTTTCCCTGCTGAACTGAAGTGGCCCCGTTATCATACGCTGCAAATCTGTAATTCTTTTTTTAGCGCAAAATTAATCTCGGTTTCTTAAAGGAAAAAAAAAAGTCGACAGCCTGACTTACAGAACAACTATTCACTCTCTAGTCACTACTGAGAAATCTTCTTCCATGTGACCTAATGACACTTTATTTAGTGCAACTTTAATTAACGACGAGAAAACATTTTGCACATACGTGAAATATCTACCCAGCGCCGGGGAACTAGAACACTGAGTGGCGCTGAAAGTTCGTTGTTAGTGTTGAAACAAAAGTAAAACCGCCATGTGAGGGAAATCCGTTTTCATGAAGAGAGTATTTTAGGTTCCACAATTATTTGAAGCGTCCAGGAGAGTTAGGCTCCTTTGTTCTGTAAGTCTGTGGAGGCCTCTTCCTTGGCGCGGCGACATTGTCGATCTTCCGGAATGAGGCTTACTCTGGCTTCTGGGACAAGAGGCGCTTCTGCCACAGATCGAATTACTGCTTCCACTGACTCTCATTTAACACTCAATGTTACCTCCTTTGATGTACTATGCGGATTTTGTACACTTGCTACCGATTCTTGAGATACACTCGTATATATTCATACACATGTGTGTACACACACACACATATATGTGTACTTTTTTGCTTCTAATTTGGATTGACAAAATAAAGCTGTTTAGTCTTATAAAACTATTTTGTTAGACACTTTATCGTTTTATCAGTTCTTTTTTATTCGATTCTTTGGTGTTCTCTAGGTTGATCATCTATGAGTAATAATAAAGTCAACGTAATTCTTCAATATTTATAGTTCTTATTCTTTTTTTTCCCATAGAATCAGATAAAACTTCCAGGGCAATATTATATATTGGAAGTGATAGTGGCCATTCTTGTCTTCGGAATTTAACTGAGATTCTTCTGAGGGTCTACCATCAAGTCTGCCTTAGTTTCCAACCAGTTTTCTTTATTATGCTAGTTAAATTCCAAAATGACTCCGAGTTCTTATCCAGAAAGGATATTTAGTTGGCATTTCCTGGACTGGTTATATTTTCTTGTGTAATTATACTATAATTGCCATTTGTTTATTGGGAGCCCAAGACATTTGTTCTGTAGTATTTCTTGCTTCCTCATGGTGCTCGTAACTCCTTCTTCTCCCCTCTGTATCTCCTAGACACTACTAGCTGCTTCTAGAGCCTGGGCTGCATTCAGGTTCCGTTGCTCTGGTAAGAGATCTTCTGGGTGGTGCTGTTTTCTTCCTGCTGGGTCTCTCGGTCCCCTGCTATCTGGTTGTACCATTTTAGGGTGAGGTCAGGGTTGATCAGAGGGCCCATGTACTGTCAATCAGCAGTGTATCTCATTATCAAGTTCCCATTAACCTTCCACTTAATGGCTTTAGTATTTAGTAGCAATGGTCTCCTTCTATTATTTTAATAGGAGTAACAAGACGGCCATGAAAAATAGTATCTATCATTGTTTTTCCACTTAGTAGTGGAATTTTTCTATAAAAGGAAACTTAGGTCACCCTGAAATGCAGTTTGTACAGGGAAGGCAGGATAAATGGTTGCTTTTCCCATGTGTTAGAATATAGAGCTGGTGCCCTGGTGACCCCAGAGAGGCAGGAGGTAGCGAATGTAATACTCTGTCCAGTGATGTCATGATTTTAGCTGCGTTTCCTATTTCTGTCAACACATGGTAATGGTAAAGCATATTTTTACTTTTAAGCTGTTCAAAAGGCCCTTAATAAGGGTCACTAAAAAAGCACGAGAGGGGCGGCAGCTGGGTGGCTCAGTGGGTTAAAGCCTCTGCCTTCGGCTCAGGTCATGATCCCGGGGTCCTGGGATCAAGCCCCGCATCGGGCTCTCTGCTCGGCAGGGACCCTGCTTCCTCCTCTCTCTCTGCCTGCCTCTCTGCCTACTTGTGATCTCTGCCTGTCAAATAAATAAATAAAATCATAAAAAAAAATAAGGGAGGGAGGAATTTTGTTCATCTCTGGGGGCGGTAGAGAATCTTCATTCTGCCCCGCTGACTTTCCTCGTGGCCATGTCCATTTGTTCTCCTGGCTGGAACACAGGACGGCTGTTCTCTGGACCTGTGACGAGGTTTCATTTCTCTCAGGATGTTTTTATTGTTTGTTCGGGGAATTCGTTATTGATCATGTGATGTTTGAACATCTCCCCTAAAAAATTAGCTTTATGTTGCCTTCCTGGGATCCTGTATCCCTCAGGAACAGATACAAAACTAATTTTTAGGTTCTTCATTTTGCAAGATTTCAAGAACTCCAAGGAGAATAAAAAACCCAAAATGAAAGACCTTACAAAGAAACCACAAAAAGCTGTCTCCCCTCTTACTTTCTTAATAATAGCAATAACGTTATAACGGGATGTGGGAGGCAGCGAGGATGACGGTAATGACGGTGATGGGGATGATGTGTGTGTGTTATTTTGCATGTGGATGGTGAATTAGGAAGTGACTTCTAGAAATTTAGGGAAAGTATCTCGCCTATATAAATCTGGATTTGTAAGTCAGGGAGAAAGCAAGATCAGTTTTGAAGCCTGGACCCCATAGATGGAAGTGGCATTTACTGTTGAAATAGGCTCGGCCTTCAGTGTGATCTGAATCCTTTGGGCAGACAGTGACTGTTTCGGCCAGTGTTTGAGGTTCAGTTCAGGGCTCATTGAGTCATTTTGAGAAAGTGTTGGCCCCAGTCAGGAACTTTTATCTTCGAGTTTGTCCTGCCAAAATTTATGTGCCTTTTGGATCGAGGCTATTTTTTTTTTCTTGCCCTATTCATTGGAGAAATAGAAAAATGAGGCAGAAGAAATAAAACCACACGTTGGAAACAGGATGACCTTTGGGTTTTGATGAGCATACAGGCCACATACAATGAAACCTCCTAGGTAGAAGCCATAGAAGCCATCTCCTCGCCTGCTTTCAAAAAAAAAAAAAAAATGATCTAACAGACACCTATCACTTGCCGGGTGCCTTGCAAGGCTCTGTGGAACAAGCAGCCCACAAGACCTTGAACCCCTTGAAGGCCTTCATCAGGCTCGCAGAGGAGATGCAGCAGATAAATGGGCAGTTCCAGAGGCGTGCTTCAGTAAGGAAGCCACCTTCATCTGGGGTCCTGCAGGAGCTCAGAGCAACACCTACCCCAGGTGTGGGGGGCTCAGGGAGGGGACCCAATAAGGGAAGTCTGAGCTGAGGCCTCCCTATGGGAGGAGATAAGAGAAGTCAAAGGAAAGGAACCCTGTGTGCAAAGCCTCTGCCCTGTCAGGTGGGTCTGGGGTAGAGAACGCGGGTGAGCGAAGTGTGAGACATTAGGCTGGAAAAATGGTAGAGATCGATCTTGTCCAGCCTTGTAAGTCAGTAAGAAGTTTGGGTATTCTGAGGATGCTGATATAACGAAGATAGTGACATGAGTCAGACAGATCTTTTAGAGGACTTCCTCTGCCCCACAGTAAGTGCTCCAGAATTCTTTGTGCGAGGAAATTCAGCTTCTACTTTTCTCTTTCCATTCCTTTCTTTCCTCCCTCCCTCCCTCTCTCCTTCCTCCTTCCCTTCTTCCTTCCTTCCATCCACCCTTCCTTCCTTCCTTCTTTCCTTCCTTCCTTCCTTCCTTCCTTCCAGAGAGTGTAAGAATGGAGAGAGAGGGGCAGAGAGAGAGAGAGAGAATCTCAAGGAGGCTCCACACAACACAGAGCCCTATGCAGGGTTTGATCTCATGACCCTGAGATCAGAATCCGAGCTGAAACCAAGAGTCGAACATTAAACCAACTGGGCCAGCAGGCACCCTGTATTTCTTCCTCCCCGCTCTCAGAGGCGCACGTGGGCCGCAGAAAGGCCGGTCCTGCACGCGCGGTGTCCGAACATGTGCGGGGCGGGCCGGCCTCCAGGACTGGCCTCTCCTCCGCAGGCCGCGGCCTGCCAGCCCCGCAGCTCTGCAACCGCCCGGGGGCACCTCAGCCACTGTCCCTCGCGGTGGTCTGACCGCCGGGGCGTCTCTCGTACTCAGGAATCCGGAGAACAAACAAGACGAACTCTGCGGCCTCCGGAACGACTTAGAGACGGTTGTTTTGAAGACACAGAAGCTGCTAACCTCGCAGAGAGGGCGCCTAGCAAACGGGGACTGGGAGCTCCCCGGGCCGAGCGGGGTGGGGGGTGAAGGCACCCAACCCAGACGAGGGTCTAGAAGGCAGGATGGAAGCTCAGATTTGGGCAGAGATAAGCAGTGGCCTGCACGTCAGAGACTTCCGAACACGAAGTACGTTGCTGGGCAGGAAAAGAAATGGGGAAGAAAAGGCAAAATCACCAACTGAAAGTTGCTGTGCGCAGCTGGGAGTTGAGTCAGGGCGGAGGATGAGAAGCACGTCGCTTCCAACGGCAGGATTTGAGCAGGTGGGGACGAGAGGGACAGAACTCCGCGTGGGTGCGAGTGAGTCTGAGGAGCGGCGTGGTGAAGACGCTTCTAGAAGCAGTTACACTCCTTGACTGGTTTTCATCCTCCAAAAAGCCCTGCTGAGTGAACTCTTAGTGCTTTCCTTCAGCCCCCACTGGGAGGAGCTCTGGAGGAGAGAAGAGCCCAAGAGGTCCGGGCCTGGGACAAACACCCTGGGCTGTTCCGGCCACGCCAACCCAGACAGAACAGGGAGCTTGCCAGGGACAGGAGGGGGCGAGGTAAGGAGGCCACGACAAACAGGAAGCCCCAACCCGACACACGGCGGGAAAGGAGAGTTACAGCGAGCAGAAGCAACATCTCAAGGTTAGTAACCTTCTAGAAAAAAAAGTGGATGTGGCTGAGCTCACACCTTTTTTTTTTTTTTTTAAGATTTTATTTATTTATTGGACAGAGACAGAGATCGCAAGTGGGCCAAGCAGTAGGCAGAGAGAGGGAGGGGGAAGCAGGCTCCCCTCTGAGCAGAGAGTCTGACTCGGGGCTTGATTCCAGAACCCTGAAACCATGACCCGAGCTGAAGGCAGAGGCTGAACCCACTGAGCCACCCAGGCGCCCTTGAGCTCACATTTTTAACGCAAATCTCGTGCAGGGGAGTAGAGACTGTCCATGCAAGAATGTCAAGTAGATTCAGCAGGAAAAGAGCCAATGACAGCTGGATGGCTGATGTCTGTCCTGTGAACCTGTAAGTTCGTCGATGGAAACAGTTCCGCAAAGGGTGTCATTTAGGTCCTTTCTCACAGTGCTTCTGGAAGGCTTGTATCTGTGGTAGGTCTGATGGTATGGTCCTTGGTCCTTGAGAATAAGGAAATTGAGCTAACTTTACTAGTGTCTGCGCTGCTTAACCTTCCTTCCTTTAAGCAAGACCGAGCACGGAGGACCTTAAATAATAAATGTTTGCTAGCTAAGTATTTATTACCCTGTGCAGGGCTTGGCGACCTTTCTCTGTCACACATCACACAGTTACTATTTTCGGCTCTGTAGGCCATGTGGTCTCTTTGCAGCCACTCATCAGAGCACAAAAATAGCCATGGACAATGTAGAACCAAGTGAGCACAGCCCAGTCCGAACGGACTATTTGTAAAGGGTCCGGCCGGGGCTGGATTCGGCCCGTGAGCCACAGTTTCCAGAACACTGTCCTGGAGGAGCTCTGCTGCAGCCCAGCTGAGGTGTCTGCTTTGAATGGAAGCTGGGCCTTCATGGACGGTCCCTCCAAGTAGTCTAACCCCTGGGGCAGCTCTGTGACTTGCCCAAGTTCTAAGGGCCTGGATGTCTGAGGGAAATCGTGTGTCCTTCCTTTGTAACATTCTCTTGAGGCGACACTTTGAGGCAGGGAGCAGAAACCTAGACTAAAGCCCTCCTGTTGAAGTCTTGCTGGAAGGAGGAGCCGCACGACAAGGACATCCCAGCCAAAAGCATACAAACTCTCACATCTGGGAAAAAAAAAAAAAAGGAGGAAAGTCCCCCGTCTTCCCAGCCTCGGTCCCTTCTTCTCAGAGTCCAGCACAGGCTCTGTTTTGCAGCCCTCGGCAGGTGAGCAGCTGTCTGAGCAGGAGTGGGAGGGAAACAGGAAGGAGTGGCTTCTCTGCATACGTGTCCGGTGGTCCAGCACCACGCGGGGACGGTTGCCTACTTGGGTGACTGCGCAGAGACGCGAATCCTCCCAATGGCCAGAAAAAGCAGACATCTGGGAAAGCAGAACATGTCACAGATAGCAGAAACAATGAAGCGGAGGAGAGGGAAGCGTCTGTGTGTGTGGATGGCCTAAGAGAAGGAGACAGCGTGTCCGAAGGCTGTCATCCAGCCCAGGTCGCCCAGCAGCATGCGGTGCAAGGCAGACCCGTGCGATGAATTTCACACTTGCGTGGTTCTCTGAGACCTGTTCGATAGGGGAGGAGTCCAATAATATTTTGATTAATGACTTCCCTGAGGATGAAGCTCTTTTATACAGACAGCTCTATTAGAAAAAAACCTCAAGCCAAAATTCCTTCATAAATCATGCAAAAAATGGCTCTCTGCACAACAGAAATAGCTCAAGGGCGTCTCTATTTGTCTTTGGTTAGATGCTGATGAATAGGGCTTGTCCTCAGCAAAGTTGTAACAGCTGAACTTGATCTCCGGCTGCACGTCGTCCTGCATCTTCCATTTGGATCTGTAGCCTCCGGGCCCGGCATTTTAGTCACTGCAGAATCGAGTCACCCATAACGCAAGTGCTGTCTTCGTCTTTCCACGGACTTCGCTTTGGTGCCTTGGGAATGTAGGGTCACTGCCCGCTATTACCAGTTCATTCCCCTTTTCTTTTCTTCTTTTTTTTTAAAGATTTTATTTATTTATTCAACAGACAGAGATCACACGTAGGCAGAGAGGCAGGCAGAGGGAGAGAGGGAGGCAGGCAGAGAGAGGAGGAAGCAGGCTCCCCGCTGAGCAGAGAGCCGGATGCGGGGCTCTATCCCAGGACCCTGAGATCCTGACCTGTGCTGAAGGCAGAGGCTTTAACCCATTGACCCATTCCCCTTTTCTCATAATGCTCTCATGCCCCTGATTCTTCGCTCCGGGGAGAAGCTCGCCGAGGGCTGCGGGAGCCTCTGAGAGTGGAAGATTCTGTGCTGCATCTCATTCTCGTAGGCCGGCGCCGGCGTGCTGGAGCAGAGACCTGCTGTGTGCCCGTTCCTCCTGCCGCCCTGCCTGCACCTCTGCGACCTGCCCAGCCCTGACCACACACACGCCACATATATGCATTAATAAATACACAAACGTTAATATAAACGCATGCAATGTCTCGGCGTGTGTTCCATGAGCATTTAGAGATTCTTTACGTCGTGAATCATTTATCTGACAGCCGGACTCTGTTCTGCATCATCCATTTCTAGCGGGCGAGGAGCTGTGGCGCAGGCGTGTGACCGGACTCCACTCGCAGCACGCACGGTGAGGCTCAATGTGCATTTGCAGACCAGACTGGCTGAGGGACCACGTGATGTCAATCAGTGCAAGGCCAACAGCAACATGCGGTGGCTTGTGCCGTTGGAGAGACCAGAGGTGAATCTGGGCTCCTGCCATTCGCTAGCGGTGAAACTCACGCAACATAAAATTAGAGTGTGCAACCGAGTGACATTTCACACATTCGCAGTGTCCTGCAAGTACCATCTCTTCAAGTTCTAAGACATTTTCATCGTCCCAAAGCAAAACTCCATGACTCAAGCAGTCGCTCCTGGTTTCCTCTCCCTTAAGCTCCCGACAGCCGATCAGATCTACAGATTTCCCTCTTCTGGGTGCTCCACACACAGGGAAGCTTGCAAGATGTGACCCTTTGTCACTTAGCATGCTTTCAAAGCTTATTCATGTTGTAGCGTGAATCAGTATTTCATTCCCTTTTATAACTGCGTAATATGCCATTGTGTGGATATACCACAATTTCTTTATCCTTTCTTCTGTTGGACATTTGGGTTGTTTCCACCCTCTGACTCTTGTGAAGACAGTTGCTCTGAACACCGGTTTGCAAGGATCTGTTTGAGTATCTGTTTTCAGTTCTTTGGGGTATAGACCCACGACTGGAATTGCCGGGCCGTCTGGTTATTCTGTGTTCCTTTTTGAGGAACAACCAGACTGTTTTCCACAGTAGCTGCATCGGCTTACGTCCCCACGAGCAGTGCTCAAGGATTCCAGCTTCACTGCGTCCTTGTCAGCACGGTTATCTGCCTTATTCTTCGTTATAACCGTCCTACGGAGCATGAAGTCGTATCTCTTTGTGGTTTCAATTTGCATTTTTTCTAGTGACGAATGATGTTGAGCAACTTCTCATGTGCTTGTTGGTCGTTGGTATATCTTTTTTGGAGACATGTCTATTCAGGTTTTTTTCCCATTAAAAAATTTTTTTTACTTTTTTATTTTTTATTTTTTTTGTCCATTTTTAAGTTGGATTGTTTGTCTTTTTCAATTTTGAGTTGTAAGAGTTTTTTTTTAATATATTCTGGATTCTAGACCTTTATTAGATGTATGATTTGCAGATATTTTCTCCAGCTCTTAGGTTGTTTTTTTTTTTAACTTTATTGGTAGTAAAATATATTAAGTATTTTGAAATAGGTCATGCAGTGTCTGTCACAAGATCACTCCAGGTACAGAGTGCGCGTGCGCGTGTGTGTGTGTGTGTGCGTGAAGGGACACAGGTCTAAAGCAGGGCACGGTGCAAGGAGGGCCAGTTAGGAGGACACTTTCTTGAGGGATTCAGGAATTCTTGGGACTGGGTGTAACTCTTGTTCTATAGTTTTATTTTTTTTTGTCGGTACCTATCAAGAGGAAGTCCTGGAGTTCGGATTTGATGTGTGGAGTTAATTTTTCTGACTCAGATGCCCTTACCACCTCAGTCCGCTCTCCACGGGCATCCAGGTTATGTTTCAAAAACACAAAACTGTCCTCATCACTGCCTCCATAAGATTTCTAGTGGCTCCGCGTTGCTGTCAGAGTTGTGTTGAATACGCCATAGCTGTGGCCCAGGGACCGTGTTTGGTGCTGTGGTTACAGATGTGTGCAGGATGCCCTGGTTCCGGAAGGCTTTGAACTTCTCCACCGCTGTCCTTCAAGATGCTCTCAATCTGGACCCAACATCGTGGTTGTCTCTTTCCCAAGCCCTGGACCATAGTCCCGCCATTCCCCTCAAATTTCCTCTGTTGCCATGCCTTTATCTCCTTCCCTTCCTCCTCTACTTGGGAAGTCTTAGTTAGGTTGGAACGCCCAGGATCTGGGGCATTTTTTCTATGAAACCTTTTCCAATTAGAATGAATTTTCCCCTCTCTGGGCTGTGCCAATACTTGCTCAAACTTGACTTCTATAGAATTATCAGGTTTTAGTATAATAAATTGCCTCTGTAATCTGTCAGATCCAATATACTACTGCAGGCCTTGAGGACAGACCAAGTCTTTCTCATACTTGCCCCTCCAGGGCCTGGGCAGGGTACCTGGCACAGCTCAGTAAATTTTGGACAGACTGTTTTTTTGAATTACTTGCAAAACAGAGATACCTCATCTGACTCTATCATACAGCTCTTACAGGTACAAATACCATAGATGTGAAAGCTTTTGGAAAACAGAATGCTGTGTAAACATAAGGTGGCCTGTACAGTACCATATGTATACATTCTAATTTTATACTGCTGATCTCTCGCTTCCTGAAAAAGTTCCAGGTTAGATACTGAGGTTGAACAGCAGACACCTACTGGTAAACTTTGGGGTTGAAACCAGGTTCAGAGTTGGCTTAGGCAACATTGTCTTTAGGGATTCATGTTCCTCCTTTCAATTTTTACCCACTTTTTATTTTGACCCTGTCATCAGGGGCCAAATGCATTCATATAATTCCATAGAGGAAATAATGTGCTTTTATATTAACATGGTAATATGTTCCTAACAAGTTCTTAAGAAACTGAACTGTTATTTTACATGAGGGAAGGGAACAATGATGAACCTAAAAAAAAAAAATCAGTCACGTTTGATATTGTACTATAATTACGTAAGATGTAACCATTAGGGGAAAGTGGCTGAGGGGGTGCTCTCTGTACTATCTTTGCAAATTACTATGACTCTGTAACTATTTCAAAATAGAAAGTTTAAAGAAATCATCCACAGTGGTAAGTTTGTGCATGTCCTGAGCTACAACACTCTTGTAGCTGAAGGTTCTTCTGTGGTCCCGTCATGGCTTCCAAATCAAATGTCTGAGGTCAATGAAAAGGTAGAAGTAAAAGGTAAAAGGAAGGCCATGCCCAACCACAGTCCACCTTGGTAGAGCCTCCAAATCCCTGACACCCCAGGCCCCTCCCCCTGCCCTTCGGTCTCTGCTCCAATGTCAAGTTCTCAGTGAACTTGACCTTCCTGTCTAAAAGGTAAACACTACCACCGGCACCGCCCTATCCCCACTGTGTTTTCTTCGTGCACTTATTACCTATAACATACTATATTTTTTTACTATTTTATTTCCGTTTCTGTCTCCTCCCACTAGAATGTAAGCTCCCTGATGGCAAGGACAACTTCTTCTTCTTCTTCTTCTTCTTTTTTTTTTTAATAAATTTACTGTTGTATCCTAATTGCCTAGAGCAGAGTTTGGCCTAGAGAACGCTATCAGCCATTCGCTGATTTGTTCAATGAATGAAACTTTGGAGAAAATAAAAGCTTGAAAACAAGCTATTTCCCCGAGAGAGAGAAGTGATTCAAATCTGCTCATCCTTGTGTGAGAGCAAACCAACTTTGAAGCTCAGACCTTTTCCTGTGTTCGTACTTCAGAAAGAGAAGGCACGGCTGATCATATCTGAGAGGAAGGAAGCAGTGCCTTGTGCTGGGCCTCTGCATGTAACATTATAAAAATTGTCTTTTTTTTAATAGACCAGCCTCCCAAACGGTTTCCAGAGATGGATTATCTTACTTTCTTCTTCGCTATTCTTCACGTATACAGAGGTAAAGATAATGTCTTCATTTAAAAAGTTTACTTCTTTTTTGGTCTGCTAGTGTGACATGTTTAGAATTTATGATGCCTTTTAGTAGACTCAGATAATTTCTCCCTTGTTCAGGAAATCTACAAGTTACAAATACCTCTTATCGGCAGTGGAAACCTTATTAGACTACGGTAGAAACTGGGAGCGTTTAGTGGGGCCTCAATTTGCTATCTTCCTTGGTCTTAGAAAGCTATGAATAAGCTTGAGGTGCCTTTTGGTATTTCAGCCATCAAGCCTAACTGAATAAATGTGATGTTGTGTATTTCAGCACTATGTGAAGAGATGGTTTGGGACACAACCGTTAAACTTGCTGAGAACATGAGTCTGGAGTGTATATATTCATCACTGGACACCTTAGTTCAGTTGGAATGGCACAAGATCACTACGACCAACAGAGAGCTCATGGCCATTTTCAGCCCTACTTATGGTCTCAGTGTCAAGCCACCCTACACTGATAGGGTTTACTTTTTAAATTCCACCATGGCGCCTAATGATATGACCCTGTCCTTTCATAATGTCTCTGAGGCCGATGTTGGCTTCTATTCCTGCTTTCTTCACACTTTCCCACATGGACACTGGGAGAAGGTGATCCAGGTGGTTGCATCAGGTAAGTGGACATTTTATTCTCCTTCTTACCCATCTACGACATTGAATCTTAAAACCCGAGTGGAAACTATAAAATGCTTTATCATGTGTCTGTGGTATTTTCCAATTTCACTTCTAGATCTTATAATATTATTGTTTTAAAGAAATAGTTCTGTGAATCAGTTTCATTTCTCTTAATGTGCTGTGATTTCGGAGTAGAATACGCGTCTCACAAATGACAGTGTAGTAGGAAGAAGAGCCCAGGTTTTCTCTTGTCTCAACCGTGACCAGAGCCTGGACTAAACTGATGTTGGCAGTGCTTGGGTTCAGGACCAGATCCTTCGCCATGTGAGCTTCCTCCCAGGGCTGGAGGGCTGCTTCCTTCCACTAGGCACTCAGCGCCGGCTTCAACCTCTGTGTGTTCAGAGTGCTCTCTTTAACACCAAATCTAGATTTATTAGTGAATCTGGGCAGAATTCATCAGGCACTGGCTCCATTTTTTGCTTCAACCAAGTTCCTAAGAGATGAACCTTCAGAAACTGCAAGGTGTCATTTCAAGAAGGATCAAATGATCGCCTAGATATTGCCGTGTCTACCAGGGACTGTGGTTTGCTGCTTAGTGAGTTAGTCCTTCGAGTAATAGCCACGTGGATTGGCTATGGTATATTGGAAAAACATGGCTTTTCTAGCCTTTACTTTCCTCAAAACCTTATGTTAGTTGATCGACCCCCTCTGCATCTCAGGCTTCTGAATAGTAAACTGAGTTAATAATACCACTCTCTTTGTTGAATGGCTTAGGGGTCCTATGGCTAAAGACGAGGGGCAGTCAGGGAGTGGTGGGTGTTATTATTGTCGCTATTATCATTCCCTATGCTTTCAATGCAAAATGACTAATGATGAAATTCTGAGATGTCAGAAATAGTCTAGGGAAGGAAATAGTTTGGAATCGTGTGTTTCTTGTCTGAAGTCTCTAAACTTATATCCTAAATGGACATTCAGCAGAACACATTATATGACAGGTGCTAGAGTGCTTTCTTTCCAAGGGATGTATATTATAAAAGAACAACTGGGGCGCCTGGGTGGCTCAGTTGGTTAAGCCGCTGCCTTCGGCTCAGGTCATGATCTCAGGGTCCTGGGCTCGAGTCCTGCATCAGGCTCCTTGTTCAGCAGGGAGCCTGCTTCTCTCTCTGCCTCTGCCTGCCACTCTGCCTGCTTGTCCTCTCTCTCTGGCAAATAAATAAATAAAATATTAAAAAAAATAAAAGAACAACTTATTGTATTAGGGATAGCAAATAGAAGTTAAGAAAACTTCCCATGTATTAGTTTTCTTTTTCTCTGTAGATGTAGCTAAGCTCAAAAATGGTTTTGTGTATATGACGGAGGCTTACAAAGTGTCTATTAGCAAAATCTCTTTAACGAAATATTTATTATCGAGTCCATTTTGTCATGGAACGCCTCATTTGCTTTGTGTGTGGTCACCTGTTGAGGGCTGTCTGCAAGTTTTTCATGTTTGGACCACTTTTTTTTTTTTAAGATTTTCATTTATTTATTTGACAGAAAGATCACAGGTAGGCAGAGAGGCAGGCAGAGAGAGAGGAGGAAGCAGGCTCCCCACTGAGCAGAGAGCCCGATGCGGGGCTCAATCCCAGGACCCCTTTTGATTAGCCGTGCAGATGAAAGAGAGTGTTGGCAAGGGTCTTCGGGTAGAGAGAGCTAGTCCATACGTGGCACGAGCCACCAAGGCCAGAACGAGCTGGGACCCTGCACCCTTTGTGTGGCGAGCTTTTGCAGTTTGGATTCCCAGATCAGGAATTCCAATTTCTGTCAAAAAAAGAGCTGATTAAACATAGGGAGAATAATGGTCCCGGGCACAGTTACAGTTACAGTTACAGTTACAGTTACAGGCGGTGACTCCGCCTAGAGAGCAGGGCATGAGGACTGCAGTTAGCAGTGTTGCAGTGTGGACTGCACGTGTCCTAAGAAAGGAGATCTCAGGCTCTCTCCCCGGGGGAATGTTAAGTATGTGAGAAGAAATGTGAATTAGCTTGATTGTAGTAATCGTTTCACTGTGTGTGTGTATGTATATGTTTATATTTATCAAATGATTGTATTGCATGCCTTAAATACATACTTTTTAAAAAAAAAGATTTTATTTATTTATTTGAAAGAGAGAGAAAAAGAGAGAGAGCAAGTGAGGGAAGGGGCAGAGAGAGAAGCAGGCTCCCTACTGATCAGGGAACCCAACGTGGGGCTCCATTCCAGGACCCTGAGATCATGACCTGAGCTGAAGACAGGCACTTAAACAACTGAGTCACCCAGGCACCCCTAATATATACATTTTTAATCTAAAAACAAAAACAAAAAATGGCATTTTGACCTCTTCTGAACGTTGAGGATAGAAAATAGAGCTAAATTATTGGGAACTAAGTTGTGATCACCATACCAAGGTGGGATTTTTAGCATCGTGTATGAACAATTTTGGCAATATTTCCTGCTTTTATCATCCAGATTTATTGCTCCTATCCTTTTCTTGTAGTTAGGCAAGGGGGGATCTTTACCGTCTGGGGCTCTTTCAAATACTATGGTAGGATTTTCAGTTACTGGTCAAAGAAAGGAGAGCCTGCCTCTCCACATAGATGAATTATTCATGATGGTGGTTTTTTTTTTTTTTTTTTAAGATTTTATTTGACAGGGAGAGAGACAGCAAAAGAGGGAACACAAGTAGGGGGAGTAGGAGCAGGAGAAGCAGGCTCCCCACTGAGCAGGGAGCCCTATGTGGGCTCAGTCCCAGGACCGTGGGACCATGACCTAAGTCAAAGGCAGACGCTTAATGACTGAGCCACCAGGTGCCCCCCATGATGGTATTTTTTTTAAATTTTATTTTATTTTCCCTGTGATGTATTCTTAAGCATGTTTTGTCATGATTGTTTTTGATCATTTATATTTTTAAGTAACAGATTGCGGTAATGGGCTGGTGAGAGTATTCCACTTATTTTCAAAACTTGGAGGAATTCTTTTTTTAAAAAAAAGAACAACAAACTAAAAATGATAGTGAATTTAAAAAATAGTAGCCATATCTCAAAGCTAACCTTATATATACTTTTCGTTTTCGGTTTGTGCTTTATTAACGTGGTATCGGGACCTGCAAGTACGGCACGTGTGTAACTCAGAGGGACCGTTGATGGTCTATTTAACAACACGAGACTGGAGCTGGAATCCAGAAATCCAGTTTGTGTAATGGGTTGTAAGGCCTTCAGAAGGAAGTCCTACAGACGCTGCTGATTTCCCTTCCTTGCTGATAGCTGACTACGTTAGAGGAACTTGGTCAGTATCTTCTCCTTTAACCCCACTGCCCACGTGGATGTGGACATAAGCTTGATTTTCCAGGCAAGGACTTGAAGAGCGGTGAGTTCTCAGACTTCGTGTGTGTCCCGTTGGGTAAAACTGCAGTGAGGAATGGGAAATGACAGCTCGGGGGGCATGTTGCTGCAGGAGCCCTCAGAGGAGGAGGGTCAACCACCGGACAGCCTTGCTGCCCACCCCCGACCCTGGCTTTGAGCTCAGAGCTGAGCAGCAACTAGGACAAGCTTATTCTAGATAAAGCTGCTCTTAATGCAAATTTATGTTAAAAGATGTGTTAACTTCACACAAGCCTTTCTCAATTGCTAACAGATTGGGGACTTTAATGGTGAGCATGGCTGCGGGCAATTACTGCTTCCAGGGAGAAGCTGCGGGGTGGCTTGGGCGGTAGGTAACCTTCCAGAGGCGGCCGGTTCACAGCGGTTTGTGGTGGAAGAGGGATCCCGTTGACAATTCCTGCAACCCGTGTCTCTGGCCTTACTAGTGGGTTCAGCAAATGTAGTTAAGCTTATGGAAATGTCCCCCCGGGGGGGGGGCACCCACGGGGGGGGGCACCCACCCTACTCCATTATCTACCTTCCCTGGCTGCCTCCTGCGGCTGCACCCAGCGTCATCTCCTCTAATGCTTCCAGAACACCGTGGTGGAGCTAATGCGCTCCCATCGCACCGCTCATGGAAGTGCTCAGGGTCATGACCACCCCGAGGCTGTGATTTGCCCCGACTCAGCACCCGGAGGGGACCAGTCCATGTTTGCGACGGCAGGAAGAGAGGAAGGGGAACGGAATTCCGCCCAGTGCGCAGGGAGGCTCGAGGACCAAGTCGCGCTGGACCTGGAAAATGTGGAGGATATTTTTCTGAGAGAGACAGATGAGGGAAGGAGAGAAAGTGGAGAGGGAAATGTCTTAGGGGCACAAGGAAAGTTGGACATCCACGCAGGATGTGGTTCCCTCTCTGGGCTCTGTGGCCCCTCACTGTCATGAGAGGTAGCCCGAGAGGAAAAACCAGGGGTGCCCGCATCAGCCAGGGGGCTCAGCATGGGATGTGCTGGGGTCCCAAGGAAGGTTTTATACAGTAGATTCTAGGTTAAAAAAAAGAAGCTGGGACGGTGCAATGTCACAAAGAGCCTGGGAAGTTAGAGCCTGAGATCTTTCATTGCCTCATGGAGTCTGAATTTCACTGTGGGAAATCCGTGGGAAGCTACTGAACATTTTCCAGAGGGAGACACATAATAAACCCATGTTTTTCACCACCACCAAGATTAAATTAGTTGTAGTTTATAGGAGGGGAAGAGTTTAAGGTCAGGGTAAATAAGTAATATTTTATGGATTGGAACACTTATCCACTGCTGGTAGGAGTGTACATTAGTATGTCTTATATTATTGGTACTGGTAATATTCAGGGTTCTCCTGAGAAACAGAATGAATGCGTTGTATATGTATATAGACAGAGATTTATTATAGGGAATCGGCTTATGTAATTATTGGAGACTGTCAAATGTGGACCAATAGGCTGGAGTCCCAGGAACGACAATGGTGCCGATGAACTCAGAAGGCTTCTGCTGGAGATTTCCCTCTTGTCTGGGGAAGCAAGTCTTTTCATTCTATCAGACCTTCAACTGATTAGATGAGGCCCACCCACATTGTAGAAGGCAATCTATTTTCCCAGAACTCACCAATTTAAATGTTAATCTCATCCAAATGTTTCAGTGAGTGGTACTAGAGAGGAAAAGAGGTTCCTCTAATACTGGGGACCCAGAATTGCTGGCAATTCTAATGAGAGGGATTCTAAAGACCATGCTGGCCTATGTCTTAACTGGAGCGGCCAACCCAGAATCATCAATATGTGCATTCCTCTGGCTACTTGTTTGTTTATTAATATTGGGATGATGTCAGGATTTAAATTTTATTTAGAGCTGGCGAAAGGGCTGTGTCCCAGATCTGGTTTGTGTCAATGTGTATCTGATTTGCGGGAGCTGAACCCCCTTATCCTTATTCACTCATCAAGTCTTTATTCAGAACCTACTATATTCGAGATCCTGTCTGTGGCTGGAAGCTAGAAAGACGTGGATCTCAGCTCTAAGTGGTATGCAGAGTACTGGGGGAGGGAAGAGCTGCGTGTTGCAAAGTGGAATTGAGGAGTGAGTGCTGTTGGATGTCCTAAAACAGGATTTACTTTTAACCAGGAGATTCAGGACAGATTCCCTGCAAAGGGGGAGTTTAAAGTTAACCTTGAAGGAGGTAGGTCAGAATATTTGGACACAGGGATGGGTGGAATAGCATTTTGGGAGAACTGCTTTATTTATTTATTTATTTTTAAAAAGATTTATTTCTTTATTTCAGACAGACGGGCGGGGGGGGCATAAGCGGGGGAAGGGCAGGGGGAGAGAGAGAACCTCCAGCAGACTCCCCATGGAGCATGGAACCTGGTGTGGGCTCAATCTCATGACCTGAGATCATGACTTGAGCCGAAACCAAGGGTCAGACGCTCAACCGACTGGGCCACCCAGGTGCCCAAGAATTGCTTTAAATATTATCTAGAAACAAAGATATCTTTGGCTCGGCTTTGACTAGTTTGCGAGGACATTTTCATTTTTTATAAATGACTCTGACACCACCACCAATACCAAGAGCAATGACAGCCAGACCTTCCAAACTGAGCCACCACAACAGACGCTGATCAACAATTAGTGCAGTTTCTTCTGGGTCGCAGTTCGTGGCTTAGCTTATCTCCACACGTTGACTTAGTGCTTCAAAAGGCAGAATCTAGATGTACGATATGATTATATTTTACTGTCTATTTTTAGCAAAAATCCTTTGATTTCAGCTTTTATCGCTCCCGAATTCAGAAGACAGGAAGAAAACGTATGAAACTGACACTCTCTTGTCTATTAGTGATAGGTGCAGAGTGAGGCAGGGAGGGCTTGGTCTGAAGGATGCTTCTGCCTGTCAGAAGAGATTCTTGACAGGGCTGAGAAGGCCATGGGAGGGGAGGCTTGCTTGCCCTCCTGTGACGAGGGTAACCAATGCATGCCAACATTTTTTGTCCTTGTGTGGACTGTGGGTTCTTTCAGCTTTGCCCATCGTATACATCTCTATCACTCTGAAGTTGTTTGTTTTTTAAGTGGGGAAGAGAAATAGAAAAACAGTTTCAAATTTACTCTTTAAAGAATTAAGACATAAACTCTTTTTTAAATTTTTTTAATTTATTTATTCGACAGAGAGAGACAAAGTGAGAGAGGGAACACAAGCAGAGGGAAGTGGGAGAGGGAGAGGGAGAAGCAGGCCCCCTGCGGCAGGGAGCCCGATGTGGGGCTCGATCCCAGGACCCTGGGATCATGACCTGAGCCGAAGGCAGACATCCAACTGTCTGAGCCACCCAGGCGCCCAAGACATAAACTCTTAAGGTGCGTTCTTACCAGCTCAGAAATAAGTCATGAAAGTTTTCTCGTATACACACACATAAGAATAAAAAATGTTTCTGTAAAATGTTACATTTCAGCAGTTTTTCATTTAAGAAAGAAAAAAAATATATAAAATAGTACCTGTAAGAAATAGTCAAATGATGAAACAAGAAACACTTTAAAGGCTTAGAAATCCCTCTCCTTAATAAAATAAAACAGAATATAGAGAAGTAGATGGTAAAGAATGTTTTAAAGACTTACGAAAGCAAGGTTACGGTCACTGAACTTCTCAAGGGTAAAGCCAATGGGAATTTGAAAGGAGAGTTAGTTACCAGAGCCCATGCCAAGGTTGCTTTTACTGATCTGCTTTCCATTTGCTAAGCCAGGAAAGAGCATGCTTGAAAGCACGTATCACCAGGAGATTCAACAATCAGACTTTCAGGGAACAACTCTGTAATCAAAAATCAAGAAGAGGGCACCTGGGTGGCTCAGTGGGTTAAGCCTCTGCCTTCGGCTCAGGTTATGGTCTCAGGGTCCTGGGATGGAGCCCCACATCGGGCTCTCTGCTCAGCAGGGAGCCTGCTCCCCCCTCTCTCTCTGCCTGCCTCTCTGCCTACTTGTGATCTCTCTCTCTCTCTCTCTGTCAAATAAATAAATTAAATTAAATAAAAAAATCAAAAAGAGACAAAAAACAGGCCAGAAGGGGCAAACCAGACCTCAAAAAGAAGACAATACTGGAATGATTGACGTAATTAAATTTCACACTGTAATGGCCGCTCAAGTTTAACAAACAGGCACAGGTCCCTGTTTGGGTTTTGTGAGAGCAGCATCCCTGTTTGTCCATTTCCATGCAAGAGAGCTGCCCTTCCTCTCATTCCCTCTACACTCAGTATTGGACACGTGTCTGCCATAGCAACATCCAGAAGAAAACTTTCCTTTAGATTTATTCAAAAATGTTCTCAGGCAACCCAGAGCAGGGATGAATTCGGCTGTGATCTTTGCAACTATTCTGTTTACTTGCACAAACTCTACCTTTCCTTGAGTAGACATTTTTATTTCTAAGATGACCCTAGGGTAGGGGCAGGTATTTGGCTGAATTTCCTGAAGGGAATGAGCTATAAGCTAAAGTTTATGAACAACTGCCCTGTGGCTCTTGAAGATTATTATTATTATTTTGAGAGAGAGCACGAGAGCACCCATGTGAGTGCAGGTGGGGAGAAGGGAAAGGCAGAGGGAGAGGGAGAGAGATTGAAGGTTAAGCAGGCTCCACGCTCAGCACCCGATGTGGGGCTCGGTCTCACAACCCTGAGATCGCGACCTGAGTCCACACCAAGAGCACTTATCCAGCTGAGCCATGTAGGCGCCCCGTTGAAGGATTTTATTCGTGTAGGTAGCGGCGTGCAGTTCTCAGGTTTTCCTTTAACTTTGAGCAGGACAGCTCACACCTCTTTTTCCTCGCCGTCGGCCACCCTGCTGGCTCCGCAGCGCTCAGGGAGGTGCTGCCCGCGGTGTGTGGAACATGTTTCCTCCTGAGAGTGGGTGCTGGCGGGGTGTGGGTGCCGGTGCAGGGTGGGGACTGCGGCTCCATGTGTCGGAGCGGTCCCAGTGACTGGAACATGCCAGCCCACGCAGCTTGGCCCAGACTCCTCCCCTGGACCCTCTCCGCGTCTCTATTTTTTATTTTTTAAATTCCTCTTATCAAAGGTTGAAAGCTGTAGAAATCACACCTTGTCTTCCAGCACTTTCCCTCTGAAACTTCTATAGGACGAAAGGGTGGGTGTCAGCGAACCTTCAAAAGACCATATGGGAATTGGCCCGTTGACAGATCAGAGGATTTAGTGACTGAGAGTAAAATCACATTTTTGCATTTTGTAAGATAAAAATGGATTTTTAGACGTTGAAAAATGAACGAAAAGGAAATGAAGTATGGCAAGAGAGGAGGAAAAGTGAAGCTCTGAGCTGGTCGGAGGGTTTTTCCCCTCGAGCTCTTGCTTTCCTGTGAGCGTTTCTTTAGCGTTTGGTAGAAGACTTGGTTTCCAAGCTATGCTTCTTGCTGCTGGTTTTGGGTTTTGTTTGGTTTTATAGGAAGTGGAGGTTGTAAGCAAGATGGTTTTTCCTTTCCTCTCAGAAAATTTGTGAAGACGTTTAAGATTTTGAAACCATTAAGAATTTTAAGACTATCAAGTCAATCCTTCAGGGATCATCGAGAAATGACTCCCCCAGGCAACATCTCTTCGACTCATTCCACCAGTTTTAATTAAATAACTCCACTGATGGGGCTTCTGGCACTTACCTTGAGAGATGATTCACAATCCAATAAATCTCAGTGCGAGAAAATGTTTCCTGACTTCAGCTATTTAACCACAACACACATTTTATAAAACAGTCTTCCTCGCAATCTGCCCAGAGAGAAAGGCTCCCGTTCCCCTGAAGATTCATACAGAGAGCGTTCTAAGGACGGAGCCACAATAAGCAATATTTACATTTAATAGCACCGCAAATAGCTTAACGCATCATAGCTGCCGCTGGAGTGGGGTGATGACTGCGGCCAATGAGAACGAAGTCTGCACAGGGATTCTGTGAACACTTACGCGCGCCCTTTAACTAGCAGAATACTTAAGAAACATAACGTTCTTGTTTCGCAGACTAGCTCTAAGGACACATTTGTCCCCTTTCCTGGCAGGCTACATGAAATGCCGTATGCTATCCAAACCGATATTTCCAGAAGAGTTTAGTGAAGGCACGTGTGTGTGTATTCCTATGTATAGGATAGTTTCCTTCCCGACATACAAAGAACCCAAACCTTCAGCAAGTTTTAGGTCACCAACCGAATCCCCTCCATTAACGGGTAGAGTACATTTAGCTCTCTTTATAAATTGGAATCACTATTGGAAGTGTACCATTTTCCATCTGAGAAACAGCCAAGGAATTCAGCTACTTTCTCTGAGACAGCTTGGTAACGTTCAACTATGTCCCCAAATGAGATGATCGTCCATCCCGTTGACTTATGACGTCCGTCCCGTTGACTTATGACATCATTTTTCTCAAAATATCTCTTTATTATATACAAGAAATACGGTCATTCATATAAATAAGTGGGTAAATGTAAATAAAGAACATTTATTTAACAGTTAAATTATCTCACTTCTTCCTTCTCTTCTTCTTAAATCCTAGAAATGGTTCCTAAAAGCAGAAGTATTAAAGAAGAGAAAAAAAATTCTAGTTACTGACATTGTGTCTCTTTGAGCTGACATAGTTTCTGAATTTTTATTCTTAACTATTACTAATTATATTCTTAACTATTAACTACTATGTTTTCAGCGAAAATAGCAGATTTGAACCAAAGGGCATAGTATTAAAATTTGTTGCTCAAATGAACCTTTGCGGTATTAAAATCTCTATTTTTGGGTGAATATTGATAACAGTAATTTTTAAAATTGTGTAAACCCTTCCTAAATCTAGTAAATAGAAATTTACTATTTGCTGAGGTGCCTGGGTGGCTCAGTCCGTTAAGCATCTGCCTTCAGCTCAGGTCACGATCTCAGGGTCCTGGGATCGAGCCGTACATCGCACATCGGGCTCTCTGCTCAACAGGGAGCCTGCTTCTCCCTCTCTCTGCCTGCCTCTCCCCCTGCTTGTTCTCTCTCTCATTGTCAAATAAATAAATAAAATCTTAAAAAAAAAGAAATTTACTATTTGCTGTGAGGAGATGATGAAATGAATAAGAAAGTCTTTGTTTTCAGGACATTTATAATCTAATAGGGGAAGTCTGTATATACTTGTTAAGAGGCATAGAACAATGTTTTAGGAGTTGAGAGGTGACAGAGATTACTACCAGTATCAGGGAACCATGGAAAGTGTCTGCACCAGGCTGGAAATCCAGGTACGATTCTAGAAGGAAAGTGTGTCATAAAAATCATCACATAATGGAAATGCTCTTTGTATTTGGAGCATACAAAACAAAAAACAAAAAACAACAACTTTGGTCACAGCCTTAGGGGAAGGGCAGCAGCAGGTGGGAAACTTAGATTTTGGACTTCACTTGGTGATTAGTAAGGTTTTCAAATAGTGGAAGTCCCGGGTTGGTCATGATTGCAGCCATTACTCTAGCGACTGCATATGGGATGATTTAGAGGCAGGAAAGAAGCAAAATTGGAGACTAAGAAACAGGCAAGAGTAAGAGAAAGGGACCCTGCAGTCTTGATACCAAGGAAGGGTGCCGCCAGCCCTGTGGGATCAACCAGTGAAATCTTCACAAAGACTCTGCTCCTTCCTAAGTTACAAACACATCCCCCTGCCCTCCTCCCAGTCCCGGCACCTCAAGTTTCTTCTTCCCATTGCCTTTCTCTTTCATTCGACAGATATTTATTGGATGTCCACAGTGTGTTGGGGGCTCCGTGGGATTGGGGGTACCGTGAGGAAGTGTTCCAGTCTCTGATTTCAAGCTCGAGGCTCCTTTGGAAGGCGGTTCGATGCTTCCAGGAGTGCAGGGGGGGCGGCGATAGATGCTGGCGGCGGTGTGTGTTGGAGAAATGGCAGCGGACAGGGAAACAGGATCATGCAGCGCGCTTCAGAGAACAAAAGATGCTCGCGCTTACTCAAAGGGGAAGATCAGAAACTTCCTGTTTGGAGACTGGTCGTGCTGCAGGCAGGATGGCACCCCTGCTGGAGGGCAACCGTGCTCGTGGCTGAAGCAAACGTGAGGCCGGCACGCTAGGGAGCAGGGGAGGCGTAGTAAGGCGGGAGTGTAAATGAGCCCAAGTGGGCAGCGGAGCCAGATGGCGAGTTGGGAGGGTCAGCAGCAGAGACAGAGAATTTGATCTGCTGCCAGCGGGAGCTCCAGATTGTTGCTCGGGAGGGGTGGGGGCAGTTTTCAGACCACTTGACTCGGAATTACACCTGCCTAGGAAGACCACGTTGTTACTCAGGTTGCATTTTCTTTGCAGTGGGATGGGGGTGCGAGCTACAGATCTAGTTGCATCTCTGTGTCCCTGCTGACACCACGGTCAGGTGCTTTGACTTTATTCTTTAGGCAATGGGGAGCCCTTAGGAATTTTGATTGGGCGCATGGTTTGCAGTTTCGGAAGAGCACTCTGAGGAGGCTGTTATGGGGTGAGTTGTGTCCCCCTAAATTCGTATGTTGAAGTCTAGACCCCAGTGCCTCAGAATGCGACTGTATTTGGAAAAAGGGTCTTCAAAGAGTTCAGTGAGAAAAAAAATGAAGTCATTGGAGTCATTTGGAAGACCAGGAAATTAGGATACAGACACACAGAGGCAAGAACATGTGAAGATACAGGGTGAAGAGAGCCACATACAGGCCAAGGAGAGGGGCCCCACGGAATCGAGCATGCTGCCATCTTGGTCTTGGACTTCCAGATTGAAGTCCCCCAGCCTGTGGTCTGTGGTTATGCCAGCCTGAGCAAAGCGATGCAGAGGCTGTAGTATCGGGCCAGATGAGACAGGAAGTGGAATTACACCAAGGCGGGTAACTGCGGGTGAAGCAGACTGGGGGTGTTCTTCCTTGTGTAGTTGCCATTATTCTCCTGTCTTCCCTCCCAGAGATTCAGAATTTATATGAAAAAAACCGACTACAGTTGCCAGAACTTTGGCTCAGAAATCGCTGGAGCGTCGTTCCCCTTGCCTACTCAGTTCATCAGGAACTGATGTGTTCCATCAGTTGATGGAACTCAGTGTCCATTCGCCACTCCTAGCTCTTGCTGTCATTCTACCCTAATCTGTCCTCTTCAGCATACCCTTCTCGTCTCCTCCAGATTTGGTACACAGAGTTGTTTTATCATCTGTCTCTGATTCTCTTAATGTCAAAGTGGCTCTATTTCTACAATCTGTTTTTTCTCCTGCTGCCTATTGTCTGTCTCATTCCTTTACGTCCTTACGCTCTTGGCTCGTTTTGCCTGTGTGGGGCTCATTGCTCTTCACAGAGCATTTCTGGGAGTTCTCAGAGGCTAGAATGAAGGGCCGTCATTCACAGAGGGGTTGAGTGCTGGTGTTAGAGTAGACAGTCAAGTTCTAATAGGGTATGTGGAGGTCAGCAATGAGGAAGATATGGCCAGCTATTGGGAGGGAGAGAGGTCTGTCCTGGCTGCTCCCCCAGAAGCCGGATCAAACTAGACAGGCCCCAAATGCTGGGCATCATGATAGGAACCCCTGAGCATTTTAAGCAAGAAAAAAAGCAAAAAATCTGGCTTCTCACCCCAAGTTGTGAATATTTTTCCCCCTAGTTAACAACTGTTAATAAAAGATAAGCCTAACCCAGCTCCCAGGGCACACAGCTCACTCTCTCCTGAGCTCACTCACTCTCATATCTCAAGAGCATACTTTTTGCTTGAATAAACTTCCCCACTTGTGTTCCTCTGCTGTGCTGCGTGTCTGTCCTTGAATCCCTTTTCATGACAAGACCAAGAACCTTTGGTGATTCCTTCAAGTCTGGTTGGGTAAGGACCCGAGGTCCAGGGTCTCCCCAGTTTACCAGGCAAGACTGTGTTACTTTAAATTTAGACTTCCTGGAACACCCATGCTGTAGGAACTCAGACTACAGATCCACATGAGAACTGACTCGCACATACAGCTCTACTCAAGGATTTTCCTTCTTTTTCTTTGTTTCCCAGAGATGCGGGTGAGGTCAGGCTTACTTCCAGTTCATTTGCACCATGAAGGTATACCCCTCACACACACAACAGCAGAGGAGGGTCTTCTCTTCAGTTTCCCACCTTAGGTAGACCCTGTGCGTTGACATCCATTTAAATGCATCGTGGGAGGCTCAAAATCAGAGTTCAAGTTGCTTAGATTGGCAAAGTGTGCCCAGGGTAAAAAGGGCTTCCGTGTTCTTGTTTCTCACTGAGATTTTCCCTGTTGATTCCTATATTGGCAGATATTTTTAAAACAGTTTGTCCTACACAGTTAGCTGTTTTTAATAGGGATTTTAGTGCTAATAACTGAGTCCGATATTTTACTAGAAAGAAAGTATCCATATTTCTAAAACATAAATGCAGTCCCTCCCATCACCAGATCTGTTCTACTCCCAGTCTCTCATTTGAGTCAAAAATCCCAATTCTCAAAAATGTAAGAGTCATCCTTTAAACCTTCTCTCATTCTTCTCACCTAAGTGACTGGACTTTCAAAATAAATATCTCATCTATGTATATCGGGTTATATTATAAAGGACTATTATCTCTCACCTCTATGTGTATTTTTTTAAAAGATTCATCATCTAGATGCTTCCACCTGAAAGTCTGATCTGAGTAACATAGCCCATCACCTTCCAAGAAATATAATATCTGTTGCCCCAGTTTTTGGACTCTCTTCTGGACCTGGTAGGACCATGTTTCCAGTTGTCTGGGACTCTGAGTGTAGAAAAGAGACGCCTGACCTCCTTCCTTCTTGATTACCTCCAGATGAGGCGTGCAGTCTTCTCAGACTCCAGGTTTCTGAGAATTGGCTCAGACAATGGGTTATAGAGCAGGAGAGTTGAGAAATGATAGGGTCTCATTATAGACCGGGTGTTGGGTATCAAGTAGAAGGAGGATTCAAGAATGGACCAGGAATTACTTGGGGTCCTGGGTAGATAGTGATATCATTTACTGAATGGGGAAGTATGAGGTGAGGAAAAGGTCTGGAGTGGGGTAGAGGGGTTTGGTTCCAGACCTCCAAGGAAGCTCTTTAGTAGGCAGAAGGGTTTTGAGTCAGAGCTCAAGAGAGCTACTGGGTTAGAGATGCGAACATGGTGAAGGCATGTGTGTGCACGGGTGTGCATGAGCGGGCCCCGTGAGCTTCGGCTAACGGTATTTTACACAAATGACTAGTGATTATTGAATGTTTGTTCTTTGGCAGCTCTGGGCAAGGTTCGAGAGGCTTTACATGGATTCTTTCATTTAATCCTCACAACACCTCTCTTAAGTACATAGTGATATTAAGACAGAATTAGAAAAATGAATTAAACCAGAGAGCGAAGGACAAAGTATAGTGAGCGTAAGAAAACAAAGCGCTTAGCACAGAAGGGTGACCGCTATGACACTGGGACGTGTACATACGCAGATGACAGGAACATTTTTAGACCCAGAGATGCCTCCCCGTCCGCACCAGAGTGTGCAGGCTAGCGGCCCCCGAGACCCATCCCATGTGATCGGAGATCTGGAGATGGAAAATACGCAGAAACGTCTGGAGGGGATGTCAGCATGACCTGGCTTTCTGCTCGGCAGCGTTTTCTAGACTGAGTAGCAGCTGCCTTCTTCTGACTCCTGCGTTCCTAAGTTCCTCACAGTCCCCGCCTTTCCCTGTTATTATGCCCTCCGGCTTCAGGAATTTCTGTTACCTTCCCAGACCCTGCAAATTTGCACCCATCATCTGCTCAGGGACTCCTCAGTCCTATTAAAAATGCTTTTCAGAGTCTTCTAAGATTGGTCCTTGCACACACTCCAACTTGTCCCTTTGCGCATTCTTCTTTCCGCCAAATTGGGTTAAGTTTCAATTCCTGAAGCATCATCCATATTCCTGAATTTGTTGTCTTTGCTTGTGCCTTTTCTTCCCTTAAATACTCTTCCAATCCATATACTACTTATCCTTCAAGGGATCGCTAAAGAAACCTTGCCCCATTCCTAAAATCAGAAACAAGTCTCCTCTCCGCTCCCCCAGATGTTGTTTGTGGCTACCTTTTAGTTAATATGTTGTTTTTCTTGTATTCCGCCTGTGGTTACCATGTCAGTTTCTTCACTGAACCCCCCCCCCACCCCTTTGCCCCAAATCCTTCAGTTGAAGGCAGGTCATATCCCATTACCCTTTCCTTGATCCCAACAATATTGGACACTAAATGCTCTACATTTAGGAGACTTGGCTCCATAAAACAGCAAAGAATAGAGGTGAAGGGAGGGAAGTAATACTTTCCCTGAAAACCATCAGCATTAACTAATCAGTACTTGGAAAGCTGCTAATTCCAGATACAATGAAGTGGAACAGAACAACCTCTTCTGAAGTAGCTTCCAGGAAGTATAAGGTACTTTCCTGAATGGTAACAGATGTATAGCCCGTTGTATGTAAAACATAGCTTGAAGTAGTTTTCAGTGGAGATTTATTTCTCTAGATAGCTTAATTATTTGTACTTAACTTTATCTAAAAAAAAAACAAAAACAACCAAGTACAGTGGGCTTTCCCCCCTAAGTATACTCCTCCACGTGGCATTCATTGAAATGTGTCTATCATGTTTCCTCATAATTCACAGCTCACTGAGATACCCTGGTAACTGCTCGCACTAGTTTGTTACGTCCTCACCCAAAATGGTGTGTCATTTGCAGGGCTTTGTTGTGGATATCTATTAGCAATTATTTGTGAATATATTAAGCTTAGTACATCTATTTCCTGGAGGCATTATTCGCAGTAGCCCAGAGTTGGAAACAACCATCCTTCCATTCATGGAAGGATGAATGGATAACACAATGCATAGACACACAGTGGGATATTATCCAGCCCTAAAAAAGGAAGGACACTCTTAACCATTACAATGTGGTTGAACCTTGAGGATATTACTCTAAGGCAAATAAGCCAGTCACACAAGTACAAATACTCACGGCTCCTTTTATGTGAGGTGCTGAGAGTCATCCAATTCATAGAAACAGGAAGTGGAATGACGTTGTCAGGTAACGAGGGCTCGGGGAGTGGAGAGTTGCTCAGTGGGTACGGGATCTCAGCTTTGCAAGATGAAGAGTTTTGGAGTTTGGTTGCACAATGATATGCGCAAACTTCCTGTTACCGATGTGCACACTTAAAAATGGCTAAGATGGTAAATTTTATGTTATGTGTATTTTGCCAAAATTAAAAAAATTCATTTGTGTAAATATATGTAAAATAGTGGGTTTAGCTACAGGATTGATTCACAGGAGATTTCACTGTTAACAGTTTTCTATTTAGAGAAATTCCTATGGATTTGTCTTCATGGCAGTAAGTACAAAGACGGGTATGTTGACAGAGAATTTTGAGTTCTGGTTACTTCCATCTAACTAGTCTTGTGCTGTTTGGAAAGTACCTTCGTCTTTTTGAGCTTCAGTTTACTCATATGTGGAGCGGCAATAGTAATGTGTACTTTATGGGCAGGCTCGAGAATGAATGAGATCATGTATGCAGGCAAGGGCCGGTGTGGGTACTGAGCACGTAGCGAGTACTCCAGACATGATGGTTCTACTGAGTCCCCTTTTCACCTTCCCTAAGGAACTGGATATTCTCATTCTGTGAACCTTCGAGAGTATTTCCGCAGACACATATTAAGCAGTTACCACTCCCTGTACTCTATTAGGATCTGACGAGGGAGACGATAGAGCTCCTGCCCACAGGAGGGGAGAAAAGCGGATATTATATCACTGTATGACAGATGCTCTGATGGGGAAAACTGCCCCACGGGGGGCTATTAGAGCCATAGGATGACCATTGTCATTCCTCATTGTTCAGCTTGGGGAGGAGAGAGGGGCATCTGACAACTAAAGGAGGAACAGGAACAGGATAAGTGTGTCCTCTGCAACAGGAACAGCATGTGCAAAGGTCCAGAGTAAAGAGAGTGCACGGGGTACCTGGAACGGGAGCCCATTATCCTGAAATGTAAGATACAACAGGTAAAAGTGGAGAGGCAGGCAGGGGCCAAACACTCAGTGGTTTTCTGCCAGGGACTGAGAAGGTACTGCAGACTTGGTAGGAGAGAGAGGTCAGACCCATTGCATGAAGGGAGTGGTTTGAACCGGAGCAGGACTGGAGGGAGGGAGGCTGGGCTGGAGGCTATTTTGCTAATACTGGCAGGAGTGAACTCTCAGGGGACGAGGACAGCGCCCTGGGGAGAGGTCGCACGAGTTCCAGAGACACTGAGCAGGTAGAATTGACAAGATCCAGCAACTGGCTGGATGAGTGGGGAAGGGAAGAGAAATTAAGATTGATAACGTGTTTCTGAAGAGCGGAGAGAATGGGAAAGGGCCACTTGGGAGAAGGGAATATGGCTTTGGGGTACCTGCAAAGAGGAAATTAAAAGCATTGAACATCTAAATAAGTTCTGTCCGTGTGTTCTCTTTTGCCACAAGATGTACGTACTCCGGGAATTCCAGGAGGTGAGTTAGTGTTCCTTTTCTGTGCAGAGGTCACGCTGTAGTGCCCAAACCAGTCCACGTCTGCGTAGGCACCTGCCGCTGTCTCGGCATCTGCTCTCAGTTTTCTAGACAGCACCGAGTCTCAGGGCGTGAATTGCCTTCCCATCACGAGGGTAGCCCTGTGGGATGGTGCCACTGCCCCGGTGTTTGTTCTGAAGCGTGGCAGCCGACTGCAAATGCCAGACGCACATTTGGTCAAAGAAGTTGGCTTGTGTCTGCAGAGCAACTTGAATGCAGGTTGCCTTTCCCTGATGGGATCATCTTGTCCACTTCCAGGTTAAGTCCTCATCATTTCCTTAAAGTCACGTGGTGCGCATCTGTGCCCGTAGAAAAATTTGGAAATTCCCTCACAGTTTCATAAAGGTAGAGCCAAATAATTCCTTCAGTGTGCTTGTCATTCCCTTTTTATTCTCTGCAACACTGTTGTTGTGCATGGTGTTTTCAAATGCTGGAAGTTTCACTCACTTTCTCTCTTTGATGTAGTTAAAAACTTTTCAGTATTTATTTTGGAGTCTTTTGCAAGATGTTTTTCAAATACCCCTTTGGCCTAGTTACTCATTTGCACCTCTGGGCTTCCTCCTCTCCCCAGCGGAATGGTCTTTTGTTTTCTGGCGATACCTCTGTCCTACTGTGGCCCTTTGCCTTTGCCAGGGTCGCCAGGAGGGGTTTTATTTCAAGCACCTGGCCCTTTAGATCTCTAGCATATATTTTCCCTGGACTTTCAAAAAGGTGTTTTTCAGAAGTCTTAGGGTTTCTTCTGGGATTTTTCCCTTTTCAACTATATCTTTTATTTTTTTTAACCAGAATATTTGCATTTTATTATCGTTTTCCATTTGTAATTATGCAAAATTTCCAATGACTTCTCTTTTTTTTTTTGACTTTGCCTTTCTAGTTAGAATTGCCTGTAGTCATTTTGATCATGAAAGGTGCCTCAAAGTGCATAGCACATGCGTCTGCCCTTCCACAGTGCGGTGATGTCAAAGGTATTTTTATTTCCTGCGGATTCAGGCACCAGGTGTGTGTGCAATCCCAGCGCAGTGGGTCCACAGCTTTCTCAGAGGGCAAATTCGAGATTGAGGACAGACAAAGCTAAGGAGTCCACCAGTTTAATTTTTCGGTCTGCTCCATTTGGGGTAATGTTCCCCTCTTAGCTTTCTAGTAGTTGCTAGAAGGGCTACAGAACAACCCAAGAAGCTAGTGTCCACCTTGTAGAAATTTGAAGTGTCTCTGGCAGCTGTGTATTTAGACATGATTTCTGCGGATGCCGCCCTTTAGAAAATGGTAGTATGTCTATCCTCTAGAAACACTGTTTTTTCGGTCTGAGGGCACCGTCCTCCATTGATTTTTATTGATTAATCTCTTTCCACCCTGAATCCGATGTGTCACTTACGTCAAACTTGTCACTTGCTTGCAAGTTTTCCATCAATCTACTTAATTTTTTAGGCCTCCAGGATTTGTGGGGGCGCAGTGACAGATTTCTGTTGGTCATTCCCCGGATAAGGAGGGTGACAGAGACTTCATAGCAACAGCACATGCTGAGAAAGGCCAGAGCTGATAGGGCAAGGCGGGCATGAAGGAGACACACGTTTCGCAGCGGCTGCTGAGTGGTTTGAGGGACCGGGCCTTGGGCAGAGTTCTAGTCAGCCAAGACTGCAGCCCTCCCGGATTTAGCCGCCCTGCTCCCTGCGGCCTCACTTACTGTGGCCGGACCCTCCTCTCCAGCATTTCGCTGCATTTTGCTCTCTCGTTACCGTATTTCCTATAAAGGGCCGCTGAGTCTAATGCTCGCTCTCACCACTTTACACCTGTGTGGGGGTGGGCTGGGTGGGCTGGGAGGGCTCCCTTCCCAGGCACGTGTCTTCAGCACCGCATGGCCTCAAGCACTGCAGACCCCTCCTGGGTCTGTTCCTGGCTTTATGGGGTTAGTGGAGAGAGGAATCTCGGACTCTGTGGCAGTCTGGCATTTCTAAGTCAGATCTTGGGCACCTCAACACAAATTGTTCCTTTTACCCTAGTCTGGGTTTAGTAAGGCCCTTCTTGAGACTGAAATTATTTCTCAGTCCTTACTATGTTTGTATCCCGTGTTAAAAATTAAAATGTATCCTTCTTAGAACAGACTAAACATTTTGCAAAAGATTTGCTATAGCTCCAGCGCTCTTATAAAAACCTCTGAACACTTATTTTTTCAGCTTTGTATATACCTTAGTGCTCCAAATAGTAAGTAATAACTTGTCATTCATTTTGGGGACTTTCTTATGTTTGATATAATTGGTAATAATGGGTAATAAAAACTGAGCATTCTCAGTACTCCCTTAAGTGTAGTTATGCAAAGACAGAAATGGGATCTTGTTTTTAATTTGCGCACGCGTGCGTGCGCGCGCGCGCACACACACACACACATCCAAACCATATTAAAGCAAAAAAACTTGGAGAAAAGAGGTCTTTAGGGCAATAAGAGTATAATCAGGAATACCATGGAAGGAAATTATGCCAAATAGCACGGGACAAAGTCTGGAGTGTGTAAGCCATACAATGCTTGTGTCTTCAACTTTGATTAACAGTCACTTAAATTAACTAATGAGTAGACAAGTCCTGTAAGGTCATATTCAAAAGATAAGGGAAAGTGAGGAAGGCTTCCCGAGTGTCCCCATCAGCCACACATCCTATTTAATGCGCACGGTGGCTCGGCCAGGAGGAGGGATTGCTGGCTTATTAAGGAAATTGGTTTGGGAAGGTGAAAGCCTTGGTATCCTTCTCATATGAGATGATAAGAAGCAACTCCTGCCCCGGGGACGCTCACAACCTAATGCACACACCTAGGTGTGTTGATGCCTCACATCCCCAAGGTGTCAGTGTCCAGAGTGGACAATGACAAGGCGAAAACTGTACCTTTGCGACCAAGTTGGAGAAGGCTTCACGGAAGATCACCTTCGTGGAGGTCTTCAGGGTGAGGGAGAGTTTTAGGGAGGCAGCAGACAGGACGGCCGGCACGGAGATGCGGAGGCGTGGGTATGAGTGGTGAACACACGGGGCTTTGAGTGGCCTGGTGAGCGTGGGCATTACGGGTCATGGACAGACATGAGGACAGGGTTGATGAGGGCAGAGAGAGAGGTTGCAACAGCTTGTGTTTGCATGAGGCGCTACGGAACGAACGGTGTTGAAACTGAGGGTCAGATCGGATTTCCAGCTGGGAAAGAGTATCTTCCCAGGGGAGAGATGGGTATAAATTCTCCTAGTCTCAGCATGAAGAACAAATGCATCTTAAGACAGTGGAGACAGATTGTATGTAGGTGAAGAAAGCCCAAGGGAACACGGCTGACTTACGCTGTACGTGTGAGATCACGTCTTCATTTATAGGGTTCCCGAATGAGTAGTCCGGGGTTGCCCGTATAGCAGCCATGATGGGCTCCCTGATGTACAGCTTCTCTTCTGGCGCAGTGGGGGCCTTCGCTTCTTCGGTTCAGACACTGAGTCACATTTCTGGGTTCGAGTACTGACTCCACTTCCGCTAGCCCTGACTTTGGATTGAGCATCGTGATGAGGCCTGCGACGTAGGGCCGTTTCGAAATTCACATCCCCTGGGAAGTGTTTGTCACGGCTCATGTCAAAGCATAAGCACCTGGGAAGTATGACATATTATTATTAATTGGCCAAAATAACCGAAGTTATTTTCTTTTGAAGAATTATGAGTAATACTATATTTAGAGAAAAAGAAAGAAGAATATGCCAACGTTGCTTTCTTTTGAGGAATTATGAGTAGTACTAAAAGATAGAGAGAAATAGAGAGGAACTATCTTTTAAGAAAGTAAAAAGGAGGACAGTAAAGATTTCTCTGATATAACATGAAGAAAAGGAAACACCAGCGGGACGAGAAGCGACGCCGTGTTGTGACCTGCCCACAGCATCCTTTCGTCTTGTGTCTGAGTGGACAGTTGACGGTAACAGGGGGTATGTTTTCTGAGGAAAACTCCCGAGTTTCCAAACACGTGAAGCGGAGGACCAAACATCTGAAGGACAGAGGGACAAGGAGGTCGGCACCTTTGGTCGCAACCAGTGAGGGCGAGAGCCAGGTGCGTCTGCAGAGGCTTTCCCAAGGGAAGCAAAAACAGTTAGGGCCCCCCCTTCCAGCCTTCCCAGATCCCGTGCGGGCTTGAGTGTGCGTGAAAGTCGATGAAGGAAAGTAGGCAAAGGTGAGGGAGGCCGTGCTCCTTCCGGAAACAAACTGCCCCTTTTTGGAGAGAACTTAATGTTTTAAATCCTCATGCGGTGGCTGGCGCTACTCAGCCGACTCCCTGTCCTCTCATTAGTACTTACAGTTCAGTCGTGATGAACAACTCTTTTTGTTCGACTTAATAATCCTGCCCTGAATGGTTCGGTCAAAGAAGAGGAAAGAAAATACGCTTAGCGGCGTGCCCTTTATTTCACACAGAGATAACACGCTTCGTCTCTTCAGCCTTTACTCTCAAAACTTGGGTAAGCTTCTCGCCTTCCCATCTTTCAAACAGTAGCATCATTCGCTTTCTCTTGCTTCCAGACATGATTTGAGGGGTTTCCTCTACCTTCCAGGTGATCCCTTGAATATTGTGGTAACAGTGGAATGTTTTGTCTGACGTGATAGAATTCCCTGGCTCAAGGCTTCTCTCCCAATATTTTAGATGTTCTTTGTAGCCATCTAAAAGGTCGATTTTCTTTGTCCCCTTTGAAAAAAGCTCCCCAGCAGCTTTTCTGGAATGTTCTAACTGCTCAGGTTTCTCCAATCCTCTTCCTCACCTTGAGGGTAACGGAAGCAGAGGGGCTGCAGCCAGTTTTCGGTCGTCCCTGAGAAAGGAAGCAGCAAATTAGCTGAGATAATAGCCAGTGCTCACCCGAATCAGTGGCTGAAGCCTCTGCGGCCAAGACGTTTACTGTCTTAACCTTTCTCTGTGTTTGGCATTTTTCACCCTTTTGCTCTTCTCTCCGGTTTTGGACCCTCCAGCAGCTACATGATTTCTCCAATGCGCCTTCATTTTTCAGTTTCTAGGCTTTGGGGAGACTCCCCATCCCCTGACCCCCCATTGCTTCTATGGCCATGGTGTGGCCGTGACGACGCAGAGCTCAGCAGCCAGTGACGTCCCACTGTCCTGCTCAAACATTCAACCTACGAAGCAGAGTCCAAGTGAGTGCACCCACCTTCCAGGCCTTCCACCTTCCACTGGATTTCTGCGAGTTCCCTGTGCCCAGCAGGTGTTCCAGATGGTGGCCTCCCCCTCTCCGCCGGCTTTGCTCCAGGTCCGCAGGTTGTAATTCTCCACCCCTCTCGGGGTGCCTGGCCAGCTCCTAAGCTCTGTGAGGACAGGGACACGGCTGTCCGATGTGCCGCTGGATCCCTGACTTCATTTCAGCCCCTCGCGCAGAGCAGGCTCAGATGCTGAATTAGTGATTGAAGCCAGTGACTCTTTGTAAGTTTCCGCAGGGCGGGGACAGGTCTCTCTCATTCTGTCCCCGCCATGTCCGTGAAGCATACTGCTTCACGCGTTGTTTCACAATAGACTCTTAAGGGCTGATTTGCTCAATTCACTCACCTCAGTATTAAAACTGTCTCGGAAAGTTGTTTCAGCGTATTGTTAAGTCGAAAAAACTATGTGGTTTGGGAAAGAGACCGGTACCACCACAGTAAGAAAAAAGAAACGCCATTGCGGTGTGACTGAGCAGGTAAAATTGAAAATATTTACTGTGATTATTTTGGAGATTGGCATCATGAGTGATATTTATCTTCTTCTTTTTGGCTTACGTGAGTTTTCTAATTTTTCCACACCAGAAAAAACAAAGCAAAACAGAACAACCTGCAAATAGTCGGTAATGTGTGGGACTGTCCTGGGCTGCCCTTCCCTCCCCGTGTGGTGTTGGGTCTGGGGCAGTGTAGACTCTGGCCAATACTCTTCCAACAGTCAGGTTTTGCATGGGGTCATTGCGCTATTAAAGTTTGAATGCAGGGACTCTTGGCGAATGTCACATTCTTTTTCTTTCTTTTCCAAGAGAATCCAGACTTTCTCCCTGCTACCTCAAAGCATGGTTACCCATGGATTAATTATTAGAGTGGAGACTCAGTCTATGATCTTTTTCAATACCATTTCCCCCAACAAGTGGTATGAGGAATTAAAGCCATGTTTGTACACAAACCCGGGGCATCCCTGATGTTCTGGTTGATGAGATGAGAGCGACCACTTGGGAAAGGGAACCCAAACTACCAAGGTGAGGAAACATGTTAATCCTCTGTTTTACTTTTAAAAACTAACAACCATATGACAGGTGTATCTTAGGAGCCCAGCTATAACAAAGAGGAAAATTTGGTTTAAAATATGGGCATAAAATGAGGGGGGGCATCTGAGCTAGTCTGAGGAGGAGAAGTTATCTGGAAAATCTTAGCGGAGGAAGAATCAGCACCTGACTCCCCAGGCCAGGGCGGTGGGTTGGGGGCGGGGTAGAAGGAGAGTGATGCTGAGAGAGGGAGCGACCCAGTCTGGCCCCGGGGGGGGGGGGGGGGGGGGGAGTCTGGGTGTGTCTTGAGAGGAAGCTCAGGGTCATGGTGAGCAGTGCACCGACGTTGAACTGTGGTGAAACCGGGGCTTATGATATGTGCGAAGAAGTCTGAATTTTATCATAAAGGATTTGGGGGTACATTCAAGACTTTTCAGCTAGGGACTTACAGAGCCACATCGGTGCTTTGCAAAGACTGCTCCGGCTTTACGACAGGGACAGAGGGCAGTGCAGTGGGCACGAGTAGAACTATTGCCCTGCTGGTGCTTCATCCCCGGGGAGCGGTGACAAGAAGAGTCTGCAAGAGTGGAGTGCAGAGAAGTGGGTAGAGCTAAGGCCCTTCGGGAGAAAGGGCGATAGAACGTGGAGGTGAGTTAGCTGAGAGGGTAGGCAGGGGGAGAAGCGAAGGCTGGTGCGTCCTCATCGTTGTCGTCGTTGCTCTGAGTGCACGTGGGGATGTATTTGCCAGCTGGAGGTCATCAGAAGGATACCATGTTGCAAAGATTCAACATTTACATGCACGAAGTTATATTGCTATTTTGGCATCTCTTGAAGCAAAATGGATAGGAATAAAATGAATGCTTATTGGGTACATATACTGAATAGAAAAATCTTTTCTGGTATTCTCTTATATACAGAAGGCATTAAAATTATGGTTCATGCCCTCAGGGTTATACCTTACCTGATGAACTGTTTACTAGTTATAGTAAATGAAGGTGTCTAGCTCACTGGGAATGACTCATAGAAAATATCATTTTGTGGTTTGATGCTTATCTAAAAATCAAGAAAATACACTCTTTCGTTACTCTATGAATCAAACATATTGTTCCTAGTTGAGATGATAAATGTTTTGAATTATAGCTTTCTGGAAAACATTTTGTTTCATACAGATTAGTCTGACAGCCTTTTTTTTTTACCTTTTATTTTTAACTTTTAAAGAAGATACATTTTATTTTCAGAGTTGAAATAATATTTGGGAAGAGGTATAGCGGGGAGGGGCAGATGGTCAATGTCATGTTAAATTTTTTCCTAGGGCTAGTATATTCTTTTTTTTAAAAATTTTTAAAGATTTTATTTATTTATTTGACAGACAGAGATCACAAGTAGGCAGAGAGGCAGGAAGAGAGAGAGGGGGAAGCAGGGTCCCTGCTGAGCAGAGAGTCCGATGCGGGACTCGATCCCAGGACCCTGAGATCATGACCTGAGCCGAAGGCAGTGACTTAACCCACTGAGCCACCCAGGTGCCCCATAGGGTTAATATATTCTTAAAATTTATTTAAATTGGTTTTGTTTTATAATTTTACATGATTTTATTTTTTTTTAAAGATGTGTTTATTCTAGAGAGAGAAAGTGAGCACACGTGAGCAGGAAGGGCAGAGAAGAGGGAGAGAGAATCCCAAATCTCCCCTGAGCCCAGGGCCCAATATGGAGATTAGTTGACATTGATCTCATGACCCTGAGATCACCACCTGCGCCGAAACCAAGAATCTGACGCTCCACCAACTGAGCCACACGGGCGCTCCCATCGCATATGATTTTATAAGTAACTAAGTACTAAATTAATCTTTTCCTGAAATAAGCAGTGAGGTTTTTTGGTTTTATTTGTGGTGTGTCATAAACAACTCACAAATCACCATTTTGGTGGTCGTCTGTGGTTGCTTGAACCACCAGAGATTTATTTATTTGCATCACTTAGACGCCGGATTTAAGCCTGTTGAATGCAGTTGAATGCAATCGCATCTATTGACAGGCGAAAAGATGCTTTATTTTCCTAACCATTAATCTACACAATGTAGCTCTGAAATGAAGTAGTTTAAGTGGGATAAACCTCACCTTGATTGAGGCACATTAGGGCATATTAGTCATCGTCGCCGCTGGCTCAGACACATCCTGTGATTAGACTCTGATCCCCAAATTTTATGGCTTTTTGTTTTGTTTTGCTTTTAAAAGGCAAACCCATAAATGTGATAAATGTAATTCCAAGATAATGGAGTTAGGAAGCCATTACTGAAGGCAATTTTAGAGGAAAATGGAGAGTGTAAAATGATGACTTTAAAATATTTAAAATTATGGAGGTGGAAATTAAATTGCAGACTTCGGAGAGAAGTGTGTACCGTGCAGGGGAAATGGAAGTCATCCCTAATTTAGAGGAAGAATTTACAGTGAGATAAAAAGCCAGAGAGAATGGCAAATGTGGAGTTTAAATATTTTAAAAGTAACCATTTCAATCAGTTCCTGCATTTAAAAAATGGCATGTAGCTATAGGGCATACAAATTCATAAGAGGCATATTTATCTAAGCTCTTCCCGACCTCCCTTCAAACAGTGTATTTGAGAACTCAGTGTAATCTGGAAAAAAATTATGTTTCTTTTTCTGTTTCATCTTTGCTTTTGGTGTTTACATGTTTAATGTTGTCCTTAGATGCATTCTAGCAAACGGAGATCTACAGCATGACAAAGCACCCCGGGCTCTTTGGTTAGTGACATTAGCATGGGGTTCATTTACTAGATTAAAATACATCGTATGGTCTCTCTGGCCATTTACTAAGATGCCTATGCATTTCTGTATATTTACACCTATTCTACTGCTAAGGAATCGAACAAGGAGCAGTGATTCTGAACCCCGTCAGATCCGATGTTCTCTTTCATCCTAAGTACTTTATAAGCGGGGGACTATTTTGAAATCATACTCATAGATATGGAAAAGGTACCTCCGCAGACAATTCCAAAAAATAAATCTAATGCTGGAAGTGTAACTTACAGGAGAAATAACAGGTAAGCAGTTTACAATAAGGTGGTCTGCATTTTCACGTAGACCCATTCAAGCACTATTCAGTGAGAGGACAGAACGGAGCGTTAAATGTGTCCACCTGCATTTAGAGTCACCACGAAGCATGTAGTCGCCCCTTGAAGACTCGGTCACCCTGAGTGGTACTGTCACCAATGATGCTGTATTCAAAATAGCAACTAAAGTTCTAATCCTTCAAAGTGAAAACTTCCCCCGCTTTGAGCTGAACAGAAATAGAATTCCTAAAAAAGTCAGGGTCGGCTTAAACAGCTCAGAAATATTTTGTGTACATTTTCTTGTACCAGTTTACTTCCAGGTGAGTCAAAACCTCTTGAATTATTAATTGTAACTCTCTTGAAGGTAAGTAGTTTTTGGCCCAGGACTCAAAACTTTGTCTTAAGTATAGCAGGTCCTCAATTGATGGTTATTTGTGTACGAGTTTCTTTAGAGCAAGAACCTTTCTGTTTTATTGGGAGTAGCAGAATGGCAGCCGAATGCATCTGAAATGGTCTTGGTTGTCATTCTCGATTAGAGGAAGGGCCAAAAGTTGAGTCTGTCTTGCCCTTCCTTCCCTTTCCAATTTCTTACAGTAGAAATGCTTTTCTAAAAGAGCAGTAAACAGGACCCGGCACAGATCCTGAGATCTGAAGTTCTTCAGAGAGAAAATGGGAAAGAGCCGTTGCAAGGTGTTGCCCACCACAGGTTCAAATCAAAATTGGGAGAGAAATAATTTGCCCTGGGTCCGTGGATACAAATATACTGATATAGGGTGCATTGTGAGTTTCATTTCTTGGCGGGATGATGAATCGGAATTACACTCCTCTGGTCCTTCCTCTCATTGCCAACGGCATTCATATGAGGTGGGTGGGTAGAAGAAAGGAGAGCTCGGGCGTCAGGCTCTTCAGTGGGCTGGGGATGCGGTTGCTTCAAGGTTTATCAAGGTTTATCAGAC
This sequence comes from Meles meles, assembly GCF_922984935.1. Lineage (NCBI taxonomy): Eukaryota > Metazoa > Chordata > Mammalia > Carnivora > Mustelidae > Meles > Meles meles. The sequence continues at coordinate 88,529,357 of NC_060077.1, read as the reverse complement.
TCACCCAGTGCACTCGGAGCCATAGCGCTGTTTTGCACGTGTCGGGTGGAATGTTGTTGTGGGAAGGTAGGATTTCAGGGCCAGGGGACTTTCACCTCTGACCTGATATTTACAAACCAAACTCTTGGCCAGTATTATAATTAACGGACACTTTTGATCGTTGTTCTGAAATAATGCTAGAAAAATATAATCACAACGAGACTGCTTTCCCAAATTTGGAAGTGTCTCGAATAGCAGTGAGGTAGTTCCCCCAAGTCACTTTGTTTCCAAAAATGTCATGAAGAGCAAAGTCTCTTCTTCATAGAGAAGTTTTGGTATGCAGTTTCTTCCCACACTTTGATAAGAGGCAGCTTCTTCTCCTTCTCTTCCTATGCAGAACCCTCCAGTTCTCCGAGCCTGTCCGATTTCTCCTCTTTCCCTTTGGGCTGGTCCCTTGTTTGATGACTTGCAGGCTGAGCATTTGACTAGACACCTGAGCCCGGAGAAGCATTCTCTGTTCACAGCAGCCCCTCCTGCCCATGAGATCTTTGCTGGCAAAGGGACCAGGACCGTGTCCTTCTCAATTGCTGTTGGCACTTACCCATGCTTGGAATTTGATGGTAAATGACAGAGGTTGTCAATCTAAGATCTAAATACTGGCTTACCAATTTTGCTCTAAGGCGTTCTACTTTTTTTTTTTTAATGTTTACACTTTAATGCATAAACATAAATTAATGAAATTCTTTGTTAATTGCTTCAGGCAGTTCTCCTTTTAAGAAAATAAAAAGTTTGTTTTCTTTCTCTAGTTGTGGTCAAACTGCTCCTTTTCCTGTTTCGAGAAGTGAGAAATTTAAATGGCAAAATAATCCGTGACCTATGATAGTAATAAATCTCTGTAAGCATGTTTATCTCCTCAATGAAGGACTGTTTTGTTTTTAAAGCTCTGCCAATCTATTCTCTAACATATTCCAAGTTCCTTTTTCTTTCTAGAATATCCTTGATATTCTCCAGATCGTCCCTTTCTCCACCATGGGGAGCGTGGGTGGGGGTGGGGGCGGCTCCCCCATCACAGGGCGCTGGCAGTCGGGCTGGGTCTGACGAGAGGACAATGCCCTGGGGGCTGTTCTCCAGGGAAGGGCTCCAGGCCCGGGCAGGACAGTCTCCTGGGAAGAAGCTAGACAGTTGCAGCTGCTGGGAGGGACAACGGAGAAGGTGGGATGCCTCGGCAGACCGGGGGAAGATGTTGCTGGTGGGCGCCGGTCCAGCCACCACGGTCGCTAGTGCTCAGGTTCTCTGCCCATCCGAGGTGCGTGTCATTTACGTCTGGGGTATCTTATTCTAGGTATAAAAAAACCAGTGAATTTAACAGTAAAAAAAATTATGGTTTTCGAGGCTTGATCTGTAGACATTTCCTCTGACCTAGAAACAGCACCCATTGCATGCTGAGTAAATACATTATTACCTCCTTCTAGTGCCATACCTATTTCTTCTATTGGTATATGTCAAATTTCCTTCTAAATCCTGATGAACCGACAGGGGAACTGCTTGTTTCCCTCATTCTGCCAGTTCTTTGAGTCTCTGTTCTGGACCGCTCGCTCTTCTGGCAGGTTCCGTGATGAGAGCTCTGCCTGTCCGCAGCCTGGTGCTCATGGGGTTTTTGATACTGGGCTGTATTTCGCTTTAACTTCGGGAGAGTTTGAACTAAATAATCAGCCTCTCCTACCTCAGAGGGCTGTGAGGAATATCATTGATCCTGCTGTGGTTTGAAAAGCATCTGCTGCTCTTCGGAGAGAAGGAGTTAAAGCCGTGAACTCCACGGGGCCGGCTGGTGCTCGGGCATCCTCCGGGAGGAGCGGCCCCCGTGGGTGCTTGTGTTTGGCAAACGTGGGAATGAAGACCCCAACTTCGCATAGGACGTGAACTGGAAAACACTACTTTAGGCTGCTGGGATCAGGCACTGAATTTATAACTCGGTGTCATCTTCAAGGATGGTTTCTCATCCATTTATCCCACAACATTTATTAAGCAACGGAAGACACTGGCGTGGCGCCGAGATCAGACTCACGCCGGAGGCCCGAGGTCCGCCGTCTTCCAGGCTCCGAGTTTCCCGGGGCAGCTCAGAAAAGGCAACACAACAGAAGGGACAGAGGTAGAACAGAAGACGGGGCGGCTGGCCTTGCCTTGGATGAGTAAGGAAATATTTCCTCCATGGAGGTGCTGTCATATTCGAGTTTTATGGGAGAAGAAGTGATTTTCCTGGACCAGGACAGGGTCTCTTAGGCCGTCCAGAAGAGATGGCTGCTGCCCGGTGGGAAGCGTGAGCGCTTCTTGGGAACACTAGCGTGTGCGGCAGGTTCTAGTAGGAGATGAGCCTGGAGACAAAGGCGGGGCGAGAATCGTAAAGGATTTGACTAGTGAACGTGCACTTTGTCCAGTGGTTGCGATGGGAGACACCTGAGCCTTTTCAAGCAGACACGCGGCAGAGCATCAGACTTGGGTTGCCGCGACATCGCTTTGGATGCAGCGTGAGTGGAGGGGAAAGGGACTTGAATTAGAGAATACCCAGAGGCAGATATTTCAGTGGTCCTGTTGATGAAACATCGGGGAATATATAGGAACCAAGTCTTGTATTTTCATCCTATTTTGTTTCAAAGTCACTTTACTGTGTGGATTTCTCTGCTACAATGCTTAACCCCCTACAGATGAAATAAATGAATTAGCAAGTATTTATTGATGACCAAATATGTGCAAGATATAACATAAGGTGTTTCTAGAGATGGAAATAAATACAATTCATGACCTTGAGAACTTTTGGAACATAATGGAGTAACAAGCAACAAATGAGTATTTTAAAAAATTATTTCTGCCTCCAAGGAGCTCGGCATAATTGAGAAAAGCAAGGTAGAAAACCCAGCAGTTCATATTTTGTGAGAGTAGAAATTTGTTATGCACAATTAGACATGGGAAACGAGTAAGAGCTGTAGGACTCCATGGCCTAGGGCGGCTGTGGGCAGGTGGAAGCCGATACTTCGGGACAAGGCGGGCTCGCTGGGCCTTGAAAGAAAGGTCGAAAAAAAGAGAGCCCTGTTACCGAAGCAGAATTTCTGGAGGCCTCCTGCAGGCCTCCTGGTGTAAGTTTCAAACTTTAGGTTCCAAGTAACATTGGTCAAGTTCCAGAACTGTGCCTGCTTTAGGCTGCCATTCCTCAGGAGTCCAGAGAGCAGGAGGAATGTGAAAGGGACGAGTTAGGACGTGTTCCCTGGATTGAGCAGGAAGGAGGCCAGGCAAAGTGCAGGGAGGTTAACCGGAGCTCCTCTGCCAGGGGCACCTGAGGGCCCCCGACACCGGCCAGTCACTGGACAAGGGTCCCTCTGGGTGCATAGATTCCAGGCAAAGCGGGTTCCAGCATCCCCAAGCTGAGCAGTGCTGGCTGTTCAGGAGAAAGCACCGAGCTGGTGTGCCCAAAAAGCAGAGGGATCTCCCAGGGGGGTGCCTATGGAGCCTGAAAGCATTTGCTCTGTGCCCATGTCAAGCACCCGTCCTTTCAGCTTCACAGAGTTCCTGGCATTGCAGGGCTGGTCAGAGCTTATGACTCCGAGAGACCCAAGTGGAGGGTCTGATCTTTCCATTCTCCCCACTCATCATTTGTCTCTCCCCCTTCCAGAGAACACAAAAGTCGTCTAAAAGGCTCAACCTCCAAAAAATCTCAGACTTTCTTAACCACGGCCAGTGCAGATGAGGACTTTATTAAGTACAATAGGACTCCCACGCAGATTTTCAGAAGAGAGCTGTAAGGGGGAGTTTTGATCTCGCTTTCTTGGAATGCCGGTGCTGTCACGGACAATAGATTTCTGCAGGGCCGAGACTCAGGGTCGCGTTCCCCTTTCCTGATATAGGACGCCTTCTGTTTCCGAGGTCACGTCTCTGTCTGCAGAATTGACAGAAATTGCTTTCCAGTGCTTGCAGTAATTTTAATTGGATAGGAATCACAGCGGTAAAAATGGTGAACCCCAATTTTCTGAGCGGCGAGTTTAAAAACTTGGTTTGGCAATTCAGTTAATTTTATTACATCTCTCTTTCTGTGAAGGTTGAAGTAGGCGTGTCCTCATGTATGTGTTCCCGTGATGTGTGCGTGATGCGTGGTGGGGATTTCCCCCGTTTGGGGCATTTTTAGCATCTAATTGCTTCCTAGTCATTTTTCATATGTCATTCATCAGAAATTCTACTTGCTTGTTCTCCACAAAACCAGCTGGAAATGTAAGTGAAAGGTAGTGAGGGAGATACTGAAAAAATAGGGACAAGGACAGAAAACGTAGAAGGAAATTGAACATGGGGTAGGTGTGCGAAGTGCAAAAGTGTACTTAGCTAATCGAGTATCTTGTGTTTTTTTCTTCAGGCAAATAACAGTATCGGGTCGCGACTCTTTGACAGACGTTGGAGAGTCCGGAGTCAGCCAACAGCACAGCTGTTAGCCGGCTGGGAACCAACGTCATCCCTTTCCATCCCCGGCTCTCTGTGGGTTCGGCGCTGTGCTCATGGGATGACCTGCTCCTGCGTCCCTCCGCCAGCTCTGACCGGGGGCCCATTTGTCGTTACAGCCATACAATTTTCGTTGAAGGAGAGAATGAGTGATTGAGTGAATGAATGAATGAATGAGTAGCAGAAGAGGTAGTGTTTTGTTGCCTGGCGTTTGTCATCTGTCTTCCCGCTCAAGTCTCCTACCCATCCGGCCCTTGCAGACGTTCCCCCTGCTTCTGCCCACGGTGCTCCCTGGGAGCGCGGTGGCCGGGGACACGGCTGGCTCTTGGCTCTTCTCTGTCTCCCCTGCCACGGCCGGTCTGTTCCTGGCCACTCGCCTGTGGGAACCTGCTTCCTTTCCTTCCAGTCGGAAAGCAATCTAATGGACGATTTCACACTCATGTGTTCGTGCCTGCCAGGAGCTGAGGTTGTTATGTGCATTTTAACAAGGACAAGTAAAGAAATTGATTTCTAATTATAGCATTTAAGGCATCATAAGATATTTAGGAACAGGGCTTTCCTAGGAGCCTATTTTGCATCTGAGAACTCCTGCTCAGCTGCAGGTAGGAAGGAAAATTCTCTGGCGTGTAGTTCCTTGCAGGCCTGGGATGAGACGGCAGCCCTTGGCTTGGCAGGGGGCTCCCCGAGCCTCCTCCCTAGGAGGGTCTCCCTTCTCGGCCACTCTCCAGCCAGCTGGATGACTTGTCTCGAGGTTGTCAGTGTTGGGGACGAAATGACACAGCACATGCGATGCCTCTCATGCTGGCACATAGTAAGTCTCATTCGAGCTATAGTATTTTGCCTTTACAATATGTCGAAAATGTTTAAAGTAACTGAAACAAAACGCTGAATGTCATCTTCAGTGACAATTTGCTAACACAGTCTGTTCTCTAGCAGGAGGTGATTAGGGTTGGTGTTAATCTTTTGGTTCTTTTTCTATAAAACTCTGCCATGCAGAAAGTCTGCATTAAATTTCTAAGTCAGTGCGGCCACTTGCTAACCTTTAGTAGAAAACAAGCCAATGCTCCTGGGCTGTATTGTAATCTTTTGGTTTTACAAGACCTCAGAACTATACTATTTAAAATTCTTATATCCCACGAGTAATTTATTTTTCTGGTTGGGAGGAACTGTGGAGATGCTCAGAAATAGGTCTTTTTCATGTACTTCAACAAATCCTGTGCTAGCGACTTAAAAAAAAAAAAGAAAAGAAAAGGAGCGTAGTTCTCGTTGTACCATGACAGACAGATTGAAATGTACATTTGAACAATTAAAACCTGTGAGCAAAATTCACATGTGAGGATCCGTGGTGATCTTTCAGACAGACATTGTCAAGCTTCAGGGAGCTCCAGGAAGCCACTTTGGGGGGTAGCCTGGGGTCTGGGGGGGGGGGGTGGTGCTCTCTGGCCACAGTGGTTGCTTTGAATCACAAGGTGGCGGGCGATCTGACCCACGAATCCGTCCAGGCCTGCGTCGTGTTCCTTGTGCTCATCGCTGCTCAGACATCACCGTGTGGACCTGCCGCAGACCTTCCCTTCGTGTGCATCTTCTGCGCCGAGTCTCCGATTTGCTGTCCAGGACCGGTTTGCCTGCTTCCAGCTCCTTCTTTCGTTGAAACGAGGGGCCTTGCCTAGCCTGACAGTTTTGTCAGGTTGTGTTTTTATCTCTGAACCCGCCCTCCTTCTTCCCGCTTTATCTGTGCTGTTCAGTCAAGCAATCTTTTTGCTTATTTTTATCTTGTTTGGTTCCGTTACCTTTTATCTGCACTTCAGTGAAGGACAGGAAGTGACAGTCGTGGGGAGGGAGCTCGCGAAGGGGCTGATTTCCCTAACTGGGCCGCCGTGCTGCTTCTGGTCGGTTCTCGTAAGATCCAGACTGTCGAGAAATGCCGGCTGGAGGAAGTCCTTCCCCACCTCCTCCCACCTCCTCCCACCCCTGTGGTGCTGTGCTGGACCGTCTCTACAGGATTCCACAGCCTGGCGGCGGGGATCGTCTCTGTTCTGGAGCTGGAAGCCTCAGACCACGGTGTCCACGCGGTCAGCTCCTTCTGAGGCTGCGAGGCGGAGTCTGTCCTCACTGCTGGTGGTTTCGGGCAATCTTGGGCATTCCTTGGTTTGGACACACTTTCCCGTGACCTCTGCCTTCACCTTCGCATGACGTTCTCCCTGCGCACATGTCTGCGTCCCCAGGCACGGTCCTGTTGGGGGGGGGCCCGCCCCACTCTGGTGTGACCTCATCTTAACGGGTGACCTCTGCGATGACCCTCCTTCCGACTGAGGCCACAC